>NW_028318184.1:672500-1345000 GCF_062004578.1 Staurois parvus | reverse complement strand
CCTAAGACCATCGGAAATATGTGTTTTCCAATGGTCTTAGGCGAACCGTGTGAAAGGTTTGTTCGACCCCCAAAGGGGTCGCGATTCACAGGTTGAGAACCGCTGCTCTAAAATTAAAAAGAAAACTATACAAACTGTACATACACGTTAGAGTTCAGTCACTCAGCTTTTTGCAGGCATTTTATGCACCTAGTGTACATTTCTGGGTGCTTTCCTGCTCCAGGTGCTACATGCAGCCAGCCATCCAAGTAAATGGCTGTACGTGGCCGCACTCATTGAAACGCCAATGCCTCCTCGTGTTGGGAAAATACGTTGGACATGCATGTGTGGATAAGAGCTGATGTAAAGAAGTATCAGCGTTTACAAATATATTCCCTTGTATGGCAGGTTATATGCAGCACCTGCAGCTCCCTCTGCACACAAAAGTGTCCAGAAATCGATTGACAAATACATGAAACAAATGAATGAAAGAAGTGCAGCTCTCCAAAATCCACAATATCCCGCCTCCAAGCAAACTTGTTAATACAGAACTAATAAAACTGACGCCCCTAAATTTGCTGAAATAGCTCAGTTGGAAGAGCGTTAGACTGAATGTCTAAAGGTCCCTGGTTCAATCCCAGGTTTCAGCAGCTGTTGGGGTGTTCCCAGGAGTTTGAGGAAGTAGAATCGATCTGGATCAGCCAAATAGAGAGCGCTATATGGAGACCTGGTGAGCCATCGATTTGCCTATGAAACCACGAGCATTACTAACCCTTTATTGTAATAAACCTGGTTTTATAGAAGGCACGACGATTTATGTTGTAGACACCTTTCACACGGAGCGAAGTCCGCACTGTTTGGACGCCTGTACTCGTTCAGTTTCTGCCCGGCAGACAAGGGTGGACCCCTGTCAACTCTATGGGCAGCCGGGTGTAAACAGACTGCGCTGTCAGTTTACATCAGACTATCTCCAATCTGGTTGGGAAAAAAAGAAAAGAACGCAGTGCTATTCCGTTTTTTTTTCCTGGACCTGAAGGTAGGCGGGTTTACAAACCGACACAAGTCAGTTTACATAATCCTGTCTATAGGGCTGCATGGACCTTCCGATCAGGTCTGCCTAAAAAACTGACAAGTGGACCTGATTGAAACACCCATGTGAAAGGGGCTCTATGGAGCTGTGCAGGGACTGCTATGGAGGAGAATTGACCATTTAGAGCCTGGTGTGGCCCCATATCTTTTTGAGCTGTGCCTGGAAGGATCCTAAAGCCAGGTTCATGCCTGTACAGGTTGCAGTTGATGCATTTTGCATGTTTTTCACGTGACATATTAATGAGTTTTTGATGCGTTTTGTGCCTTTGGCAGGTGTCTTTTGTCTTATGGGAGAAACAAAAAAAAAAAACCATCAAGAATGCAAGCACTGCGTTTTTAAAAGCGTTTCTGCTGCATTTCCATTGAAATCTATGGAACAAAAACTGCAACCTGCTGCAGGAAGAAACCTTCCTGATCCTTTCCAGACAATGCACCGGTGGAAAACGCACAGATGTGAACGTGACCCATGGGAAACCATGTTAAATGGACTGTACGACGTTTCTGCAAAACTGAAAATGCACAGAAAATTGCAGAGGTGTGAACCAGGCCTAACATAGAGCTGCTTTTACATGCTGAGAAAATGAGGCCTATGTGTGACACTGCTCCTAGTTATTAGAATTTCTGCTTGAATGTTTGTTTGCTGTGCGGGGATCAGAGCTTTGTTTATAGTTCTAGAACATGAAAGGCATGCATTTAACGCTGCGACTCCCAAACAAATCACCTTGGAGAAGAGGCTTCAGGAGACTGGTCACACAGGTGGAGTCTGGCAGAAAGAGGAATAAAGGAAGCATTACACCTTCTACCTGTACCCCGAGACATCCTGAGCATTGAACCCTTGTGGTGTTGGGGCCCACTTTACAGGAAAACATGTTCAAACATGGTTTGGGGGTTTCAGCTCAGAGGGACGCCCCGAAACCACCTATAGTGTACGTTTACATTATTAGGAAGTGTTTTTGCAGCTCTTACAACACATGTCTTTTCATTTTTTTTTGGAAAGGGCTGGAGGGGGGAGAATATGAAAAGAACCTTTCTGTAGAGCTTCACAATTGCACACAAAATGCCATCAAAAAGCATTTGCAGGGTCCCTGTATTCACATGAATTGAGGCGTTCTCCATGCTTTGCAAGTTGTCAACACCAGCCCAACATTGCCAGCAGGATAGAAATCAAAGCATCGCAAGTAAGCTACCTGTCATCCACTCAGCAGCATTCATCTTCCACTGCAGCCAGAAATTCTGAACACGGAGCTATCAGAGGGGTTGATTATTTGTCCCCGGCCTCCATGCCGCTCCTGCTCTTCATTTGAGGTAGTCACTCTCTGCCTCTAATGTACAATAGGAAGAAGAGATGATCTCTTCCTGTCACTTCAGGCCACTTCTGGATCTCCTCATATAAATATCCTTCTATATGTCCTGTACATCCCTCCGCACACTCAGGTGCTGCTATGACCCCCATCTCTGTGCCCCGATAGGGTCGTTGTACTGTACATCCCTGTACCCCCAGAGTTCTCCCCTCACAGCCCGATCTCTGAACCCTGATGGGGTCACTGTACTGTACACCCCGGAACTCCAAAACTCTACCTATACACCCCAATCGCTGAGCCCTGACAGCTCACTGTACTGTACACCCCTGTACCCCCAAGCCCTCCACTTATACACAGATCTCAGGCTACTCCTGTTGCTAGGTTACCCACAACCATTTCCTCACAAGCCCACTGCAGCCAGAATACATCTCCTGAGACCCCAATATGACAAATATATACATATATACAGAGTGAAATCTATCATTGTATACATACATTAGAGAAATGTCACATAATAAAGGGACAGGCGGATTACATAACAGGACATTACACAGACATCTGGGCAGTCTAGGACAGGCATGTCACACTCAGAAAAAACACGGGGCCCCACCGAGACAACATCTTCAAGAGGGCCACATTATGTCCGAAGGAGTTAGTTCAATAAAAAATGTCAAGGGGCCCCAATATGGGCCCCAGTGTGATCAAAAACACTGCGCAGCTTTGATATACCGGGATTAGTTATGAAGCCTTACCTGTAGGCCTTAGCTGTGCCCCATCCTGTCCTGTTGCTAGAACGCTCCAATCAATGGACACTCGCCCCCAGCATCACAGGAGAGAGCGTTCTCCTCATTGAACCCCCTGACTGTACACTGCGCTCTCTCTCTCTCTCTCACATTGCTGAGCTCACCCACTGCTGTGCCATTTGGGACCCTCAGAGGCCTGGCTGGAAAAACCCCAGTCAGGGGCCCCCACATCCTGCCTTGCTGCTAGCACAGGAAAACTGTTGGTCTTTGCTCCTGTACTGCCGGCAGTTATCATCCAACGGTTTTCATATCCTAGCAACAGTCCGGACATGAGGGTTGCTAACTGGGAGTTTTTTAGCCGAGGCTTCTGAGGAGCTCAAATGGCCTACCGCTATGACAATAACATGAATGAACATTTTACAAAGCTGCAGTTTTTTTTAATATGGGCTGGAGCCCCCAGACTGCACCGGCTATTTTCTGGAAAACACTGCTATATACCCTTTCCAGCACACTTTGCAACAAATAGGATATCAGAACTTCCTTGGTAAACAACACAGATCTCTCTATTGACAGTGGGGATGAGCCGGTTTTTGTCTCCCTGCAAAGCACACAGTACACAGATCAGATATAGTTAGGAATACAGTTAACCCTTTGATCGCCCCAGATGTTAACCCCTTTCCTGCCCAGTGTCATTAGTACAGTATCGGTGCATTTTATTAGCATAGTCTTAGTGTCATTGGTCATATTAGTGTCAGTTACTTAATGTCAAAATGCCCGCCATACTATCACAGTCCCACTAATTTGCTGATCGCCGCCATTACTAGTAATAAAAATAATAAAACAAAAATAATTCCAGTTTATATATCATCATTTGTAGACACTATAATTTTCACGCAAACCAATTAACATACACTTAATTTACCAAAGACAGGTGGCAGATTACATTTTGGCCAAAATTAATTTTAATGTCCTGTAAAATAATAGGCACCACAGGGCCGTGCAATACCTACATTTCCCCATCCTTGCAAACACAATTTTAAAGCAGAACTAAAGTTCACAGACTATTCATCTCCATTCCTGCAATGGGGCCATTAGATACAAAATGAATTGGCTCAAATCGCACGGCACCTGTAGGGAAATCACATGTGATTCGGACAAAAATCCCACTACATTCCTTTTCAAACCACGTGCAATTCTTTGCCCTTAATTGATTTGAGCCCTTGATCCTGTATAGGCTCAAATGACACCGTACAAAGAAGGATCGGTTTTAGGTATTGGAGCATTTTCATGAGTACAAGTACTTTTGCAAATGCTTAGTATCGGCACCGATATGGATATCAATATTGGTAAAACCCTAAATATAATGCTTGAAAAATGCCCAATTAAAAACTCCTGTATAAGCACTTCCATAAGAACTTACTGGATGTGAATGGAGGCTAAATCACAAACACAGCAAAGCAGGAAGAAGACTCTGCATAGGTAATGAACAAATATGACTTCCCCCGTGTTCATATAAAATTTTAACCCCTTCACGCCGGTACCTCCAGGCCCTTTAAGAGTTTCAGAAGCCGGGAGGCGGGGTTTAGGGTCATGTGACCGCCGTGATGCGTCATCATGGCGGTCACATGATCGGGAAAGGTCCCGATCGAAAGAGGAGATCGGGACCTATCCGTGAGTACCGGCCATGTGTGCTGGGAGCGCACAGGGCGCGCGCTCTCGGCACATATGTCTTTTTTTAACAGAACGCAAATGTGCGGCCGCTCGGCGTCTAGGCCCAGATGCCGGGAGGCCGCACATTTGCGTTCGGCCGGCATGAAGAGGTTAAATTAGACATAAAAGCAATGTTTTTCAATCTCTCACCAACACACACTGAAAAATATTTGTTTTCTCTTGAGTGTGTCTAAAAACTGTAACTATAAATTCTCCTTAACCTGTTGCCATCTGCATAACACATACAATATTTGCAGTGGCTAAAGGGTGGTCTTTAACCTCCCTGGTGGTCTAATTATGTCAATATTTTTGAATGTCAAAGCGGTACATTGTTTTGCATGCAAATTTGTTGTTTTATATTGTAGGCCAGTAATTCTTAGGAATAACTCACTTAAATCTGTCCAAACCAGTCTCTAGTAATTATCCTGATAAAGTTTGAAACACAAAATCATAAATTATAATACAATAAAAAATTAGAATTATAAAAAATGATTATATAATAATAAATTTAATTCAATAATGTAATCAAACCAAAAACACTGAAATCTGAAATAGAGAGCCAAGTTCACACATCACTGAGCTCTGTCACAGAATCGTTTTCAGGGTCTGATGACGAATTTCCCCACAAATCATTAGCGCTCAATTCTGCAAGTGATTCTAATTCAATATCGCTGTTTTCTAGCTGGTCTAAAACCGCTTTTGACCTAAAGGGATGCTTTTTGGATGCCATGGACGTTCTCAAGTTTCCAGGCAGAAAGAACGGTAAAAGTGCAGGCAGGGCACAGGACAAAGCACTAGGGACAAAACTGAGGTGAAATGGTTTGATACAGTAATGTAATACTATCAGATTACAATGTATTGTGTGTATGTCATGTTTTTACTTTTTTGAATCTCCTGCCGGTTCTGCCCCCCTACGTCCCGACGCTCGCAGGGAAGGGAACCCGGAAGACGGATGCCAGCATCGGCCGGAGGACACAGCGGGAGGACATCGGGGGATCGCAGGACAAGGTAAGGATCGGGGGATCGCAGGACAAGCACTACAGTGTAATCCCGAGTGTGGCTCGGGTTACCACTTTTGGTACTATAAATCAACCCCGAGCCACACTCAGGATTACCGCCAGGGAGGTTAATGTCCACACTCCACACAAATGCATCGCTGGGTGGCCAATGCTTCTATGCTGAAAGCTCAATCCCAGCACAGAGACCAAGTTGTCAAAGACATTTTCCACTAACGATCAGTAACTGGTCAGGACCGGCTCTCCATCATGTGACCACTGTGACAGCCTATCGCACTAGTCACATGGTCACCTAAACTCCCTGCACCCAAGGCATGCAGAACCTTTTAAAGGGACATCGAAACGGGAGGGAAGAGGTTAATGAAATGTTATCATTACATATCATAATAATACATAATATGTCACTTTTGTATGCAGTACATGATAGCACAGTTTAATCTGTTCCTTGGATCATAGTAAATTGTTTCAGTGCAGATTTTATCTGTTTATTGTACCTGCATTTAGTACGGCTTTGTCAATTTTGTGCATACATTAACAGGTAACACAGATAATACACAGCTCTAGGGGGGAGATTTACTAAAACTGGGCCACACAGAACCTGGTGTATCTGTGCATAGTAACCAATCAGCTTCTAACTTCTGCTTGTTCAGTTAAGCCTGGACAATGAAACCTGCAAGCCGACTGGATACCAGACTCTGTGTGGCCCCGTTTTAGCAAATCTCCCCCTAATGCAGGGAATAGACGGGTCGTTTATCGATCGAATTTTCGTCGCAGGAAAAATCGGCCGATATTCACGCCGTTAGTGGGGCCAACCCGTCGGTCGTTTTTCGTGGATTTTCTCATTTAGTATTATTGATAATGCTGGAAAATCCACGAACAATGGCCGTTTTACGTGGACATTGGTGGCAGCATCACTGCCAGCAACGACCGATTTTTCATTTATCGGCCAAAAATTCGGCCGATAAACGACCCGTCTATGGCCAGCCTAAGCATCTCCCAATGTTTTCCTCTAGAAGCTCTAAGATTTCCCCATAATGGACAGAATGTGGCTGCAGCACTGAATCATATGCAAGTTCCCATTGGGAGTATTGGATCGACAATCACTTTGCCTGAATTAAGAGCTGACTCGTGTATTCCACTGAATCAAATGCTGTTTATTTTTACCCCTAGTAATAATAAAAAAAGACAGAGGTATACTGAAAGGACAACTACACCGTGCAATTAAAATGAGACTGCCAATTTGCTCCAGAGAAAATAAATGAAATCATGAAAGCTTCCTCCTACCAAATCTTTGTTTTTATTTACAGTATGTTTTATTTCATCATTTTATAGTATTATCCTTAAGTGGTATTTTACCTATAGTAGCAGCTCTGATTCTGGTGTTTTGTAGCTAGAGCTGAATTCCAAGTACGGGTATTTTACATCAGCTCAGATCAATGGAACTATGTATATGCAATACCTGACCCCAGACTGGAAATCTCTATAGTAGGCATCATTACTCCAGTGATCTCCACTCCAATGCTGAGCACCTGCCAAGCTGGAGCATGTCTTTGGAGTGTGGGAGGAAAACGGAGTACCCAGAGGAAATCCAAGCAGGCACAGGGAGGACATTATGATTGTACAATTCTGTTATGACCTTCAGTTGAACCACTTGAGCTCCAGGTTTCACCTTCTTCATGACCAGGGAATTTTTTGCTATGTAGCACTAAACTGCACTACTTTAACTGGCAATTGTGCGGACATGCAACACTGCACCCAAATAAAATTTATATCACGTTTCACACAAATAGAGCTTTCTGTTGGTGGTGTTTTATCACAACTGGGTTTCTTATTTTTTATTATATAAACAAAAAAGACAGAGAATTTTGAAAAAAAAAATATTTATCACATTCTGTTATAAAACATAGCCAAGAAAAAAAATAAAAAAACTTGAATTTCTTCAGGCCAAAATGTTTTCTGCTACATGTCTTTGGTAAAACATCCTAATAAGTGTTTATTTCTTTGTTTGTGTCTACAAAGTATTGTATATAGTATCTCACGGAAGTAAGTACACCCCTCACATTTTTGTAAATATCCTATTATATCTTTTCATGTGACAACACTGAAGAAATGACACACCTGTGACCTTGTAACACTAACGAGTCACATGACACCGGGGAGGGAAAATGGCTAACCGGGCCCAATTTGGACCTTGTCACTTAGGGGTGTACTCACTTTTGTTGCCAGCGGTTTAGACATTAATGGCTGTGTGTTGAGTTATTTTGAGGGGACAGCAAATTTACATGTTATACAAGCTGTACACTCACTACTCCACATTGTAGCAAAATGTCATTTCTTCAGTGTTGTCACATGAAAAGATAGAGTAAAATATTTACAAAAATGTGAGGGGTGTATTCACTTCCGTGAGATACTGTATGTTTGAACATTGACCGATTCTGATGTACTTTTTTTTACGGTTCAGCAACTGGGGTAGCAAAATTTGCCTGGTGAGGCGGCCGGCTGACGAATGCCTTTAAAGAATTATTTCGTCCTCAGCACCTAGGGCTGTTTAAGCATCCATCAGCAGCGTCTCCATCATATGGTGCAGGATTATCTAGTGGCAAGAGCAGACTTGGAAACCTTTTCAACTAAGGATCCACTGGGTTACTTGAGGATGGATCACTGGCCAGAAGTTGCTCAATATGCAATTGAGCTACTGGCCTGTCCTGCAACCAGCATGCTTTCTGAACAGACATTCAGTGCTGCTGGAGGTTTTGTGACGAATAAAAGGGTGCATCTGTCCACAGACTCCATTGACCGGCTGACATTTATCAAAATGAATCAGTCCTGGATCAACAGCAGCTGTAGAGCAGGGTCCAATCCTGCACTGATCAAGAATGACTCTAAAGGTTACGGTGTGAAGGCAGCACCAACTGTTCGCCTGCCAAACCCCCTCTCTTAGTGCACAGTCGCCACTGCACACTTTTGCTTCTACTGCAGCCTTACGCAGTGTGTTCCTGGACACTGCCGAAGACAGAGGTGAGAAAACTCTCCCCAAAATAAAAACAAAATTACATTTAAAAAAAAAAGAAATAAACATTGTGGGTCCACCTTCCCTTCCCCAATCCATACCAGGCCCTTTAGGTCTGGTAGGAAGGTTAGGAGGGACCCGGCTGTAATAAAATTCAAAATAAAGTGCATGGGATTCCCCCCAAAAGCCCTACCAGGGCCTATAGACCTGGTAGGACCTTTAAGGGGAACCCCGCCACCAAAAAATGGGGGGGGGCATGGGGTTCCCCCTAAATTCCTACCAAAACACAGGCCTGACAGGAAAGGGGGGGATGGGGACGATGGGGACAAGGGCCTCTTCCCCACAACCCTGGCAGGAGGGGTCATTAGCATCAGAGTACCCTGCTGCACCCCTTGTGCAATGAGTAAGGGGTAAATTTTGAAAAAATAGACTCCAGACTTTTGAAAATAGTTGAACAAAAAATAAAACTGCTTTTGACAGGTCATGTATGCTTTTCTTTGTTTTTTTTTTCAAAAGCCAATACCAGTCAGCTGAGTACTTGCTGCAATATAACAGGTCTGACAGTTGCCAGCAAGATGTAAACAATTGGGCAGAGCTAACTGCAGTGGCGAGTGGCAGAGGGGTCAGTGGGCGTCCGCTTTTTCTTTTTTTTTTTTTTTTTTTTTTTTTTAAAGGACTTGTCAAAAACAATTTTGTTTTTTTGTTCAATTTAAAGGTATTTTTCAAAAGACTGGTCTCTTTTTTTTTTTTTTTTACTGAATGTAACCCTTTAATGAATGTGTAGGGGTACCCCCTTACTCATTCACAAGGGGGGGGAGCATCAGGGTGCCCTGTAATTTAAAGGGGTACCCAGATAATGAGCCTCCCTGCCCTCAGACCCCCCAAACCACCAGGCCAGGTTTGTAGGGAAGAGGCCTTTGTCTCCATGTCGAGGTCAAGTGGCCTGGTAAGCCATGGGGGGGCACCTACCCTACCAGGCCTGTGCTCAGATCAAGGGTCAGGTAGGAATTTGGAGGGGACCTCACACTTTTTTCCACCATTTATTGAGGTGCGTGGTTTTCCTTTAAAAGCCCTACCAGGCCTAAAGGCCTTTTTTTTTTTTTTTTAATACTTTAACCTCCCTGGCGGTATGATTATTTCAGATTTTTGGTGCTGAAAGCGGTACCATTTTTTTGCATGGAAATATGTATTTTTTTTATTGTAGGCTGTAATTTTTAGGAAAAACTCACTGAAATCTGTCCGAACAAGAGTCTAGTAAACATCCCGGGTATGATAAAATTTGAAACACAAAATCATAAATTATAATTTAATAAATAATCATAAAAATAATAAAAAATTTAATTCAATAATATAATCAAACCAAAAACACTGAAATGTGAAATAGAGCGCCAAGTTCGCACATTGCTGAGCTCAGTCGCAAAATCGTTTTCAGTTTCTGATGACGAATTTCCCCCACGAATCATTATCACTCAATTCTGCAAGTGGTTCTGATTTACTATCGCTGTTCTCTAGCTGATCTAAACCGCTTTTGACCTAAAGGGACACTTTTTGGACGCCATGGACATTTCTCAGTTTCCAGGCAGAAAGAACAGACAAAATGCAGGCAGGGCGCAGGACAAAGCACTAGGGACAAAATGTATGTAAAATAGGTTGAAACAGCAATGTTTTACTGTGTAAAATGTAAAAAAAAAAAAAAGGACATTTTTTAAAATTTTTAAATTTCCCGCCGCCGGCGGCGCCCGTACGTCCCGACGTCACAGGGACAGGACACAGAAGCCGGATGCCGGCATCGGCCGGAGGAGATGGCCGGGGACGCTGCAGGGGACACATCGTGGGAGCGCAGGGTAAGGTAAGGGAAGAACACATGCCGGAGCAGCGCCGCATGGTATTCCCGAGTGTAGCTCGGGGTTACCGCTTTTGGTACTGAAATGTTACCCCGAGCTACACTCGGGAATACCGCCAGGGAGGTTAAGCAATGAAAAATGACTAGCCCTTTAAAAACTTTTTTTTTTTTTTCTTTTTTCACTGGTTCATGTTCTTCAAGGCAGTACCCAAATCCCCATGCCCCTTTTTTGGCCAATACCTTGCATATAAGCCTTCAAAATGGACACTTTTGAATTTACAAGTTCAAGTCCCACAGACTTGTATTGAGTTTGAAGTATGTGGTCGAATGTTCAATACTTTCGAATGTTCAACTGCGAACTAAACACGGGGGTGCTTGGCCCATCACTATTGGACACCATCAGCAGTTTTTCCATAGGCTCTGAAGTGAAAGTCTACCTTTCAAGTTATTTTTAGAGCAAGTGTGCTGACTAATTTCAGGTTGCAATTTTCATCCTTTTTTTATGGCTCTAGTGCCGTCTCTGCGTGCATGTAGGTTGGCCGGATCAGACAACCATTAATCCTAAATTAAAGGTGTTGGCAGAGCTTCTTTCTGTCCATTCAATTCATCACCTTCAATTATTTCAAAGGTCTTTCTTGGAAGCAGACTTTGTGTTGGTGATGCCGCTCGGCCTCACCACTACCTCCTTGGAAAGCAAAGTACCCCAAATTCAGCACTATGCGGGAGAACATTTTCAGATACACTGCTGCAAGAAGGTGTGACCCAGTGATGGCACACAGAAGTTGCTGTAACTGTTTGACACAAATTGACCTTGTCAATTATATTTTCATGTAAGGTTTGCTTGCGTTTTTTTGTTTTTAATTTGTTCACTGTGTATCTGGTATAAATGCAGCTGTGTGGCTACCATAGGGCACATTTGCCACATCGTAATTGCATGACACTGCAGAATACATAGGGATCTGATTTCTATCCAAAAGCGTTGCGTGATTTTTAAACCTCTTTTTATGTAGTCTGACATGAAAAGATGATTGAGCTCTCCTCATAATGCTATCTTCTGTATTTTGTATATATAGTCTTGTGGTCACTGCACCAGGTAAAGAATATGATAAATTCTAAGTACTGATTTATATCTTTTTTGTATAGAAAAGCTAGCTGCCATTTGTAATTCTACTTTCGCTATTTCTGCCTCTTTATTTCCACTTCAATACAGATTTAACATTGGCTAGGCAATTCTTCTAGACAAGTCACTTTTAGGCAAAAGTTAGTAAGCCCTTTTTCCTACATTATTATTCGTAAAGGGAATTTATCAGGGTGGGCATGTGGAAGCAGTTAAAGGAGCAATCTCCGGGGTATCCTATAAGCTTTGTGATTTAGTTGCAATAGTGCCTTCCACAGTTTGTCTTGACATGTTCTCGTTATACTCGCTGCATATTTGGAAGAATGCTGAGCCCCAAAATGTTGTAAGTGATCTATAGGTAGAATTAAAACCATCAATTGTGTTTTGTTAGGGTTTTGGGGTTGTACTCGACATGTGAAAAGAATACTTAACTAAAGATGCTGTTTCAGCCACGGGTCCCTCCATTATATGGCATGGCCGATGATCAGCACAGACACATGCTTAACGCAAGCTCTGAGTCGAGACAAATATTTCCAGTCTAGCTGTGTGTTATATACTGGACTTGTGTGTAAGCAATCGACAACTCACCCCCCATGCAAACAGAAAAGGAGAGCAGTGGTCTGCCTTGTCCAAATTATTATTATTATACAGGATTTATATAGCGCCAACAGTTTGCTCAGCACTTTACAATATAACGGGAGACAATACAGCAACGATACAGTTCAATACAAGAGGGTTAGGAGGGCCTGATCCTTGGAGCTTACAATCTAAGATAATCACATTCCTTTGTTATTTAAGGTAATCAGACCTCATACAGCCCTTTAACCAAAGCTTGGAGACATTCTTAAACATTTGTGAGACCAACATTAATAGATTGTAAGCTCCCAGGATCAGGCCCTTCTAACCCTCTTGTATTGAACTGTATTGTTGCTGTATCGTCTCTCGTTATATTGTAAAGCGCTGAGCAAACTGTTGGCACTATATAAATCCTAAATAATAAGGAGATGTGCAATTTGCAATTTCCCAATCAAATTGTAAGATCTGTGTAGGTATGGAAACTTAAATTTGCTAATGTAAGCGCAATCGGTTTTTTAGGTTAATTAGATCTATAAAATTTGCTCAGTTTAGTTCTATTATTCTTATTTATTTTTCATGTTTGATGCCTCTTATTTGACTAGTTTAATAAAATGGTATTTTATTGTTATGCCTCTGTGTCTGTCTCTTTCCTCTGTGCAAATGGTGTAAGGGTGTCCACAATGCTCCATCTTTGGTCTCACTATTCCTTGTGGTGAGTCATTAGGCTGTGCAGGAGGGTCCCAAGGTTGCTGGGTGGGAAGTTGGCATACAGGATATAAATTTCAAACCGCATTAACGTGCTTGCTATCACCATGGGTAGCTTTTAGCTGATGCCAAATGCAGTACAATGTGAAGTAATGGGCCAAATATTTACATTATTTGGGGCTTTTAACACCAATTTTAATGGTGGTAGTAAACTGCCAAAACAATTCTAAAAAATCTTCTCCCTGCAAGTTTAAAAGCATAATGCATACTAGCACATTATGAAAGACCTGCTGGAAAACAAAGCCCTCCAGCAGAGTGCTGTCACAGCTCCCCAAGGCTTCCATCTTCACCTGGTCTTCCTTCTGGGTTTGAAAGCTGTGGCCATCTGATCGGCCGAGCCGCGATGTCCTTACACCCCTGCGCATGCACACGGGAGTTTCAGCTGCGGCACAACTCTCTCAATGGATGGCACCCCATCCACTGAGGACACAGTTAGCGTGCACCAGTGACCAGTGACGGTGCGTCTACAATAAATAACTCCTAAAGGACATATTTAGGAGATATTCACAGTACCTACAGGTAAGCCTTATTAAAGACTTATCTGTAGGTAAAATATACCAAAATGGCTTTACTTCCACTGTAAAAAAAACTATATGAATAAAAGTATATCTCTTCTTACCCTGCAGCCATACCCTTACTAGGTCTACAGTATATGCAGTAATGTGCATTACAAGTTTGGGTTCAAGGCTTCATGTTATTGCATACACACCACAGTGTGTATGTTTGTTTATATAGTGCGGGGAAGGATATCAGGTTATTCTTTCTGTGTTAACTGGAGATTCACCCTCTTTCCCTCCCAGTGACATGGTTCAGTAGGATAGAATTGTGAGAAATGTAAAAGCTTGGTCTCATTAACCATTAGACAACTGAACTTTCAAAACCTAACACTTTTCAAACTAAACTCTAATCTTGTATGGCCAGTGTTAGTTACTTTGAAGGCTAACCTATTAGTGGTAATGAACTTTGGCCCCCATATGTAGGATTCTAATTACTTGCAAAGATCCTGCAACATTTTCTGTAAAGGGGTGGACCTGCTACCTTGGTTTAGCATGAAGCCCCATACTACATTGCTCCAGTAAATGGTAAATTCCAGACATGATGACAGACATGTTGTGCCATAAAGAAGGGGTTTGTGGTCACATAGGTTACCAAGTCTAAAGAAAACAATTAAATATTGCTAAATGAGGACCTTCAGGCTTGATTGATAGGAGTGCCAAAGAGCAATAAAGACAAGGGAAGGAGGGAAGGATGTGCCATATGTAGAAATTAATATCTCTCTATCTACACATAGACACACACACACCATTGGCAGTGTTTTTAATATCGTTTAATTTATATCATTTTTTGTGTACACGCCCTCTACCTTTTTTTTGCACCAGAATTTTATCTTATCAAAAGAGCAATGATAGTAAAAATGAACTCCAGGCAGATGGCTAAACCAATGAACTATATAGGAGCCTTTTAGTGGTCAAAAGATTGTAATTTTGGGTTTGATTTACAAAAACTGGAGAGTGCAAATCTGGTGCAGTTGTGCATGGTAGCCAATCAGCTTCTGGAAGCTGATTGATTTCTATGCAGAGCTGGACCAGATTTTGCAGGCTCCAGTTTTAGTAAAGCCCCCCCCCCCCCCTCCTTGTCATTGCTAATTGGATTCTAAACACTGTGGTCTTTTCTGTGTTAGGTGTGTCCCAGAAAGGGAGGAGTTCTGTATTTGCTGCAATTCTTAGCAAACAATACCTAGACAGCTTTTTAACTACATAACTAAATCAAAAGTTGATTAGATTGCTCTACCCTGTGCTTGGGTGGTGTACTGAGCATGCATATAAAGTAGTAGAACTTTACCATTTACATCTCCAGGTTTTACTAGTAAACAAACATTAAACAATAGATATGGAAAGACAGGGGAGACCTTTTGTTGTTAGACCTGTGTATTACTAGAAGATTGAATAGGGTGAAAAAAGGCCAGAATGTTAGCTGCAGTGCTTTTAAAATCAACTTTACTGCTTTAAGGGTAATTCAATTTTTAAACACTTTATCACAAAGTTAATATTTTATCCTGAGACTGCAAAACAATCAAGAGTTGCAGAATGATATTCCCATTCACATCTAATCCTCAATTCAATTGACAGCTGAGTATCTTTTGTATCTATTGTATCTTGGGAAATAAAACCATGCAAACCCATGCAGTTTCAATACAAAATACCACTCATTTTAATTTCAAAAATTACATAAAAACCTTAATATGCAAATCATAATCTTATATATGCAACCATTTAGATATTTAATAGCCTATAAATGGCTAAACGGCTAAACTAAAGCCCTTGTTTCACCAAGTAGCCAAAGGTGTATACACAATTTAAAAATAGCTGAAAGGCAAAACTTTAGTTTATTTTGGATAGAGTGAAAGAAGGTTGGGATATTTGTCAGTTTATCATTTCTATCTGTGCATCCAAAAGCTGAGTTTTTTGGTTCTATAGATGTCAATGGAAATGCTGCATAGAAGCATGTAGTGCATTTTTGATGAGTTTTAAATCTGCCTAGCTACAAGAAAAATAAAACAAAATTGCAAAAATGCATCAAAAATGTGGCAAAAACACAGGTGCATAAAACACAAAATGCAATGGAGAAACTCAACCTGCATACGTGTGAACGTAGCCTTACTCTATCCCCCCCCCCCCCCCCCAAATAGTTTTGCTCTATTTTAAAAAAAGAAAAAAAAACTTCTAGTATTACAGAACTGAGCAAGGCTCCCTCACTGTATAGGAGATCATTTTATTTAATATATTTGTTACACACCATTGAACAATACTTTATTTAGATTTGTACATTTTTGTTCAAGCATTGCATTAAAATAAAAATTATAAAATGTGTGATGGTTAGTAAATGTTCTGTAGTAGGGATGTGGTGTTGATACTAATCAGTAGAAGCCTAATCATTCAGATATATATTTGAATAACCTTTTGTTAGAATATCAAGGTTTAGCATAAAAACCCTGTACAACCCAACAAACCAGCAGTACACAGGCTAATTGGAGCTCTGACCAAGATATTACTTAGATTTCTGTAGTACACTATATTAGGAGTGACACTATAGTCATAAAATGGTTTATGAAACTTTAAAGAAATTAAAAGTTCCAATAAATCATTGGAACAGAAGATATTTAATACCAAGACCAGAGTAGTGAGAATTGGTCATTTCCAACCAATAGTTGACATCCTCTACAACACCAGTTTGCATAGAGCTAATCTCGCCAAGTTTTAATTTGAACATGTCAAATTTCCTCAGAGGCCCAAATTTCAACATTAGCAATCTAAAACCTGGGACAATAAAGACATGCCCACTCCCTACTACCTCTTGTGACCTGAACCTGTAGACACAAACAGAAAGGAATCACCTTGATTGGTTAAGTTCAAGTGATGCCTCAATTTGCATTCTAATGAAGGTTTGTGGTTTCCTGGCTTGAATCCTGGCTCAACTTCTCTATAAAAAGACAAACGATAGTTTGTGGACCTCACATATCTTCTTAGGGTCCTCAAGATCTTTTGGATACCGATTTCTGCACAGAACATCTGATATTGCTATATTCACAATGGCAGCCCACCTAACTTGTGAGAATGAAACAATTGGAGAAGAGCGATACGAAATCCTGGGACATCTTGGCGAGGGTAGTTATGGAGAAGTTGTGATGGCTGTTGACAGGGAACTGGGTAAGTGAATTCTTAAATAAGTACAAAAAAAATTCTAATTTGCAGACCATTTGAACATATAGAACAGATAGCACAAACATTAGCATCTTTACTGATTAAATGACCTTATTAGAGGTATGGGGTTTGTTGCATAAATTTGGGGAAAAGACCATGATGCACAAAGATCTAATTCAGCACTAACAAAATAAAAAAACTGGTTGAACAGTGCAAAATCCCATTCAGGCAGCTGGCATTGTTCCTACAGAAAATAAAAGCCTTTCCACCTGTTATCAATTTCTTGAGTTGGTCCTTTTGCATATCTTAACAACCTGCCATGAGTAAAACATGAAGGCCACATTTTTTGAACTCCTCCTGAAAGTACTAGCTACTGGTTGTTATGCCACAGAGCAAGCCTTAATATTTTACAAAAGTACATATTTGCATACAGGTTCCAGGTCAGGGATTCTATAAATTCAATTGGGTAGATTCAATATGGCAGCCAGGTAATTGGCATTTTGAAGAAGAGCTCACCAAAATCAGGCTTCCTTTTTCTCTCATGACAGATTCATGATGATCACACACAGTTATAGTGGGTCATAGGCAGCTAAGTATGTAACAGATTTGACTATAAACTGATGGTCCACTATGCACAACCTAGACACTTGGCATTTAGATGGGAAGGGACAATAGATCTAGCTGCATAGGCAGCTACATATCTCACTGCTAGCAAGGGCCTAGAGAAGATGGCTACATTTTGAAGAAAAGCATCCAGTCTATGTAAAATGAATGGGCTCAAGTATTGGACATCACCCAGAGTTTTAGATGTCCAAGTCTTATTGTAATCAACTTTGTTTCCCTCCTCTTTAACAGGTAGCCTTGTTGCCCTAAAAAAGGTAAAAAAGGAGCGAACCAGACTAGAAGCCTTTCTTCATGAAGTTTGCATGTCACTCTTTGTTACTGGACACGAGGGCATAATATCTACCCATTCGAGAATTCTGGAAAACTCAGACTGTTATATGATCAGCCAGGAATTGGCACCTGCTGGATCTCTTCACTCCATCATCCAGCCAGGGGTAAGTAAAGCTAATGAAGTAGCTGACACTTTAGCATTTGCTTGCTAATTCTATAGATTAGTCCTAGGGATCCTGGAGATTAATAGAAACTGGTGTTTTGTCATGGATGATACTTTCTATATATTGCATGCATTTATACCAAATATTGTTGGCCTGGTTGGAGAGAACTAAGGAAGGGCTAAAATCCCCAGTCAGCTATTTTCTCTGCACCATCTGGGCAAGATTTTCCTTAATCCAATCAAGAAGTTGGAACAGGAGGTAGTAGGAAGTCTACAACGTTAGGGGAATTCCCCTCTTAAACAGTTGTCCCCATTGGAAGATTTCCCCTCATCTCTTGTTCTGTGACAACTGTAAAATTTGCATTCGCCATTAATTTTGTCTTTAAAAGCAGAAAGACAAAAATAGAGATTACATCCCTCCTTCCCCCCCTCCCTTCCTAGTGGGCACATAGATAACAATCATGATACAGGTTGTGATCCTTCACCATTCTATATTAAAGGTTAGTCTGGTTTTTAAGCCAGAGGTAAAATTTAAAACTAGTTAGACCTCCCATATTTCCTTCATTGCCCAATTATTGCTGAAGTAGTTGGAGATTGGTTACACTGATGTTCACATATAATTCCATCTGCAGATTTAAAAAGTAACCAACGTTGTATTGAATTTTGATATTTTTGAATATTACCTTTTAGTAAAATAGTGTTATTTTAAAGCCAAATATCCTATAATGAATTGTTTTAACTTTTCCAGATGGGAATTCCAGAAAAGCTGGTCAAACGGTGTGCACTACAGCTTACCCAGGCTCTTCAATATATGCACAGCAAAAACCTGGTGCATAGGGACCTAAAGCCGGACAATATTTTACTTATGGACAAGAGATGTCATAATGTCAAATTAAGTGACTTTGGACTGACTCAGTTTGCCGGTACAGTTGTTCCATCAATGGCACCCCTCAATACATTCATGTCCCCGGAACTTTGTGAACTGAAGCACAGGGAGTCAATTGTGGTGGATCCTAGTGTTGACATCTGGGCCCTTGGTATTGTATTGTATGTTCTTCTCACTGGAAACTATCCATGGGAAACGGCTTCAGCTCAAGATCTATGGTTTCAAAGGTTTATTTACTGGCAGAACAACTCTGACCATGTTCCACCACCAAGTGGTTGGGAGAATGTCAGCAGGAGGGCTCAAGATTTATTTCACATACTTCTTGCCCAAGACCCCAGCTGCAGGAACCAAGTCGGAGTTGTTCTAGATTTTCTTCATTTTCCTTGGAACTTTGAAGTTGCCACCCAAGAAACCATGGATCTTGTGGAGCAGAAGGAAGAGGAGGATATTGCAGCAAAGGACAGTGAGGTAGAAGTCATTGTGCTGGAGAGTGAAGAGGAAATAATTATAATAGAAAACCACGGTGACATTGAATACATTGTTATCAATTATTCCGGCTCTTGAATTTACTTCAGTTAAAATCTCAGCAGTGCTTCTTTTGAAAGAGACCAGCAGTACCTAAGCTCTGAAGTTGAAGTCTAAACGGACCCCAATTATTGTCCTAAAAGGAGGAGAATAGTTGCAGAGCTTCTCTGCCCAGCTCAAATCATCACCGTCATCTCAAAAAGTATTACTGAAGTGGTGAGATAGAAGGAACAGGGACAAGCATTTATCTTGTGACTATTTCAAAGGTTTTTCTGAGATGTGGACCGTGATGTCACCGGCCTCATCACTACCTCTTTGAAAAGCAACTACCTCAACTACAATTCATGTTGCCGTCTCCATGCGTTTGTATCTATAGTGTCAATGCAATCACTGCACCAGGTAGAGAATGCAATAAATTCTAAGTATTGGTTATACCTTTTGTATCGTGTAATTCATCTATTTTTGCTCTGCCTCTTATTTCTCCTTCAACACAGATTGAAAAAGTGTTACAAAACCCACAACAGTAAAATCAGTCTGTATATGCAGTAAAGAATGCTTGTTATACTCCCTGTGGAACCTGAGGGGTTAATCCTCTGCATTGTGTAAAAATGTGGTTTGATCCTGACTTCTCTGATCCTCTCCTTCTTTCAGCGTCCCCCTCGTAAGACATTGTGTGGAGTCACTCTGCACATGCTCAGTTTGGTGTGTATTACTAGAGGGTTTTTTTTTTTCTTGGGAGAGTGCACGTGATTAACAGGGCCAATCAGCACTGTCCAGACAGAGGTCAGGGGTTCTGCATCCTCCTAAAGCAAAATGAAAACCCCTCCTACAAGCTTTAATCAGTGCTCAGCTGGACACTGATAGAAGTCACAAGACTGCTCTAACTGCTGATGAGCAGTTTATATTTACTAAAATAATTGGATGTCCATGTTTTGTGTACTGTGGGAGACCGGATATAGTGAATACAGGGTCTGGGGTTTAGTAACACTTTAACATTAACAATACATTATTTATGTAAACCGCGCAAATCCCCAATCAACTGAAGTCACAAAGCTGCAAGTATATGAGGATATTGTCTCTTAAAAGGCCAATTCAAATGGATACTGTGCTACGTGAACCCTAAAACTTTGTGAGCACTATAGAGACCTAAACACCTCTGAAAAGTGATCAAAAATAAAACACTGTAATAGTTAAACTAAATAAGTACATACATATGCCCTATGAAGACCCTCACCCCTCTGAAGGATGATCAAAATTTGAAAAAAATTAATTGAATAAACTGAGTGCAGTAATCATAAATACATGTAAGAAACTGTGATATACAGTTGCAAGAAAAAGTATGTGAACCCCTTGGGATTATGTGGAATTTTGCATGAATTAGGCATAAAATGTGCTCTGAACGTCATCTAAGTCACAACAATAGAAGAACACAGTCTGCTGTAAACATGTTCAGAGCACATTTTATGCCCAATTCATGCAAAACTCCAGGTAATCCCAAGGGGTTCACATACTTTTTCTTGCAACTGTGGTCAAATTAACCTAAAATATCATGCATTATCCATGAACCCTATGAAGACGCTCACACCTCTGAAGAGTGATCGAGGTTGAGGATAGGTCAAATCTCAATGTGAAAAAAATTCACCTCAAATATACATAAAGGTTAGTAGAAATTTTTCAAAATCCATAACAAAACGTCCATATACACATAAACCATATTCCATAAGTATGAGAAGAAAATTCCACAATCGATGGTATTATTGTAGACAATGCTGTAAGTACAAATGTGGATAGACTTGCTTCAACTGGTCAGAGTGCACACCTCCACCAAAGTGCCAGGAGTGCAGAAATTGTTTTATTATGCGCAACAAACGTTCTCGACCTGCAAGCAAACTTCCCATTGGACAGGAAGGGAAATGCAAGCTGCAAGCACCAGCTGTCTCTTGGCAGGGGAGATGATGGAATATAAACTTAATGCCCCATGTACCAACAAGATCCTGCATAAAAAGTGTCCCATACTGCATATCAACTCATACACACACGAGCTTAGCATGTATGAGCTCAGATGCATTCTATGGAAGGATATGAATGGAGCGATTCTGCTCTGCCTACACATGGTGGACATTTACATCCTCTATTATGGACTTCAGGAAAGGAAGTGACATCCCCCCAGTAGGTTCTATTTGCCAACAAGGGTTTTACAAAACTCCTGCAACCAAATAAATAACCCCAAAACTACTGGCGGAAAAAAAAAAAAAAAAACACATCAGGGACAATATTCTTTCCCCTTTCAGGTATGGCCAATGAACTTTATCACAGCAGTTGTTTACCTGGGAAATTTACTGCACAATTGCCACCCTTGGGAGAATATTAAATTACATTTACATAGCAAAGTGAATGCACATATCATGAGAAAAAACCCAAAACAGCCACACAAAAATAAACAAAAACACACTTCACGGCTGCATGAAAGTTACACTGATGGCTCAAATATTTAATCACAGAAATACAGTATTAGCGTAATGTCTACTCTCTTTACCATTATATTGATTGTCCTGGGAGATTAAAAACAAAAAAAATGTACATACATACACACACACACACACACACACACAATCTAAGTGAGTACACCCCTCACATTTTTGTAAATATTTTATTCTCCCTTTTCATGTGACAACACTGAAGAAATGACACTTTGCTACAATGTGATGTGAGGTGTACAGCTTGTATAACATGTAAATTTGCTGTCCCCTCAAAATAACAACACACAGCCATTAATGTCTAAACCGCTGGCAACAAAAGTGAGTACACCCCTAAGTGACAATGTCCAAATTGGGCCCAAAGTGTCAATATTTTGTGTGGCCACCATTATTTTCCAGCACTGCCTTAACCGTCTTGTGCATGGAGTTCACCAGAGCTTCACAGGTTGCCACTGGCGTCCTCTTCCACTCCTCCATGACGACATCTCAGAGATGGTGGATGTTACAGACCTTACGCTCCTCCATCTTCCATTTGAGGATGCCCCACAGATGCTCAATAGGGTTTAGGTCTGGAGACATGCTTGGCCAGTCCATCACCTTTACCCTCAGCTTCTTTTGCAAAGCAGTTTGCAAAGAGGTGTGTTTGGGGTCGTTATGTTGGAATACTGCCCTGTGGCCCAGTCTCCGAAGGGAGGGGATCATGCTCTGCTTCAGTATGTCACAGTACATGTTGGCATTCATGATTCCCTCAATGAACTGTAGCTCCCCAGTGCCGGCAGCAATCATACAGCCCCAGACCATGACACTCCCACCACCACCACTCATCAGACCACAGGACATGGTTCCAGTAATCCATGTCCTTAATCTGCTTGTCTTCAAACGGTTTGTGGGATTTCCTGTGCATCATCTTCAAAAGAGTCTTCCTTCTGGGACGAAAACCATGCAGACCAAGGTCTGAGCACTGACAGGCTGACCCCCCACCCCTTCAACCTCTGCAGCAATGCTGGCAGCACTCATACGTCTATTTCCCAAAGACAACCTCTGGATATGATGCTGAGCACGTGCACTCAACTTCTTTGGTTGACCATGGCAAGGCCTGTTCTGAGTGGGACCTGTCCTGCTAAACTGCTGTATGGTCTTGGCCACCGTGCTTCAGCTCAGTTTCAGGTTCTTGCCAATCTTCTTATAGCCATCTTTATGTAGAGCAACAATTTTTTTTTTCAGATCCTCAAAGAGTTCTTTGCCATGAGATGCCATGTTGAACTTCCAGTGACCAGTATGAGAGAGTTAGAGCGATAACACCAAATTTAACACACCTCCCCATTCACACCTGAGACCTTGTAACATTAACAAGTCACATGACACCGGGGAGGGAAAATGGCTAATTGGGCCCAATTTGTACATCAGGCATGCCAAACTGAGTGGGATAAAATTAAGTGGGGGCCACACTTACCCCTCTCTAGAAAAGAATTATAGCACTTTGGTAATTAACAACACAAAAAGTTAAAATTACATCATTTTATCAGTAAATCGGGCCCATAGAACATTTCCTGCAGTACTGAGCTGGAAATTTACATGAGGAAGTGTAGCCTGTGTCAACTGGAAAACAGCCGAGACCCATTCACATTAAATCCTTAACCACTAGGGGACTGCCCACAGTACATATACTGCGGCAAGGTGGCCCCTGGACGCAGGATCACGTTTATAAAATGTCATCCTGATTTTGGGGTAAGGGGCCCACGTGACCACCCTACCCACGGCACCGATCGTGGCCGCGGGTGTCAATCACCAGGTATCGGCCGGTGATTACCCGACGGAGTCCGGCGATTGCTGGCAAACACTGATAGAAAGCACAGCTGCATTGTTTTCAATGGAGCTCTCCTCCCTATCAGATTTCAGCACACTGATCCGGATGGAAGAGCACAGCCTTCCAGGTCAGTGTGTTACAGTGACGCACACACCCCCCGCCCCCTAGTAAAACACTCCTCTCACACAGTTAACCCTTTGATTGCCTTCTAATATTAATTCCTTCCTCCCCAGTGCCATTACTACAGTGTCAGTGTTTTATTTTTGCACTGATCACTGTATTGGTGTCACTGGGGTTGTCAGTGACTCCAAGTCAGTTCCCCCCTAGTGTCAGAATGTCCGCCGCAGTCCCGCCATAAGTTGCTGATCGCCGCTATTAGTATAAAAAAAAAAATCCAGTATATATACTGCCATTAATTTACATGTATTGGGAGTTTTTTAGCAAAGACATGTCACGGAGTACATTTTGGCCATTTTAAAATAAATTTGATTTTTATATTATCTTACTGGACATGTTTTATAGCAAAAAGTCCAAAATATATTTTCTCAAAATTGCTTTTTTTTTATAGTGCAAAAAATAAAAAACGCACAAGCGATCAAATACCACCGAAAGAAAGCTCAATTTATGGGGAAAAAAGATGTAAATTTCATTTGGGTGCAGCGTTGCATGACCGTGTAATTGGCAGTTAAATTAACGCAGCACCATAACACAAATCGCTTATGGGCACTCTAATGCATAAAAAACATGAGTTGTCTCGCATGTGATGAAAGCCGGAATTTCAAATAACTTCTCATTTGTCCTAAATTTGGTGAGTCCCCTGAACTTATTCTTCACCCTGTTACATGCTGAACATTTACGGCATGAAAAGAAACCCTTTTTTATCCAAAACATTTTTAATTTACATGGTGGGTCTAAGATTTTTTTGACCACTCTCTCCAAACGTAGGAGTCTTTCTATATATGAACACTGGTTTATTTGGCAATAGTGGGCCCAAGACCTTGTCCATTTTTAATATATGCCAATGCTTGGCATATATTTGTTCCACTTCCTTATACTGAACATGAAAATCCGATACAAAACCCCACTGATGTTTATTATCATCTCTATTCACTTGTTTATTTATCAAACACTGTTCCCTATTAATAGTCCCTATCTCCTCAATAGTCTCATGGAAGGTTTCCCTTTCATATGCCTTTTCAACAAACATCCATAATTAGTTTTGATTGATTTATAAAGTCACTTTCCTCACAACAGTTTCTTCTTATACGCATTATTTGACCTTTTGGTATGTTTTTAAGCCACAAAGGGTGATGCCCACTATGACAGGGTAAATAACTGTTGTGATCTGCTGGCTTGAAATAAGTTTTGGAAACTAAAGAGTCAGTCTTCCTAAATATAATTAGATCCAAAAAAATGTAATTCATCTCTATTGTACTGACCATCTAATTCGATGTTATTTGGATTAGGATTTAATTTATCCAAAAACTGAATCAGTTCTACCTCAGGACCTGCCCAGATGAAGAACAGGTCATCAATAAATCTTTTATATAGCAGAATCTGTTTATGGCCATGGTTGAAGACATATCTGTCTTCCCATTCCGCCATAAACAGATTGGCAATACTTGGCGCAAAACGTGCGCCCATCGCAACGCCTTTTATTTGGAAAAAAAAAATCCCCATTATACCAGAAATAATTGTGAGCAAGGCAAAATTCCAAAGACCTCCTCAAAAACCGCTTCTGGGCATACGGAATGTCCTCTCTTCTACTCAATGCCCAATAACACATCTTCATGTTGAATGATGGTATAAAAGGGATCAAACTTCCACTGTTACCAGGAAAACTTCAGGGATATTTCTAAGGTCAACTTCCTCCAAAAGCTGTAAGATTTTTCGTATCTCTCAAATAGGCTTTAGTGGCCACAACACTGGTCTGGAGAAAAATGTCCAGGTATTGGCCAAGTCTAGCAGAGACTGAGCCAATACCATTGACTATTGGCCTAGCTGGTGGATTCAAGCGATCCTTATGAATTTTTGGCAGTGTATAAATAGTGGGGATTCTACAACAACTAGGAACCAAATATTTTTTTCTTTTTTGGTAAGCACCCGTGTACGGTAACCTTATTCAATTAGTCCCGTAAGCTTTTCTTTATACCCTCTTGTGGGATCTCTAGTGAGTTTTGCATATGTTCCTGAATCGGACAACATTTCCATTAATTGGGTATGATAAAATGTTTTGAGAACACCCACCCCTCCCCCTTTGTCCGCAGGACTTATTTACCGAACCAATAGTATAACAAGCGGCCTTATATAAAGCCTCCCTCTTTTACGTATGGTCAAACCCTCAGAGGAAGTTGGAAATTATGAAATGCGTCAGGGTGTGACCATCCATGACATCAACACGCACGGCGGGACAACGTGGTGAGAGCACGTGATCGTGGTTATAAGATCTTAGTTACCAGTGTGCAGTGAGACTGTCACTAGCTGCTGTGGTCGGCGGCCATTTTATTGATAGTATATATACAATGTGCATTACCATGTTACTCAATGTGAGTGCTTTTCTTAAGGGGGGGTTTCTATGGCAATAAATTATTGTTTTTACAGTATTTTGCTATGTGGCTGTTTTATTTTGCCCACATATGGAATTGATATTTCCCAATCTGAATGAGGAGGAGATCGGAGTATGAGATGCTAATAATCTATTGATTGGAGGTCCTTTTGGGCTGCTGGCTGATTATCAATTTCGAGATTTCACAACCATTCATTATTAAGGAGATTGATTGTATTCCTACTAATTTCCCACTGCTGGTTACAGACCAGCTTCTGGTGAGTGTTGAATCCAATGGGGTGTTAATCACTGCATGCATATAAAGTAGTAGAACTTTACCATTTACATCTCCAGGTTTTACTAGTAAACAAACATTAAACAATAGATATGGAAAGACAGGGGAGACCTTTTGTTGTTAGACCTGTGTATTACTAGAAGATTGAATACAGGTGAAAAAAGGCTAAAATGATAGCTGCAGTGCTTTTAAAATCAACTTTACTGCTTTAAGGGTAATTCCATTTTTAAACACTTGATCACAAAGTTTATATTTTATCCTGAGACTGCAAAACAATCAAGAGTTGCACAATGATATTCCCATTCACATCTAATCCTCAATTCAATTCACAGCGGAGTAGGACTATTGTATCTTGGGAAATAAAACCATGCAACCCCATGCAGTTACAATAAAAAATACCAAGCATCTTAATTTCAAAAATTAAAAATCACATAAAAAACTAAATATGCAAATCATAATCTTAGATATGCAACCATTTAGATATTTAATAGCCTATGAATGGTTAAAAGAAAGCTCTTGTTTCACCAAGTAGCCAAAAGTGTATACACAATTTAAAAATTAACTAAAAGGCAAAACTTTTTATTTTTTGTTTTGGATAGAGTGAAAGGTGGTTAGGATACCTGTCAGTTTATCATTTCTATCTGTGCATCCATTATGGAGAGTCCCCCTCTCCTTTTGTCCTGGTGACTGTTATCACAGAGAGTGAAAGAATCTCTAAATTATAAGACGTCACCGGAACAGGAATATATGGAAAATCTTCCAAAAGGAACATCAGTTTCAGTGATCCTAGTGACAACCAGGTATTCCCTCACTTTCGGGGGGAAGCTCTTTTTGCTCCCTGTAAGATCTGGTTCACATTAATGCGTCTGTGCGGGCAGTGTTTTGAATGGGCACGAGAGCCCATTCATTTGAATGGACTCCCGTGCCCTGTGACACGCAGGGAAGAGGTCCCTGTGCTTCTTTGGAAAACGCAGTATGTTCCCAGTATGATTGTGTTTTCCAGTGCTGGCGGCATGCCATTAGAACTAATGGCACCCGCCTGAGGGTCCATATTCCTCTGTGTGGGTGGTGCGGCTGCACGGATTTTCATGCAGATCTACAGTGGCACCACCCACACAGATGTGAACCCAGCCTTAACATGATAACATAAG
The DNA here is from genome assembly GCF_062004578.1 of Staurois parvus. Classification (NCBI taxonomy): domain Eukaryota; kingdom Metazoa; phylum Chordata; class Amphibia; order Anura; family Ranidae; genus Staurois; species Staurois parvus. The sequence continues at coordinate 1,317,407 of NW_028318184.1, read as the reverse complement.
GGAAACCTCCCCAACGTGACACAGATGGCAAACACATAGACAGGTGTGAACATCGGGTAAGGCAGGGTTGCATCCCCTAAGCGTTTTTTCACAACGTTTTGAAGAAATGCACTGCAGTCCATTTAACATGATTTCCTATGGGACACTGTCACATCACATCTCTGCGTTTTCACCTGGTGCATTTTTTGGAAAGGGTCAGGAAATTTTTTTTTTTTTTTTTTTAAAAAAACACAAAGTTGCAGTTTTTGGTTCTATAAATATCAATGGAAACGCTGCAGGGAAGCATGTAATGCATTTTTGATGTGCTTTAAATCTGCCTAGCGACAAGAAAAATAAAACAATCACAAAACGCATAAATAATGTGGCAAAAACACAGGTGTAAAAAAAAACACAAAATGTAATGCAGAAACTGGTGAAACACAAACTGCATAAGTGTGAACCTAGCCTTACTCTATCCCCCACCTCCTAAAGAAAAAAAGTTTTGCTCTATTTTAAAAGAAAGAAAAAAAATAGTATTACATACAGAACTGAGCAAGGCTCCCTCTCTGTATATGAGATCAGTTTATGTAATATATTTATTACACACCATTGAACAATACTATTTAGATTTGTAAATTTTTGTTCAAGGATTGCATTAAAATAAAAAAATTATAAAAATGCGTGATGGTTAGTAAATGTTCTGTAGTAGGGATGTGGTGTTGATACTAATCAGTAGGAGCCTAATCATTCAGATATATATATTTGAATAACCTTTTGTTAGAATATCAAGGTTTAGCATAAAAACCTGTACAACCCAACAAGCCAGCAGTACACAGGCTAATCTGGGCTCTGACCAAGATATTTCTTAGATTTCTGTAGTACAATATATTAGGAGTGACACTATAGTCATAAAATGGTTTACAAAACTTTAAAGAGATTAAAAGTTCCAATAAATTATTGGAACAGAAGACACTTAAAACCAAGACCAGAGTAGTGAGAATTGGTCATTTCCAACCAATAGTGAACATGTCAAATTTCAGCAGAGCCCCAAAGTTCAACATTAGCAATCTGAAACCTGGGACAATAAAGACATGCCCACTCCCTACTACCTATTACCTATTGTGACCTGAACCTGTAGACACAAACAGAAAGGAGTCACCTTGATTAGTTAAGTTCAAGTGATGCCTCAATTTGCATTCTAATAAAGGTCTGTGGGTTCCTGGCTTGAATCCTGGCTCAATGTCTTTATAAAAAGACAAAAGATAGTTTGTGGACCTCACATATCTTCTTAGGGTCCTCAAGATCTTTTGGATACGGATTTATATAAAATGTTTGTGCCACTATCTGCACAGAACATCTGATATTGCTATATTCACAATGGCAGCCTACCTAACTTGAGAGACTGAAACAGTTGGAGAAGAGCGATACGAAATCCTGGGACATCTTGGCGAGGGACGTTATGGAGAAGTTGTGATGGCTGTTGACAAGGAACTGGGTAAGTGAATTCTTAAATAATTACAAAAAAACATTTCTAATTTACAGACCATTTGAACATATAGAACAGATAGCACAAACATTAGCATCTTTACTGATTAAATGACCTTATTAGAGTTATGGGTTTTGTTGCATAAATTTGGGGAAAAGACCATGATGCACAAAGATCTAATTCAGCACTAACAAAATATAAAAACTGGTTGAACAGTGCAAAATCCCATTCAGGCAGCTGGCATTGTTCCTACAGAAAACAAAAGCCTTTCCACCTGTTATCAATTTCTTGAGTTGGTCCTTTTGCATATCTTTAACAACAACCTGCCATGAGTAAAACATGAAGGCCACATTTTTTGAACTTCTCCTGAAAGTGCTAGCTACTGGTTGTTATGCCACAGAGCAAGCCTTAATATTTTACAAAAGTACATATTTGCATACAGGTTCCAGGTCAGGGATTCTATAAATTCAATTGGGTAGATTCAATATGGCAGCCAGGTAATTGGCATTTTGAAGAAGAGCTCACCAAAAGCAGGCTTCCTTTTTCTCTCATGACAGATTCATGATGATCACACACAGTTATAGTGGGTCATAGGCAGCTAAGTATGTAACAGATTTGACTATAAACTGATGGTCCACTATGCACAACCTAGACACTTGGCATTTAGACGGGACAACAGATCTAGTTGAGAAGATGGCTACATTTTGAAGAAAAGCATCCAGTCTATGTAAAAATGAATGGGCTCAAGTATTGGACATCAGCCAGAGTTTTAGATGTCCAAGTCTTATTGTAATCAACCTTTTTTCCTCCTCTTTAACAGGTAGCCTTGTTGCCATAAAAAAAGGAGCGAACCAGACTAGAAGACTTTCTTCATGAAGTTTGCATGTCACTCTGTTACTGGACACGAGGGTTTAATCTCTACCCATTCCAGATTTCTGGAAACCTCAGACTGCTATATGATCAGCCAGGAATTGGCACCTGCTGGATCTCTTCACTCCATCATCCAGCCAGGGGTAAGTAAAGCTAATGAAGTAGCTGACACTTTAGCATTTGCTTGCTAATTCTATAGATCAGTCCTAGGGATCCTGGAGATTAATAGAAACTGGTGTTGTGTCATGGATGATACTTTCTATATATTGCACACATTTATACCAAATATTGCTGGCCTGGTTGGAGAACACTAAGGAAGGGCTAAAATCCCCAGTCAGCTATTTTCTCTGCACCATCTGGGCAAGATTTTCCTTAATCCAATCAAGAAGTTGGAACAGGAGGTAGTAGGAAGTCTACAACGTTAGGGGAATTCCCCTCTTAAACAGTTGTCCCCATTGGATGATTTCCCCTTACCTCTTGTTCTGTGACAACCATGTATTCACCTTAATTTTGTCTTTAAAAGCAGAAAGACAAAAATAGAGATTACATCCCTCCTTCCCCACCTCCCTTCCTAGTGGGCACACAGATAACAATCATGATACAGGTTGTGATCCTTCACCATTCTATATTAAAGGTTAGTCTGGTTTTAAAGCCAGAGGTTAAATTTAAAACCAGTTAGACCTCCCATATTTCCTTCATTGCCCAATTATTGCTGAAGTAGTTGGAGATTGGTTGCACTGATGTTCGCATGTAATTCCATCTGCAGATTTAAAAAAGTAACAAACGTATTGAATTTTATATTTTTGAATGTCACTTTTTAGTAAAAGAATAGTGTTTTTTTGTTTTTTTTTAAAGCGAAATTTCATATAATTAATTGTTTTAACTTTGGTGGGAATTCCAGAAATGCTGATCAAACGGTGTGCATTACAGATTACCCAGGCACAGCAAAAACCTGGTGCATAGGGACCTAAAGCCGGACAATATTTTGCTTATGGACAAGAGATGTCATAATGTCAAACTAAGTGACTTTGGACTGACTCAATTTGCCGCTACAGTTGTTCCATCAATGGCACCCCTCAACACATTCATGTCCCCTGAACTTTGTGAACTGAAGCACAAGGAGTCAGTTGTAGTGTTGACATCTGGGCCCTTGGTGTTGTTTTCTATGTTCTTCTCATTGGAAACTATCCATGGCAAACAGCTTCAATTCAGGATCTATGGTTTCAAAGGCTTATTTACTGGCAGAAGAACACTGACCATGTTCTACCACCAATTGGTTGGGAGAATGTCAGCAGGAGGGCTCAAGATTTATTTCACATACTTCTTGCCCAAGACCCCAGCTGCAGGAACCAAGTCAGAGTTGTTCTAGATTTTCTTCATTTTCCTTGGAACTTTGAAGATGCCACCCAAGAAATCATGGATCTTGTGGAGCAGAAGGAAGAGGAGGATGTTGAAGCAAAGGACAGTGAGGTAGAAGTCATTGTGCTGGAGAGTGAAGAGGACATCATAGAAAACCACGGTGACATAGAATACATTGTTGTCAATTATTGCGGCTCTTGAATTTGCTTCAGTCCATGCATTTGTATCTAGAGTGTCAATGCAATCACTGCACCAGGTATAGAATGCAATAAATTCTAAGTACTGGTTATACCTTTTGTATCGTGTAATTCATCTATGTTTGCTCTGCCTCTTATTTCTCCTTCAACACAGATTGAAAAAAAGTGTTACTAAACCCACAACAGTAAAATCACTGTATATGCAGTAAAGAATGCTTGTTATACTCACTCTGGAACCTACAGGGTTAATCCTCTGCATTGTGTAAAAATGCAGTTTGATCCTGATTTCTCTGATCCTCTCCTTCTTTCAGTGTCCCCCTCTTAAGACATTGTGTGGAGTCACTCTGCACATGCTCAGTTTCGTATGTATTATTAGGGGTTTTTTTTTTCTTAGGAGAGTGCATGTGATTAAACAGGGCCAATCAGCACTGTCCAGACAGAGGTTAGGGGTTCTGCATCCTCCTAAAGCAAAATGCAAATCTCCTCCTACAAGCTTAAAACAGTGCTCAGCTGGACACTGATAGAAGTCACAAGACTGCTCTAACTGCTGATGAGCAGTTTATATTTACTAAAATAATTGGATTTCCATGTTTAGTGTACTGTGGGAGACCGGATATAGTGAATGCAGGGTCCAGGTTTAGTAACACTTTAATGTTGACAATACATTATTTATGTAAACTGTGCAAATCCCCAATCAACTGAAGTCACAAAGCTGCAAGTATAGGAGGATATCGTCTCTTAAAAGACCAATTCAAATGGATACTGTGCCAGGTGAACCCTTAAAACTTTGTGAGCACTATAGAGACCTTCGCACCTCTAAAAAGCAATCAAAAATTGAAAATAAAACACTAAATAAGTACATACATATGCCCTATGAAGACCCTCACCCCTCTGAAGGGCGATCAAAATTTGAAAAAGATTAATTTGAATAAACTGAGTGCAGTAATCATAAATACGTGTAAGAAACCATTATATGTGGTCAAATTAACCTAAAATGTCATGCATTATCCATGAGCCCTATGAAGACCCTCACACCTCTGAAGAGTGATAGAGGTTGAGGATAGGTCAAATCTCAATGTGAAAAAAATTCACCTCAAATATACATAAAGGTTAGTAGAAATTTTTCAAAAACAGTAACAAAACGTCCATATAGACATAAACCATATTCCATAAGTATGAGAAGAAAATTCCACAATCGATGGTATTCTTGTAGACAATGCTGTAAGTACAAATGTGGATAGACTTGCTTCAACTGGTCAGAGTGCACACCTCCACCAAAGTGCCAGGAGTGCAGAAATTGTTTTATTATGCGCAACAAATGTTCGACCAGCAAGCAAACTTCCCATTGGACAGGAAGGGAAATGCAAGCTGCAAGCACCAGCTGTCTCTTGGCAGGGAAGATGATGGAATATAAACTTAATGCCCCATGTACCAACAAGATCCTGCATAAAAAGTGTCCCATACTGCATATCAACTCATACAAACACGAGCTTAGCATGTATGAGCTCAGATGCATTCTATGCAGGGTGGATTTGATTTAAATCACTAGTCAGTAAGGCTTGATTTAAATCCTAGTTTTCTACATAAAGACTAATTCTTGCTGGTATAACTTTAATATGCAAGTAGATGAAGATTTTTAGAATAACAACTTTTCATATTAGTTTTTTTATCCCCAGTTTAATAGGTTAATCATTCATATTTGGACAACTTTTCTGTTGTACTTAGGAAGGAGAAAAATAATCATTACCTTAATAACAACAATTTAAATAGATTTATTCAACTGAAACAATAACATTCCAGCATATGTGATTTGCTTAAACATCCATGTTTGTTAACTAATTTGGCTAAACAAAATATATATATTTTAAGAAACTTAGACTGTCAGCCCCTTCCTCCTCACACTTAGTTTCACTTTCTTCTTGTGCAGATCTATTCCACTCCAATCAGAAAAATATTGTTTCTATTCTATTCACTGAACTTCTTGAAACTTAGCACTGAAGGGGTTGATTCTGTATTCTTAGGTTTGTAGAAGTTAGGATGAAGGTCTTTTTCTTAACTCTGTTCATGTTATAACATTTTTGCTGTGAAGAAGAGGCATGTGATCTCCGCTGAGTCAAATTCAGTTTTGAGAACTGCAAAAGTAAACCGATCATCTGTGATAATATCTTGTAGGCAGAGAAACTGCCCAATAATCTTACAAAAACCTCTGGAAGAGCATGACATCGTGAATGGATTCATGGAATTTATTTACCAAAAAAATTAAACATACACAGCCTTATTCTACATAATTAAAAAACTAATCTTTATTTCATGATGGAATAACCTTTGGATGGTAATATATTTTCCTCAAAAAGCATTTTATTTAAAAACATCCGATTTAAAGAAAAAAAATCCTTTTTTTTTTAATCATTGATTTTTATCCACCCTGATTCTATGTAAGTATATGAATGGAGCGATTCTGCTCTGCCTACACATGGTTGACATTTACATCCTCTATTATTGACTTCAGGAAAGGAAGTGACATCCCCTCAGTAGGTTCTATTTGCCAACAAGGGTTTTACAAAACTCCTGCAACCAAATAAATAACCCCAAAACTACTGGGGGAAAAAACCCACCCCATCAGAGACAATATTCTTTCCCCTTTCAGGTATGGCCAATGAACTTTATCACAGCAGTTGTTTACTTGGGAAATCTACTGCACAATTGCCACTCTTGGGAGAATATTAAATTGCATTTACATAGAAAAGCTAAAACGCACAAACGTACAAGTCATGAGAAAAACAAAAACAGACTTTACGGCTGCATGAAAGTTACACTGATGGCTCAAATGTTTAAATCACAGAAACACAGCATAGCATAGAGTCTACTCTCTTTACCATTTATATTGATTGTCCTAGGAGATAAAGAAAAAAAACCACACAACAAAAAAAAAGTATATACACACAGTATCTCACAGACGTGAGTCCACCCCTCACATTTTTGTAAATATTTTATTATATCTTTTCATGTGACAACACTGAAGAAATGACCCTTTGCTACAATTATTATTCTACGGGATTTATATAGCGCCAACAGTTTGCTCAGCGCTTTACAATATAACGGGAGAGGATACAGCAACAATACAGTTCAATACAAGAGGGTTAGGAGGGCCCTGCTCCTTGGAGCTTACAATCTAGGAGGGAGGGGCTTGTGGTACAAAAGGTAATAACCGTGGGGGATGGACTTGTAGGAGGAGTAGAAGATTCCATTAATAGCTGAGGACAGGATAGGCTTCCCTGAAGAGATAGGTTTTCAGAGATTGCCTAAAAGTGAGCAGAGTAGGTGATAGTCTGATAAATTGGGGTAGAGAGTTCCAGAGGATGGGGGAAGCTCTGGAGAAGTCCTGGAGACGAGCATGGGAGGAGGAGACACAGCTAGAGAGCAGGAGGTCGTGCGAGGAGCGGAGAGGACGGTTTGGGTGATATTTGGAGACAAGATCGGTGATGTAATTTGGGGCAGAGTTATAAATGGCTTTTTTTTAGGTTGTTAATGTTTTGAATTTTATCCATTGGGCAATGGTAAGCCAGTGGAGGGATTGGCAGAGAGGGGTGGCAGATACAGAACGGTTAGTAAGGTGGAGGAGTCTGGCAGCAGCATTCATGATAGACTGAAGAGGGGATAGCCTGTGATGAGGTAGGCCAATGAGGAGGGAGTTATAATAGTCAAGGCGAGATATAACCAGGGAGTGGATAAGTTGCTTAGTGGTTTCCGAGGTTAGGAACGGGCGTATCTTGGAGATGTTGTGGAGGTGAAGTCTACAAGATTTGGACAGCAATTGGATTTGGGGCTGAAAGGACAGATGAGAGTCTAGGATTACACCTAGTACCCTGGCATGAGGGGAGGGACTGATGGTTGTATTATTGATCTTGATGGAGAAGTCAGGGGAGGGGGCACGGGGTGGGGGGAATACTAAGAGCTCAGTTTTGGAAAGATTGAGTTTGAGGAAGTGGAGTGACATCCATGCCGATATGTCACTTAGTAGGTTAGTAATGCAAGAGGAGACTGAAGGGGTGAGGTGAGGGGTAGAAAGATAGATTTGTGTGTCATCAGCATAGAGATTGTACTTAACCACCTCCCGCCTGCCATATAGTCCAATGACGGATGCAAGGTGGTTCTCACGTTCTGGGAAGACGTCATATGATGTCCTCCCATTCTCACCGCGCATGCACGGCCCCGGGAGCACACAGCGCGGCGATCGGCAGTGCGCTGTGTCCCTCAGACACAGCGGATCCCTGATCCACGGAAAAAGCTGAAGATGTCGGATCAGTCATGTGATCAGCTGTGTCCAGTCACAGCTGATCGCATGTAAAAAGGGAAATGCCGGTTATCTGCATTTCTCTCCTCACGAGCCGTCATGCTGACAGCTCGAGAGGAGTGCCGGTAATCGGCATTCCTCGGAGGGGACATGTGCACTGATCATCAGTGTAGCCCCAGCAGTGCCACCTGTCAGTGTCCATCAGTGCCAGGTCTCAGTGCTCATCCATGCCACCTGCCAGTGCCCATCAGTGCCACATCAATGCTACATATCAGTGCACATCAATTCCACATATCAGTGCCTATCTGAGCTGCCTTTCAGTGTCACCCATCAGTGATACCTATCAGTGCCAGTCAGTGCCGCCTATCAGTGCCATATATGAGTGCTGCCTTTCAGTGCCCATCAGTGATGCCTGTCAGTGCCACCTACCAGTGCCTCCTCATCAGTGCCACCTATCAGTGTCCATCAGTGCAGCCTATCAGTGCCCATCACTGCAGCCTCATTAGCGCACATCAGTGAAGGAGAAAAATAACTTGTTTACAAAATTTTATAACAAAAACTTAGAATTTTTTTGTTTTTCTCAAAATTTTCTGTGGTGTTTGGTTTACGAAAAAATAAAAAACCCAGTGGTGATTAAATAATTAAATACCACCAAAATAAAGCTCTATCTGTCATAAAAAAATTATAAACATTTCATATGGGTACAGTGTTGCATGACCGCGCAATTGTCATTCAAAGTGCGACAGTGCTGAAAGCTGGAAATTGGACTGGGCAGGAAGGGGAGATAAGTGCCCTGTAGGCAAGGGGTTAAAAGTCCTGTGTTCCATCAGGAGAGCTGTTACATGGTGATTCTGCAGTGTGTACATCAGACATGACAAACTGAGTGGGATAAAATTAAGTGGGGGCCACACTTACCCCTCTCTAGACAAGAATTATAGCACTTTGGTCATTAACAACACAAAAAGTTCAAATTACATAATTTTATCAGTAAATCGGGCCCATAGAACATTTCTTGAAGTGCTGAGCTGCAAATTTACATGAGGAAGTGTAACCTGTGTCCACTGGAAAACAGCCGAGACCCATTCACATTAAATTCTTAACTGGTTCCCACCCGGCCTATGGCCAGATGGTGGCTGTGCGAGCACCTCGTCCCTCAGGGTGGACGCCATATGGATTCCTTTCAGGCCTGCGCGGTTTGCCTGCCCGCAGAGCCACGCAGCGGCGCGATCTGTCACCGGCTGTGTACCTCGGACATGGCCGGTGACAGATCTGTGTACTGGCTCTGTTGCCAGTACCATGTGACCTGCTGTGACCAATCACAGCTGGTCACATGACAGTTGTATACAATGGATGCTTCCTTTCATGCCATCCATTGTATACAAGTGTGTCTAGCTGTGAATGGTCACAGCGATCACATGCACAAGCTGGGCCAATCACAGCCCAGCTGTATCATGTGATTAGCTGTGGCCAAATCACAGCTAAGCACAAAAAAAAACCCTGAATGAATCGATGTCATTCAGGTAAATGCTTGCTTATAGCAAGTAATTCTTTGCTATAAGCAAATTGTGTAAACAAAAAAAAAATAAAATAGGGACCACTTCCCCAAAGTAGTACAATGTTACTATGGTAACATTATACTACTTTGATCATAGTGAAATTTGAAAAACAAATCTTAAAAAAAAGAGAAAAATGTTTAATAAAAAAAGTTAAAAAATAAAAATTATCAATTTTTTTTTCGCACTGTCACCAGTCAGTGTCCCTGATCACACCCATGCCAGTTATATGATGGTGCTGTACTGCACTGGTGACAGTATGTAAAAAAAGTACGTCGGACTTATGAAGTACGTCGGACTGTCTACTTTGCAAAAAGGGGTCATTTGGGGGATATCTGTACTGTTCTGACATTCTTGGACCTCAAGAAATTAGATTGGCCGTCAGTACTTCAGGATTGATCAATATTCAGATCTATACCATAGTTTGTGAACTCTATAACTTTCCTACAAACTAATTTGGGTTATTTTCACCAAAGACATGTAGTAGAACACATTTTGGCCTAAATTTATGAAGAACAATTATTTATTTGCAAACTTTTAGAACAGAAACAAAAAAAAGTGTTTTTTTTTTTTCAAAAATTTTTTTTTTTTGTTAATTTTAGCATAAAATAAAAACCCCAGCAGTGATTAAATACCACCAAAAGATAGCTCTAGTTGTGTGAAGAAAATGATAAAATTTTAGTTTGGGTACAGTGTTGTATGACCGCGCAATTGTCATTCAAAGTGTGAGAGCGCTGAAACCTGAAAATTGGCCTGGGCAGGAAGGGGGTAAAAGTGCCCTGTATGGAAGTGGTTAACCACTAGGGGACTGAGAAAAAGGAGAGAAGCGCCTCTAAGTGCAATAAGTCTTTTAATTCAAGTCTAAATGTAGAAACACTCACATGTGTGAAGTAATCATAAGCATAAAAACCGTGGTTAACAATAGTTAACAGTGGGGTGGTAACCCGGGTGAAGAGCCGTCATCTCTCTGCGATGTGGGGAGGTCAGCTCTCGGCTGGAACAGCGTGGTGGCTGGAGGGAGAACAGCGGTGAGGCCAGCCTTCATGCACGTCCTCCCTCAAAGCCGGATGGAACGCACGCTGGAACATAGCGGCGGCGTGGCCGTGATGAGGTCAGATCCCAGGGTGCACTGCGATGCGTTTCGGAGCATGCACTGGCCGTGGAAGGCGGAAGTGCACTCCTTTTTCAAGCAGGGGGAAGTGGATGAACAGGGGTGAATATATAGGGAACGTGAGTCTAATTGATCAATTAACCAATTAACCAGTGATTGACCATTGCTGTCAGGTGAATAGTGTAAAGTCATGGATGTTAACTGGGGGGTAAAAGGAAACCAAATGGAAAAAAGAGAGGATGTAATAAATAAGAAAACGGAAGACGAAAGAAAAAAAAAAAAATTATGTTCTGGGAGATTAGTGGGGTAAAATGGTCACCTTGCAGCACTGGCACATCAATTATGTAACAGTAGTGAGCAGATATTTAGTGGTAATACAGCATGATTGCAAGATGATAAACATATTGGTAATAATACATGCAGATGACATTATAAAAAGTAAATTACATTGTAAAAAATTATAAAAAAAATAGAATAAAATATAAATAATGAACAAAAGGTTATAAATAATAAACTAAAAATTGGATTAAAAAAAAAAAAAAAATAATAATTTTATAAAGAAAGGGGGGGGGGGGGGGGGGAAGTATCATTGTGAGTGTTGAGTGGCTGTGAATGGGAGATTGTAGTGTTTATAGTATAGTGTTAATGTCTAATTCCTCGTTGAGTCCGCCTGGGGACAATGTATCTAATGTAAATATCCAATAAGTTTCTTGTGAACAGAGTTTTTTTGAAACGATCAGACTCAGAGAGATTGTTGTGTATGGATTCTAAGACCCATACTTGTAGCCATCAGTGGATTTTTGGTGATATTCAAGGAAGTGGCGGGGGACGCTATGTTTGTCTTTACCATCTTCAATAAGACGTCTGTGCTCGCCAAACCTGGCGCGGAGGGGTCTGATGGTTCGTCCCACATATAGGAGGCCGCAAGGGCAGGATATACAATAGATCACATGATCAGTGGAGCAGTTGTAAAATTCTTTGAATGAATAGGTTTTTCCTTTTGTGGTGAAGTTTTTTTGGCAAGTTAACCATCAGACCCCTCCGCGCCAGGTTTGGCGAGCACAGACGTCTTATTGAAGATGGTAAAGACAAACATAGCGTCCCCCGCCACTTCCTTGAATATCACCAAAAATCCACTGATGCCTACAAGTATGGGTCTTAGAATCCATACACAACAATCTCTCTGAGTCTGATCGTTTCAAAAAACTCTGTTCACAAGAAACTTATTGGATATTTACATTAGATACATTGTCCCCAGGCGGACTCAACGAGGAATTAGACATTAACACTATACTATAAACACTACAATCTCCCATTCACAGCCACTCAACACTCACAATGATACTTCCCCCCCCCCCCCTTTCTTTATAAAATTATTATTTTTTTTTTTTTTTAATCCAATTTTTAGTTTATTATTTATAACCTTTTGTTCATTATTTATATTTTATTCTATTTTTTTTATAATTTTTTACAATGTAATTTACTTTTTATAATGTCATCTGCATGTATTATTACCAATATGTTTATCATCTTGCAATCATGCTGTATCATCTTGCAATCATGCTGTATTACCACTAAATATCTGCTCACTACTGTTACATAATTGATGTGCCAGTGCTGCAAGGTGAACATTTTACCCCACTAATCTCCCAGAACATAATTTTTTTTTTTTTTTCGTCTTCCGTTTTCTTATTTATTACATCCTCTCTTTTTTCCATTTGGTTTCCTTTTACCCCCCAGTTAACATCCATGACTTTACACTATTCACCTGACAGCAATGGTCAATCACTGGTTAATTGGTTAATTGATCAATTAGACTCACGTTCCCTATATATTCACCCCTGTTCATCCACTTCCCCCTGCTTGAAAAAGGAGTGCACTTCCGCCTTCCACGGCCAGTGCATGCTCCGAAACGCGTCGCAGTGCACCCTGGGATCTGACGTCATCACGGCCACGCCGCCGCTACGTTCCAGCGTGCGTTCCATCCGGCTTTGAGGGAGGACGTGCATGAAGGCTGGCCTCACCGCTGTTCCCCCTCCAGCCACCACGCTGTTCCAGCCGAGAGCTGACCTCCCCACATCGCAGAGAGATGACGGCTCTTCACCCGGGTTACCACCCCACCGTTAACTATTGTTAACCACGGTTTTTAAGCTTATGATTACTTCACACATGTGAGTGTTTCTACATTTAGACTTGTATTAAAAGACTTATTGCACTTAGAGGCGCTTCTCTCCTTTTTCTCATCTACAGAAGTTGCTACAGCTTATTTGGAAGCCTTGCCCTCAGTGCCACACGGAATCCTACGCTCTTCATACAGTAGCCACTAATACCACCATCACCCATAATACCATTTCCCAGGACTTTGCAGTGTTTGCGCTGTTACAACCCTTCCTCATTTTTTCTGAGCCACTAGGGGACTGCCCACAGTACATATACTGCGGCAATGCGGCCCCTGTGTGCAGGAACTCATTTACAAAACGTCATCCTGATTTCGGGGTAAGGGGGCGCGTGCGACCACGGGTGTCTATCACCAGGTCCCGGCCGGTGATAACCCACCAGAGCCCGGGCGATTGCTGGCAAACACTGACAGGGAGCACAGCTGCATTGTTTTCAATGGAGTTCTCCTTCCTGTCAGTTTTCAGCACACTGATCCGGATGGATGAGCATAGCCTTCCGAGTCAGTGTGTTACAGTGAAGCACACCCCCCCCATCCCCTAGTAAAACACTCCCTTCACACAATTAACCCTTTGATTGCCTTCTATTAACCCCTTCCTCCCCAGTGCCATTAGTACAGTGTTAGTGTTTTTTTTTGCACTGATCACTGTATTGGTGTCACTGAGGATGTCAGTGACCCCAAGTCAGTCCACCCCCCCAGTGTCAGAATGTCTGCCACAGTCCCGCCATAAGTCGTTGATCGCCGCTATTAGTATAAAAAAAAAAAACTAGTATCTATACCGCCATTTGTAAACACTATAACTTTCATGTAAACCAATTAATTTACACGTGTTGCGATTTTTTTTTAGCAAAGACATTTTGCGGAATACATTTGACAAAATGTGATTTTTAAATTTTTTTACTGGGTAGGTTTTATAGCAAAAGTCCAAAATATTGTTTTTTTTTTCCCCAAAATTGTCAGTCTTTTTTTTATAGTGCAAAAAATAAAATGCACAGGCGATCAAATATCACAGAAAGAAAGCTCAATTCATTGGGAAAAAAAGACGTAAATTTCATTTGGGTGCAGCGTTGCATGACCGTGTAATTGGCAGTTAAAATAACGCAGCACCATAACACAAACCGCTTATGGGCACTCTAATGCATGGAAAACATGAGTTGTCTCGCATGTGATGAAAGACAGAATCTCAAATAACTTCTCATTTGTCCTAAATTTGGTGAGTCTCCTGAACTTATTCTTCACCCTGTTACATGAAAAGAAACCCTTTTTGTTCCAAAACATTTTTAATTTACATGCTGGGTCTATGATTTTTTTGACCACTCTCTCCAAACGTAGGAGTCTTTCTATATATGAACACTGGTTTATTTGGCAATAGTGGGCCCAAGACCTTGTCCATTTTTAATATATGCCAATGCTTGGCATATATTTGTTCCACTTCCTTATACTGAACATGAAAATCCGATACAAAACCCCACTGATGTTTATTATCATCTCTATTCACTTGTTTATTTATCAAACACTGTTCCCTATTAATAGTCCCTATCTCCTCAATAGTCTCATGGAGGGTTTCCCTTTCATACGTCTTTTCAACAAACATCCATAATTAGTTTTGATCGATTTATAAAGTCACTTTCCTCACAACAGTTTTTTATTATGAATTTTTTGACCTTTTGGTATGTTTTTAAGCCACAAAGGGTGATGCCCACTATGACAGGGTAAATAACTGTTGCAATCTGCTGGCTTGAAATAAGTTTTGGAAACTAAAGAGTCAGTCTTCCTAAATATAATTAGATCCAAAAAAATGTAATTCATCTCTATTGTACTGACCATCTAATTCGATGTTGTTTGGATTAGGATTTAACTTATCCAAAAACTGAATCCGTTCTACCTCAGGACCTGCCCAGATGAAGAACAGGTCATCAATAAATCTTTTGTATAGCAGAATCTGTTTATGGCCATGGTTGAAGACATACTGTATCTGTCTTCCCATTCCATCATAAACAGATTAGATATTCTTGGCACAAAACGTGCGCCCATCGCAACGCCTTTTATTTGGGAAAAAAAGTCCCCATTATATCAGAAGCAATTGTGAGCAAGGCAAAATTCCAAAGACCTCCTCAAAAAACACTTCTGGGCATACAGAATGTCCTCTTTTACTCAATGCCCAATAATGCATCTTCAAGGGATCAAACATCCGCTGTTACCAGGAAAACTTCAGGGATATTTCTAAGGTCAACTTCCTATAAAAAGCTGTAAGATTTTTTGTATCTATCAAATAAGCTTTAGTGGCCACAACACTGGTCTGGAGAAAAATGTCCAGGTATTGGCCAAGTCTAGCAGAGACTGAGCCAATGCCATTGACTATTGGCCTAGCTGGTGGATTCAAGCGATCCCTATGAATTTTCGGCAGTTTATAAATAGTGGGGATTCTACAACAACTAGGAACCAAATATTTTTTTCTTTTTTGGTAAGCACCCGTGTACGGTAACCTTATTCAATTAGTCCCTTAAGCACTTCTTTATACCCTCTTGTGGGATCTCTAGTGAGTTTTGCATATGTTCCTGAATCGGACAACATTTCCATTAATTGGGTATGATAAAATGTTTTGAGAACAACCACCACTCAACCTTTGTCCGCAGGACTTATTTACCGAACCAATAGTATAACAAGCGGCCTTATATAAAGCCTCCCTCTTTTACGTATGGTCGCACCCTCAGAGGAAGTCAGATATGACAAAACGTGTTAGGATGTGACTATCCGTGATGTCAGCACGCACGCCAGGACCATGCGGTGAGAGCTTGTTGTGATCATGGTTTTAAGACAGGGCTTGAAATTTCCACTCGCCTGCCTGCCAATGGCGAGTGGAAATTATGGTGGGGGCGAGTGTGTCCCTCAGGGCCGTCTTGCTGAGCAGGCTTGGAGCTCAGGCCGAATCAGTCATTGGCACTGGGAGCCGTCAGACTGCTCAATAGCTGAGCGCAGTGAAAGCAAAGGAAGGAGTGTGTGCTGTGCTCTCTGCCTCCCCCTAGAGTGCAGTACCTGGCTCTGTGAGTGAACAACGAAGTACTGCAACTTGGTATGGGGGGGTAGTGGTGTGTGTACGTGTACATGTGTGTGTGCTTGTGTGTGTCTGTGTGTATGTACATGTGTGTATCTGTACGTGTGTCTGCGTGTATGTACATGTGTGTGTATGTACGTACATGTGTCTGTATATGTGTCTGTGCGTGTGTATATCTGTGTATGTACATGTATCTGTGTGTATGCGTGTCTGTACATGTGTCTCTGTGCGTGTGTATGTTTGTATAAGGGGCGGACTGACAACTTATGGGGCCCCCGGGCAATAGGGGATCATGGGGCCCCTGTGCCCTTGCCCAAACTCAAAAAAGCCTATGAATAGGGTACCAGGGGCATCTCATGGGGCCCCCTACTGACCCCGGGCCCTCGGGCAGTGCCCGAGTTTCCAAATGGTCAGTCCGCCCCTGGTTTGTATGTACATGTCTGTGTGTGTACAGGTGTCTCTGTTTTGTGTATATTTGTTGGTGTCGAGTAACTCTAAGTCCTGGCTAGTAACTCAGGACTTGAAATTTTAAGCCCTGTTTAAGATCTTAGTTACCAGTGTGCGGTGAGACTGTCACTAGCTGCTGTGGTCGGCGGCCATTTTATTGGAAGTATATATACAATGTGCATTACCATGTTACTCAATGTGAGTGCTTTTCTTAAGGGGGTTTTCTATGGCAATAAATGATTGTTTTTACGGTATAATGCTATGTGGCTGTTTTATTTTGCCCACATATGGAATTTATATTTCCCAATCTGAATGAGGAGGAGATCGGAGTATGAGATACTTATAATCTATTGATTGGAGGTCCTTTTGGGCTGCTGGCTGATTATCAAGTTTGAGATTTCACAACCATTCATTATTAAGGAGATTGACTGAATTCCTACTAATTTTCCACTGCTGGTTACTCTCCAGCTTCTGGTGAGTGTTGAATCCAATGGGGTGTTAATCGCTGCAGGATCACATGGATGGTGGATCACTTTATGTTAACCACTAGCCTACAGGGCACTTATACCCCCTTCCTGCCCAGGCCAATTTCCATCTTTCAGCGCTGTTGCACTTTGAATGACAATTGCGCGGTCATGCAACACTGTACCCATATGAAATTTGTATAATTTTTTTGTGAAAGATAAAGCTTTATTTTGGTGGTATTTAATCACCTCTGGGTTTTTATTTTTTCTTAAACAAACCAAAAACCACTGAAAATTATGAAGAAAAAGTTTTTTCTTAGTTTTTGTTATAAAATTTTGTAAATATGTGATTTTTCTCCTTCACTGATGTGCACTAATGAGGCTGCACTGATGGGCCCTGATAGGATGCACTGATGAGGAGGCACTGGTAGGTGGCACTGATGGGCATTGACTGGCATCAATGATGGGCACTGAAAGGCAGCACTCATACAGTTGCAAGAAAAAGTATGTGAACCCCTTGGAATTACGTGGAGTTTTGCATGAATTGGGCATAAAATGTGCTCTGAACGTCATCTAAGTCACAACAATAGAAGAACCTCCTAGACTGTAAGCTCGAAAGAGCAGGGCCCTCGAACCCCTTGTGTAGTGTATTGTTACTGTCTTGTCTCAGGTTCTGTCCCCCTTGCTACTGTACAGCGCTGAGCATACCCTTTGGCGCTATATAAATACTGTATAATAACAGTCTGCTGAACATAATACTACACAAACATTAGATTATATGGCACTGATAGGCGGCACTGACAGGATGCACTGACTGGCACTTATAGGCAGCACTGACGGGCACTGATAGGTGACACTGATGCACACTGATAGGCGGCACTGACTGGCACTGATGGGTGACACAGCTGATAACATGACCGAGCTGACATCTTCGGCTCTTTCCGTGAATCGGTGATCCACTGTGTCCGAGGGACACAGCGCACTACAGATCGCCACGCAAAGCACTCCGGGAGCCGCACATGCGCGGTTAGAATGGGAGGACGTCATATGACGTCCTCCCAGACTGAGAGAACCACCTTGCGCCCGTCATATTACATATTACTATATGGCGGGTGGGAGGAGGTTAACTTCTTGCCGACCGCGCATAGCCGAATGACGGCTTCACCGCGGCCGGCCAGTTCTGAGTGGACGTCATATGACGTCCTCCCAGAACGCGCTCTCCTGCGCGCCCCAGGGGGCGCGCACCCAGCGATCTCCGTGATCGCTGTGTCCTACGGACACAGCTGATCACGTGATGTGGTGAAAGGCCGATCCCACCGGCCTTTTACCACGTGATCAGCGGTGTCCAATGACACGCTGATCACAGGGAAATGCAAGTGTCGGTTCTCGGCTGCACTTTACTCACGCTGTCAGATCGTGAGGAAAGTACTGCCGAGAACCGGCAGTTGTCAGAGCGGGGATCGGCACCGATCATCAGGGCACTGATGATCAGTGCCCTGATGATCGGTGCCCAGCAGTGACACCCGCAAGTTCCGCCCAGCAGTGCGCCCACTAGCCCCGCCCACCCGCTCCCAGCAGTGCACCCACCTGTGCCCAGCAGTGCACCCACCTGTGCCACTCTGCAGTGCACCCACCTGTGCCACTCTGCAGTGCACCCACCTGTGCCACTCTGCAGTGCCACCTACCTGTGCCCAGAAGTGCCACCCACCTGTGCCCACCCACCTGTGCCCACCAGTGCCACCCACCTGTGCCCACCCACCAGTGCTGCCCACCAGTGCCACCCACCAGTGCTGCCCAGCAGTGCCGCCAGTCAGTGCCCAGGGGTTGTGCCAGTCAGTGCCGCCAGTCAGTGCCCAGAAGTGATGCCAGTCAGTGCCGTCTATCAGTACCCATCATCAGTGTCACCTATCAGTGCCGCCTATCAGTGCTGCATATCAGTGCCGCCTATCCGTGCCCATCAGTGCCGCCTCATCAACGCAAATCAGTGAAGGAGAAAAAATACCTGTTTGAAAAATTTTATAAAAGAAACAAATAAACTTGTGCAGGGCGCACGCTCTCAGCATGTTTTTTCTTACATGAACGCAAATGTGCGGCCGCTCGGTGCTAGGCCCAGATACCGGGAGGCCGAACATTTGTGTGCGGCCGGCTTAAAGGGGTTAATATCTCTATCCACACGGACACACACACACACCATTAGCAGTGGTTTAATCTTGTTTAATTTATATCATTGTTTGTGTACACACTCTACCTTTTTTTGCACCAGCAATATATCTTATAAAAAGAGCAATAATATTACAAATGAACTCCAGGCAGATGGCTAAACAAATGAACTATATAGGAGTCTTTTAGAGGCCAAAAGATTGTGATTCTGGGTTTGATTTACTAAAACTGGAGAGTGCAAAATCTGGTGCAGCTGTGCATGGTAGCCAATCAGCTTCTAACTTCAGCTACTGGAAGCTGATTGATTTCTATGCAGAGCTGGACCAAATTTTGCAGGCTCCAGTTTTAGTAAAGCCCCCCCCTCCTTGTCATTGCTAATTGGATTCTAAACACTGTGGTCTTTTCTGTGTTAGGTGTGTCCCAGAAAGGAAGGAGTTCTTTACTTGCTGCAATTCTTAGCAAACAATATCTAGACAGCTTTTTAACTACATAACTAAATCAAAAGTTGATTAGATTGCTCTACCCTGTGCTTGGGTGGAGTACTGAGCATGCATATAAAGTAGTAGAACTTTACCATTTACATCTCCAGGTTTTACTAGTAAACAAACATTAAACAACAATAGATATGGAAAGGCTCAGGGAGACCTTTTGTTGTTAGACCTGTGTATTACTAGAAGATTGAATACAGGTGAACAAAGGCTAGAATGTTATGCAGGCCATAGACTTGTGAAAAATCCTTCGATTTTTCGGAGGACATTAAACTCCTCCGATATTCTTGTCGTGTATGGGTAAATTTTTCAGCAGTTTTTCATTTTTTTTTGTCTTTTGGATTATCGGTCCTGTTGGTAAATTTTTTAAAAACAACCGAATTTCATCCCATTGGTGGTAAAACCAAATGAATTTCTAAACGATAAATTTATGCGCATGTGCGGTGACCTGGAAAGAAAAGAAGTTTCTTAAGGAACAAAATTTATTTTATGGGAGAAAGGTCAAAAGTTCTAGCATGTAAACAGAACATTATTTCCTGAATTTCTGTGTTTTTACCTTTTAAGTGTGATGTACAGAAGAACATGCATCCTCTATATTTATTGTGCTGTGCTAAATTACCCCACAATTAAATGAATTTATGTCACAATTAACACCTATAAAACTGTGTGTGTGTGTGTATATATATATATATATATATATATATATATATATATATATATCTCAATATACTTTTAAAGCAACAAAGCTTTATTGACACATATTGGCAGTATCCAAAGCGGTATTTTTTATTCATTATAAAAATAAATAAATTACAGCTTTTTTTACAATAAAAATTGTTCAGTGTTCATTGTGTACATATATTTTAAGACAAATATTGTTAATGGTACAGATCTTCAATAAAGAAGACATAATAAACAACATCCACAATGTGTGAAATCACATTGTAGTCTTGAATACCAAAAATTGGTCAGAGAAAAGGATAATTTATTTTCCAGTCATCCTTTGACACAACCTATATTGACAGTACAGTAATCAGTATGCCAAAATATCTGAAAGATAGATATGTAAGGAGCAAAACCCCTGTGCTGAATGAAAGCACTTCCAAAAATTGTGTGCAATCACATTGTAGTCTTGAATGCTGTCTATTGCCGTCAGATAACGAAAAGAGGGAGGGCCACAAAGGTCACCAAACTACATCATTTCTGCACAAAAAACAACATCATTTCCGCACAAAAAACGACATCATTCCCGCACAAAAAAACGACATCATTTCCTGTAGAGGTTACAATTTAAAAGAATTTATCCGCTGATTTTCGTTGTAATTGGTGGTTACATTGGCTCTCTGACCAACCGATATTTCGTTTATCGGAAGAAAAATCGTGAGATTTTTTTACAAGTCTATGGTCTGCTTTAGCTGCAGTGCTTTTAAAATCAACTTTACTGCTTTAAAGGATAATTCCATTTTTAAACACTTTATCACAAAGTTGATATTTTATCCTGAGACTGCAAAACAATCAAGAGTTGCACAATGATATTCCCATTCATGTCCAATCCTCAATTCAATTGACAGCGGAGTAGGACTATTGTATCTTGGGAAATAAAACCATGCAAACCCATGCAGTTACAATAAAAAAATACCATGCATCTTAATTTCAAAAATTAAAAATCACATTAAAAACCTTAATATGCAATCATAGATAATAATGTAAGAAAGTGCAGCGATTTAAGAAAAAAATAAAATTATTGCGGAATGGTAAAGTGCAACACATAAAAGTGCAAAAAAAATTAGTGAATGTGAAATCTAAAAATCTAACAATATGGTAAAGTGCATCATGTATGTAATGGGCTGAGTGAAACAGTAAAGTGCATCAAGTAAAATATCAGCTAAACAGCTCAAAAAGCAAATGCCAAACAGTAAAGTGTATCATGGCAGAATCTATATACAATAATGTCTGAGGTGATCCATGAAGTAAAGTGGAGTAGTAAATATAAAATCTGAGATATATTTATTTCAGGTACTTATATAGTGCTGTCAATTTACACAGTGCTTTACACATATATATTGTACATTCACATCAGTCCCTAACCCTCAAGGGGTGTACAATCTAAGGTCCCTAACTCACATTCATACATACACATACTAGGGCCAATTTAGACAGGAGCCAATTAACCTACCAGCCAGGTACCATTTGGGTACTCGGGCACTTCCTGAGGGCCTAGGGTCAGTAGTGGACCCCATGAGATGCCCCTAGTACTTTTCATGGGCTTTTTTGGGTGTGGTTTGAGTGTGGGTGAGGACACAGGGGCCCCATGAGTTGTCAGTCCTCCCCTGCTACCAGCATGTCTTTGGAGTGTGGGAGGAAACCGGAGTACCCAGAGGAAACCCCCGCAGGCATCAATTACCCTAGTGCTGCCAGGCGGAAGTGCTATTTAGCCACTGTGCTGCCTATATATATATATATATATATATATATATATATATATATGATAAAACTCTACATCAATGTCCGTAGTTAAACGTGCTAATTATATAGTCAAATATCCATAAATGGAAGCAATTGTCCGTGAAACCATAAGGCATAGTAAAATTAACCCCTTTACGCCGGCCGCACACAAATGTGCAGCCTCCCACCTAGACACCGAGAGGCCGCACATTTGCGTTCATGTAAGAAAAAACATGTGTGCTGAGAGCGCGCGCCCTGCACGCTCCCAGCACACATCATGGAAAGGTCCTGGTCCGCTCTTTTGATCTGGACCTTTCCCGATCATGTGACCGCTGTGACAACGCGTCGCGGTGGTCACATGATCCCTAAACCACGCCCCACCCTCCCCGCCTCCCGGCGTCTGAAACTCTTAAAGGGCCGAGAGGCGCCGGCGGGAAGGGGTTAAGGTGCAAATGTGCTGATGATCACACAAAAGAATCCACCACCTCCCTTGGATGTACACTCACCAGATGAAAACAGGTAAAAGGCAATCAAGCATTAAACATCTGAGAAAGGAAGGCAGCCAAAGGATTAAACCGGACCAAATTCGTCCTGGGCAAAGGGTTAAACCGGACCAAATTCGTCCTGGGCACTCAGATGGGAAGTCAGCCCTTGTCCTAGAGGGAATAGCTCACCACAGGAGCCAATAAAGGTGCATATAGTGCAGTATTTTTTTGAACATTAAAAAATATCCACGTGGAGACAGAAATCAAAAAGCACAAACAGTGTACCAAGATGGCCACCACTCCGACCATTGGCAGCAGCAGCGTGACGTCAGCAAATGGCGGCTCCATCCAATGCGTTTCATGCGCATGCACATCCTCAGGGGTACGCCTATTGCCAAAGTCATCTGCAAGTTCAGTTTAAATAGCCCACAGGGCACGAAATTAGTCTGGTGGCCATTTT
This sequence comes from Staurois parvus, assembly GCF_062004578.1. Taxonomy (NCBI): domain Eukaryota; kingdom Metazoa; phylum Chordata; class Amphibia; order Anura; family Ranidae; genus Staurois; species Staurois parvus. The sequence goes on along the minus strand of NW_028318184.1, from coordinate 1,294,378 downwards.
CCCCGAAGTCTAATCGGGCACATGTTATTTGTGGCCATTTTCCCAAAGTGTTATTCATCGCATGTGAGCGGTGGCCATTTTAATGGAGAAACAAATCAATCCTGATGTCACGGTGTAAGGTCAGGTTCAGAGACCAGTTGCTATAGCAGTAAAAGGCTTACCTGGAACCAGCAGGATAGGTACACCAGCGGATCCCCCTGGGAATGACGCAGGCTCACCTGAGGTGCGGGGTCTAAGTATTAACCGGTATTCACCAGAGCTCCTAATGGTGGAGATGGATTTGGCTGCGTGTTAATACCAGGTCGCAGATCTCAGGATCACCCCACCAGGGAATGAGCAGACTGGGAACCAATAGTGGATCAACAGGTTAGGGATCAGACGAAAGCAGAGTCGGTCACAAGCCAAGGGTCGGTCACAAATGGTAGCAGATCAATCGTAGTACGTTAGGATGAGACGAAATCGTGGTCAGGAACAAGCCAAAGATCAGTAGCGGAGGAGTAGCCAGCAGCAGGAACAGTAGCGGGATATTGGCTGGAAAGGCACAATAATCTGGCAAGGAGGAAGTCCAAGGACATGGCTTATATAGGAAGTTCATGGGAGGAGCAAGGAGTTCAAGGTTCAAGAGCAAACAAGGCACAAGACAGGATTATCCAATAGAAGAGGCAGAGTGTTGTGCAGCATCCTAGGTAGCTCAGTGAGAAGAGTTACTGCCTGACACAGTAGAAGTCCCAGGTTCAAGTCCAGGCCCTGACACCTGAGAAGACATTCATCTTATGGGAAAAGGGAACAGTAGAATGAATGCCGGGAGATGCTAGCCCAAATAAAGTGTTAATGACAATGAATGAAGGGGCTAGCAGTGGTCAGAAAGATGGCATAGTAAACAAAAATGGGTAAATAAAAAAAAAAAAGGGAGATGGATGAGAAAAACTAATGGATGTATATATCATGGTAGGGAAACCATCAAAATGTGCTGCATGAGCATATGGAAATGTTGAATAAAAATCTCATGATAACAATTGGTACATTGAAATGAAATAGGATCCTTCATACAAGAAGGTGTATCCAATGAAAAAGGGGATAAATAGAAAAAAAAAAAAATATATAACATGAGAAAATATGATGAAAAAGGGGAATAAAAAACGTAGGCTATTTAAAAGAGCAATGTTAAATGACAAATATCATAATAAAGAGAACATAAACATTACAATGGATACAATAAAACCCAGAAAATACATAAAAATGAATAAAATGAAGATAAGAATCAAAATATAGAATAGATCAAAAGGCCATTATGCACAAAAAATAATAAAAGCATAATAGTGACCGTGTGTCATACGAAGTCCTCAGTGGTGTATGGAATGTGGGAACGTTAAAGAAGGCTGCAGATGTTATATAATGAGAGATAATCTAGCTTTTATCTATAAAGCAATTGATGTCTATGTCTACATTATGGCCTGATGGTGTTAGAGATCTCATTTCATATATCCATCTGGTTTCTAATTGTGAGATGGCCCTTCTATTGTTGCATCCCCTCCAATGTGAATGGAGACTGGAGAGTGCCAATACCGATAAATGTAATGCCACGAGGATCTTTACAGTGATGGTCTCTAAAGTGCTTAGACAGGGAATGTTCCTTATATCTTTTAGGATCAGAGGGTACCCTGATGAAGTCACGTGACATCATGACGATACGCGTGGGCTCGTGGTGACACAACGTCCGGCGTGCTGATGCAACTTCCGCAACTTCTTGGAACTCCTATTGAGGTCAATGTATTAGTACACCCACAGCATGTGGATAGGTACTAAAAGCTTGTAATTTCTAGTCAAATGTGAGCGGGATTTGTAATGTTTTTATCCATTTAAGTTATTAAATGGTAATACACTATGGGAGCATTTTGTATTCTCTTTCTGGGAGAATGAGGAGCTAACACTTCTAGGACCACCGAGAGGAGGCTGAATGCGGGACCTTGGTTACCAGAGAGGGAACTGACACAGCGGTGGACCTAACATCTGTTGGAGGAAGTCCGGGTTCCAGACCGGTGGTGTTTGATTGTTTAAAGCGTTTTGACCCTGCAGGGTCATCGCATGGAGGTGAGGGGCCCTTGCACCTAGAGTGGGATTCATAGTATCTAGTTGCACATTTTGGTGATTACAGGACTACAGAACACCTCCACCATTTGGATGATTCTGGAAACTTTCTATAGATTGGACACTTAATTTTTTTTACTTTTTAGGACACAATAATTAATATTTTTGGGGTTTGGTTTTTTATGTATGTTAGTGGGTGGATTATCCACTGTCGTTATATATAGTTTTGTGGATATACAGAAAGTGTGAAGCATTGTTTGAAGTCACTTACTTATTTTCACACTTATTTAGAACCCCCATTTGGGGTTACATATGAGGTCTATAGGCATTTAGCCAATTTTTTTTTTTTTGTGGTGTTCACCCATCCCCAGTAGGGGGTCACTATTGTGTATATAGAGATTGTTAGTGATTTACAGGTGTTGAGCCTGATTTTTTCTATGTTTCTTAATTACCACATTTGTGGTTTCATGGATTCACTTTATTTATCCCATATTGGGATCACTGATATTGTTATTTTGAGCTTATACATGTGTTTATTCATTTGATTCCTCTTTCTTTTTTCATAGGTTTACCACAAGGAGTGGTTTCACTGATTCACTTTGACTTTATCCCCCAGTGGGATCACTATTATTTCTTTCACATCAGTTTATCCAGGGCATGTAAAGTTTACATGCATTTATGTCACTATATTTTTTCACTGGTGTTGTCGTTCAGGAGTTTTCTCAGTTTCACGACATTTAATATATGTGTATTAACCTCCCTGGCGGTATTCCTGAGTGTAGCTCGGGGTAAAGTTTCAGTACCAAAATCGGTAACCCCCAAGCTACACTCGGGCTTACCATGCGACGCTGCTCTGGGATCTGTTCTTCTCTTACCTTGTCCTGCGCTCCCGCAATGTCCCCCCTGCAGTGTCCCCTGTAATGTCCTCCGGCAGATGCCGGCATCCGTCTTCTGGGTTCCGTCCCCTGCGACGTCAGTGATTCCGTCCCCTGCGACGTCGGGACGTACGGGGACGGAACGGCGGGAAATTTGAAAATGACAAAAAGTGACATTCACTAAATATACTAAAATCACATACTAAAACATTACTGTATCAAAGCATTTCACATACATTTTGTCCCGAGTGCTTTGTCCTGTGCCCTGCCTGCATTTTTACTGTTCTTTCTGCCTGGAAACTGAGAAATGTCCATGGCGTCCAAAAAGCGTCCCTTTAGGTCAAAAGCGGTTTTAGACCAGCTAGAGAACAGCGATAGTAAATTAGAACCACTTGCAGAATTGAGTGATAATGATTCGTGGGGAAATTTGTCATCAGACACTGAAAACAATTTTGCAACTTTGCTCAGTTTTTTTGGTTTGATTACATTATTAAATTAAATGTATTATTATCATATTATTATTTTTTATGATTATTTATTAAATTATAATTTATGATTTCGGGTTTCAAATTGTAACATACCCGGATGTTTACTAGACTCTTGTTCGGACAGATTTCAGTGAGTTATTCCTAAAAATTACAGGCCTACAATAAAAAAAATACATATTTCCATGCAAAAAAATTTACTGCTTTGAGCACAGAAATATGGACATAATCAGACCGCTGGGGAGGTTAATATTGTGTATATTTGTGGAATATCTTACTTAGGAGAGGGGGTGGAGAGGTTGCGGGGTTTATGTTTTATTTGACTTAGTTATCTATTATTGATTTTAAAGGGATATTGTTCATTTATTTATTGTATGTTAAGTATTGGGGTTCAAATATAATTTATTAGCGCAGCACCACAATTTACAAAATGAACTAGCAAGAGTGAGCATCACAGGAATCTGTGATTAACGTCCAATGACAGCCAAAATATTTTTAGTTTTGAGTGTGGAAGGGTTAGAACCCTGTGCAGATGTAACCCTAGGTTCACACCTAAGCATTTTCCAGAAACGTACTACAGTCCATTTAACATTATTTCCTATGGGACAGGTTCACATCTCTGCGGTTTCTGGAAAGGGTCAGGGACTTTTTTAGAAACGCAAAAAGTTGCTTTTTTGGTTCTATAGACTGCAATGGAAATGCTGCAGAAAAGCATGTAGTGCGTTTTTGCCGAATTTTGCATTTTAAATCTGCCTAGCAAAAACGCACCAGAAAACACAATGCAGAAATGGATCAAAACGCAAACTGCATAGGTGTGCACCTATCATTAATGGGTACTGAGGAAGAATCTCCAATAGAAGAATCTTCAATACCTTTTTAACACAGAAATCTCTCCAATGGGAAAGCAGAAGAAATCACATTTTTAGTAGAGCGGGGATGGATTAGAACCCATGACAAGGTTTTCATTGCCGTCTATGCCTTCCTTTCCCAGTGCTTGTACAGGCACCACAAGAGAGGAAGTAAGAGCAAATCTGCCCAATAGCAGTTAGTCCGGTGATGACGTATTTACGTCTGTCTCATGAAGTGATCCTGCACGGCTTGAAAACATTGCCCTGCTGTTTTGTTTCTCTTTTTCTTCTTTTTAATTGAAGTATCACAGTTTGGACCTGAAGATCTGTGGTGTCCTGGCAATTATCTACACTGTATTATGTATGTTCCAGTCTCCAGCTGGTGGTTGTTGCAGCTCCCATTTTAGAGTCTTCCAGGAACATGCGCAATGGGAATATGGATGGTTAGAAGTAAAAACTTGACACTATCCAAAACTAGAAGCTGAATTTTGGCTGGAGTCAATGTTTAAATTATTAAAAGTGATAACGCCAAGACTTGGATTTTTGATTAAATGACAGGAAAAAGTGGACCCAAATAAAACTTGGCTGAGTGTATGCAGTTACCTAAGTGTGGAAAACCTTTCTGTGGGCATGCCGTGGCAAAACTAGCAGTTAAAGACTGCAGAAGTGATTATAAATATGCAAAAATCTTGATATTTATACATAATGATGAAGTAAATTCATTTTGGCTAAAAGCATTGGAGTCAGCGGGTAGAGAAAAACTTAAGTGTATTTTGATGGGTTTGAAGGGTCCCTTAGCCTATTTTAGAATTTCTCAGAAAGCCAAAACAAAAAACAAGATTAAAAAATTGTCCAAAAAAAAAAGTAAGCCATAGCACACAAATGACAATCAGCACTAGTTACTGTAATTTCAGTTTCAATTTAGCAACAATCAGGGCCGTGGATAAGGGGGTACCACCAGTCCTGCGGTAGAGGGCCCAGGCAAGCAGGGGAGCCCAGACTGCTGGGTGAATCTGACATGGGCAGGAAGGGTGATCATCACGGTGCGGGGCAGTTATTGGAACCGATACCCTGTATGGCTCTCACTGTAGCAGCTGAAAGCTGGCATCTCTCCCTCTCGCTGGCTTTCAGCTGCTGCAGAGAGAGCCATACAGGGAAATGGTTCCAGTAATTCAGGCTCAGCTAATCATTAGTATCCAACTCCTTTATTGAGACTTGTGTTTACCCTGCCAATTATAATTTTACATCTTTAATGACAATACAGCCTTTGTCTCCCAGCAAGGAAATAGGAGTGCTTTCTATATGTGTAAGGGCTCATGTACACTGCAGCTGATAAACTCACGTTTAGGAGCTGTTCAGCTTTTTCAGCAGGTCCTGAACTCACCTTAATGTTTTCCTATGTGTCCATGTACACATAGTCATTTACAGGCAGTTGAGTTTACAGTCGTTTTTTTGAATGCAGAAAACTTGCATTGAGCAGTAGATGTTATCAGTGTGGGACCCCAGTGTGTGAAATGGCACATGGTCACTGTGTTCAAACACTTTTCCTGCACAGCGCCTTTTAGGACCAGGCCTTTGGCTAAGTCCTGGGCAATTTTTGCTACAGGCCTCAGGGCCTGGTCTGTGCACAATCTGCACGACCACTTTATTTATTTTTCTCCCACGTTTGTCACTTTCACTCTTTTATGTGTGTGTTTTATTTCCTCACAGGATGGAGGGTGTGGGTCCTCGGGCCTACCCTGAAGTCTAGGGGGAGGATCTGTGGCCTTTTGGTTCCTTCCTCCCCTGTCCCTAGGGAGGGCCCCCTGACCAAGTACTGTGTGGTTGGCTTCGGCTGGCCACAAGGAGCGGTGGTCCACCAGGCCTTTTGGCTAGGTGGACGAAATGGGAACCTTGTCCCTGTCAGGAACTTCGTGCCCCGGGGGATCAGGGTAGAGGTCCATCCCCTTCGGGGGAAGGACAAAGCACACCCCTAAGTGCACTTTTTTGTGTGGTGTTTTGCACTTGCATGTTTTTTGTGAACACTTACGGGTTTTTTCGTTTTTCGCACGTTCACGGACTTAAAAAAAAAAAGTAGATGTTATCAGCGTTTAAAACACAAAAACGCTTGTAAATGCGGTTAAATGCGACTAACCGCATTTATAGGCATTTAAAAAACATTTTTAACTCTTCCATTTCCAGATGCTGTCCAGAGCCTTTTTAAATCATGAAAAATGCATGCAAAGCATTTTCCCGGAACTCAAATGGACCTGGCACACCATACTTTGAGGTTTTGCATGGAAAAAAAATGTTAGACACTGCTGCAATAATTTCTGCACAGAAATGAGCTCGAACACATCCAAACACCACAAAAAAAAAAGACAGCTAATCTCAACAAATACTTCTCTCTCTGCTTCTGCTCTCTCTATTTCTCTCAAAATGTCTGAAATAGTTAATTTTTTACTGTTTTTCAGTGCATTCTGGGCATTTTTGGAAGGTCTCCTGAGGTTATCTTTAGAGATGAGCGAATCGAACCTGGCGAAGTGGAATTCGTTTCGAATATCAGGAAAAATTTGATTCGCATCGAATCTGAATTTTAGCAAACTTCGGGTGCACGAATCAAATTTTTCCCGATCAGCCGGCAAAAGTGTCACTGCAGAGAGCTCCGCTATTTCTGACAGTTCTGACAGTTCATTTACAGCGGTTGAAACATTGTATCTATTTGTTTCCATTTAGGATACAGATGTTTTTATTCGGAAATAAATAGATACAATGTTTCAACCGCTGTAAATGTGAAGGAACTGTCAGAGAACTGTCAGAAATAGCGGAGCTCTCTGCAGATACACTTTTTGCTGTACTTTAATTCTTCTTCTTTTCATTCTTCTTCTTCTTTTCATTCTTCTTCTTCTTCTTTTCATTCTTCTTTTCATTCTTCTTCTTCTTTTCATTCTTCTTTTCATTCTTCTTCTTCTTCTTTTCATTCTTCTTCTTCTTCTTTTCATTCTCCTTCTTCTTCTTTTCATTCTTCTTTTCATTCTTCTTCTTCTTCTTTTCATTCTTCTTCTTCTTTTCATTCTTCTTCTTCTTCTTCTTCTTTTCATTCTTCTTCTTCTTTTCATTCTTCTTCTTCTTCTTTTCATTCTTCTTCTTCTTTTCATTCTTCTTTTCATTCTTCTTCTTCTTCTTCTTCTTTTCATTCTTCTTCTTTTCATTCTTCTTCTTCTTCTTTTCATTCTTCTTCTTCTTCTTCTTTTCATTCTTCTTTTCATTCTTCTTCTTCTTCTTTTCATTCTTCTTTTCATTCTTCTTCTTCTTTTTTTCATTCTTCTTCTTCTCCTTCTTTTCATTCTTCTTTTCATTCTTCTTCTTCTTCTTTTCATTCTTCTTCTTCTTTTCATTCTTCTTTTCATTCTTCTTCTTCTTCTTTTCATTCTTCTTCTTTTCATTCTTCTTTTCATTCTTCTTTTCATTCTTCTTTTCATTCTTCTTCTCATTCTTCTTTTCATTCTTCTTCTCATTCTTCTTCTTCTTCTTTTCATTCTTCTTTTCATTCTTCTTTTCATTCTTCTTTTCATTCTTCTTCTCATTCTTCTTTTCATTCTTCTTCTTTTCATTCTTCTTCTTCTTTTCATTCTTCTTCTTCTTCTTTTCATTCTTCTTCTTCTTCTTTTCATTCTTCTTTTCATTCTTCTTCTTCTTTTCATTCTTCGTCTTTTCTTCTTTTCATTCTTCTTCTTCTTCTTCTTCTTCTTCTTTTCATTCTTTTTTCATTCTTCTTCTTCTTCTGTTCATTCTTCTTCTTCTTCTTTTCATTCTTCTTTTCATTCTTCTTTTCATTCTTCTTCTCATTCTTCTTTTCATTCTTCTTCTTTTCATTCTTCTTCTTCTTTTCATTCTTCTTCTTCTTCTTTTCATTCTTCTTCTTCTTCTTTTCATTCTTCTTTTCATTCTTCTTCTTCTTTTCATTCTTCGTCTTTTCTTCTTTTCATTCTTCTTCTTCTTCTTCTTCTTCTTTTCATTCTTTTTTCATTCTTCTTCTTCTTCTGTTCATTCTTCTTCTTCTTCTTTTCATTCTTCTTTTCATTCTTCTTCTTCTTTTCATTCTTCTTCTTTTCATTCTTCTTCTTTTCATTCTTCTCATTCTTCTTTTCATTCTTCTTTTCATTCTTCTTTTCATTCTTCTTCTTCTTTTCATTCTTCTTTTCATTCTTCTTTTCATTCTTCTTCTTCTTCTTTTCATTCTTCTTCTTCTTCTTTTCATTCTTCTTCTTCTTCTTCTTCTTTTCATTCTTCTTCTTCTTTTCATTCTTCTTTTCATTCTTCATCGTGTCCCGTGACTGCCCAAATGAGTGAAGTGTGCGGTGATTCTAAGATCGACGGCACTCATCTGCATGTCATACTGACTGACAGTATTATTTCTCTTCCCCAGCAGACTCCAAGGGCATTTAAATTAAAGGTACAGTGTTCTGCACTAATATAAAGGCTCTCTGAAGCCTAGAAACCCTTTTAATAAGTTAAATTCGCGGCGAATAAATTCGCATCGAATCGAATTTCTCCCGCAAATTCGGCGAATCAGCCAAATCGAATTTTTGAATAATTCGCTCATCTCTAGTTATCTTTATAAAACACTAATACACGCAAACGCTCATAAATGCGGTATACAAACGCGGCTAAACAGATGTTTTTTAACCTACGTTTTCCAGCAGTCAGTTACCATCATTCATAGGTGCCCCGTGTACATGGGGCCTACAACCCTTTTTACACATCTGCCACATTCTGACATTTGTTCTGTTGTTAAATGCACAAAAAAAGTGATGTTATAAACTGTACAGATTTTAGGGAAGCACACACCAAGTTTGTTCCCAGACAAAACAAAGCTAATATTGTCCAATATTGGCACTCTATTATTTCATTCGAAATGCCTGTCAGAAGAAAATAATTTTATTTCAGTTCTCTAACAATAAAAAAAAGGGTAAAAAATTTTACATACTTTTTATTGCGCGATCTTAAAAAAGAACCACAAAATCAAGAATACAGAAATTTAAAAATGTTCACAGTCTGAACAAAGACCAACTATAGATTAAAGCTGGCCATTGATGAATAGGAGTATGAATAAAAATTCTTAAGGTTTTGAATAACATCCAAATGTGCTGAGAATTTTTGTACAAATATTCCAAAAAGATTGTTTGCTTTAAACATTTATATTTTGCAGTGAATAAACCTAAATTTCCATTTGAAATTCCACCCATCTATAGCCAGTTCAAGTAATACAGTATATATGGACATTTGTGTTCACTATTGTTAGAAACTGTGCACATATCCAGATATATATTTTCAGTGTAAATAAGATCGCAGAGTAAGGCAACCCCTACAGGATTCATTTTTTCATCATTCACGATTAGCTAATGTATTTTGAAAGCGTGAAGACTTTCCCATCATCAAAATACACTGATGAGCACTTTTGTACAACCAGCCTGTTGGAAAATTTCTGCACAATCAGCTCAGTCAGACGTTGATCAGTAGACTGACTTGTGTACAACCAGCCTACCCATACATACATCAAAATCTGGTCCAGCTGAATCAAGTCTATCGATGATTTGACAGAAGCTATACAAATTGCACCAGTTCTTGAGGTTTCATACTCCATAGAAAGAATTCTTCACACAAATTTTAGCCAATATTTTATTTACAGAGTAACCTGCAATTGTAGTTACAAATCAGTAACCCTCTGCCAAAAGTGATACATTTTCAGCATATTTTAATGCAGCCTAAACATGTTAAAACGAATGTTTCAATATTTCCAACACATTCCTTTTTTTAAATATATTTGTTATGAAGTCTTTTATAAGTTCATTACTATGCTTGGCCTTTGTCATATTTACAGTATAGGTGCCCAAGGTACACTTCTATTCTCCACCTATCTCTTCACTGATACAGGGGAAGAATTAACAGCCATTTAAATCTGGATAGAGATGAATAGGGGTAGAACTTCTATCAAAAATACTTATAGTCTGCAAACAAAATCATTAACATTTTACTATAATATTCATCTTTAAGTGCCCATAGACATTAATTCCCCTAAGTTCCTGTCAAATGAAGAAATCTCTCCAATAGGGAAACAAAAGGAAACACATTGTCAGACAGAAGGGCTAGAACCTAGGACAATATTGCCATCTCTGCCTTCTTATCCTACTTCTAGTAAAGGCATCATGAGAGACTGGAAGTGGGGCAAATCTGCCCAATAGTAGTCAAAAACGTAACTAAAAATCTGACACTATCCAAAACTAAAAGCAATACTTCAGCTGGGGTTAGGTTTAATTGGATTAGAAAAGTGATATCACCAAGACTTGGATTTCCAGGTAAAGGAAAGGAAATCCAGAAGTGGGCCCATGACAACAAATGTGGCTTGTCTGGGTGTATCTGGTTACATATTGTTGTGTTACACAAGTGTGGAAAACCTTACAGTGGGCATTTGGTGGTCACCGTCAAATCTAGAGAATCATTCATTGCTTTATAAATAAGCAATAATCATGCAATGTCTGCAAATAAATCATGGCAAAATGCATTGGAGTCAATGGCTAGAAAAAAAACTAAGGTGGCTTTTGATGGGTTTGAATGGTCTCATACTCCCTATTTTAGGAGTTTTCTTTTTCAGTGCTAGCACAATACCCCCTTTTCAATTAATCATGTTTTTCCGCAAGCAAACAGTGAAAATCCATTTTTTTCTAATATCCCTACAGGCTATTGACAAGCTAAAGGGACACCAAATTGCTGATCTAATTAGTGACCTGCTATATGTGCAGAGTCATTGTAAACTGCAAATAAAAATCTCTTTATGGAAATGTACTAAACTGGTCATAACTGGACATATATTTTGTACAGGTCCTAAATTAGAATATATATCCATTTATCTATGTTTGTGCCCCTCTGAAACTATAATGAAAAACTGATCTCACAGCACCTCCTGGACATAAAATCTCTGGTGCTGAATGCTTCAAATATCCTGTATTTACTAAGAAGTATGGTCATTGAAGAGACATCTAGTGAGTAGATAAAGTAATTCAAATATCTTCTCAGCCAGGTCCAGGTTCTGATAGAAGCACACAGCTGGGGACAGTCAGCATGAGGTAATGTTCTCCTACTCCTGTTTACATTGCAAACTTTTGACTATTGAATAGCTAGGCCTGGCATAGGTGTGTCCACCATCTCTATGGACACTTGTGTTTAGACATTCTCAGGTGCCCCCTGCTCATTATAATTTCACAGCTTCCATGACAACACATTTGTTTGTTTCACGCATACAGAAAACCCTCCTATTATCCCCTTTCAAGGAGACACTTTTCACACATCTGCTACAGTCCAACATTTATTTTATTTTAAAACTTTGCAAAGAAGGTAAGAAAGTATGTTATAAACCGTACGGATTTTACATTTAAACACTAAAAAATATGTTCCAGGATAACATAAAGCTAATATTATCTAATGTTGGCCTTAACCATTGAATAATTTGTGTAAAAAAGGGAAACCATGTAGATCCACTGACAAGTTTGAGGTTATGTGAATGCAACTTAAACACAAGTTAAAATGTGTTAATGTACACCCACCCCCCCCAACACACCAAATCTTATAGCACCTCATAAAATAAAATTAAATGGGGAAAACAATAATTTTTTGGATTTTGTACAGTATGTACATTTGTATCTTCCACTTATCTCTTTTCTAATAAAGGGGAGATTGGTCTACAAGCCATTAAAATCTGGACAGAAGCATCACAAAGAGTATTTATAATCTGCAAACAAAACCAATCATGTTTTACTAAATTATTAAAGGATAAGTTCACCTTTGGAAGTGTGTTACAAGCAATCTGCTTATCGCTGGTGCGATGCTTTACAGGCTCCTGCAACAAAAAATAAATGCACTTTTTTACCTGTAAAAAAATGTGCATTTATTATTTTTTTTTTCAAAAAGGTGAGCTTGTCCTTTTAATCTTTACATACCTGTAGACTTTTTATAAAAATCAGTTCAGCTCAATCAGCTCTAGTGACATTTTCTGTGTGGTACCCACAAACATTGTGGGTCAAGAACCAATGGAGAGGAATAGCAATCATATTATAAAATTTCAGATGAACAAAATTCTCACTGACAAGACTGTGCTGGCAATATCTGCAGTGTACTACAACCCCCCCCCCCAAACTCTTATCCCTCTTATCCATAGGGCTACACACCAATGGGCACTATTCATGCATAGAGAAGCATGCAAGTTCTTGGCAACAAGAAAGCTATGGGGCCAATTTGAGAATTCCTGTATATCTGACCATCTTCTAGTGTATGGACAGGTTTACACATCTTGCATTGCCATTAGATATCAGAGGGCGTTGCACTGCAATGAACACCCTCTGATATCAATTGTCTGTTTTAAATAAATGAACATCTGACTGCACATTTCTTGAATAAAATCTTATATCTATGCATACTATAAAGGTGGTCCAGTATTGGCACGTAGTGGTCTTGATTTTGAGTACTGATTGAAACAATCAGGTAGTTTGTGTTCTAAGCTACTTCAATACCTATGACCACAGAAGGGTTTTTTTTTGTGTATTTCTGAATACTGTATGTCTAGTAATCTCCCTGTGGGTGGGTAGATCCTTAATTTTTCCATGTAGAAAATTGGGGAATCATAAGAACAGATTGTGCCATTGTCAGGTATTAGACAATGTTAGGACAGGCAGGCATCTCCCCAACCATCATTGTAAAAAGGAGATGGTTGCCATGTATGTCCATTCTTGATTTTTTCATAACAGTTCACATACCCTTTACCAGTTATTTTCAGGGAAATGTGTGCCAAATTATCAAGAATCCCAATTTTATCATACTCTCCCAATGTGGGTAGGAAAAAAAATAGGTCTGCTCTTAGAAACATTCCTTCAGGCTAGTGGTACTTGCTATTGCACTTAAGGCAGGGGTTCTTGAATGTGGGGTATCCCTGCACCTTGGAACTAACTGCATGAGATGGGGTACAGAACCAGATCTCTAAATAGTTAATCTAAAAACAATTTTTAAATGATCAATTTTTTATAAAAGATTGAGATATGAGGTCACTAACCAATCAGTGATCAGATCCCTCAACATGGAAGTACAAGTATTCCCAGTAAATGTTGCCATGGTCAGAATTAACATTCTTGTTAACTATTTCAGGTTCTGTTTGCACAAAAACAGTAAAAATCTTAGTAGTTGGATCAAGTACATTCGTGATTTTAAGTTACTATTAAATATTATGAAGTCCTTGTGTTTTCAGCTGTCCAGTTTATTACAAGTACTGATATAGCACCTTCTATTTACTCAGCGCTTTAAATATAGGTATATATTGTACATTCACATCAGTCCCTGCCCTCAAGAAGCTTACAATCTATGGTCCTCAACTCACTTTCATACATACACATACTGTAATATTTGACCTCTTGAAGAGGGACAGAGGTGGTATGGAGATATACTGGGCAATCCATTGGCATTTGTAATCTTAATATATTAAGAACCACTAATTTAGGTCATCAGAAATTTCATGAAATAATGTCAATGGATACTTGCCATTATCACCCATTTGTGGCCACAACCAGTCACAACAGCTACTTTAAAAGACACCAACTCTAAAACAAAGCAAACATTCAAACATTGACCTATCTTCCAAGTAAGAACTATTGACCGTCAACTACAAATGCATATCAGTTGCATATATAGCTAAATAAAACTTTATTTAAAAACACATAATATTATAATGTCCTGCTAAGATTAATGTTCATTCGACAACAAATAGCATTTATGTAAACTGACTGAGAAGTTACCATTTTAGATATAATGGGACTGATAACAATAGTGGAATTTAGGAAAATAAAATGTTGGTAAACTTAAAAAGGCGATTTTCAGGAGATTTACATTATGAATTCAGATTTGTAAAAAACAATACATAAATAATAGGTACCTCAGTCTCTTCCTAGTCTGGCAAGTTTGTTATGGATTCTGGACTTTTTTACATCTAAATCAATCACAATACAGGCTCAGAGAATGATGGTGATACTTGCATTAGCATCTTAGAAGAGTCCTGGATCCATATCATCTCTAGACAAAAGGTGAGCTCTGTCCACTCTGATCCCTAATAAAAAGTCTCATGCTTTTCTGGACCCTCAGTCAATGAAAAAACTTAACAGAGCAAGAAGGTAGCTTGGATCCTGATTTCAACAGACTAACCAAGGTGAAGTTATTTTCTGTCCAATAGGACAAGATTCTCCACCCAACTGATCCCAAGGTGACTATTTCTTCCGTAAGTTTGTGTCATTTGAATTTTCCACTTTATGTTCAGTTTGATGGGCTGTGGATTAGGATAGAATGGCAAGGGAAGGACCATATTAGACATTAGAAATGAAGACCTTTACTGTCTGTAGAAGAGCCATCACCAGAATTGTATATGTTATGTATAAACAAACAAAACTTTTTTTCTGTATCGGGTAGAAAAAATTAGAACCACTTGTCAATCTGTACTTTGCAGTCTGTGCCCTGTTGGGAAGATTTTCGTTCAATTCCCGTACCTGAGATTAAACAAATGTCTACAGAAAAATGAGGGGAATATCCCTCTAAGGCTGGCCATACATTATGCAATTTTCTTTCCTTCAACCATGTGTTGAAGGAAAGAAAAATTACTTGGATTCCCCCATAAACAGTCACCTTCTGCAGAGCTACTGTATTCTAACAGCAAAAGGTTTCCCTGCTATTAGAATACAAATGATCGCTGCTGCTGACTAAAGCTGTTGGTAGTGAAAAAAACCCACATGCTGGTTGACAGTACAACTAGCCTACCCATAGGCAGATTGAAATTCAACTGTTTAATTTGAACCAGACATGTTTTGATCCATCTATGGTTGGCTTTAGGCATAAAATTATCTAAACATGTGCCAATACTGGAAGAATCACCTTCACCTCTTGCTCTGTGACAACTGTAACATTTTTTGAATTTTAAAGACTTTTTTCTTTAAAATATTAGAACTATATTTACAATGCATATACATTTGCTATAAAAAACGATTACCTCCCATTTTTAAACCAAAGCTTTATCATTATTACTTATAAAGATCCAAAATCCCATGCATCTGAATTTTAATTGTTTATTTTAATTAAGAAATTGAAATAGCTTTTTATTAAAACCTGTACTTAGAATTATGTAGGCTGCAATTGCTGACTTCCGAAGAATGTTTTTCAATAACCCCTGAACAAGCATGCAGATTAGAAAGTCAAAGCCAAGACTCAACTTAATTTGCATACTTGTTCTGTCTTGGAATACCAGCCTTTACTAGCCTCTTCAGAGGTGGAGGTATGTGGTGGCAGCTTCTATAGTTTTATTACTCAGGCCCCCTTTCAAAAATGCTCTTCAGGTTCTAGCTTGTGGAATGATGATTTAGGCATTTGATTATCATCATGGGTCAAAGAGGGTTTGCTCCATCAAACTGACCATGTTTTGTAAGACTGTGTCTTTCCCTCTTCTCAGCCTAACACTATTTAACTTGGAAATCCTAGACTTCCTCAAAATTTATTTCTACTATACTGTACATAGTTACAAAGATCAATTGAGGCTACCCATAGCAACCAATTAGCAAGTTTTTCCATTATTCTGACAAAGGCATTGAGTTGTGTTGTCTGACAGGGTTTTCAAGACTCATGCTACAATATAATAAATGATTTAGCAGGTTAAACAGTTCACATAGGTGTCTCAATGCCATATTTAACCATTTGCATGGTGTTTGGTTTGGATGGGTCACAACATTTACACAAAACCTTTAGTGTAATAAAAAAACTATTTTTCTAACTTTACTCAGTAGCTATCTTTGATTTTTGCTTTAAACAAAACATTCAAACATGGTTTCTTTGTACTTAGTTGCTCTGGACATTGTAAATGTACTGAACATGCCCAGAAATGTTTTTTTTCTGCAATTGGCTCAATGCTGTTCCCCTTGCTGCAATACTGGGACTGATCATGTGTCTATAACATGACATTCTTCCCAATAAACACTCATAGAAAATTACAGCAATGCATGTATACATTTCAACAAACTTTGTTAGCTGGTAGGACCGAATTAAGTTACCTAAAATCTTTTGGAGTCTAAGTAACTGACAAAGGGAAGATTTACAGTATTTCTTAGCAAAGGTGGAGTCGTACTTTAAAGATGTCATGCACATGGGCACTTGGAGATTAAGGACATAAATAATGCATTTCCTTGCCTCAAACCACAGTTTATGTGAACAGTCAACCTTACAAAACACATTACAGAATGTGGGTAAACTCCAGTACTTCAGTGAGTACATGCATTTGCAATCAGCTTCCATCTTATTTGTTTCACATAGCATAGCTTAGAAAATTACAATTTAAAAACCAAATGGCTGCACTCCAGCTGAGAAAAAAACCTGAGGCAAAGTTGGTCTCAGACATTTTTGTCTGAGCTTTTGTTCAACTGGAGAACCAACAACCAGCTTTTACATTTTCAATTTCTATGTTGTGTAAAATAATTAAAGATAGAAACTGATTTGCTATGGATAATGGCACTAGTCGAGAGGGAACATGTCTCAGACACTTTAATAATCCCTCCCCACCAATGGGTCATCCTCCAAATGTTTATATCTGCATATAATCAGCACTTCTATCAATGTCCCTGTTTCTTCACCATGGTTTGCTTATTTTTATGCAAGGCTGAATACTCAGATCTTGCTTCAATAGAATTCATAGAAGGCCATTTATGACCTAGTTCCTATTTTCAATGACTTTTGAAAATGTGTCATTTCATTTCAATAGGTAGAAGACCCCTGCCCTCCAGCACCGTACAATGGAACCTACATTTACAACTGTGTATGCTAAGGAACTCTCTGGTCACTATCAGTACATCAAGAGGCTGGGCCAAGGAACATTTGGCAAAGTCCTACTTGTTCAGGAAAAGGCCACAGGTATGTAAAACCAATCAATTTGCATGACTATAGAAGTATTTTAATTGATGTATTTAATGTATCATCTTAGTTGACATGTTTGATAAATTTTCATTATGTTCAGTATTAAACAATTAAAAGAGTTTATTTTTAAAAATCGGGCAAAACATGAAATATGTATTAGCATTTTATGTTAGCCGATGGCAGCCAGCTAGTGGCAAGCTCTAAGTAAATTATGAGCTTTCTAGATGATTTTTGCAGACTTTATGCTAAAAACAAACAGTGCAATGACTGCAAGGTATACCTTCTGATAGACAATGGAATGTCTAACCTAGTACACACTCCAAAATAATAGTACAGCGATCTCCTTGCTAAGATATTGTGTTCTGTCTGGGGAAGTCCTCTGTCATAACACACCGATCAGCACTCTCAGCCATTGGCTGAAAGCGCTGATTGGCACAATTTTTTCGGTTATGCTCCAGACCAGCTTTCATATACACAGGCCAAATTGTCAGCAGGTTTCTTTTGAACCTTCCGATACCACCCAATATTCAGCCTGTGTGTACGGGGCTTTACATAAACAGGTTGCCAAGAAAAATGCTGGCTGTGCTAGGCCTTCTAAGCAGAAATCTTAGCATGTTTTGCAGACCATTGTGGACGCAGCATATAATAAACCAGTCTTCATTGAAGATTAGTTAGAAAAATGAATGGGAATTGAAAAGACTTTGATAAACCATAATAAGCAGCAATCTTGTAATCTTCAGTGATATGGGGTTGGTATAAAAACGAATACAATTGATTCCTATAAAAATCAAAGACAGATCTTTCAGATCCTGTGAGATCCAAGCAGAACAGTGATTTGTTAAATAATTGTTTTTTTTTATATCCTTTGTCTGAAGAAAATGTGTGTTTCACTTTTTAGCCCTCACAAACAGTCTCCCCTTCATGTCATGTTTCTAGCACTGTATGGTAGACTGGAAGGGTGAAGTGTTTGCCATGGACAACAAAAGCATCTGTGTGCTGTTCCTTCGAGTCCTGTTTAGGATCTAATTGTTGATGTGTCTTATTTGTTTTAAGGTAACCCAGTGGCCATGAAGTTGGTGAGAAAGGACAGGACCAACTTGAGAGCCTTTCTGAAAGAGCTATCCATGTCCATCTCTCTGTGCAACAATCCAGGCATCATCACCACCTACCCAATCTTCATTGAAACTATGAAGTACTATATCTTGACCCAGGAACTGGCTACAGCTGGAACCCTACAACATCTAATTGAGTCCGAGGTGAGCAATTTGTTTTAAATAACTTGTTTATAGCTTTAACCACTAGCCTACAGGGCACTTATACCCCCTTCCTGCCCAGGCCAATTTCCAGCTTATAGTGCTGTCGCACTTTGAATGACAATTGCGCGGTCATGCAACACTGCACCCATATGAAATTTTTATCATTTTTTTTGTGAAAGATAGAGCTTTATTTTGGTGGTATTTAATCTCCTCTGGGTTTTTTATTTTTTCTTAAACAAACCAAAAACCACTGAAAATTATGAAAAAAAGTTTCTTCTTAGTTTTTGTTATAAAATTTTGTAATTAAGTGATTTTCCTCCTTCACTGATGTGCGCTAGTGAGGCTGCAGTGATGGGCACTGATAAGCTGCACTGATGGACACTGATAGGTGGCACTGATGGGCACTGATGAGGAGACACTGGTAGGTGGCACTGATGGGCATTGACAGGCATCACTGATGGGCACTGAAAGGCAGCACTGATACATAGCACTGATATATGGCACTGTTAGGCGGCACTGACTGGCACTGTTAGGAGGCACTGACTGGCACTGATAGGCAGCACTGATAGGTGGCACTGATTAGCACTGATGGGTGACACTGAAAGGCAGCTCAGATGGGCACCGATATGTGGCATTGATGTGCACTGGTAGGCACTTATATGTGGCATTGATGTGGCACTAATGGACACTGGCACGAGGCACTGATGAGCACTGAAACAAGGCACTGATGGACACTGACAGGTGGCACTGCTGGGGCTACACTGATCATCAGGGCACATTGATCATCAATGCCCTGATGATCAGTGTACATCTCCCCTCAGCGTGACAGCTCAAGAGGAAAGAAATGCCGATAACTGGCATTTCCCTGTTTACATGTGATCAGCTGTGATTGGACACAGCTGATCACATGACTGAGCTGATATCTTCGGCTCTTTCCGTGATCGGTGATCCGCTGTGTCCCTCTGCCGATCGCCACGCTGCGTGCTCCCTGAGCTGAGCATGCGCGGTGAGAACGAGAGAACCACCTTGCGTCCGTCATATTACTATATGGCGGGCGGGAGGTGGTTAAGAAAGGAGACCTACTAAACCAAAAGTAAAAATTAGAATTGTTACTGATATCAACTAAACAGTTTTCATTTATGGAAAAAAAATATTGATTGCTACTGCCAACAACTCCACATTTTGTTCAATACAGACATCTTGAGATCAATAATATCCCATCTTTACAACTATATGATTTTTAGAAGATATGGACCTGATGAGGCTACTGTGAAAGTGTGCTGCATCAGTAACTGGCTCACTCCAGAACAAGGGAAGCAGATTAAAGCTTCATCATGCAAATGCAATTGTTAAAGTTTTAGTAGATCTATAAATGACATTTGAAGTCAGCTCAAGTTAATTGATTGCTACTAAAAAGGTAAACATAGTGGAGTTTGAGATAAAAATCTACAAAACTTTCCATTTTCGTTCCATTATAGCTCTGCTCTTTTCACTAGAAACATTAATGTCTTGCACATGCTTCACAATACATCAACCCTGTTCTCCCTAATTATTTATTGCATGAAAGGAGACAGCCATACAAAAGGAACAAGGAAAAATGTCACAAAAATGTCTTTGGTTTTTTTGGTGATTCAACCCATACACAAACCATAGTTTTGGGTGAACAGACTCGTGAAAACTGCAAGTCAGCATTGCAAATTCCTTAAAAACAAATAAAGCCAAATAACATTATCTAAGTTTATTGTATTCCATGTGATATTGAAAGGTCTTATAAAAGGTTTTCTGTCTCGTTTTTCAGGTGAGAATTCCAGAAGTAATGGTAAAACGCTGTGGATCACAGTTGACCAGGGCTCTGGATTTCATGCAGAGCCGAGGACTGGTGCACAGAGACCTTAGAGCAGACAATGTCTTGCTCATGGACATGGAATGCCACAATGTCAAATTGTGTGACTTTGGTCTCTCTCAGGCTATTGGCAGCCTTGTGAGTAAACTGTCACACACCACCCCATATCTGACTCCAGAGCTGTGTGCCTTGAAGAACGAAGAGTACTTGGTTTTAACTTCACGTGTGGATTCCTGGGCTTTAGCAGTTCTCCTCTTTTTTGCTCTAACAGGAAACTATCCCTGGGAAAGTTCTGTGGAGGAGGATGTCATGTACCAGGCCTTCAACTCCTGGCAGAAGAGTCCCAAAGTCATTTCCCCACCAGCTCACTGGAAGATGTTAACACAAGAGACACTGAACATGTTCAAAAAATTCCTTTCTCAGGACCCTGACTCTCAGCCCTCTGTTCTTTCCATGATAAACTGTGTTCATTACACTTGGACAACTAAAGAAATCTCAGAGGTGGAAATGACAGAGGAGGAAGACACAGAGGTGGAAATGACAGAGGAGGAAGACGCAGAGGGGAAATGACAGAGGAGGAAGGCACAGAAGAGGAAGACACAGAGGAGGAAGAACTCTTTTCTATGCAGCACTAGGAATCTACATGAGCACCAGCACATACTGGCATATTGCATCACTTGATTCTGAACTACAGTTGCAAGCCGTCCTCTTAACCTGCCAGTTTATACTTGCCTTGTTACATCCCAACTTTTCTGTGGCCTTTAAACTCCCCAAAACATTTTTTAAATTGATCCCTCTTACTTTCTGCTTATGCCATTGCTCTGTAACCCCATTACTGGGTTTGTGCTATTACAGTAGTAAATTATTTCACATTCTGCATGCCTTTTTAACTTATAAAACCTAATAAAAAAAACTTTGAAAGCAATAGAGGTTTGTCTGCTGAAAGCCTAAGTGTCTCATGAAACTATTTTATCTCCACTTCACATGGCCCATTTTCCCCGCTCTTCTGAATAGGCACCTGCTAGAACCTCACAGTTTTTTATTGCCAGACAGCATCTAATATAAAAAAGAAAACAGAAAAAAAGCCTGTTGCCAACTTAAACTACAGCACAAAGGAAATTTGAAATGCTTACTTGCAATATTTCTTTGCATGTGCTGGAAAAAAAGAAGGTGCCTCATCCTCTTCTAGTAGTGTCTCATTACTGTGTGCTGGCCCAGATTTCTGCTTCATGCCTCTGCTCCCTTATGACAGTTTAAAAAAGGGTTCTGTAGGGATCTGAAGGGAGAAGCAGAAGAGCCGGGCCAGCACAGACTGTAAATAGGCCCTTCCAAAAGAGGAGAGGGCTATAACATTCACAGTGGAAGGGGGCTATGTTAGGGAATCGGCTCTGCAGTAGTTATTATTATTATTATTATTATTATAGAGTATTTATATAGCGCCAAAGGGTTTGCTCAGCGCTGTACATTAGAATGGGGGACAAGACATGAGACAATACAGTAGCAAAACAATACACGATACACCAGGGTTAGAGGGCCCTGCCCTTTCGAGCTTACAGTCTAGGAGGGAGGGGATGGTGATACAGGAGGAGATGGCTGTGGGGGATGGAATGGAGTGAGGAGTGGAGGGGATCGGCTGTTAGGTGAGGGTGGGGTATGCTTCCCTGAAGAGATGGGTTTTCAGGGTGCACCTAAAGGTGAGGAGGGTAGGGAACAATCTGATGGATTGGGGAAGTGAGTTCCAGAGGATGGGGGAAGCTCTGGAGAAGTCCTGCAGTCGGGCGTGGGAGGTGCAGACCAGGGAGCTAGAGAGTAAGAGGTCTTGCGAGAAGCGAGGATTACGGGTAGGGTGGTATTTGGGTTTCAGGTCAGTGAGGTAAATTGGGGCAGCGTTATGAATGGCTTTGTATGTCAGTGTTAGTAGTTTGAATTTGATACGTTGGGCAATCGGGAGCCAGTGGAGGGAATGACAGAGGTAAGGTGGATGAGTCTGGCCGCTGAGTTCAGGATAGACTGGAGCGGGGATAGCTTGTTTTGGGGTAGGCCGGTGAGAAGGGAGTTGCATTAGTCCCGGCGTGAGATAATAAGGGAGTGTACGAGTTGTTTAGTAGTGTCTGGGGTTAGGAACGAGCGTATTTTGGAGATGTTGGGGAGGTGGAACCTGCATGCGGTAGTCAGCGATTGGGTATGGGGTTGGAAGGACAGGTTAGAGTCTAGGATGAAACCTAGGACCTTGGCTTGCATGGTGGGACTGATGGTAGCGTTGTTGGTTGTGATGGAGAGGGTGGTGCAGGCATGGGGGAAAATTAGGAGCTCGGTTTTGGAAAGGTTCAGTTTGAGGAAGTGGAGCGACATCCAGTCCGATATGTCGTTCAGTAGGTGGTTGATACGGGCGGAGAATGAGGGGGTAAGGTGAGGGGTGGAGAGGTAAATTTGCGTGTTATCGGCATAGAGGTGATAGTTGAAGCCATGGGAGTGTATTAGTTTGCTGAGGGAGGAGGTGTAGATGGAGAAGAGAAGGGGCCCGAGGACAGAGCCTTGGGGGACCCCAACAGAGAGGGGGAGGTGGCAGCATTATAGGTAACGCTGAAGGAGCGTTGGGATAGATAGGATGAGAGCGGAGTCTCTGATGCCAAGGGAGTGTAATTTGTTAAGGAGGAGGGGGTGGTCAACTGTGTCAAAGGCCATGGAGAGGTCGAGGAGTAAGAGGACTGAGTAGTGTCCATTAGCTTTGGTGGATAGCAGGTCGTTAGTGATTTTGAGTAGGGAGGTTTCGGTGGAATGTTGGGGGCGGAAGCTGGATTGTAGGGGATCGAGGAGGTTGTTGTCGGTGAGGTGGGCGCTTAGGCGATTGTAAACTAAGCACTCAAGGAGCTTGGAAGTGAATGGCAGCAGTGAGATGGGTCTGAGGTTGTTCAGGTCAGTGGGGTCCAGGGAGGGTTTTTTGTGTATGGGGGTAATGTGGGCGAGCTTTAGGGGGGAGGTGAATGTGCCAGTAGAGAAGGAGAGATTGAAGATTTGGGTGAGGGAGCGCAGGATGGAGGAAGAGGTTGACCGGAGGAGTTGCGAGGGGACAGGGTCAAGGGGGCAAGTGGTGAGATGGGCTTTTGAGAAGACCTTAGTGACCTCAAAGGTAGCAGGGCTGAAGGAGTGGAGTGTAGGGGAGGTGAAGTTGTGTGGGATGTTCGGTGTGGTGGGTGGGAGGGAGGTAGCGAGGTCAGAGGAGGGGAGAGTTGATGGGGCTATGGTGGGGGGGAGGTGGGTTGAGCATTGGTGATGTCCTTACGGATTGCATCGATTTTATTCTGGAAGTGTTCGGCAATCTCGTGGGTGGTGAGTGAGGTACTGGGTGGGGGTGGGGGGGGGAAGAGTAGGGAGTTGAAGGTGGAGAAGAACCAGCGGGGATTGGAGGAGAGGGTATTAATGAGGGTTACGAAGTAGGCTTGTTTGGCTGCATGGAGGGAGGAGGTGAAGGTGAGACAGGCGGATTTGTAGAGGGAGAAAGCTTGGGGGGATCTAGTTTTGCGCCATAGGCGCTCCAGCGCATGACTGCGCTGTTTAAGATTAAGAGCGGTCGGGGTCTGGTGCTGCGTGTGGTTGGGGGTGCCAACAAGTCTAAGGCAGCTGATAGCAGGTTTTTATACGCAGTAGTGGCCAGGTCAGGGCATGACAGTGGAAGGATGCTGTCGTAGAGATGATCAGCTGCAGAGTGGAGAGGGGTAGGGTCCAGGCTGCGGAGGTTGCGGCTGGTGATTGTTTGACATGTGGGGGGGGAGGTGTTAGAGGACCGGGAGATGGAGAACGTAATGAGGTTGTGGTCAGAGAGGGGGAAAGGGGTGTTTGAGAGATGGCAGGGGGTGCAGCGATTGGGAGAAGACGAGGTCTAGGGAACCGCCAGTGTGGGTGAAGGACTGTGTGCACTGTGTGAGCTCAAAGGAGGAGGTTAAGCGGATGAGTTGGGAGGTGGCCGGGTTGTTGACATTGATGGGGATATTGAAGTCTCCAAGGATGAGGGAAGTAGCTCAGAGGAGAGGAAGAAGGGTAGCCAGCTGGCAAAGTCATCAAGGAAGCAGGACTGCCCCTCACCTGTTCCTTTGCGCTTCTCCTGTCCCGGTGCCCCAATCCTGTCCATGCCCCTCGTCACGCTGCCCCCTACCTGTCCCTCTGTGCTCCTCCTGTCCAGCTGCCTCGATACTGTCCCATAAACCCTGTCATGCTGCCCCCCCACCTGTCCCTCTGTGCTCATCCTGTCCCACTGCCCCTCACCTATCCTTTTGCGCTTTTCCTGTCCCACTGCGCTTCTCCTGTCTCGCTGCCCCGATCCTGTCCCATGCCCCCCCATCACGCTGCCCCCTACCTGTCCCTTTGCGCTCCTCCTGTCCCACTGCCCCTCACTTGTCCTGCTGCGCTCCTCCTGTCCCACTGCCCCTCACTTGTCCCAGGGGCGTATTTGCCACAAGGCAAACAAGGCATTTGCCTAGGGCGGCAATTTTCAGGGGGGCGGCACAGGGATGTAAGTATAATTGGTGTCAGTGGGAGTAATATTGCCCCATCATTAGTGTCAGTGTGGGAGGAATAGTGCCCCCTCATTGGTGTCACTGACACCAATGAGGGGGCACTTTTCCTCCCACTGACACCAATGGTGGGGCACTATTCCACTGACACCAATGATGAGGCACTATGCCTCTGGGCCTCCCACTGACACCAATGATGGGGCACTATTCCTCCCACTGACACCAATTATGGGACACTATTCCTTCCACTGATACCAATGATGGGGCACTTCCTCCCACTGACACCAAAGATGGGGCACTATTCCTCCCCCTGACACCAATGATAGGGCACTATTCCTCCCCCTGACACCAATGATGGGGCACGATTCCTCCCACTGACACCAATGATGGGGCACGATTCCTCCCACTGACACTAATGATGGGGCACGATTCCTCCCACTGACACTAATGATGGGGTACGATTTCTCCCACTGATAGCAATGATGGGGCACTATTCCTCACACACTGACACTAATGATGCGGCACCATCTCTCCATAAAGAGGACCTGTCACTAATTATTTCTGTCACAAGGGATGCATGTATTTCTTGTGATAAGAATAAAAGTGATAAAATTTTTCTTTAAAAGGAACAGTGCAAAAAACCCCCCAAAAAACAATTAAATAAACTTTATAAAAATTTTTTAAAGTGCCCCCATCCCCCCGTGCGCACGTAGTGGTGAACGCATATGTAGTCCATGCCCATATATATAAACGGTGTTCAAACCACACACATGAGGTATCACCACGAACGTCAGAGCAAAAGCAATAATTCTCACACTAGACCTCCCCTGTAACTTTACATAGCTAACCTGTAGTCATTTTTAAAGCATCACCCATGGAGATTTTTAAGTACCACAGTTTTATGCCATTCCGCGAACGTGCGCAATTTTAAAGCATGACATGTTGGGTATCTATTTACTCGCCGTAACATAGTTAAAGGGCTCTTTCAGACGTGAAGAACCCGTTTAGTGGATCTGCTTGCTCAACGGGAGATATCTCCGCTGATCCCCGCTGAACAAGTAGATGACAGCTCTGTGTCCCCTCCGCTGCTCGCTCTCGTCAATGGGCGGTTGAATGAAAACAGACTGCCTGCCCGTTTTCATCTGATCCAATCTGGTGGACGGAAGGAGAATTGGATCCCCATCTATCCCTTTTTGGCAGATCAGATCAGACACATGTCCGTTTACACCCATCACTCCATAGAGGAACGATCAGGTATGCCTGAAAAACGGGCAGGCGGACCCAATTGGAACGTTCGTGTGAAAGAGCCCAAAGACTCATCATAGGCTCTATTATAGATGGAAAAAACCTGAGCCCAAAAGGGCTTGATCCTGTGACAGTCCCACTAGATGTGTAGATAGGTGCCACTCTCAAAGCCACATCTCCAACAACCACTAGGTGTGAAGGGAAATATTCGGTGTAGAGAGGAGGGTTCCTTATACCATCGCAAAAGGATCTTGAAATTCTTTTCCTGGACCTAAAAAGAAATTGTGGTTTTATAGGTAAATAAGAAAGAAGTCTGCCAATTGGCGGCAGAGAGATCTCTATCCAATTCCATCAACCACATACTCATATAAGCTGGGAGATCTTTATGAAGCAAGGAGTGAACAACATTGTCATTTAAATTATATCTCTGGAATCTGAAGTGGGAAAGAGATTGGCCACATTCAAATGGGGTGTACTAAAGCATATATCCATTGTGGTCCATGTTTACCCAAATAGGGATACACAGGTGTTCCATACATCCCCGTGCAGGCAGTTCCATTGCTGTCAATTGGGATGCAGCGACGTCAATGTGACTGCTTTCACGGGGATGCACGGAACACCTGTGGCTAAACACAGCCCTCTACAGTCATAGGCTTTCATACTCCTCATGTGAATGAGTCCTTAAACATGCTGTGACATTCATATTATTGTTTGTGTCCTTCTTGGGGGAAATTTACTTCTCTCTTTGTCCTGGTGACCAGTAAGGGGAAATCCCAAAATTTCACAGTTGTCCCCAGAACAATAGGTTAGCTGAAATATTCCAATGGAGACACCTAATCTGATGACAACTGTCTAAGAGGGGGAAATTTCCTTTTACTTCCTATTGTGTCCCTTGGGAAGGAAATGAAGGGAAATGTCCTCAGTGGCACATAGACAGCTTTATAAAAACTGGCACAGGGTTTTAACCTTTTCCTTCTCTTTTCAGAAATTAAAGTATAAAGGCATTTTTTGTAGTTTTAGAGTGGAGAGGGATTAGAACACATTTCTGGTTTTTGTTGCTGTCTGTGCTCCTGTTAGAGATTTGGCCTCTCTATTTGTCATTTTTACAGTTATCACCAAAAGTGCAAGTAAAAGAAAATCCCTAATTTTGGCTTGTCCCCAAAACAATACTTGAGGGGAACTCTTCCAATGGGGACACTAGTTTTGATGACTCTAGTGACAACCAGGAATTTCCTCACTTTGTAGGGATTTCCTTTCACTTCCTGTTTTGGATATGGAACAGGAAGTAAGGGGAAATCTCCCCAATGTGACACAGATGGCAAAATAAAAAACAAATCTGACAGGGGTTATAACCCCCTATTACTGTATCAAAACACAAAAAATAAATCTTTCTATTTAGCTCTACTTAAAAAAAAAAGTTTTGCCCAGAGATATACTTTTATTCCCAATGTTTTGGCTGTGCATGCACTTTGAATAGTACATTGATTTATGCAGGGGCCTTGTGGCTAGCAATCTACCCACTGTGAGTCCTTCTATAATACAATGTTTCATATACTGCGTATGGATGGGAACAGATGGAAGCCATATTTAATATAATATATATGAAGGGGATTGGCTGGAAGTCTTGGTTAATACAATGTATATGAAGGGGATCAGTTGGCAGCCATGTTTAAGGCCATGTTCACACTGGTGCAATGCAACTGAATGTGCATTTTAAATGCAGCTTTAGGTGCAATCTCATTGACTTCTATTAGCCCATGTGTTTTCTGAAAGTGCATCACAGATGTGGCATGCAGGACTTTGATGTGCATTCATGAAAATGCATGGTCTAATACAAGTCAATAGGATCACACCTAAAACCATGCATACTATGTTTAATACAATTTGTATGAAAGGGATCAGTTGGGAGCCATGTTTAACGTCATGTTCACATTGGGTGCAGCGTGATTGTATGCGTGTTTTACATGTGGCTTTAGGTGTGATCCCATTCACTTCTATTAGACAACGCATTTTCTGAAAGTGCACCAAAGATGCAGCATGAAGACCTTGACATGCTTTCATGAAAGTACACAGTCTAAATTAAGGCAATGGGATCACTCCTAAAACCACATATACTGTACATTTGTACTGCATCCAAATGTACCGATGTGAACCTGGCCTAATGCAGTGTATATGAATGGGACTAGTTGGGAGCCATGTTTAATGCAATGCATATGAATGTGATCAGTTGGAAGTCACGTGTAATGCAATGCATATGAATGTGATCATTTGGAAGTCACGTTTAATACAATGCATATGAATAGGATCAGTTGGGAGTCGCGTGTAGTACAATGCATATACATGGGATCAGTTGGGAGTCATGTGTAGTACAATGCATATTCATGAGATCAGTTGAAGCCATGTTTAAGGCTGTATTCACACTGGTGTGTTGTAGTTTGGGTGCAGCACGATTGTGTGAGCATTTTACATGTGCTTTTAGGTGCAATCCCTTGGATTCTGTTAGACCAGCGGTTCTCAACCTGGGGGTCGCGACCCCTTTGGGGGTCGAACGACCATTTCCCAGGGGTCGCCTAAGACCATCGGAAAACACATATTTCCGATGGTCTTAGGAACCGAGACACCGCTCCTCTGTCTCAGGCGATCTGTGGGCGGGATGATATGCTGCCCCTGTCACCTGGCCACACCTCCGGGATCACTCAACAGCTCCGCCTCCTCGCCGCTGATTGGCCACCGAAACTGTAGCTCAGGAGAAGCACACAGGCCGCCAATCACCGGCGAGGAGGTGGAGCTTGGAGAGGAGGAGCCGAGCGGCAGCGCGCGGAGATCAACGAAGATCGAGGGAGCTGCAGGAGCGAGTGAAGAGGAGAGAGGCCAGAGAAGGAAGACAGCTGACAGGTAAGTGCAAATTTTGCTGCTGCAGCCAGGTATGCAGGATGTAGATGGGAGAGGGAGAGCGAGCCCAGGCTGGAGCAGGAGTCAGCAAGGTAAGTATCATTGGTGTCAGTGGGAGGGATAGTGCCCCATCATTGGTGTCACTAATACCAACGATGGGGCACTATTCCTCCCCCCACTGACACCAACGATGGGGCACTATTCCTCCCCCCACTGACACCAACAATGGGGCACTATTCCTCCCACTGACACCAATGATGGGACACTATTCCTCCCACTGACACCAATGATGGGACACTATTCCTCCCACTGACACCAACGATGGGGCACTATTCCTCCCACTGACACCAATGATGGGGCACTATTCCTCCCACTGACACCAATGATGGGGCACTATTCCTCCCACTGACACCAATGATGGGGCACTATTCCTCCCACTGACACCAATGATGGGGCACTATTCCTCCCACTGACACCAATGATGGGACACTATTCCTCCCACTGACACCAATGATGGGGCACTATTCCTCCCACTGATACCAATGATGGGACACTATTCCTCCCCCCACTGACACCAATGATGGGGCACTATTCCTCCCCCCACTGACACCAATGATGGGGCACTATTCCTCCCCCCACTGACACCAATGATGGGGCACTATTCCTCCCACTGACACCAATGATGGGGCACTATTCCTCCCACTGACACCAACGATGGGGCACTATTCCTCCCACTGACACCAATGATGGGGCACTATTCCTCCCCCCACTGACATCAATGATGGGGCACTATTCCTCCCACTGACACCAACGATGGGGCACTATTCCTCCCCCCACTGACACCAACGATGGGGCACTATTCCTCCCACTGACACCAACGATGGGGCACTATTCCTCCCACTGACACCAATGATGGGGCACTATTCCTCCCATTGACACCAATGATGGGGCACTATTCCTCCCACTGACACCAATGATGGGGCACTATTCCTCCCACTGACACCAAAGATGGGGCACTATTCCTCCCACTGACACCAATGATGGGGCACTATTCCTCCCCCCACTGACACCAACGATGGGGCACTATTCCTCCCACTGACACCAATGACGGGGCACTATTCCCCCCGCTAACACCAATGATGGGGCACTATTCCTCCCACTGACACCAACGATGGGGCACTATTCCTCCCACTGACACCAACGATGGGGCACTATTCCTCCCACTGACACCAATGATGGGGCACTATTCCCCCCGCTGACACCAACGACGGGGCACTATTCCTCCCACTGACACCAATGATGGGGCACTATTCCTCCCACTGACACCAATGATGGGGCACTATTCCTCCCCCCACTGACACCAATGATGGGGCACTATTCCTCCCACTGACACCAATGATGGGGCACTATTCCTCCCACTGACACCAATGGTGGGGCACTATTCCTCCCACTGATACCAATGATGGGGCACTATTCCTCCCACTGACACCAATGATGGGGCACTATTCCTCCCACTGACACCAATGATGGGGCACTATTCCTCCCCCCACTGACACCAACGATGGGGCACTATTCCTCCCACTGATACCAACGATGGGGCACTATTCCTCCCACTGATACCAACGATGGGGCACTATTCCTCCCACTGACACCAATGATGGAGTGCTATTCCTCCCACTGACACCAATGATGGGGCACTATTCCTCCCACTGACACCAATGATGGGGCACTATTCCTGCCACTGACACCAATGATGGGGCACTATTCCTCCCACTGACACCAATGATGGGGCACTATTCCTCCCACTGACACCAATGATGGGGCACTATTCCTCCTACTGATACCAACGATGGGACACTATTCCTCCCCACTGACATCAGTGATGGGGCACTATTCCTCCCACTGCAAAATTACAGATATTAAGTAGCAACAAAAATAATTTTATGGTTGGGGGTCACCACAACATGAGGAACTGTATTAAGGGGTCGCGGCATTAGAAAGGTTGAGAACCACTGTGTTAGACCATGCGCTTTCTGAAAACAGAGCTTTGGTGCACTTTCATGAAAATGAATGGTCTAATAAAAGTCAATGAGATCGCACCTAAAACCACATATACAAGGGTTCTTCAAAAACGTTTTTGCACTTTTTTAAACATATACACTCACCGGCCACTTTATTAGGTACACCTGTTCAATTACTTGGTAACACAAATTGCTAATCAGCCAATCACGTGGCAGCAATCCAATGCATTTAAGCATGTAGACACGGTGAAGAGGACTTGCTGAAGTGCAAAGTGAGCATCAGAATGGGGAAAAAAAGGGGATTTAAGTGACTTTGAACGTGGCATGGTTGTTGATGTCAGACAGGCTGTTCTGAGTATTTAAAAAACTGCTGATCTACTGGGATTTTCACACACAACCATCTCTAGGGTTTACAGAGAATAGTCTGAAAAGAGAAAATATCCAGTGAGTGGCAGTTGTGTGGATGAAAATGCCTTGTTGATGTCAGAAGTCAGAGAAGAATGAGCAGACTGGTTTTAGATGATAGAAAGGCAACAGTAACTCAAATAACCACTCAATACTACCAAAGTATGCAGAATACCAACTCTGAGCGTACAACACATCGAACCTTGAAGCAGATGGGCTACAGCAGCAGAAGACCACACCGGGTGGCAGTGCACCCATCTTCTGATGGCTCCTTCCAGCAGGATAATGCACCATGTCACAAAGCTCAAATCATCTCCAACTGGTTTCTTGAAAATGACAATGAGTTCACTGTACTCCAATGGCTTCCACAGTCACCAGATCTCAATCCAATAGAGTACCTTTGGGATGTGGTGGAACGGGAGATTCGCATCATGGATGTGCAGCTGACAAATCTGCAGCAACTGTGTGATGCTATCATGTCCATACGGACCAAAATCTTTTCCAAAATGTTTCCAACACCTTGTTGAATCTATGCCATAAAGAAATAAAGCAGTTCTGAAGGGAAAAGGGGGTCCAACCTGGTACTAGTAAGTTGTACCTAATAAAGTGACCGGTAACTGTATATACTGTATATGTATAAAAGTGCGGAAACCTTTTGAAGACCCCTCATAGATTTGCACTGCACCCAAACTACAGTATACCGGTGTGAACCTGGCCTAATGCAGTGTATATGAACGGGACCAGTTGGGAGCCATGTTTAAAAGAGAAGTATGGGTTTCAGTAAAAAAAAAAACCCTGATAGCTCACTTCTCAGCCTTCAGTGAGCACAGAGCTGGTGGCTCTATGCTCTACTCCTCCAGCGCTCACTGGAGTGCCAGGCTGTGGAGCGGGTGGAAGCTGCTGGCTTAGGCTCTCAGAGGCTTGATGAGAGGCTGAGCCAGCTGTTGGTCCAGGATTCTTGGCCAATCCTGACCATATGGTCAGGATCTTTTAAGAGCCTGGACCGACTCTGTGATGTCAGCTGACAGTGAGTCACAGGAGTGCAGAACACACTGAACTGCTGTGATCCATAGGAGAAGTATAGCCAAAAGGCTTTGGCTTTACTTCTCCTATAATACAATGTATATGAAGGAGACCAGTTAGGAGCCATGTGTAATACAATGCATATGAAGGATATCATTTGAATGCCATGCTTACGGCCATGTTCATACCATGCACTGCGGTTTAGAAGTAGTGCGATTGTATGTGTTTTATACGCGGTTTTAGGTGGGATCCCATTGACTTCTTGTAGACTGTGTGTTTTCTTAAAGTACATAAAAAATGCAGTATGTAGGACTTTGACAGGCTTTCAAGAAAACGCATGGTCAAATAGAAGAAATATATATGTATAGGGTATAAGTGCCCAGTAGGCACGGGGTAAATGGCACCCCCACGCATCTCAGTAGGTTTGCAGGTGCAGGAACTGCAGGGAAATCGCATGGTGCTTTTGCACCATGCGATTTCCCTGCGGCCGTGTTCTGAAAAAGGTGCATGAACGTTTTTTTCTGTGGGAAACGCAGGCACAGCAGTCCATTCAAATGAATGGGCTGCTATGTCCGCGCTAATGTGGCCCGCAAATCTGCACAGGCGTGAAGCAGGCCTTACTATCGCGGTAGACAACCAAACTGCAGCGCACCAGTGTGGACCACGCCTAATAGGAAGAGGATTCATTGGGAGCCATGTTTAATAATACAGTGTTTCTGAAGGGGATTAGTTGGGAGCCATGTTTAACCACTAGCCTACAGGGCACTTATACCCCCTTCCGCCCAGGCCAATTTCCAGCTTTCAGAGCTGTTGCACTTTGAATGACAATTGCGCGGTCATGCAACACTGTACCCATATGAAATTTTTATCATTTTTTTGGGACAGATAGTGGTGGTATTTAATCACCTCTGGGTTTTTTATTTTTTCTTAAACAAACCAAAAACCACTAAAAATTTTGAAAAAAAAAACATTTTTTCTTAGTTTTTGTTATAAAATTTTGTAAATAAGTGATTTTTCTCCTTCACTGATGTGCGCTAATGAGGCTGCACTGATAGACTGCACAGATGGACACTGATAGGTGGCACTGATGGGCATTGACAGGCATCAATAATGGGCACTGAAAGGCAGTACTCATATATGGCACTGATAGGTGGCACTAATGGGCGGCACTGATAGGTGGCACTAACTTGCACTGATAGGCGGCACTGACTGGCACTGTTAGGCGGCACTGATAGGCAGCACTGATGCACACTGATAGGCGGCACTGACTGGCACTGATAGGCGGCACTGATAGGTGGCACTGACTGGCATTGATAGGTGGCACTGACTGGCACTGATGGGTGACACTGAAAGGCAGCTCAGATGGGCACTGATATGTGGCATTGATGTGCACTGGTAGGCACTGATATGTGGCATTGATGGACACTGACAGGTGTCACTGCTGGGGCTACACAGATCATCAGGGCACACTGATCATCAGTGCTCTGATGGTCTGTATACATGTCCCCTCCGAGGATTGCCGATTACTGGCTCTCCTCTCTTCTCCAGCTGTCAGCGTGACAGCTCGTGAAAAGAGAAATGCCGTTAAACGTCATTTCCCTATTTACATGCGATCAGCTGTGATTGGACACAGCTGATCACATGACCGAGCCAACATCTTTGGCTCTTTCCGTTGATCGGTGATCTGCTGTGTCCCAGGGAAACAGTGCACCGCCAATCGCGCTCCTGGAGCCATGCATGCGCACTTAGAATGGGAGGACATCATGTGACGTCCTCCCAGAACGAGAGAACCGCCTTGCGTCCGTCATTTTATTATTATTATTATATGGCGGGCGGGAGGCGGTTAATAATACAGCGTTTCTGAAGGGGATTAGTTGGGAGCCATGTTCAATACAGTGTTTCTGAGGGGGATTAGTTGGGAGCCTTGTTTAATAATACAGCGTTTCTGAGGGAGATTAGTTGGGAGCCATGTCCAATACAGCGTTTCTGAGGGGGATTAGTTGGGAGCAGGGGCGGACTGACCATTTGGAAACTCGGGCACTGCCCAAGGGCCCGGGGTTAGAAGGGGGCCCCATGAGATGCCCCTGGTACCTTTTTCATAGGCTTTTTTGTTTGGGCAAGGACACAGGGGCCCCATGATCCCCTATTGTCCGGGGGCCCCATGAGTAGTCAGTCCGCCCCTGGTTGGGAGCCACGTCCAATACAGCATTTCTGAAGGGTAATAGTAAGGGGCCATGTTTAACAATACAGAGCGTATGAAGGGTTCAGGTTATATGGTACAGGTGTGTGAAGTGGATAATTCAGAATCCATGAATATATAATGCGTATAGTTGGGGGCACATTTAATATAAGTTTTATGAAGATGATAGATCGGGAACCATAGACCAAACCCCGGAACCCCACTATCCCACTTCCGCCCGGACCATGAAAGGAATCCGTCGCCAAACGCTGATGTCACCAGCGGGCCGCCCTTGCGTTGGGTCCGCCTAGGAACCATGGGGCGTGGCCTCCAGACGCTTTGGTGGCTACGTCGCACGAGGCAGAAAACATGGCGGCTGCGGTGGGCTGTGTTATCCGTTTGCGGGTGTGTCGGGTCGAGGCCAGGGCCGAAGTGCCGGTGGTGAAGCTGTGGGGAAGTTTAGAGGACACCAAGGAGGAGCACAGTTGTCAGAAGCCGGCCCAGGCGGTGGCGTTTGGGGAGCAGGGTAGGCCCCAGGCGGGTGAGCTGTGCCTTGCCGAGGTGGGTGGGCAGTGGCAGCGCTGTAAAGTGTTACTACAGCGAGGAGCCGACTATCAGGTGTTCCTGCTGGAACAGGGAGCTGGCACCTCAGTGAATGTCAGCAGGCTGCGCAAGGCCCAGGCCTCCCTTTTTTTCCCATTGCCGCAGCACATGCTGGTCTGCGTTCTGAGCGGCCTGGTGCCCCCTACAGGCCAGCACTGGAAATACAGCTCCCTGAACTACTTCTACTCACTGCAAGGACAGGAAGTCCAAGGTCAGGTGCAGGACCTCCTCCTCCCTCAAGGATTGGTGCTGCTGGAAGCCAGTGAGGTCACACAACAGGCTCTGTTACGTGGACTGGCCAAAGCCATTCTTGAACCGGCATTCCTTGCTTTGCTTGGCTGTAGTAGTACAACTCATCACCCTCCATTTTCTGCCATGAATGGTACAGGGCAAAGAGGTCCCTGGCAAGAGGAAAGCATAGATTACAACTATCTGCGCCTTCAGAGCGGTGTGACAGAACAGGTGATGGTCACTCAAGTGTCTGACCCTCACAGCATCTTTTGCCAGGTCCTTAGGATGGCGCAAGAGGTCCACAGCCTTTCAGACAGCATGCAGCATTTTTACATGGTGCAAGGTGGATGTGGAAATCATGCCTATCAAAACCCTTTTAAGCTAGGACAGCCATGTGCGTCCCGTGGAGCTGACGGACGCTGGTACCGCTCGCTGTTGCAGGAGGTTTTTCAAGAGCGCCAGGTAGCTACGGTCATCCACGTAGATTGGGGGCGCAGAGAGGTTGTGCCTTTGACTTGCCTGCGTACACTGGCAGCGGACTTCTTTCATATGCCGGTGATCACGTTTCGGTGTGCTTTGTACGGGATTTCAGATGGAGGAATGGGCTTGGAGCCATCATTAATTGCAGAG
This sequence comes from Staurois parvus, assembly GCF_062004578.1. NCBI lineage: Eukaryota > Metazoa > Chordata > Amphibia > Anura > Ranidae > Staurois > Staurois parvus. Next base: position 1,258,280 of record NW_028318184.1, on the reverse strand, counting down.
TTGCGCTCCTTGCTACAGGGGAAGCAGATGAGTGCAACAATTCAGTTCTTCAACTCCTATGAACACTTGTATGTGGTCACCCTAATGGCTGCAGATGGGCTTAACCTCAACTACTTTTTTGGCACGCGGATTCAAAACCTGAGATCCAAGTCTGACACCTCTGTCATTCCCGCTGTTGCTCAGGCACCCCTCTGTCCTGAAGAAGATGGGGAGAAAACCGATCCCCTAAAGTTACCTGAAGAAAACTTTTATGTCCCTAAATTTTCCACCGTAGAGCTAAAGACCAGCACTTTCTATGATGCAGTGGTGGAGTTTATTTTTGATCCTTCCAATTTTTATGTTCGGACTGAAAGGGACTCCGGAAAACACAAGGAGATGGTGGATCTTATCACCAGCATGTATTCCAAGGCCTCCAAGTTAGAGGGCATTATAATGAAACCTAAGCCTGGTCAAATCTGCTGTGCCAAATTCAAAGACGGTATGTACTATCGGGCTGAAATTGTTGCCATTGATCATAAGCTAGTCAAAGTCTACTTTTTGGACCATGGAAATGTTGAGTTGACCGACTGGTATAATGTCAAAGAATTGCCTGCCCAATTTAAAGGCCTGCCGGCATTGGCCATCAGGTGCTGTCTGATTGACATCTATCCCTTGGGAAGGAGCTGGAGCCAAGAAGCAATCCTTGCTTTTAAAGTAACCGTTGTTAATAAGAAGCTTGTAATACATGTGATATCCAAAAATCTTGATAAGTACACTGTAGAAATCCATGATCAATCTAGAACAGATGAAAGAAATGTAGGAAAGGTATTGTCATCGGCGGGGCATGCAAGATATGAAGAGTTTGAAACCATTACCGTTGTGCAAATGGGGGAAAATGGAGGTAGTTATAGTATCCCAAGCCAGCCTGTGTTTAATTCCGGTTTAATGGAGAGTGAACAGCAAAAGGCTATTGTAGAACTGTCAGGTGATGAACGGATACACTATTCACCCTATGAAGACCAGCTATTTGAACCGGGTACAGCTATTGAAGTGAATGTCTCCCATATAGAAAATCCTGGGTTGTTTTGGTGTCAAAATAAAGCACAGACCTCGGCTCTAAATAATTTGATGGATTCAATACAGATGTATTGTCTTGTTACAGACAAAGCTCTTGAGCCTGATGCCAATGTGTGCTTTGCTAGGAGCCCAGAAAATGGAACTTGGTACAGAGGCTTCATTACAGATATCCCAGTGAGTGAAACACAGTCCAATAGTGTGGAAGTATTGTATGTGGATTATGGGATGAGAGAGATGGTTCCTGTTGTAAACCTGCGTGCAATGGCCAGTGGCTTTTTTCATGTAAAATCTCATGCTTTCAAGTGTAGTTTATACAACATGATTGCCCCAATAGGAAACAATCCTTTTAATTGGGACATTAAAGCCACCAATGCTTTTCGTGATTTTGTTGAAAAAGCATCAAAAAGATCTGAATTCCACTGCATGTTTTATGCCACAGCTTTTGTAGATAAAGAACTTTTTAATATAGTAGATCTGTACACTCCATTTGAAAACATTTGCACTAACTTGGCAAAGAGAGGATTTGCGAAATATCTTTTGCATGAGACCCTTGCGCCATCTGTGCACCTTCAGTCGTTTTACTATTCATTGCATGACATTAAAACGGGAAGTGAAGAAGAGGTTTCCATCACACATGTCAATCCTTCTTTGGAGTTTTACTGCCAGCTGTCAAAGAATACACACACTCTTGCAAAGATTACAGAAGCTAGTAGGAAAACTTGCAAGAAAAACCCGCTTTTGAAATTGCCTTTCTGTGGACCACTGTGTCTTGCAAAATTCACTGACCAGCAGTGGTATCGTGGTTTTATCTGCTCAGAGACTGATAGGACAGAGGTGTTTTTTGTGGATTATGGAAACACTGAAAAAGTCGCAGTAGATGATCTCCGACCACTTGTGCATGAGGAGCATGATCTATTACTTTTACCAATGCAGGCAATTAAATGTTCCTTTCCTGATATTCCATTAATTGTTCCAACAGAAGTTGTGACCTGGTTTGAAAGCATTGTTTGGGACAGATCTTTGAGGGCACTAGTTGTTGCCAAAGAAGCTGATGGGAAGTTATTAGTGGAACTCTATGACGGTAATGAGCAAATCAATGCAACTCTCAAAAGCCGACTGGGATTAAATATTCCTAAAAATACATTAACTTGCAAGCCAGCTTTTCATCCCAGCAGTCAACCATCCTCAAAATTCAATCAAAATGAAACAAAAACTGTAAATGGAGAGAGACCGTGTGAATCAGTTCTGGGGCAGAGCTCACAGACTAGAGGGCGTAATGTTGCCAACACGGACAGTAGTACAGTACTGCCAAAACGAAACCGATGCTTCCCAGGAACTCAGATGTCGTTTCAGCATCAGGCAGATGGGGAGAACAATGCAAAATATCAGGAGCCCAGTTCACAAAAAAAAGATCTCCTGCCTTTTCTGAGCAATTCAAAAAGTACATTGTACCAAGACAGAGTCGCCAATCCAGACTCTAGTGTGAGAAAGAAAGAGATGACTAAATTCCAGAGTTCACAAAGCCACTCCTACTATGATACGCCATCAAGTCAGAACTCAGACCCAAATTTTGGTAAAGAGTTATGTCCCAAACCAAATACAGTCGCAAAGCCTTGCGGTAGCACACCGGCTCACGCTATAACAAAGATAAGTGACATTTCCACGAGACATGTCTCTTCAGGCGAAAAATTGCCTGTGTATGTTTCCCATGCAAAAACCGTGTTTGACTTTTATGTACAGACTGTAGAGACTAGTTTACTGGACCAGATTTCCAAACTTTTAAACTGTGACCAGAGTACCTATGAGGTGGTATCTGAAAAGGATGTCAGCATTGGGGATGTGGTTTGTGCTTTATTTGCTAGTGATAAATTGTACTACAGAGCAGTTGTGGAACAGAAAACTGCTTTAGGTTTAAATGTGCAATATATAGACTATGGCAATACGTCTGTGATTTCCAATTGTAAAATATACAGACTTCCCCATAAGCTGCACTCTATTCCTGCTCAGAGTATTCACTGTTCTTTAAATTCTACTAATGGGGAATCTTCTGTCTCCAACAGTCCAGAGATATTGGGAAAGTTTTATGAACGCGTATTTGACCATCAATTAGAGTGTGAGTTTGTAAAACTGGAAGGAAGTAAATGGGATGTAGTTCTTTATGATAACAAAGGCTGCATCAATGATTTCCTAAAACCTTTAGTAGAGGAAGAGAAGGGAAAAGAAACAGCTGAATGGAAAACAAGACAGGACGATGTGGCAGTCATTAAAATGTTCACCTGGAACTTGCCACAAACTGAAAAAACGGTAAAAGTCTTTGTAAGTTCTGTAGACGGCCCTGATTACTTCTGGTGTCAGTTAAGCACAACAGAATTTGATTCGCTAGCCAAACAAATTCAGGAAGCTGGAGAAAAATCTGTCCGCGATGACCATTTTATTGAAACCATTGAGGTTGGCAGCCCCTGCAATGTTATGTACAGCGAAGACAATAACTGGTACCGGGCTCTTGTTTCCAAAATGGAGACTGATGTCGCTACTGTAAGGTTTGTTGACTATGGAAATGTGGAGAATGTTGCTAGAGATGAAATTCGACAGCTTCCTACAACTCTTGCAAGTGTCCCAGTTTATGCTTTCCCTTGCTGCCTTGCTGGATTTAATGTTGCTGCCGGTACATGGACTTCAGAGGGGTGTGATTATTTCTTTCAACGTGCTACAGAAGACATACTGGAGTTGATTGTTGAAGATATACAGGATGACATGTGCAACATTCCTCTGGCACTTGTAAGATTGAAATATAATGAACTGGATATTAATGATGAAATGGAACGCTTCTGGCAAGTAGGCAAAAAAGAATCCTCAAACCTTGCAGAGTCAGCATCTAGAAAGCAAGAGTTAACTGAAGAAAAACAGATGATGGAGGAAAAGCAGCTTAGAATTGAAGATTTGGACCGCCCTATTCCTGGAGTGGAAGATGAAGCTGGCCCTAATATAGGTATGCCTTTTGGTTTTTTTTTTTTCTTTACAACTGACCATAATGTTGTTTATATTCAACTGTACCTAAGTTCTATTATTATTATTATTATTATACAGTATTTTTAAAGAGCCGAACATTACAAAGGGGGACAGAATGTGACAAAACAATAGCAATACAATGCAAAACATGAGGGGATTGAGGGCCCTGCTCTTTCGAGCTTACAATCTAGGAGGGAGGGGATGGTGGCACAGGAGATAGCTGTGGGGGATGGGGTGGTAGGAAGAGTGGAGGAGGTCAGCAAGTTAGCTGGGGGTGGGGTAGGCTTCCCTGAAGAGATGGGTTTTCAGGGTGCACCTAAAGGTGAGGAGAGTAGGTGATGATCTGATGGGTTGGGGTAGGGAGTTCCAGAGGATGGGTGACACCCTGGAGAAGTCCTGGAGGTGGGCATGGGAGGAGGAGACTAGGGAACTAGAGAGAAGGAGGTCATGTGAGGAGCGGAGTGTGCATGCTGGGCGGTACTTGGATATTAGGTCAGTGATGTCGTTCGGGGCAGTATGGTGGACGACTTTGTATGTCAGTGTTAGGATTTTGAATTTGATCCGTTGCGCAATCGGAAGCCAGTGGAGGGATTGGCAGAGGGGGGTGGCAGAGATGGAGCGGTTGGTAAGGTGGATGAGTCTGGCTGCCGTAAACTTTGTTCTAAACTTTGTGTGTGTATAGGACATTGGTTTTACTATTTCCTACTCTATCAAAATGAAGAAAAATGGCTTTTGATTCACTTTAAAGTGGAACTTTAGAGAAATAAGTGTCATCATTTTTAATGCAGAAGAGACATACTGGGGGTTATTTACTAAAACTTGAGAGTGCAAAATCCGGTGCAGTTGTGCATGGTAGCCAATTGGCTTTTAACTTCAGCTTGTTCTGTTAAGCTTTGGCAAAAAACCCTGGAAGCTGATAGGTTTCTTTGCAAAGCAACCCCAGAATTTGCACTATCAAGGTTCAGTAAATGGCCACCACGGTGTCTCCTCTGCATTAAAGTTCCTAACCTACCTGTACGCCATGTACACTGAGCTGCGTACAACGTAGCTCCGTGTACAATTTTGGTAATGCCAAGATAGGTAAACTCCCGTGCATGCATGGGAGTGATGTGATCTAGTCCTGGCCAGTGAAAATGGGTGAAGATGTCAGCAGCTGGCTGGAGGCTTTGGGACACTGCAATGCAGAAGACTAGGTTAGTATAGTTCCACTTTAAGGCCAGTTCTCTTTTGCTACAATTACCAAGCAAAGGAAAAATAGAATCGTTCTTTGTTGCAGCCAGGACAGTTTCTACTGTCTATAAACGACATTGAAAAAAAATGCTTTCTGAAGCTTTGATATATGTGATGCAAAGGCTTTCCTTATTGTATTTTGTTTTATTCATCTACATTATTGGTTTTCAGTTTTAAATAGGACCTGTCACCTAGCCCAATATTTATGTGGTATATGCAGAAGATCTTTAAACAGTCCTTGATTTACAGTAATTGCTTCTACCCTGGTTCTGTTTCAGCAAAATTTTATTGAAAGTTTGCAATACTGGGGCAGTGTAGAAACCTGTAACAATTTAAAGCCATTCTCCGCTCTGTAACCAAAAAAATGAAAAGCAGCTACAAATTCTGTAGCTGCTGACCTTTTTAATAATAGGACACTTACCTGTCCATGCATGCAGCTCCGCCCACACCAGGTCTAGTTCTTTACTGGCCTTCGGGTTCCCAGCATCTTAAGTGTGGGCACCCAGCTGTCACAGCTTGCAGCTTCACAGCTGGCTGCACATGCCCGAATTGCACTGTGCTTTGTGAATTGTCCTGCAGTCTTCTGGGACCTGTGATGTCCTCCAGAAGACTGCGGGGAGGGGGAGAGGAGAACATCCGAGCGGAAGTGGGAGCAGGAACAGTGGTTATAACATTTTTCAACCTTTTTAATGTGACCTATAAACTGTACAACTCCATTGAAAAACAAACAAATCTTTTAGGTGGCGGGAAGTAAACATAAAAAACTAAAATAATGTGGTTGCATAAGTGTGCACACCCTCTTATAACTGGGGATGTAGTTGGATTCAGATTTAAGCAATCACATTCAAAACCATGTTAAATAGGAGTCAGTATACACCTGTCATCTTTTATAGTGCCTCTGATTAACCCCAAATAAAGTTCTAGTAGGTCTTTCCTGACATTTTCTTAGTCACATCCTACAGCAATAGCTATGGTCTGCAGAGAGCTTCCAAATGTATCAGTCAGGAGAAGGGTACAAAAGAATTTACAAGGCATTAGATATACCATGGAACACTGTGGAGACAGTCTTTATCAAGTGGAGAAAATGTGGCACAACAGTGACATTACCAAGAACTTGATATCCCTCCAAAATTGATGAAAAGACGAGAAGAAAACTGGTCTGGGAGGCTGCCAAGAGGCCTACAGCAACATTAAAGGAGTTGCAAGAATATCTGGCAAGTACTGGCTGTGTGGTACATGAGACCACAATCTCCTGTATTCTTCATATGTCTGGGCTATGGGGCAGAGTGGCAAGATGGAAGCTTTTTCTTACGAAGGAAAACATCCAAGCCCGCTAAATTTGCAAAAATACATCTGAATTCTCCCAAAAGCATGTGGGAAAATGTGTTATGGTCTGATGAAACTGAGGTTGAACTTTTTGGCCATAATTCCAAAAGATATGTTTGGCACAAAAACAACACTGCACATCACCAAAACAACACCATACCCACAGTGAAGCATGGTGGTGGCAGCATCATGCTTTGGGGCTGTTTTTCTTCAGCTGGAACTGAGGCCTTAGTCAAGGTAGAGGGAATTATTAACAGTTCCAAATACCAGTCAATATTGGCAAAAAACCTTCAAGCTTCTGCTAGAAAGCTGAACATGAAAATGAACTTCATCTTTCAGCATGAGAATGACCCAAAGCATACATCCAAATCAACAAAGGAATAGCTTCACCAGAAGAAGATTCAAGTTTTGGAATGGCCCAACCAGAGCCCAGACCTGAATCCGATCGAAAATCTGGTGGGTTATCTGAAAAGGGCTGTGCACAGGAGATACCCTCTCAATCTGACAGATTTGGAGTGTTTTTGCAAGGAAGAGTGGGCAAATATTGCCAAGTCAAGTTGTGCCATGCTGATAGACTCATACCCAAAAAGACTGAGTGCTGGAATCACATCAAAAGTTATTAGTTATTTTAGTTTTTGATTTTTACTTCCCTCCACCTAAAAGATTTCAGTTTGTTGTTCAACTGAGTTGTAGTTTATAGGTTACATTAAGCGCTTCCTGTCCGCTGTGTGTGTGTATGTGCATATATATCCGGGTAGGGGGCGCGTGCCCTACCTGCGCCGTCATTCGCAGCCGCAACTGTCAATCATCCGGTCCTGGGCGGTGATTACTCGTCAGCGCCAGGTGATTTCCGACGGAGAGGAGAACTGTTTTGTTTTCTAACAGTTCTCTTCCCTGTCAGCTCGGGCGCACTGCTTTGGATGGCCATGCACAGCCATCCAAAGCCTTGTGCCTACAGTGAAGCACTCTGACATGCCCCCCTAGTAAAACACTCCAAGCACACAGTTAACCCTTTGATCGCCCCTCATGTTAACCCCTTACTGCTTAGTGCCATTAGTACAGTCAGTGTTTTTGTTTGTTTTTTTTTAGCACTGATCACTGTATCGGTGTCACTGGGGATGTCAGTGAAACCAAGTCAGTTCCCCCCAGCGTCAGAATGCCTGCCGCAGTCTCGCTATAAGTTGCTGATCGCCGCCATTACTAATAATAAAAAAAAAAAATTCCAGTATCTATACCACCATTTGTAAACGCTAAAACTTTCACCTAAACCAGGGGTGGGCAACTGTGCAACTGTGGCACTCCAGCTGTTGGTGAGCTACAAGTCCCATCATGCCTCTGCCTTTGGGAGTCATGGTTGTAAATGTCAGTTTTGCAATGCGTCATGGGACTTGTAGTTCTACAACAGCTGGAGGGCCAGAGTTGCCCACCCCTGACCTAAACCATTTAATTTACACGTATTGGGATTTTTTTGTAGCAAAGACATGTCGCAGAATACACTTTGGCCTAAATTTATGACGAAATTTGATTTTTTAAGAATTTTTTACTGGACATGTTTTAATATTAAATATAAAAAACACAGGCGATCAAATACAAGCGGAAGAAAGCTCAATTTGTGGGGAAGGAAAGGGACGTAAATTTCATTTGGGTGCAGCGTTACATGACCGCGCAATTGCCACAGTAACGCAGCGCCGTAACGCAAAAAATGGCCTGGTCAGGAAGGGGGGGAAATCCTTAGGAGGGCAAGTGCTTAAAGGTGGAAAAAGTTCTGAAATTATTTATCTTTGTCTCATTTTTTACATCACAGAAACCTGACATTTTATTATTATTATTATTATTATTATTACTACGAGTTTATATAGCGCCAAAGGGTTTGCTCAGCGCTGTACAATAGGGGGGACAATACATGGCACAGTACAACAACAAACAACGTACGAGGGGTAAGAGGGCCCTACTCTTACGAGCTTACAATCTAGGAGTTTAACGGGTTTGTAGACTTGTTATATCCACTGTACCTTGCAAAACTAGGTACCCACTTCCCTCCGCCAAAAAATTGCATGCCAAATTAGGTGGAGGAGTGGGGGGGGGGGGAGTTTTGGATGAAGCTTCACTTGAAGTTGAACCGTAGATCTCCAGAAAATTGAAGTAGAATTCCAAGCAAGAATTTAGGCTAGAGCTAACTGTGCTTAAAACACTTCCACCCTTCTTTTAACTCCTATACTAACTACCCTGTAAAAGGAAAATACTTGCACTTATCTATTCTCAGGACACTCCAGTCATGTGATCGGCTCCCAGTGGGTTGGCTTCAGAGAACAAGAGATCGCAGACAAGGGATGGAATGCCTGGGTGGTGACATCACCCATAGGCTTACTATGGGGCATCTGTTGTTGGCTGCCCTTCCTCTCCCCTGAAGCTATGCTGGGAGCTGATCATGTGACTAGATCGGAGCACCCTCAAAATAGGTAAGTAGAAGCATCTTTCTTCTATAGGGTAGTTAGTATAGGTGTTAGAAGGAAGGTGGGGGAGCAGTTTTATGTTTAGCCCAGGCTTCTACTTTAGCTAGTCTTAAAAAGCTAATTTCCCCTTCTAACACATATGCTGACTAAGAAAGATGTATATACTTGCCTATTTTCAGCCTGCTCCGGTCTGGTCACGTGATCCAGTGCCCCTATGTGAGTCCGCAGTGGCTGCAGGGGAGAGAAGAGACCACCAACAATGAATGGGCCATATTAGCCTATGGGTGACGTCACCACTCCCAGACATTCCCAGATGTTGATGAGCGCGCTCATCCGCTGCAGTTGCTGCTTGCTGGCAGAGGATCATGTGACCGGACCAGAATGAGATGAAAATATGTATGTATACTTTCTTACACAGGTTATTCAGCGCAGGTGTTAGGACGGGGCATGGACTGATTTAAGACTAGTTAGGGTTAGTCTTGAATTCTACTTTAAGACATGCAGCCGTGGATCTCCATACAACCTATACATTTCTGGTGTGTATTCGAACGTAAATGCATAGCTTTACACAATTGCAGCTGAGCCTGACCAGTAGAGATCTTCTTTAGTATTCAAGAGAAAGGAACATGTATGGGGAAATTGTTGCTTGGTTTGAAGTGGTGTCAAATACTTCTGCACCCCCAGTGATGGATTACAGATTACCCATGGAGAGGCCAATGAAGAAAATTGTAGGTCACAGTATAAAGGAGTCAACAGGTTGCCAAAATAGTCATTGTCCTGTTGTTTACAATGCTTTAGTCTGCCCTTCAGTTTTAAGGGTTGTCATGAACTATTTTGTGTTGATGTTGTGATGGGCTCTGGACTTATAGAATAATTGCTGTCTTAATGCCCAGCAGAAGCAAAAACATCCCCCCCAGTTGAATAGACTAGGGAAGGGTTAGAACTTTGTCGGGTTTTTATTGTCATCTGTTCCCTTTCTGGAGAGATTTCCTTTACTTGGTGTGAAATCTCTCCAATAGGACACAGTAAAAACAAGGGTTAGACCTTGTTAGTGTTCTTTATTCTTTTCTCTTGACATAGTAGTCACTACCCCCATGTCTTCCGAGTATTACTTGCACAGGAAGTAAAGGAAAATCTCAAAGATAGAAATTAAAACCTGACCAAAACTGACTACCCCACAGTATCCAAAATGTAAGAGAGAACATTGGGCTTGTTTCCCCTGCCCCCCCCCCTACTAATTCCTGGGCTAGTTTAATTTTAACCACTTGCCCTCCAGAGGATTTACCCCCCCCCCTTCTTGATAGGCCATTGTTTGTGATATGGCGCTGATTTACTTTAGCTGACAGTTGCACGGTCATGCGGCGCTGCATCTAAATGAAATTTGTTCTTTTTTTCCCCACAAATAGAGCTTTCTTTTGGAGGTATTTGATCGCCTCTCTGTTTAATTTTCTGTGCTAGGAAAAAAAAAAAGTCAGCCAATTTTGAGGAAAAAACAATATTTGACTTTTTGCTATTAAACATATCCAGTAAAAAAAAAAAAAATCAAATTTCATTATAAATTTAGGCCGAACTGTGTTCTGCTACATGTCTTTGCTAAAAAAAAAAAAAAAAAAATATCGCAGTATGTGTAAATTAATTGGTTTACGTGAAAGTTATAGCTTCTACAAATGGTGGTATAGATACTGTCAGAACCAGGTACCCCCTCCCCCCCAAAAAAGGTGCCAAATATGGCAGTGGAGGGGGGAGGAGGCAAATAAGAAGAGGGTCCTCCTTTGGCTGTCCACATCACTGCCTGGGTTATGTGGACACTTGTAGTTGGTTGTCCAGAGGTGGGGTCCACTCTGCATACAAAAGACTGCAGCATGTCAGGAGGTAGTTACTTCTAGTAGTGGTAGTGGTGAAGTGCCATTATGCAGTATTTTCATGAAATAGCCTAAAGTATAACCTCTTCCCACCCGGCTTATGGGTGAATGGTGGCCGGCAAAAGCCCTCACCTTTCCGGGTGGACGCCATATGGTATCCTTTCGGCATGCACAGTTTGTGTGCCTGCAGAGCCGCGCAGCGGCGCGATCTGTCACCGGCCGTGTGCCTCGGACACGGCCGATGACAGATCTGAGTGCCGTCCCCGGTGCCCAGTACCATGTGACTTGCTGTAACCAATCACAGCACGTCACATGACAGTTGTATAGAATGGATGGCTTAATTCATGCCATCTATTGTATACTAGTGTGTCTTCCTGTGAATGGTCACAGCGATCACATGCACAAGCTGGGCCACTCACAGCCCAGCTGTGTCATGTGATTAGCCATGGGCAAATCACAGCTAAGCACACAAAAAAAAAAAACCCTGAATGAATCGATGTCATTCAGGTAAATGCTTGCTTATAGCAAAGTAATTCTTTGCTATAAGCAAATTGTGTAAAAAAAAAAACCCCAAAAAACTACTTTGGTCATAGTGAAATATGAAAAAAAATGTTAAATTTAAAAATAAAAAAATGTAAAAAAATTATAATTTTTTTCTTTTATACTGTCACCAGTCAGTGCCCCGATCACCGCCATGCCAGTTATATGATGACACTGTACTGCACTGGTGACAGTATGTAAAAAAAAAAAAATACTACTTTGGTCATAGTGAAATAAGAAAAAAAATCTTAAATTTTTTTTTTAAAAAAAGTAAAATTAAAAATAATAAAAAAATTTAAAAAATTATAATTTTTTTCTTTCATACTGTCACCAGTCAGTGTCGCTGATCACCGCCATGCCAAGTTTATGATGGCACTGTACTGCACTGGTGACAGTATGTTAAAAAAAAAAAAATAGTGAAAATAATTTTTTAAAATTTTTTTCATTTTCTGAAAAATTATGACAAAAAATACAACTTCAAAAAACTCGCCATTCCTCTTATGAAGTACGTCGGACTGTCAATACTTCAGGATTGATCAATATTCAGATATATCCCAGTGTTTGATCTCTATACCTTTCCTACAAACTAAAAAATACATCCCAATTTGGGTTATTTTCACCAAAGACATGTAGCAGAATACATCTTGGCCTAAATTTATGAAGAACAATTATTTATTTGCAAACTTTTATAACAGAAACAAAAAAAATGTGTTTTTTTTTCAAAATTTTCAGTCTTTTTTTGTTAATTTAGCAAAAAATAACCCCAGTGTTGATTAAATACCACCAAAAGAAAGCTCTGGTTGTGTGAAGAAAATAACGTTTTAGTTTGGGTACAATGTTGTATGACTGCGCAATTGTCATTCAAATTGTGAGAGCGCTGAAACCTGAAAATTTGGCCTGGGCAGGAAGGGGGTCAAAATTCCCGGTATGGAAGACGATAATTAAAGGCCAAACTTTTTTTTTTTTTTGTGTTTTACTTTTGGATAGAGTGGAGTAGGATTAAAGCACCTCTACCCTTAGGGAGATTCACCGTATTTGTCCTGTTTACCGTTATCAAAAGTGAAAGTAGAAGAAAATCCCAAATTTTGGGTTGTCCCCAGGACGGTAATAGAGGGGCAATCTTCCAATAAGGGCACTAGTTCTGGTCACAACAAGTGATTTCCCTAATTTACAGGAATTTCCTCTCACTTTTTTTGGCTATGGGTAAGGAAGTCCCCCCTCAATGGACAGATGCCAAAAAAAGCTGTCAGGGGCTATAACCCTCCTTTATTCTATTCAAAAAGGGAAAAAAATGTTGCCTATAGTTTTGCCTAAAGCAGAAAAAAGGTTTGCCTATAGCTGTACTATAACAAAAAAAATTGCATTATAGCCACTTGATGGAGATGACAGCCATAGATAACTGTATTATAAACTATACAGCAAACCTTTATGGAGCCTGTATGAATGCTCAAAGCTAGTAATAAATGGATAGAAATTTGTCCGGTTCAGCAGAAACCAGTCGAATTTTGGTCCATCTATGGGCAGGCTGGTTGTGCAGACTCCTTAGTGTGTGTCAAACCAAAAACTATTTTTGGGTGGAGTGGAAAAGGATTATAACTCTTGAGTTTTTACTACTATTTGGGATGCCTTTAGAGAGATTTACCTTCACTTCCTGTCCTGTTGACAATGGTTTCACCAGACTGAAAGCAGAGCAAAATTTGCAACAGGGACACGTTTAAAAAAAAAAAAAAAAAAAATGTCGGGTTCCAGCTTTTCCCTCTTCTGTTTCTGTTGGAGAGTTACCTTGATTCCTGTCCAGTATAACTTTGTCAGCTGGACGGGAAGTGAGAGTAAAACAGTCTAACAGAGCTTTGGATAACAAAAACCTGCCAGGGTTCTAACCCTTCCCTCTTTTATCCAGAAGTGAAAAATAAAGTTTGGTTGGATCTCCTCTAGCTTCTCTCAGCCACTTGTCAATGCAGCTCCACCAATGTCCGCTATCTATTATTGATGTGTCACTGGTGACAGTGATGAATGTTTTTACCAGGTTCACATGGTAGCAGGGGGACAACACAGAAGCATAATTGGGAGTTTTCACTCCATAACAACGAGTGTCTCACCGTCATGGTATGATCATCCTATAATCCCTTAAATCCACAGCTATGAAGGTGGTAGATTTAAAGACTATAAGCTATTTTGAAATGTCATTATCACGTTAAAGATTATGGGATTTTAATGATCGTGTTTAGATCCACTTTAACCTCTTTTCGACTGCCCTATAGCTGAAATACTGTATATACGTGATTTTGCATTTTCATGTAGGGGGCGCGCGCAAGCCATCACCGGCGCCTGGTGATTTCTGAGGATCTCCAATGGGGAGGAGAACTGTTTTGTTTACTAACAGTCCTCTTCCCTGTCAGCACACTGCTTTGTGATTACAAAACACTTAGTAAAACACTCCCAGCACTCCGGTAACCATTTGATCGCCACTCGTTAACCCTTTCCTACCCAGTGCCATTAGTACAATGTCGGTGTTCTTTTTTTTTTTTTTTTTTTTTTAAGCACTGATCACTGTATTGGTGTCACTTCCCCCCAGTGTCAGAATGTCCACCGCAGTCGCTGATTGCTGCCATTACTAGTAAACATTAAAAAAATCCCAGTATATATATACTGCCATTTGTAAACTATATAACTTTCACTTAAACCAATTATTTACACAGTGACATTTTTTTTTTTTTTTTTTTTTTTTTAGCAAAAACGTAGCAGAATACATTTTGGCATAAATTTGACGAAATTTGATTTTTTTTAAAATGTTTTTTTCCGGACATGTTAAATAGCATAACGTCGAAAATATTGTTTTCTCAAAATTGTAGGTCTTTTTTTTTTTTTTTTATAGCGCAAAATATTAAACGCACAGATGATCAAATACCACCGAAAGAAAGCTTAATTCGTGGGGGAAAAAAAAGGTCGTGAATTTCATTTGGGTGCAGTGTTGCATGACCGCGCAATTATTTGTTAAAGTAACGCAGCACCGTAATGCAAAAAATGGCCTGGTCAGGAAGGGGGGTAAATCGTCAGAAGGGCAAGTGTTTAAAGTGTATGTCAGGAGTGAATAAAAAAATATACAGTGATTCTCTGCAATACATGCATATTTCCCTGTGTTTTCTTCCTTTAACCACTTCACGCCCTGTGACGTACCCGTTTATCGCGGGACTACAATTGGTGGTATTGTGTTCTTCAGCCGCTGGAGCACTTTTTTGTAAAATAAATCCTACCTACTGGATTGCTTTTACAAGCAGCGGGAGGAGTCCCCTCTCTCGCTGCCTTCCCAGGCTCTCCCGTCCAACCGGGAAACCTGGGACCAGTGGTTTTGTGGCTGATTGGGGACTGGAATGTCCCTGGTCATCTCTATGGTCTAAGAATCTGGAAGCAAAGAGTATTTCCTCACTTCCAGTTTTGCGGGTTGTAAACAAACCATTATTGGTTTGAAAAAAGCTTTCAATCATACTGATCTTGGTTTTAGCCAATGCTTTTAAGGGCAGAGCAGACATCTGGGGTCTAATAGACTCCAGATATCTCTGTAAAGAGGACCTGTCACTGCTTATTATCATGGGATGTTTACATTCCTTGTAATCGCAATAAAAATGTTATAAATACAATTTTTTAAAACAAAATAAAAGCTAAAAATTTCAAACGCTTTCCACCCCCCCTGTCCTCATGCGCAAAGGCAAGCGCACATGTTGGTCCCACGTTGCTACATAAAACAGTGATTGCACCATAAATGTTAAATTAATTTTGGTTCACTGAGGTTTGATGCTAGAACTATTGTTCTCACTTTTAAGTGTATTTTTTCCCCAAAAAAAGTTTAAAAAATCGCTGCCCAAATATTGTGTGCCATAAAAAATTTCAACATCCACCATTTTATTCTCTAGGGCCTCTGCTTTGCAAAATATATGATATTTAGGGGTTATAAGTAATTTTCTATAAAAAAAATACTGATTTGTACATTTATTATTATTATTATTATTATTATTATTATTACATCGAGTTTATATAGCGCCAAAGGGTTTGCTCAGCGCTGTGCAAAATAGGGGGACAATACATAGCACAGTACAACAATAACAAACAACGTACGAGGGCCCTACTCTTTCGAGCTTACAATCTAGGAGGGAGGGGGTAGTGGTACAGTAGGAAGTGGCTGAGGGGAATGAAGTGGTGGGAGGAATGAGGGAGAATGGCCGTTAGGTGAGGGTGGGGTAGGCTTCCCTGAAGAGATGGGTTTTGAGGGAGCGCCTGGATGTGAAGAGGGAAGGCGACAGTCTGATAGGTTGGGGCAGTGAGTTCCAGAGGATGGGGAGGACCTGGAGAAGTCTTGCAGTCGTGCATGGGAGGGGGAGACCAGGGAGCAGGATAGAAGGAGGTCCTGTAAGGAGCGAAGGGTACGGGTAGGGTGGTACTTGGGGATCAGGTTGGTGAGGTAGTCAGGGGCAGTGTTGTGAATGGCTTTGTAGGTCAGGGTTAGAAGTTTAAATTTGATGCGTTGGGCAATCGGGAGCCAGTGGACGGAGAGGCAGAGGGGGGTGGCAGAGGTGGAGCGGTTGGTGAGGTGGATGAGTCTAGCCGCTGAGTTCAGGATGGTCTGAAGCGGGGAGAGCTTGCACTGGGGTAGGCCGGTGAGGAGGGAGTTGCAGTAGTCAAGGCGTGAGATAATCAGGGAGTGTACGAGTAGTTTAGTGGAGTCTGGGGTAAGGAAGGTGCGTATCTTGGCAATGTTGCGGAGGTGGAACCTGCATGTGTTTTTAAGTGATTTGACATGAGGTTGGAAGGAGAGGTTCGAGTCAAGAGTGACGCCAAGGACTTTGGCTTGCGGGGCGGGAATGATAGTGGTGGTGTTGGTGATGATCGATAGGATGGGGGGGTGGGCAGGGGGAAAGACGAGGAGCTCGGTTTTGGAGAGGTTAAGCTTGAGGAAATGTAGCGACATCCAGTCTGAGATGTCGTTTAGGAGGTGAGTGATGCGGGCGGAGAAAGTGGGGGTGAGGAGAGGGGTGGAGAGGTAAATTTGAGTGTTGTCAGCGTAAAGGTGATAGTTGAAGCCGTGGGAGTGTATGAGTTTGCCCAGGGAGGAGGTGTAGATGGAGAAGAGAAGGGGTCCAAGGACAGAGCCTTGAGGGACCCCAACAGAGAAGGGGAGGGAGGGGGAGGAGGCACTGTTGTAGGTGACGCTGAAGGAGCGTCGGGATAGGTAAGATGAGAACCAGGAGAGAGCGGTATCTCTGATGCCAAGGGAGAGTAGTTTATTAAGGAGGAGGGGGTGGTCAACTGTGTCGAAGGCTGCGGAGAGGTCCAGGAGAAGGACAGAGTAGTCGCCCTTGGCTTTGGCGTTTAGTAGGTCATTAGTGATTTTGAGGAGGGCAGTTTCAGTGGAGTGTAGGGACGGAAGCCGGACTGGAGGGGAACAAGGAGGTTATTGTCAGTAAGGTGGGCGCTTAGGCGATCGTAGACAATGCGCTCAAGGAACTTGGAGGTGAGTGACAGCAGGGAGATGGGTCTGAGGTTGTTGGGGTCCGCGGGATCCAGGGAGGGCTTTTTGAGGATGGGGGTGATATGCGCGTGCTTTAGGGGGGAGGGGAATGCACCAGTAGAGAGGGAGAGTTTGAAGATGTGGGTGAGGGAGCGGATGAGGGAAGAGGGGGGTGACCGGAGGAGTTGAGAGGGGATAGGGGGCAGGTAGTGAGGCGGGCTTCTGAGAGGACCTTGGCGACTTCCTCAGTAGTGACAGGGCTGAGGGAGTGCAGTGCAGGGGGGGTTACGGTGGGCGGGGCCTTGGGAGAGGTGGGGGACAGTGCGGTTGTGAGGGCAGAGGAGGGGGGAGATGAGGGGGTGGGGAGGGTGGGGAGGCTGGGTGGGGAGGTAGATTGCGAGTTGACAATGTCCTTACGGATAGCGTCAATCTTGTTGTGGAAATGGGTGGCAATCTCGTGGGCGGTGAGTGAGGTACTGAGTGGAGGAGGGGGGGGGAGAGAGCAGGGAGTTGAAGGTGGAGAAGAGTCGGCGAGGGCAGGAGGAGAGGGTGTTGATCAGTTTAACAAAGTAGGCCTGCTTGGCGGCATGGAGGGAGGAGGTGTAAGTGAGGAAGGCAGATTTGTAGTGGGAGAATGCATGAGGGGACCTAGTTTTGCGCCACAGTCTCTCCAGTGCGCGACTGCGACGTTTGAGGCATTTAGTGCTGTCGTTCTGCCATGGTTGAAGC
Organism: Staurois parvus; assembly: GCF_062004578.1. Taxonomy (NCBI): domain Eukaryota; kingdom Metazoa; phylum Chordata; class Amphibia; order Anura; family Ranidae; genus Staurois; species Staurois parvus. The sequence continues at coordinate 1,240,572 of NW_028318184.1, read as the reverse complement.
GGCCTAGGTTTGATGATGCGTGTGGTTAGGTAAACAAGAGTTTAAGAATAGGCCCAGTCTTAAAGTGTTTAAAGCTGTGTTCCACCTGAAAAAAATAAATAAATAAAAGTCAGCAGCTACAAAAACTGTAGCTGCTGACTTTTAAAATACAGACACTTCACTGTCCCTCGGTCCAGCGGTGTCAGCACCTCTGGTTTCACTGGCCGTCTTCTCTCCCTGGCGCCGGCATCTGCAGTGTGGGCACCCGGGTGTGACCGCTTGTGGCTTCACAGCTGGGTGCCCACTGCCCATGCGCAAGAAGCATCGCGCTTTGTGTGTGACCCTGTAGTCTTCTGCGACCTGTCACTTGTCCCAGAAGACTACGGGGAGGGAGGGGGGAGGAAACCTACAATTGCCTATGCGATCGCAGCGGAAGTGAGAGCGGGTACCTGTCAAATTCGGGTACCCGCTCCCCCTCCCCAAAGGTGCCAAATATGGCAGTGGAGGGGGGAGGAAGCAAATAAGTTCCCAGGAGACTGCGGGAGGAAGGAGGGGGCCAAACATCCGGCTCATCTCACCGTGGCAAACTGAGCCAGAAGTGGGAGGGGGATACCTGTCGGAACCAGGTAACTGCCCCCCCCCCCCCAAATGGTGCCAAATATGGCAGTGGAGGGGGGAGGAGGCAAATAAGCAGAGCTTCCGCTTTTGAGTGGAACTCCGCTTTGATCCATTGCCCTGTGATGCAACAGTCTTGCATCTTCTATATTCCTCAAAGAAGAGGGTCCTCTGGCTGTCCACATCACTGCTCTGCATTTCTGAAATGAGTATTTTTTTGCACTTACTGAACAGATATAACAAAACTGTGGTATATTTAACAGAGCAAACAAGAACAGTTTGTTAAGCTTTACATATACTTTAAGTTTTTAACTGGGCTGATGATCTCTAAATGTTGTTTTTTTCTTTATCTTGAACAGCAACAGAGGATGTGCATTGTATAATAGAGAAAGCTGTGGTGAATGCAATACCCGAGAAGAAAGTTCTAGTTCAACCTGGTAAAGACTCTGGATCTTCTGTATTTAACAAATTTTACCTGGGCAATAATTCTAGGCCAGATTAACCCCTTTTCCGATGCCTTATAGCAGAAATACTGTTACAGGGTACCAGGGGTGTGCAAAATCACGTGTATATATAGGTGATTTTGTGTTTTCTGGCAGGGGGCTCCCTACCCACACCGCCATTCACAGCCTCGACTTTCAATCTGTGGGTCCCAGCCAGTGGCCACCGAGTATTACTGACTGGGGGAGAGAACTGTATGTAAATAGTACAGTTCTCTCCCCTGTCAGCTCCTGCACACTGCTTTGTATGGCTCTACATAGCAGAGCCATACAAAGCAGTGTGCTTACAGTGGAAAGCACACACATCACACAGTTAACCCTTTGGTCGCCCCAGATGTTAACCCCTTCCTGCCCAGTGCCATTAGTACCGTGTCAGTGCCTTTTATTAGCACTGATCACTGTATTATTGTCACTGGGGATGTCAGTGACACCAAGTCCGTTCCCCACAGTGTTAGAATGCCTGCCGCAGTCGCGCTATAAGTGGAAGAAATTCCAGTCTACATACCGCCATTTGTAGACACTATAACTTTCATGTAAACCAATTAATTTACACATATTGGGATTTTTTTTTTTTTTTAAGCAGACATGTAGCAGAATACATTTTGGCTTAAATTTATGATGAAATTTGATATTTTACATTTTTTTTGGACATGTTTAATAGCAAAAGGTAAAAAATATTGTTTTTTTTTCTCAAAATTGTTGGTCTTTTTTTTTTTTTTAATATAGCGCAAAAAATAACAAATGCACAAGCGATCAAATACCACCAAAATAAAGCTCTATTTGTGAGAAAAGAAGGACATAAATTTAATGTGGGTGCAGCTTTGCATGACCGCGCAATTGTTAGTTAAATTAATGCGAAAAAAAGAGAGCATGTGTGTTTATTTTGAGGGGGAGGGGATTCTATAGTACATGATGGCTGACTGTAAGATGAGAAAAAATGTAGGAGGAATTCTGCATATGTTTTGTGACAGCCATTCTTAAATTTTTTTTTTTTTTTTTTTTATCAGCAACACTTGATACACTTTATGCAGAACCAACTGTTGAATGGCAGACTAGACCAGAGAATGTGGCAGTCCTTAACTCGTTCACCTGGAATTTTCCACAAACTGGAGACACAGTAAAGGTCTTTGCAAGCTCTGTAGACAGCCCCAATTATTTCTGGTGTCAATTAACAACAACAGATCTTGATTTCCTAGCAAGAGAGGTTCAGGAAGCTGGAGAAATGTCTGTCCGAGATGACCATTTTATTGAAACCATTGAGGTTGGCAGCCCCTGCAATGTTATGTACAGCGAAGACAATAACTGGTACCGGGCTCTTGTTTCCAAAATGGAGACTGATGTCGCTACTGTAAGGTTTGTTGACTATGGAAATGTGGAGAATGTTGCTAGAGATGAAATTCGACAGCTTCCTACCACTATCACCAGTGTCCCGGCTCAAGCTTTCCCTTGCTGCCTTGCTGGATTTAATGTTGCTGGCGATACATGGACTCCAGAGGGGTGTGATTATTTTTATCAACATGTTACAGAAGACGTAGTGGAGTTGATTATTGAAGATTTCCAAAATGATGACATGTGTAGAATTCCTCTGGCGCTTGTAAGACTGAAATATAATGAAATAAACATTAATGAAGAAATGAAACGCTTCTGGCAAGTGGGCCAAAAAGAATTCTCAAACCTTGCAGAATCAGCATCTAGACAGCAAGACTTAACTGAAGGAAAACAGGTGATGGAGGAAACGCAGTGTGAAACTGAAGATTTGGACCGCCCAATTCCTGGTGTGGAAGATGAAGCTGGCCATAATATGGGTATGTTTTGGCTTTTTCTTCATATTCGACCGTAAAGTTTATATAGTTCAAGTGTATGTAAGTTCTAATTTTTTTTTTTTTCTTGTAGAACAGGTAGTGGCTAAAGTGACTTTAAAGTTTAGGTGTTTTTTTACCTTACACTTATCTTTCGATTCAGTGCTGTCCCCACTGCCATCCCCTCTCTTCCTGGATTCACACACTTCACTGAGAGCAGTGGGAGCCATAGACTCCTGCTGCTGTCAGTCAACTCCTGATGGTGCTGTGTGTGTCTATGGACTCAGACAGCCTGGCTGGGAGCTTGTCTGCACAAGTGTCCCCATAGCATAGGGCTTGTTATGGGGGTACTTGGAAAAGAGGAGGAGCCCTATTTGAACAGAGGAGGAAAGATAAAAATGAGGGTGAATATCCGATTTAATTTACAATTTGACATTTTTACTGAGCGCTGGGGGTGCAACAAATGCTATTTTTCCGACACTGGAACTTCTGGTCTGGGCTCTTGCAGCCACTGTGCCCACCCTCCTTCCTCTCCTCCTTCCCAATCACAGAACGTTTTGTATTATGTGAACTCATTTAGCAGAGATGTTGTGTGCATGAGACAACAGCATACCTTCTCCCAGAGCATCTGAAGTATAGTAATAACTGTACTCCCGGTGCTCCAATAAAACTGTCTGATGTAAATAAAAGCAATAAATCCACAAGATGACATGCACCTCATTGGATTTATTCCAGCACATTTTACAAAAGCGTCTGAATTGGGTTAAGCTTTAACCCAGGTGTAACGGAAGCGTAGGCAGGTCAGAGCACACGGAGAAGATGGGGAACACACAAAACTTTATTGAAGCAACAAATTGACAGACACTCAATAGGGAAATGGCAGGGAGGGTGATGTGTGCGCAAACCAGGGACGATTCCAGGCACGGGGGTCTTCAGCGACAGGCAGGCAATCTTCCCCCCTAGGCTTGGGGCCTCAGCAGAGCTCCCTCCGTGACTGTACAGCGGATTGGAGACTCGGGCAACAGGCGGCAACCTACCACTGGGCAGGGGCCTCGGGCAACAGGCGGCAACCTACCACTGGGCAGGGGCCTCGGGCAACAGGCGGCAACCTACCACTGGGCAGGGGCCTCGGGCAACAGGCGGCAACCTACCACTGGGCAGGGGCCTCGGGCAACAGGCGGCAGCCTACCCCTGGGCAGGGGCCTCGGGCAACAGGCGGCAGCCTACCCCTGGGCAGGGGCCTCGGGCAACAGGCGGCAGCCTACCCCTGGGCAGGGGCCTCGGGCAACAGGCGGCAGCCTACCCCTGGGCAGGGGCCTCGGGCAACAGGCGGCAGCCTACCCCTGGGCAGGGGCCTCGGGCAACAGGCGGCAGCCTACCCCTGGGCAGGGGCCTCGGGCAACAGGCGGCAGCCTACCCCTGGGCAGGGGCCTCGGGCAACAGGCGGCAGCCTACCCCTGGGCAGGGGCCTCGGGCAACAGGCGGCAGCCTACCCCTGGGCAGGGGCCTCGGGCAACAGGCGGCAGCCTACCGCTGGGCAGGGGCCTCGGGCAACAGGCGGCAGCCTACCCCTGGGCAGGGGCCTCGGGCAACAGGCGGCAGCCTACCCCTGGGCAGGGGCCTCGGGCAACAGGCGGCAGCCTACCCCTGGGCAGGGGCCTCGGGCAACAGGCGGCAGCCTACCACTGGGCAGGGGCCTCGGGCAACAGGCGGCAGCCTACCACTGGGCAGGGGCCTTGGGGACTCAACGGGACTCTAGCTGTGGAGACTGGCCACAGCAAAGCTCCCACCCAGCTTTCTAGGGTCATTGGGTTCACGGGGACTCAACGGGTAGCGATGGCTCAAGCACTCGGGCACCACAGATAGCTATACTCCGGGCATGCCATCAGGACATAGGTGGTCAGTGCACACACAGCGGGGCAGTTCGGACACGAGTGGTCGGTGCACACAGCAGGGACAGTTCAGGACACGGTGGTCGGTGCACACAGCAGGGACAGTTCAGGACACAGTGGTCGGTGCACACAGTGGGGACAGCTCAGAACACGGGTGGTCGGTGCGCACAACAGGCACAGTTCAGGACACAGGTGGTCAGTGCGCACAACAGGGACAGTTCAGGACACGGTGGTCGGTGCACACAGCGGGGACAGTTCAGGACACAGGTGGTCAGTGCACACAACAGGGACAGTTCAGGACACGGGTGGTCAGTGCACACAACAGGAACAGTTCAGGACACGGGTGGTCGGTGCACACAACAGGAACAGTTCAGGACACGGGTGGTCGGTGCGCACAACAGGGACAGTTCAGGACACGGGTGGTCGGTGCGCACAACAGGGACAGTTCAGGACACGGGTGGTCGGTGCGCACAACAGGGACAGTTCAGGACACTCACGGTAAGCAGCTTGCAGACCCTCAGCGGCAGGCGGCTCCAGACAGGGACGACCAGCAGTCAGCGTTCTAGGGACAACCAGTGATCAGCAGACAGCAGCAGCTCCTAGGGCACTCAGCAGCAGACAGCCTCCAGGGACACGCAGCCACGGACAGTGTGCAGGCTCCCTCAGCAGCAGCTCCCAGGGCACTCAGCAGCAGACAGCCTCCAGGGACACGCAGCCACGGACAGTGTGCAGGCTCCCTCAGCAGCAGCTCCCAGGGCACTCAGCAGCAGACAGCTTCCAGGGACACGCAGCCACGGACAGTGTGCAGGCTCCCTCAGCAGCAGCTCCCAGAGCACTCAGCAGCAGACAGGGTGCAGGGGTGCCCAGTAGACAGGCTTACAGACTGGCAGGGTCTCAGCTGTGGGGTTTGAGGAGAAGGCTCATGCAGAGCTGTGGAGACTCCCAACCCTGAGGTATTGCAGAGGACTACAGTCCTGACCTTTTGGGGTCTGCAGAGTGCGCAGGGGGGATGGCTGGGGAGGCTCGGTCCCCCTCACCCGAGCCTCCCAGCATCTTTCTGGGAGCAAGATGGTTCCAGCCGCATGGCCAGGAACAGAGAGAGGCTACTTCCTGTGCGAGAGTTTTGAAAATCAAGTGGGACGCGGCTAGGTTGCTTCGGCAACAGCCGGCCCAGCAGATTTCAGAATGTGCCAGGGGGAAGGGAGGGGTGGAGGGATATGGCGGGGGATGGGAGAGGCACTGGCAGTCCGTGACACCAGGGGTCTCCAAACTTTCTAAACAAAGGGCCATTTTACTGTCTTTTTGACTTTAGAGGGGTCAGACTGGCCAGTGGGAGTTGAAAATGTGCTTTTGTCAGTGGGAGTAAACAATGCCCCATCATTGGTGTAAGCGGGAGGAATAGTGCCTCATCATTGGTATCAATGGGAGGAAATGTGCCTCATCGTTGGTGTCAGTGGAAGGAATAGTGCCCAGTGATTGGTGTCAGTAGGAGGATTAGTGCCCCATGATTGGTGTCAGTGGGAGGATTAGTGCCCCATGATTTGTGCCAGTGGGAGGAATAGTGCCCCATGATTTGTGCCAGTGAGAGGAATAGTGCCCCATGATTTGTGCCAGTGGGAGGAATAGTGCCCCATGATTTGTGCCAGTGGGAGGAATAGTGCCCCATGATTTGTGCCAGTGGGAGGAATAGTGCCCCATGATTGGTGCCAGTGGGAGGAATAGTGCCCCATGATTGATGCCAGTGGGAGGAATAGTGCCCCATGATTTGTGCCAGTGGGAGGAATAGTGCCCCATGATTGGTGCCAGTGGGAGGAATAGTGCCCCATGATTGGTGCCAGTGGGAGGAATAGTGCCCCATGATTGGTGCCAGTGGGAGGAATAGTGCCCCATCATTGGTGTCAGTGGGAGGAATAGTGCCCCATGATTGGTGCCAGTGGGAGGAATAGTGCCCCATGATTGGTGCCAGTGGGAGGAATAGTGCCCCACGATTGGTGCCAGTGGGAGGAATAGTGCCCCACGATTGGTGCCAGTGGGAGGAATAGTGCCCCACGATTGGTGCCAGTGGGAGGAATAGTGCCCCACGATTGGTGTCAGTGGGAGGAATAGTGCCCCACGATTGGTGCCAGTGGGAGGAATAGTGCCCCACGATTGGTGCCAGTGGGAGGAATAGTGCCCCACGATTGGTGCCAGTGGGAGGAATAGTGCCCCACGATTGGTGCCAGTGGGAGGAATAGTGCCCCACGATTGGTGCCAGTGGGAGGAATAGTGCCCCACGATTGGTGCCAGTGGGAGGAATAGTGCCCCACGATTGGTGCCAGTGGGAGGAATAGTGCCCCACGATTGGTGCCAGTGGGAGGAATAGTGCCCCACGATTGGTGCCAGTGGGAGGAATAGTGCCCCACGATTGGTGCCAGTGGGAGGAATAGTGCCCCACGATTGGTGCCAGTGGGAGGAATAGTGCCCCACGATTGGTGCCAGTGGGAGGAATAGTGCCCCACGATTGGTGCCAGTGGGAGGAATAGTGCCCCACGATTGGTGCCAGTGGGAGGAATAGTGCCCCACGATTGGTGCCAGTGGGAGGAATAGTGCCCCACGATTGGTGCCAGTGGGAGGAATAGTGCCCCACGATTGGTGCCAGTGGGAGGAATAGTGCCCCACGATTGGTGCCAGTGGGAGGAATAGTGCCCCACGATTGGTGCCAGTGGGAGGAATAGTGCCCCACGATTGGTGCCAGTGGGAGGAATAGTGACCCGTGATTGGTGCCAGTGGGAGGAATAGTGACCCGTGATTGCTGCCAGTGGGAGGAATAGTGACCCGTGATTGCTGCCAGTGGGAGGAATAGTGACCCGTGATTGCTATCAGTGGGAGGAATAGTTCCCCATTGACTGTCAGTGGTGGGAACTATGCACCACTGTTGCTCTCAGTGGGGGGAATAATGCCTCATGGGCCAGATAGAAGCAATCAAAGGGCCTAAGTTTAGAGACATAGTCTTTTAACCATTGTCTGCTTCTTTCAAAATAAAAAAAATGGCTTTTGATATACTTCTAAGCAATGTAAGGAATACTCAGCTACTTCATTATGTTAATGATGTCTACTTCTTCGATAGGCTTTTTGTTTTATGATGTGTATTTAGAGGGTTTATTTTAACTGGTTTTTCTTATGTTGTGGGCATCTCTAAGCTCAATGTAGAGGTTTAAAATAAAAGGAACCTATCCCGGCCATTATCATATCTGTGCTAAGACTGTCAGCCCCTTCCTCCTCACACTTAGTTTCACTTTCTTCTTGTGCAGATCTATTCCACTCCAAACAATCAGAAAAATATTGTTTCTATTCTATTCACTGAACTTCTTGAAACTTAGCACTGAAGGGGTTGATTCTGTATTCATAGGTTTGTAGAAGTTAGGATGAAGGTCTTTTTCTTAACTCTGTTCATGTTATAACATTTTTGCTGTGAAGAGGCATGTGATCTCCGCTGAGTCAAATTCAGTTTTGAGAACTGCAAAAGTAAACCAAGCATCTGTGATAATATCTTGTAGGCAGAGAAACTGCCCAATAATCTTACAAAAACCTCTGGAAGAGCATGACATTGTGAATGGATTCATGGAATTTATTTACCGAAAAAATTAAACCTATACAGCCTTATTCTACATAATTAAAAAACTAATCTTTATTTCATGATGGAATAACCTTTTGGATGGTAATATATTTTCCTCAAAAAGCATTTTATTAAAAAAAATCCGATTTAAATTAAAAAAAAATCGTTTTTTTTTTGTTTTTTTTTTTGTTAATCATTGATTTTTATCCACCCTGCTTTATTGGAGAGCCACCACCTGTAGCATTTAGGAACAACTACCTAAGATTAAGTCTAGGTTCACACTGTGAATCGCACAGGAATGCACATCGCATGCCTATGCAAATCACGTGCGATTCAGTGTTCAATTCACATTCAATTAACATTTTGAATGGGCTCAAATTGCACTGCTTTGTACCAAAAGTAGTGCATGCGCGTACTACTTTTGGAAACTTACTATATCTGGATTGCATGGTAGTTTTGTACCATGCTATCTGGTGCAGGCAAACACACTGCGTTTGCGATGTTAAGATTGCTCTGATACCTGCTGCAGATCACAAGGGCAGTGTGTTTTGAATGCAGTGCGGGAAATGCGCACAGATTGCAGGTTTTCCGCACCTCTCACTAGTGTGAACCAGGGCTTAACCCTGGGTGATATCAAGAATGCTGGTTGCAGTATAGAACTTCACCCAAAAAGGGAAGTTCTGCTTATCCTCCTCCTCCCCACCCCCATCCCATTTCACTCTCTTCACTAGTTGGTGTACCTGTAAGAATCTAGTATGAAACGCTTAGGTGCATCCCAACACCTCCCAACCCAAATCTCATACACACAACAATCCCCAACAGCTGGAATAACCCTGTCCTCCTGGGCCGATAGACGATATGATTAAAAAGGTTTGAGCACTTTATTGTGACTCCGGTTGTCCACTTAAAGATGAAATTGTTTTGTACAGTCCTTGTGTCCATAAATTAGTGCTCATAACAAAATATTCACAATTCCATATATACACTTCACAATTTGAAGAAATAGATTCATGGAATTGTAAACATTTTGCTTATGGACGCATCTACAAACATTTTGTGAAAGAATGGGTCGCTCTCAGGAGCTCAGTGAATTCAGAGTGGTACCGTGATAGGTTGCCATCTGTGCAGTAAGTGCATCCGTGACATTTCCTGGCTACTAAATATTCCACAGTCACCTGTTAGTGGTATTATAACAATGTGGAAGCAACTGGGAACAGCAGCACCACAAAGTGGTAGGCCACGTAAAACGAGAGTGGGGTCAGTGCATGCTGAGGCACACATTGTGCAGAAGTCGCCAACTGTCTGCAGAGTCAATAGCTAGAGATCTCCAAACTTGGTGTGGCCTTCAAATTAACACAACAGTGTGTAGAGAGCTTCAGGGAATGGGTTTCCATGGCCGAGCAGCTGCATCCAAGCCTTACATCACCAAGTGCAATGCAAAGCGCCAGATGCAGTGGTGTAAAGCAGACCGCCACTGGGCTCTAGAGCAGCAGAGATGTGTTCACTGGGCATGACCAATCGCGCTTCTCTGGCAATCCGGTGGACGTGTCTTAGTTTGGCTGTTGCCAGAACATTACTTGTCTGACTGCATTGTGTCAAGTATAAAGTTTGGTGGAGGGGGGATTATGGTGTGGGGTTGCTTTTCTGGGGTTGGGCTTGGCCCCTTTGTTCCAGTGAAGGCAACTCTTCAGGCGTCAGCATGCCAAGACATTTTGGACAATTGTGAGACAAACGTGAGCCCCCTCCACCTAGAGACATCAATGGGTTGTATGTAAAGTTGGAATCTCTGCCTTGAATCAAAAGGCCCTCACTGTGTTCCAGCACCACAGAAGTTTTTAAGAAATTGTAATTGGTCTGCATTTAGAAAATAAACATTAAGTAGCGTTTCTAGAGTAATGGCGATTAAACCTTTAACCAGAATGTTCCTTAAAAGCTCATCGACTAAATATGAGGACAGTTTCCAAGGGACCGTAAAATCAATGAGAATACAGATCCCTTTAGCCTTCAGCAAGGGTGAAGGGCAGGGATAAGTGACCAGAAATCATATTCCTCAATTTAGGCACTTAATCTTTTTTTTTTTTAAAGTGGATATACTGCTCCCCATTTTACCAAGGTCTAACCATAATCTTGATCTTTTTTCATTGACATTAAGGACTTTTACATTAAAGGAGGTACATTTGATGAATGACCTTTTGGGCAGAGCCCCAATGCACATTGTTGAAAAAAAAAAAATACAGAATTCATGGAATATATGTTGTATTTATTTTTTTAACACACAGCGCGTTTTTAGAAGTGCTACAGTGTGAAACGCCCCGTATTCTGCTGCATATCTGCTTAGACTTGCCTTCCCTTTGTTTACAAACAGTTGCAGTAAGTCCTGCATAAACATCAGGGGCTTATGGTCCTTTCACACTGATCAGTTTTTGATGCACCTTTTTGAGTTTAAAAAGCAGAAAAAAATGCATGAAAAATGTATCCCTTTAAATCCTATAGAACTCTTCACACTAGTGTACTGCATTTTTGGTGCATGTTTAAAAAAAAATAGACTTAAACGCACATCCCCATTGAAATGAATGAAAAACGCATCAAATTTGCGCAATGGTTGTTTTTTTGGTGTCCATATTCACAGCTGCATGATTTGGGGCAGGCAACTAGAAAATGCACCAAAACCACATAAAAAAGCTAGTGTGTTTTTTTTTTTTTCCTTTCAACAGAGCAGTGTTAACTACTTGCCGACCGCAGATAGCCGAATGACGGCTGCACTGCGGCCGGCCAGTTCTGGGTGGACGTCATATGACGTCCTCCCAGAATGCGCTCTCCTGCGCGCCCCCGGCGATCTTCGTGATCGCTGTGTCCTAAGGACACAGCTGATCATGTGATGTGGTAAAAGGCCAATCACAGCGGCCTTTTACCACGTGATCAGCCGTGTCCAATGACAAGCTGATCACCGGGAAATGCAAATGCCGGTTCTCGGCTGCACTTTCCTCACGCTGTCAGATCGTGAGGAAAGTACTGCTGAAAACCGGCAGTTGTCAGAGCGGGGATCGGCACCAATCATCAGGGTCACTGATCATCAGTGCCCTGATGATCGGTGCCCAGCAGTGCCACACACAAGTTCTGCCCACCTGCGCCCAGCAGTGCGCCCACCTGTGCGCCCAGCAGTGCGCCCACCTGTGCGCCCAGCGGTTGTGCCAGTCTGTGCCCAGCGGTTGTGCCAGTCTGTGCCCAGCGGTTGTGCCAGTCTGTGCCCAGCGGTTGTGCCAGTCTGTGCCCAGCGGTGGTGCCAGTCTGTGCCCAGCGGTGATGTCAGTCAGTGCCACCTATCTGTGACACCTCATTAGTGCTGCCTATCAGTGCCTATCAGTGCCCATCAGTGCTGCCCATCAGTGCTGCCTCATCAACGCACATCAGTGAAGGAAAAAAATTACCTGTTTGAAAAATTTTATAATAGAAACAAACTTTTTTTTTTTTTTTTCCAATTTTTTTTGCAGTTTTTTTGCTTATAGCACAAAAAGTAAAGTTCCCAGCAGCAATTAAATACCAGCAAAAGAAAGCTCTATTGGTGAGAAAAAAATGATAATTTCATATGGGTACAATCTTGCAGGACCGCGCAATTGTCAATCAAAGTGCGACAGCACTGAAAGCTGAAAATTGGCCTGGTAAATAAGGGGGTATAAGTGCCGGGTAGGCAAGTGGTTAAAGAGGCATTGCGTAGAGCATCAGATTTTTCTCATTTCTGTGTACCTGCAATTCTGCTTAATACCAAGCACTTGTGCTTGAGAGGAGTGGACTCTCCTACACCTTGCCAGAGGGGTGGTGATTGAAATCTGCTTCAGGAGCAAGCATTAAAATTAATCTGTTGCTTTGTTCTCCATTACGTCGGTGATTCATTATGTAAGTAATAAAATGTAAAGCTGATTTTAACCTGCTTATATTTTGTCCTTCCTGGTCCTCCCCCCTTCCGTTCCCATCCTCAGTCAACATGCAAATAACATTTAAATAAAACCTTTCCGTTTTCACTGATGCCTTTTTTTAGACCCAATGGGGTAATCACTGGGTCTGTGTGATTCTCCGAGCAGTGCACACCGATCATGGCTGGTGCAAGGGGCTGGTGGGGTGCTGTATATAACTTCCTGAAAACATAACAGTACCCTGCCTTAGTACTCCTTGTAAGAGCCCTCAGCCCTGATGTAAGCAGTGTGCTGTCGTGGATGAACAATGTAAATATCAAAATGCCTTGATGAAATGTCAGTCTGAAAGTAGATGATTTTGGATGTCCTCCAACCAGGAAATGAGGCAGGCTCTATCTAACTTACTACAGCTTCTACTGCACATTGAGAAGCTCACAGTAAGCAATTTCAGTACAGGAGAGCATCTGTACAACTTTGTAAGCCTGAAGGTAATCCTTGGGTGAGTGGAAATAGGGTAAGTATTTTGTACTTTTTCCAATTCCCCAAGACAAAGCATTCTACATTGTTACATTTTACACCAGCCTGGAGTGCAGATTTAATTAAAAAATGAACTAAAAACAAAAAGCATAGCTTTCTGGTTACTCCTACCATAGGGCCTATTATTTGCACCTATGCACATTGTTTGCTAACATGGTGTATATATATTTTTTTTATAGATTTTGATGAGAGGCCAGTAGATTCATTTGCCATTGACTACCTCCAAGAAGTGAAGCCTTCATGTGAACAAGGTTAGTAAATATTTGTTGCCTATATCAGAGTTAGAGATGGCAGTGATGTGGTGTTCAGGGCTTACTTTACTGATTTTTTTTTTTTGTTCAGTAGTTGATAATTATACAAAAAAATTTGTACTGAAGAGTAATAGAAAATAAAGGCTGAACTGTTCTGTGTTCATTTATATGACTAGTCTCTTGAACTGATTTCTTTCAAGTATAATTTCTTGAAATATCCAAGGAGTAACTTGACAGCAGTCAGCTTAGCATAGAAATGAACAGGGATTTCTCTTCCTTATCACAAGGATGAGGTTTGGGTTGGCTGTGGGTTTGACCAAAACCCAGCTTGTTCACAGATGAACAAAATGGCCATGTATGCATAGTTCTCCTACCTGCCCACACTCTGGTTTCTGGCAGGTGCTTCATTAGTGGCATTTTTACTACTACTAAATGACAGCTTCCCATCAGCTCATTTCATATTGTAAACAAGCCGGCAGGTATCCGAAGGGATGTATTTGAACACAGGGAGGCAGCTTTGTATCCCTCCTCATCCCCCCCTCGCCTTTCCTGAATCATATCAGGCCACATGCCTTAGCATTGGGTGCCCCTTGTTACACGATTCACAATAAAACAAAGGTTGAAGAAAATAGACACCAATAAAAAAAAAAAGTACTTTTTTTTTAAATAAGCAATGTTCCCCCGAGTAAATCCAATATCAATCATGTCACCCAGCAATGTTGATCCAACTTGAATCCTCAAAAATGACTACTTGTGCCACAACAGTCTCCTCCTGTCACAAATGACTACTTCCCAGCCAGGAATGCTTACAGAAGTCCTTTACCAAATACAGTCCTGACCATACTTTGTCCAGGTCCCTGGTATGCCTGGCTACTCTGTTTTACAGGCCAGGGAATGATTGGTCATTTATTAATGAATGGTGTGTTTTGTTTTTTTTTTTGTTTTTTTTTCACTTTTGCAGGTGTTTATTTTACTGGTGCTCAACTTCTCATGCAGGTTAAGGCATCACCCATGCATGTGATTTAAAAGATTTAATGTATTTGTAATGCTGATTTTTTTTTTTTTTTTAAGCCACGTTAAGGGCTCGTTCACACTTGACTTTATTTCTAAGGCTACATTCAAAAAAGATTCGGCTATCAAAGACTTCAAAGGAGTTTGGGCACTATGGGGGTTTGTGGATTTATAAATCCTCCCACAAACAAAACACTGGCCAATTTGCCCTCTGATAGTCAGACTACATAGGTGGGAGAGCAATAATTTTTACTCTGATACTTCTAACTAAAATCTTCAGAAGTCACCTAATTATTAAATAGAGTCCACCTGTGTGTAATTTAACCACTTGCCATCCTGAGGATTTACCCCCATTAATGACCATTCCTTTTTTTTGCTGTTCGGCGCTGCACTATTTCAACTGGTATTTGCATGGTCATGCAATGCTGTACCCAAACTAAATTTACTTCCTTTTTTTCACACAAATAGAGCTTTCTTTCGGTGGTATTTGATCACCTGTGCGCTTTTTCTTTTTTGTGCTATAAACAAAAGACCAAAAATTGTTTAAAAAAATATTTTTTACTTTCAGCTTTAAAAAATATATAGTAAACTCAAAGTTAGTCATAACTTTAGGCCAAAATGTATTCTGCTACATGTTTTTGGTAAAAAATCCCAACAAGTGTATATTGATTGCTTTGTGTGAAAGTTATAGCGTCTACAAACTATGCTATCACATTTCTTGAGGTGCTAAAATACCAGGACAGTACAAACACCCCCAAATTACCTCTTTTCGGAAAGTAGACACCCTAAGCTATCTGCTGAGAGGCATATTGAGTCCATGGAAGATTTCTTTTTTTTTTTTTTTTTTTTTCTGCAAGTTTTTGGAAAATGACAAAAACATTTTTTTTCGGTCTTTTTTGTTTATAGCGCCAAAAATAAAAAGCGCATAATTGATCAAATACAAATGAAAGAAAGCTGTATTTGTGGGAAAAAAGGATGTAAATTTCATTTATGTACCATATTGCATGACCGCACAATTGTCAGTTAAACTAGTGCAGCGCTGTATAGCAAAAAATGGTGTAAATTGCAGTATCTATACCATAGTTTGTAGACACTATAACTTTCACACAAAGCAATCAATATACACTTATTGGGATTTTTTTTTACCAAAAACATGCAGCGGAATACATTTTGGCCTAAATTTATAACAAACTTTGAGTTTACTATATATTTTTTATAGCCGAAAGTAAAAAAAATATAGTTTTTTTTCTTAAACATTTTCGGTCTTTTTTTGTTTATAGAGCAAAAAATAAAAAACACACAGGTGATCAAATACAACCAAAAGAAGGCTCTATTTTTGTGAAAAAAAAGTACGTAAATTTCATTTGGGTACAGCATTGCATGACCACACAATTATCAGTTGAAATAGTGTAGCGCCGAATAGCAAAAGAGATCTGGCCATTAAGGGGGGGGGTAAATCCTCAGGATGGCAAGTGGTTCAAAGAGAAGTATGGCTTTTTGTCCCCCTATTTATACTTGGGTAAATGCAGCGTCAGGCCGATGCTGCATCTGTCCCCCGGCAGCTCTAATGCTGATCAATGACTTCTTACAGCCGCTCTGAGCAGAGAGCTGGAATGTCAGTCACCGCTCTCTGCGCCCCCCCCCCTCTATCCGGTTGTTAAGAATGTTTTTGTTTTGTTCACTTCTTCGTCCAGACCCTCCAAGCTAGTTTCCCAGTCTACCCCTGTAGTCTTACACTCAGTCTGCAGAATCCATAGACAAGCTTTTCTCCGCATTCTTGGACAACTTGCATCTCTGATACTTGTGTGCACGAGGTCGTATCCCAGGGCTGCAACTGGAGTTTCACTCTTCCAGGTCAATCAGCTCCCTGGACAGATCAATTCATTTGGCACGTACAAACAAGTTGTGCCTGGTCTGGTGGCTCAGGAAGCTGTCTCTGATTTTGAAAGTCCTTCGTTTCCCCATTTTGAAAGATTTCATGATGGATGTCAGGCTAGGGAGGAATCTTGGGCACCTTGTTAGTGTTTTGGACTTGCTTGTCAGGGGAGTCTCATCTTTCAATCGACATCCTAAAAGTTTGGGTGATCAGGGAGAATCAGAAGTCTCACCATGGCAAGACTGGTAGTTTGGATCTCTTTCTGGCAGAACGTTATATTCCAGGTTTTTCTGCCCAGGTATAGACGTTGGGCAGGCCTACTTCCTCAGCCAGAAGCGTCCGGGTCTGGGGAAGTGGTCACCACACCTGGAGTTGTTGACGAATCTGTCACAGATTGAAGATGCTGAATGTTGGACCTTCTAGCCATCAGGTGTGACATCAGATTGGACAGGCTTGTCTCCAGGTACAGGGTTTCTGTATTGGATGCACAGATGACATGTTGACCTATGCTTTTCCTCCCCTAAAACTTTTTCTTGGCCAATTTCCATGATCCTCATTGCTCCAGAGAGACCTAGACAGATGGCTTATGCTAACCTGGTAAATCCCCTGCAGATGCACTGTGGGCTCTGTCAGATTAAGATCTTCTACACCCAGGATTGTTTTGCTATCCTCTGTCGTGGTCACTGGCTTTATTAGCATGACTGTTCGAAGCCCTGTTTTTTTTTTTTTTTTTTGGTCAGAGACATCTTTTGTGTTTTCTACAATTCCGACCGCTACTTCCCATTATGCCCATCATCAGACAAGGAAGGCATACTTTGCTTATTGTGAATTTTTGGGCTACCACCCTAGGAGTTTCCTCGTTGAATGAGTCATCTCCTTTCTGCAGCTGTGTCTGGACTTACTCTAAACTAAAAAGCCTACCACAGCATTATAGCAGGGGCATGAACTTGCCCGTTGGTCAGAGGTTCATCTCACAGCAAGATAATGACAAAAAACATACCTCTAGGCTATGTCAGTGCTACCTTCGAAGAAAAGCAGATGCTAGGCTTCAGATTATGCAATAGTCAGTACAGCCTTCAGAATTGTTCTACAATATTATTTGAACAGACGAAACTAGAATTTCTATGTTCCTGAATGATGAGAAGTGACAGAATGGCTTATGCTGCAAAGCTTACCAGGTCATCTGTAGAACAGAATGAAATCTGTGTTATGCAATGGGCCACTAGTGTTTATTGGTAAGAGTTGGTTGGCAGAACTGCCATGTAAAAAAATTGGTGGCAGGTATTCCATTTCATGCAAAACGGCTGTTTGGGGAAGATTTGGACAAATCTATCCAAAAGATTTCAGGGGGAAGAATGCTCTTCTTCCCTCTAGGAGGAAATCCAAATGCCCTTATTTTAAGGTGATAGGGGCTTTGGTTGCTGGGCCCTCATTTACCAGGCAGTCGTTTCGCCACACAGATTCCAACCTCCAGAGGTAGATCTCAGAATCAAAACCCAAGGAGGCCCTGGGTGTAAAAGCCGTCTGACAGATCCAAGGTCCGCCTCCTTATGAAGGGGCACCCCCAGTTGTTTGGGTGGAGGGAATGCTTTTGAATTTTGTGGCCGCATGCAGAGCTCTAATCCAAGACAAATGAGTAATTTCCACGATTATTTTTGGGTAAATGCTAAAGTTTCAGATATTTCAGCCAGGGGTAGCATTGGCAACTATCATCTTGGATAAAGTAAATGTCTACAAGCAATATCCATTTGTACTATCTTCCATGCCATGTATGACTGCTAATTGACCCTGCTGGGCTATATGGTAATTTATACTGCTTTCAAAATCCACCTCTAACTGATGCTGATTTATTACTATTAATGTTCTTATTGGTCATTTTTGCTGCTTCCAAAATCTGTAGCTCTCTTCATATTACTGTGATATTTATTTTGCTCTTAATGTCTAACCCAAGTTTATGAGCTGATCCTAATCCTTACAACTGTGCACTCCTGCTCTCTTGTTTTCTCTTGTAGTCGTCTTTTGGTGTGAGAAGTTTGCCCTGCTAGCCATGTGTCTCTCCTATGCATTCTTAATTGATTAATTGGCAATACCTCCACCCAACTCAGTAAAAATGTAGGCCTTCTTAGGGGAGGCCCAGCCAGGGGGCAGCGCAGCCAGGGATAGCATTGGCAACTATAATAATGTTGGATAAAGTCTTAATGTTGGATTAAGTATTGAGCATTGCACTTTGGCTCTGCACTTCAGCAAAAGCACAAAGCGAGAAACCACAGCAGACAACTCCAGATACTAAACAGACTACAGGTGACCTGTTTCCCCATTCAGCTCTTTTATCTTACCACTCTGTAACACGCACTCCCTACTCCTCCTTCTCACAGTTGTATCATCTCTCTTCAAACTCTCTCTCCTTCACCGCTCTTCTCCACCCCACAGCTTAGATATATGTCACCCTCACGCCTGTTTTCACCTTATTACGGCATATATCAATTCCTTTTAATTCTGAACCCACATACTAATAAAACTTCCAGGACACTGGGACCTGTCCCTTTATATGTCACGCTCCCATATTACCTTTCCTACTCTTATGCTTCTCCTACCATCTTGAGACATTTCCCCAAATCCTGGGCTGCCATCTTTTTCCTTTAACCAACACACTTGGCACCCCCTATCCTCTAACAGCGGCCACAATCCACTCAATCTGGTTACTATTCCTATTCTTTCTAGAACCAGACTCTCCTTTTCCTGTGTCCTTTGCAATGCCCTCTCTGTCTGTAACAAACTCACCTCTTTCCATGACCCTTTTATCACAAACTCCTTTAACCTGCTTGAAATTACAGAAACTTGGCTTCACAAATCTGACTTCCCCCTACTTCTGCCCTCTTCCATGTTGGTCTCCTCTGGACTCACTCTCCCAGGCCTAGTGGACGGAAAGGAGGTGGAGTTGGAATCCTCCTATCCCCTCAAAGCATTTTTCAGGTCCTTCATTCACCTCCCTCTCTGTCCCTCTCCTCATTTGAAGTTCACTGTATCCATCTATTCTCTCCATTTTCTTTAATAATTGCTGTGATCTATCAGCCTCCTGGATCAGTATCAAGCTTCCTTGATGATTTCTCTGCCTGGCTACCTTACTTTCTCTTCTGAAATTCCCACAATCATTCTCAGTGACTTCAACATCCCTGTTAATCTTAACACACCTGCTACTTCTAAACTTATGAGACTAACCACTTCTTTTGACCTAAAACAATAGACTCATGCTTCTGCTCACTCTAAAAGTAACAGCCTCGACCTTGTATTCTCCTATCTATGCACTCCTTGCAAACTCACCAACTTTCCTTTTTTCCTTTTTCTGATCACTCCCGTATTAGCTTCACTCTGCTTGGCTTCCTCCTCCTTGTCTTCCAACTACTTAACAGTGTTACCTGTAGAAATCTTCGTTATCTTAACCCTTCTCCTTTTTTTCTGCAACAGATTGTCTCTGACAAAATCTCAGCCCTGTCCTGCCCCAACTTGGCCACTTCTGTCTACAACAGTTTTCTGTCATCCACCCTGGACACATTGGTCTCTCTCACTACACACAGAATTAGGCCCTGCTGCAGCCCTGGCAAACTGACAATACCAGATGCCTGAAAAAACGTAGCTGTGCTCTTGAGCGTTTATGGCGTAAGACTTAAGACCCAGCAAGGCTTCAACCAATCTGCCTTTCAAAAATACAATTCCTGTCTCCTCACTGCCAAGCAAACCTATTTTATCACGCTCAGTAACACCCTTAAACTTCATTTCAACCTCTGCAACATCTCCAGAATATGCCCCCTTTTAACCAATGATACCAAAAAGCTTCTAATTCAGTGCCTGGTTATCTCTTGCCTCGACTACTGCAACTCCCTCATTGCTTACCTTTGCATAGGCTATCCCCCCTCCAGTCCATCATGAATGCTGCTGCCAGGCTCATCCACCTTACCAACCGTTCAGTGTCTGCTGCCCCTCTCTGCCAATCTCTCCACTGGCTTCCACTCGCTCAACGAATAAAATTCAAAATACTAACAACAACTTTCAAAGCCATCCACAACTCTGCCCCCAGCTACATTTTCAACCTGGTCTCAAAATATCAACCAAACCTCTCTTCGATCCTCCCAAGACCTTCTGCTCTCTAGTTCTTGTGTCACCTCCTCCCATGCTCGGCTTCAGGATTTCTGCCAAGGTTCTCCCATCCTATGGAACTTCCTACACCAATCTGTCCGATTATCTCCTAAACTATCCACCTTTAGACGATCCCTGTAAACCCTTTTTAAAGAAGCCTATCCTGCTTCTAACTAGTAAAGTGTTTTTTATTTCTGCCATCAGCTCATCCCCCACAGCTATTACTTTTTTGTATCACTCAACCCTCCCTCTTAGATTGTAAGCTCTAACGAGCAGGGTTCTCTGTTTCCTCTTGTATTAAATTGTATTGTAACTGTAATGTCTACTTTCATTTTGTAAACCTCTGCGCAAACTGTTGGCGCTATGTAAATCTTGTATAATAATTCCCCTCCCCCCGGTTTCTAAGATCAAATGTACCAATAAATCCAGAGAAAAGAAGAGCTTTATTTCAGGCACTCCATAGCCTATTGTCTCAGAGAGTGATCATGGAGGTTCCAGCGAACAACAGATTTCAGGGGTTTTATTCAAATCTGTTTACCATCCGAAAACTAAATGGGGATGTAAGGCCCATTTTGGATCTCAAGGGGAGAAATCGGTTCCTAAATGTCCGATCCTTTTCTATTGAATCGGTTCGGTCAGTAGTGGCCTCCCTACAGAAATTAATTTTTTTGGTGACCGTAGACATTAAGAACGCATACCTGCATGTACTGATATTTATTCCTCGCCAAAGATTTCTATGATTTGCAGTTGCGGCTCAGCATTTCCAGTTCATAGCGCTACCATTTGGACTGGCCACAGCACCCAGAATTTTTACAAAAATTATTTCTCCATTGTTGTGGCTACTCAGAACTTGGGGAGCCCAGGAGTGCCTGGTACGCGGACATAGTGAAGATTGCAGTAGAATGTCCATAGGCCCTGTCGTATTGGGCAGACCTGTTGTCTCAAGGTTCTATATTGCACCCAGCTTTACCGTCACTAAATTTGACGGCGTGGCTATTGAAACCCAGATCCTGAAGGATAGGGGAGTGTTGGATTCTGTCATCCCCATCATGTTCGGTGCTAGAAAAGAAGTTTATAGGAACATTTCCTATAGAAACTGGAAGGCTTACATTTCCTGGTGTGAGGTTCACAAATGGCACCCATGAAAGTATGTGTTTGGCAGGATTCTGTTTCTTTATAGAGGCCAGGTTTCAGCATTAGGTATTTTTTCCAGAGGCCCATTGTATCTTACCCTTAGATCCATGCTTTATTAAAAAGGAGTGATGCATATGGCTCCTCCTGTCAGGTTGCCTTTGTGTCCTCGGGACCTGAACTTGGTTTTGGAGGTTTTGCAAAAGCCGTCATTTGAACCTATTGGAGAGATTCCACTGGTCCTATTGACTCATAAGGTGTTGTTTCTAGTGCCAGCCACATCTTGCAGAGAACCATTTTTGGTTTTGCATCATAAGGTGGTGTTGCAACCTCATCCATGCTTTTTACCAAAGATGGTTTCCAGCTTTCATCTCAATCGGGACATAGTTCTGCCTTCATTCTTTCCTAAGTCTCGGTGAGCAAGAGAAAGATCTCTGCATACATTGGATGTGGTACGTGCTGTAAGGGTCTTCTTGACGGTGACAGCTCCAGGTCAGGAGGTCAGATGCTCTATATGTGCTGCCAGAGGGGCCTAGGAAGGGGCAGGCGGCAACCAAGGTGACTATTTCTCATTGGATCCGCCATTTGATTATTCAAGCCTATGATTTGAAAGATAAAATCCCACCCTTTCGGGTTAAACACACTCTTCTAGGAGTGTGGGGGTATCTTGGGCTATCCGCCATCAGGCTTCGGTGGCTCAGGCAGTTTGCAAGGCCACTATATGGTGTTCGGTTCACACATTTACAAGGTTCTACCAGGTGGCTGTCAGTGCCACAGAGGATTCTGCCTTTGGCTGCAGTATTTTACGGGCGGCTGAGTAGGTCCTGAGGGATTATAGACAGTTGCCATCATGGTGTCACCCTCCCCTCAAATTTCTTATTGCTTTGGGACAACCCATATAGTCATGAATAGCCTTCTCTGTGTCCCGAGATGTACAATAAAGAAAATTTTTTTCTACATACTTAACTGTAAAATCCATTTCTTGGAGTACATGATGTGACACAGAGGTCCTGCCCCTTCTTTCTGGGATTTTAATTGCTTGCTACAAAAACTGAAGTACTTCCTGTGTAGGAAGGGTTATATAGGGGAGGACCTCCTCTCTTTGATTGGTCGGCCAGTGTCCATTCACCTATAGGTGGCCTATAACCTACATAGTCATGAATAGCCTTCTCTGTGTCCCATGATGTACTAATAACTTTTACAGGTAAGTATGTAGAAAAAAATTGTTTTTCCTGCAGTTTGGCTTTAAAAAAGCATTTATAGACATGGTGATATATGCTCAAGAATAGTAGTTCTTGAAAAAGTAATGGACATAATAATGTATATGTATGACTGCAGCAGAAGACATAGTAAGGTTTCAAGGAACAAAGCCTCTTCTTCAGATGGATAAAGCGGCCTTGAATGCTCACGACCTCTATTGTAGTTAGCCATTGGAGGTAATGCTTTCTCTTTGTTTTTTTGAGAGTGTCAGATTTTTAGATCCGTTCCATGGCTATCACAGGACAACACTTCAAAGTAAGTTGTACTGGGAAAATGCATAGGTTGCTGGCAGTAGACGGTCCTTTTGGGTCTGAATCCAAATAGTGTAAGCTTATTTTCCTTTAAGACTGTCCTGCCTATAAGTCCTGAGATCTACTGTCAACTATTTACAGTCAGATTTATTATCAGAGGTACATGCCCCACACATATAACACTATACTTAGAAATGTATTAATTATAGGTTTAAAAAGTGTTCAGAGTGTTTAGTGCTTTTGTTAAAATGTCAATACCTGACCCAATGTACAGGTTGAGGTATGGTAGCAAGTGTGAGGTACGTATGGTAGAATGGCTGAAGTATTTCAGAATAACATTTTTATTGGTTTTATAATTCAGGAATAAAAGAAGAAGAGGTTGATCAGAGTATTGAGCACCTTGTGGAAGGCAAAGATAACCAATCTTATGAAAAACTTGCGGAAATCATTGATCACAAAGATGTCATAGTTATTGAAACTGGTGACTATGAGTGTCATGGTGGCAGCAGTCTGGAATTTGGCGATGTCATAGAAAGTGAAGAACCAGTAGACGATACCTTGCAAGATAAAACACTTGAATCTGTTCAAAAAAATGAAGACACTGAAAAAATTGAAGTCTTGCAAAATGAAAAGGGCACCTTGGAATGTGAACCTTCAACTTGTACATGTCTTGTCACAAACCAAGCATTTGTAGTTAGTGAGGATGCAGCTATACAGATTCTAGCTACTGGAAACATTGCTGAAAGTGAAAATGATGAAGATACAACCTATGTAGACACCGTGGAAGCTGTAGTAGGTGAAGTTGATGAAAGTGAAGAAGCTGTTACTTTTGTGAACAGTGTAGAGGCTTTAGAGTTCAGTGATGCTGGTATACATGAGGAGGTTGAAGCTGTTATTTACATGGATGATGAAGAGCTTTTACCTACTGATGAACATAAAGAGTTTGAAGCTATTGCATTTGTGCACAGTGTAGAGCCTGTAGCTATTGGTGAACATGTTGAGGCTATCACTTCTGTGGACAGCATTGATGCTTTAGTGTTTGGTGAACGTGAAGAGGTTGAAGTTACTGCTTTTATGAACAGTTTAAAGGCTATAACTGATGGTGACATTGGTGAATGTCAGGAATTTCAGGGTAAGACTCATGTGGACAGTGTTGGGGCTGTGTTTGGTGACATTGATAGAAATGATGACTTTGATGCTATCGCTTTTGTGGACATTGAATGTGCTGAGGCTATAACTCATAAGGGCATTGTAGAGCCTGTAACTATTGAAGAACTTGTTGAGTTTGAGACTATCACTTGGACTGTGGACAGTGTAGAGGTATTAGCTGTTGATGACATTTCATGTGTTGAAGCTGAGACTATTACTTTTGTGGACAATGTAGAGGTTGAGGTCAGTGTAGAGCCTGTAGCTGTTAGTGAATGTGAAGAGATTGAGGTCAGTGTAAAGGCTGTAGTTATTAGTGAAGGTAAAGAGGTAGAGGCTGTAGCTACTGGTGAATGTGAAGAGGTAGAGGCTGTAGCTACTGGTGAATGTGAAGAGGTAGAGGCTGTAGCTACGGGTGAACGTGAAGAGGTAGAGTCTTTAGCTGCTGGTGAATGTGAAGAGGTAGAGGCTGTAGCTACGGGTGAACGTGAAGAGGTAGAGGCTTTAGCTGCTGGTGAACGTGAAGAGGTAGAGGCTGTAGCTGCTGGTGAACGTGAAGAGGTAGAGGCTGTAGCTGCTGGTGAACGTGAAGAGGTAGAGGCTGTAGCTGCTGGTGAACGTGAAGAGGTAGAGGCTGTAGCTGCTGGTGAACGTGAAGAGGTAGAGGCTGTAGCTGCTGGTGAACGTGAAGAGGTAGAGGCTGTAGCTGCTGGTGAACGTGAAGAGGTAGAGGCTGTAGCTGCTGGTGAACGTGAAGAGGTAGAGGCTGTAGCTGCTGGTGAACGTGAAGAGGTAGAGGCTGTAGCTGCTGGTGAACGTGAAGAGGTAGAGGCTGTAGCTACGGGTGAACGTGAAGAGGTCGAGGCTGTAGCTGCTGGTGAACGTGAAGAGGTAGAGTTTTTAGCTGCTGGTGAACGTGGAGAGGTAGAGGTTGTAGCTGCTGGTGAACGTGAAGAGGTAGAGGTTGTAGCTGCTGGTGAACGTGAAGAGGTAGAGTCTGTAGCTGCTGGTGAACGTGAAGAGGTAGAGGCTGTAGCTGCTGGTGAACGTGAAGAGGTAGAGGCTGTAGCTGCTGGTGAACGTGAAGAGGTAGAGGCTGTAGCTGCTGGTGCACGTGAAGAGGTAGAGGCTGTAGCTGCTGGTGCACGTGAAGAGGTAGAGGCTGTAGCTGCTGGTGAACGTGAAGAGGTAGAGGCTGTAGCTGCTGGTGAACGTGAAGAGGTAGAGGCTGTAGCTGCTGGTGCACGTGAAGAGGTAGAGGCTGTAGCTGCTGGTGCACGTGAAGAGGTAGAGGCTGTAGCTGCTGGTGCACGTGAAGAGGTAGAGGCTGTAGCTGCTGGTGCACGTGAAGAGGTAGAGGCTGTAGCTGCTGGTGCACGTGAAGAGGTAGAGGCTGTAGCTGCTGGTGCACGTGAAGAGGTAGAGGCTGTAGCTGCTGGTGCACGTGAAGAGGTAGAGGCTGTAGCTGCTGGTGCACGTGATGAGGTAGAGGCTGTAGCTGCTGGTGCACGTGAAGAGGTAGAGGCTGTAGCTGCTGGTGCACGTGAAGAGGTAGAGGCTGTAGCTGCTGGTGCACGTGAAGAGGTAGAGGCTGTAGCTGCTGGTGAACGTGAAGAGGTAGAGGCTGTAGCTGCTGGTGAACGTGAAGAGGTAGAGGCTGTAGCTGCTGGTGAACGTGAAGAGGTAGAGGCTGTAGCTGCTGGTGAACGTGAAGAGGTAGAGGCTGTAGCTATTGGTGAACGTGAAGAGGCAGCGGTTGTAGCTATTGGTGAATGTGAAGGGGTTGAGGTGGTCCCTTTTGTGGACAGTCTAGAGGCTGTTACTACTGGTATCATTACTGACTGTGAGAAGGTTAAGGTTATCACTTATGAGGACAGTGTAAAGGCTATAACTGTTGGTGAACGTGAAGGAGTTGGAGAGATCACTTATGTGGACATGGTAGAGGCTGTAGCTGTAAGAGACACTAGTGAAAGTGACAGGGTTGAGGGTGTCAATAACTTGGACAATATAGAGCTTGTAGCTGATAGTGATCATGAATGTGTAGAGGTTGATGCTATCGCTCTTGTGCACACTGTAGATGGTGAGGATTTTTCACACGTTCGTCAAATCAAAGAGGAGGAGACTATCCTTTACATGGGCAGTAAAGAACCTGTATTGGTTTCTGATACTGGTGAAAGTGAAAAGGCTGGGGCTGCTACAGCAGTGCAATCTATGGTTGTATCTATCAAAGTCATTCTAAGACCCGAAGATGATCTAGTGAAAGATGACTGTTTACAAAGAGAAGATGCTGCTACCGTGGAAGGTCTTGTACAAAGTGAAGAAACTGCTGAGGTTGAAGTCATCATGTGCTCTGAAGAGACTGTAGTGAGCTCAGACCTAAAAAGTGAAGGGATTTTAGCAAGAGAAGACTTCATAGGAATTACAGAGCTTTTGAGGAGTAAGGACACAAAGGAACGTGAAGAAACTTTGGGTTCCCGAGATGTCAGGGAGACTTTGGAAGCCAAACAATGGAACCAAGTTTGGGAAAGTAAAATTGATGTAATGAATGAAGACTTGACAGAAAATACTGTTCCTGAGATTACCAGGGATGTGCCATTACTGGATAGTGAACAGCAGGTCCAAGAACAAGGTATTTGAAATGTTTCTTACCTTTTTTATGTCATTTTTGTGCTCTTGTGACATTCAAAATCAAGCTCCTATTTTTATGGGTTTTACATTTTACTGATAGCATTTTGTTAATTTTGGTAAAAAATGCACTTACTGCAAGATTTAGATGTATTAGGATCTTTCCCTTTTACTCTACAATTTACCAAAAGGAGCATCTTACTATAATAATAATGTGTCCTAAATGGACCCCGTAGCCTTTGACTAGGTTGAGATCCCGTCATTCTGTGCACTCTTTACATTCAAAGTCCTTATCTTGCTTATTCAGGTATTTATTTGATTTGTGTTTTCTTGTGCATATTTAGCCCTTTCTTCAGACTATCCTGGGGAAGTGGAAGGATGCTGTGTTAGCGAGGATTTAGAAAATGCTTCTTCACACACTTTAGCACATCAAGGTAAGTGTTGGACTGAATAATTAGACTGTTAGTGTTAAGCTAGTCATACATGGATGGACCGGCCGAATTTTCATCCATGTATGGGTAGGCTGGTGGTATACAAGTCTATCTAGTGTACAACCAGCCTGATGGGTTTTTACTGAATGATCACTTCCACCTGCTAAAGCCGGCAACAGTGATCATTGTATTCTAATGGTGAGGAAGTTTCCCCGTAAAAATACAATAGCTCACGGGAGGATTCCCTCATCCACCTTGAATATGTGGATGGGGAAGTCTGACTTTTTTTTTCCCATTCAACTTGCTGGTTGAACAGAAAAAAAAAGTTACATATGGCCGGCTTTGCTTCCAACAGTTTTCAGATTTGCCTAATTTTTAATATATTAGAAATTTGCATGTTCGTATCTTGGAAATGATCACATGCAAGTCCCAAATGAAATGGGTATATAGACTCGGGATGAAAGTGTTTCTCTGATACATATTTTTTTTTTCTTGTGTACACATTAGAGAATGTCTTCAGCCATAGTGGGCTATTGGCAGGATATTTTTTTCTTGTATACCTTTTTTCTCTTTTTTTTTTGATGAGTAAGTATGCCACAGTATTTCTTTTACAGCTGATGTAGCAGTATACAGCATTGCAACAGTAGGTGACGTGTACTTCCCACCCTGGCCAATTCTGACATTTCTCTCCTACCTGTAAAAATCATAATTTTTTGCTAAAAACTTACTTAGAACCTTTAAACATTTATTTTTTTATATATGTATTTATATATAATTTTTTTTTTAAGAAGAGGCCCTAGAGAAATAAAATGGTGGGTGTTACAATTTTTTGTGTCACACATTATTTGCACAGTGGTTTTTTAAATGCAAGTTTTTTGGGAAAAAAAACTAATGAACTTTAGTGCACACAAACATCTAATTTTTTGATAAAACATAAAAGATGGTATGCTGAGTAAATGGATACCTAACATGTCACACTCTTAATATGGCTTCAAAGGGGCGCCAGACTACGATACCCAAATATCTCTATAGGTGACGGTTTAAAAGCCTTTCCAGGTTACCAGTTTAGAGTTACACAGGAGGTCTGGTGCTAGAATTATTGCTCTCGCTCCTACATACCCCTGAGGACGTGCATGCGCACGAAACACATTGGGTGGAGCTGATGTCATACCGCTGTGTTCTTGATTCAAAGCGGCGGCCATTTTGGTATGTGTATTCACTCATGTATACTCTGTTTCCATATGAAAAGTTTTTATTTCATTTTTTAATAAATACTACACTATAAATGTTCTTTTGGGCTCCGTGTGGTGAGCTTTCCTTCTAGGATGATCTCTGGCTAAGGATTGTAAATATTGCATATGATTGACCATCGATCATTGCTACTATACGAGCAGCATTCTGGTGAGTGCATAGTGATGGTGGAGTGTTCACTGGATTCCTTGGCACTGTTTTGGAGTTGGACACGTTGCTGTTTTGTGTATTGCAGTACCACTGACACATATATGGACTATATTTTGTCACATTTTTTGTGATTTATACAAGCACTTATATTTTTCACTGTATGGACTTTATTCATTTATTATTTCACCGATGTTTATGCTTTGTTTGCACTTATGTGTAAACTCTTGGAAGTTTTACTATATGATTTAGCGCTGCATTTTATACATATACACCCTGTTCCAAATTATTATGCAAATTCTATTTAAGTGTGTCATAGATTAAATATTTTGTTTTTCAGTTTAACTCATGGATGGCATTGTGTGTCAGGGCTCTTTTGATCACTGAAAACAATCTGACACCTGTGATAATTAGATTGGCAGGTGAGCCCAATTTAAGGAAAAACTACTAAAGGAGGGTGTTCCACATTATTAAGCAGAGCACAATTTTCAAGCAATATGGGGAAGAAAAAGGATCTCTCTGCTGCCGAAAAGAGTGAAATAGTTCAATGCCTTGGACGAGGTATGAAAACATTAGATATTTCACGAAAACGTAAGCGTGATCATTGCACTATTAAGAGATTTGTGGCTGATTCAGAGCACAGACGGGTTCGTAGAGATAAAGACACATCGAGGAAGATTTCTGCCAGATCCATGCATTGGATCAAGAGAGCAGCTGCTAAAATTCCATTACATAGCAGCAAACAAATATTTGAAGCTGCTGGTGCCTCTGGAGTCCCACGGACATCAAGGTGTAGAGTCCTCCAGAGTCTTGCAACTGTGCATAAACCTTCTATTTGGCCACCAATCACCAATGCTCACAAGCAGAAACGGCTGCATTGGGCAGAAGAATACATGAAGACTACTTTTCAAACAGTCCTGTTCACTGATGAGTGCCGTGCAACCCTGGATGGTCCAGATGGATAGAGTAGTGGATGGTTTGTGGACGGCCACCCTGTTCCAACAAGGCTGCGATGTCAGCAAGGCGGTGGTGGAGTTATGTTTTGGGCTGGAACCATGGGAACAGAGCTGGTCGGCCCCTTTAGGGTCCCGAAGGTGTAAAGATGACCTCTGCAAAGTATGTGGAGTTTATGACTGACCACTTTCTTCCTTGGTACAGAAGGAAGAACTATGCTTTCCGTAATAAAATCATCTTCATGCATGACAATGCACCATCTTATGCTGCAAAGAATACCTCTGCATCAATAGCTGTTATGGGGATAAAAGGAGAGAGAGTCATGGTGTGGCCTCCATCCTCCCCTGACCTCAATCCTATTGAGAACCTTTGGAGCATCCTAAAGCAAAAGATCTATGAGGTGGGAGGCAGTTTACATCCAAACAGCAGCTCTCGGAGGCTATTCTGACATCTTGCAAACAAATTCAAGCAGAAACTGCAAAAACTCACAAGCTCAATGCATGCAAGACTTGTGAAGCTGCTATCAAATAAGGGGTCCTATGTTACAATGTAACGTGACCTGTTAAAATGTTTAAAAAGTTAAAAGTTTGATTGAAATAGCTTTTGATTTCAGTAAATATGCTGCAAACACAACAAATGACAATTTTCAGTTCTTTACCACCTATAAAGTGTTTTGAAACATACTGTGCGTAATAATTTGGAACAGTGCATTGTAAGTTTTTTATGTTTAACAAAAATACTGTTATTAGGAGGTTTGTTCAATAAAATGTGAATTGTACTCTTAATAGTTGATAACATGAGAATTATGCTGACTGTTCTTTACATCAATTATTTAGGTAAATTAGAAAAATATAATTTGCATAATAATTTGGAACACTGTGTATGTGTGTGTATATATGTATGTGTGTATATATACATGAAACAGCATAGTACAGCAAAAAGATAACAGAGAGAAGTTAAAGGGTTAAGTTACTTGCCAGTAAGCCTTTGATGTAAGCAGATCCATGTTTTTTAGAGCAGAATGGTGCTTTGATCTCCTGCTGTTACGATGGAAAAATGGGAGATGCCTTCAATTCACTCTCTTAGGCCTGACAGCCGGGTTTAAAGTTTCCCGGCAGGGGGTGGTTCTGAAGTAACAAACCAATCCCTTGTGCAGGGAGGGGCCGGCAGGTGGGACCCTAAACTGGGGGCAACATCTTTTCTAATTCATATTCTGTTCCATAACGTTCCAGCTGCACAAGCAACAGTCTACCCGCGGGTATTTTATTATGCAGATAAGCCTGAGGATTATTTAGATATGAATTATGAAATTATATGTGGCACGGTTCGCTAGTTCTATATTCGGGCTTCCCATCAAACTGGTCGTCTGCTCATTGGCCATCTGATGAGGGGTCCGATTTTTATGTAGGTCTCTCATATTCCAAGATATGAGACATAGGGGAAAAATTGATTTGAGAAGTGTTCATCTAATTCTGTCACCTATGCTGAATTAAGTTTATTAGCCCAGAGTCCCTTTCAACTCCTGGGAAGGCTCTGTTATCTTTTCACAAGGTGTGAAATTACACATGTTCTCTGGGCAGTGGGGCACCATGTGGCTCCCTGCTGGGATCTGGCCTGTGACACTTTTAACACACACACATCTGTCACTGTGCCTCTCAGGAAGGGAGGGGGGAATGAGAATGAGGGAATAACATATATCAGGAGGGTCAATTCCTCCGCCAAGATGGAGGTTGAAGCCAAAATGGTTGAACCGCGTCCATCTCTGATGCGCGCATTTGCGACAAGCCCCTGCAGCCAAACAGCTGCAGTGCTGATCAGTGTATCTTGACAATGAGGGAGTCTCTGCTGTCAGAATACAATAACAGTGGGGAGGATTCTTCCATTCACCTCACCTCAACAGCGAGGCTCTTTCTGTCCATACATCAGCATCAGAGGTTGGTCATCAGCTCTGCGGAAAGGGATTCGTCCCCGTAACGAGTTAGCCATTTGACCGCACTGACAGTGAGAACACCTTGCCCGCCGTTGTGGCCATTGTCATTTTTCTATGCTTTTTAGATACATGCTTCGTCTGTGAGTATGTTTTTATTATTTCATTCCTACAATAAACCTTGGATAATACACTAGGTGTGTGCGCCACCTGTTTTCTCTATTGTGTGGATGGAGGAATAGGTTTCAGCTGGCTGTGCGAAAAAAAAAAAACAAAGCGTGTATATCCAGCTTAAGAAAACATTTGTCTCTTGTATGTATGCAATATTTGCTTATCTTGGGTTTAACTTTAAAGCTGGGATGCAGGATAATATTGCTAGGATGCAGATGATTTCTGAGGCAATCTGCTTTAGCATCCTTGTTGCTTGGAGGCAGGCGGCTCAGAAGTAGTGTACTAAGCTAGCACAAGCATAAAGCATAATTTATAGTTCATATGCAGGACCTCAGACACAGATTTTTTTTTTCTTATATATATACAGTCATGGCCAAAAATATTGGCACCCCTGAATTTCTGGCAGATAATGCACGACTTTGCCAAGAAAATGTTTGCAATTACAAATGTTTAAGCATTCTCATGTTTAATTATTTTGGTTGTATTAGTAGGATACAAGAAAGTGGAGAAACAAAAAGCCAAATCTGACACATTCCATGCAAAACCCCAAAAATGGACTGGACAAAATTGGCATCCTCCATTTAATATTTGGTAGTACACCCCTTGCAAAAAATAACTGGAATCAATTGCTTCCCATAGCCATCAGTGAGTTTCTTATACCCCTCTACTGGAATTGTGTCCACTCTTCGTTTGCGAACTGCTCCAGGTCTCTCAGATTGGAAGGGTTCCTTTTCCAACTGCTGTTTTTAGATCTCTCCACAGGAGCTATATGGGATTGAGATCTGGACTTATTGCTGGTCAGTTCAGTTCTCTCCAGCGCTTTGTCTGAAACCATTTCTGGGTGTTTTTTGATGTGTGCTTTGGGTCATTGTCCTGCTGTAAGACCCATAACCTCCGACAGAGACCCAACTTTCTGACACTGGGCCTAACATTGCACCACAGAATTCTTTGGTAGTCTTCAGATTTTATAATGCCATGCACACGGTCAAGACATCCAGTGCCTGAAGCAGCAAAACATCAGTGAACCTCCACCATGTTTGACTGTAGGGACTGTATTCTTTACTTTAAAGGCCTCATTTCTTTTTCTGAAAACAGTAGAATGATGGGCTTTATCGAAAAGCTGTAATTTTGTTTAATCTTTCCACGAAGCACATTCTCCCAAAAAGATTTTGGCTTCCTTAGGTTATGTTTTGACAAACTCCAATCTGGCTTTGTCTCAGCAGTGGGGTCCACCTTTGTCTCCTTCCATAGCGTCCCTTTTCATTCAGATGGCAACATTTAGTGGGAGCTGACACAACTGTACCGTGCCTGAAGGTCAGCTTCAATTTGTCTGAAAGTTGATCAAGGTTCTTTAGCCACCATTTGAACAATCCTCCGTTGCAATCTCTGATCAATTTTTATCTATTGTCCATGTCCAGGGAGATTATCTACAGCACCATGGGCTGTAAACTTCTTGACAGTGTTGCGGACACAAACATTAAGATCTCTGGAGATGGACTTGTAACCTTGAGAATGTCCATGCTTTTCCACTATTTTTGTCTGAGGATTTGAGAACACTTCTTTGCTGCTCTTTCTCACCTCCATGCTCCATGTGGCACACAGAGGCACACAACAGAAAGGCTAATGTAGGCCATAGCCGGTTCATTTATCGGCCGAATTTTCATCCGAAACAGTCAGCCGATATTCGCACCGTTAGTGGGGCAATGTCGTCGGCCGATTTTTGCGGTTCCTCCTCGTTTCTTTTATCAGTCATGCTGGAAAATTTACGAAAAACTGACGATTTTCGTAAGCACTGGTGGCAACAGAACTACCGATTTTTTTTTTTCGTTTTTCGTCCGAAAAGTCGGCTGATAAACGAACCGTTTATGGCCGGCAAAAGTCAAATTTTCACCATTTTACCTGGCTGCTGGTGTGTTTTCTATATTGTCGGCACCTTTTAATTGATACAGGTGAGTTTAATTACACATTACAGAAGTATCACAAACTTGGAATGCAATTTCTGACAATTTTGAGAAGATGCCAATAATTTTGTCCAGTCCATTTTTGCAGTTTTGGGTGGAATATGTCAGATTTATCTTTTTGTTTCTCTTTTTTTTATGTCATATATACAAACAAAAGAAATAAACATGAGAATGCCTAAACTCTTGTAATTGCAACAATTTTCTGGACGAAAGTGGTGCATTATCTGATAGAAATGCAGGGGTGCCAATAATTTTGGCCATAACTATGTGTAGATATGCTGTGTGTTTGGACCCATATACTGTAAAGCAATACATCTGCATTCAGATCTGTTGAAAGAAAAAAAATGTTTTCTAATAATATAGCATGTTTTATGCAGCTCTCTGCATGAGCCCTTAGCCAGTTAATTTACTTATTGGTCCCATTTCCAAAGGGGAACCCTCCACATATGCAGATTTATGTTGTTCCTGCAGCGGTCACATTGTCATTACCTCTGGAAAGGAGTGAATTCAAAAAATTGTTATGCTTGTTTTGCCATACTTTTACTGGAACATCAGAGCTAAATTTGTATTTTCATGGCTTTATGCACTGGAGTGAATCTTTGTCATTTTTTTTCTTGTAGTACATGTGGTGTTCACGTCTGAAAAACCAATAATTGTGCAATGGTTCTGGAGTGGAGGGTGGGGCATTTTTTTTTTTTTTTTTTGCAGGAAACCTTAATTGTGTCTTTTGCTTTGCAGATAAACAGCCAGAAATATGTGAAGTGTACAGAGAGCAGCCAGTGGTTAAAAGCACTGAGGCCATGTATGAAAGTGATGGTAGTGATTCTTTGGCTGATCAAGATACTTTAGATAAGAAAGGTAAATTTATTTAATTCCTGTATTAAAAGATAAATTCCAGGCATTATTATTATACAGTATTTGTAAAGCGCCAATACTTTACTCAGCGCTGTACATTACAGAGGGGGACAACCTTTTAAGGTATTACTGATCAGACACAAAGGAACACTCATTTTGTATGCACCAGATGACTTTGTAAATACAGATATCACCTTGTAAAAGTTGCAGACTTTGCTGCAAATAGCCTGTGCAGAAAACAGAAGGGTGCATACAAGACCAGTCTCTCTGCACAACATAGGACAGTCAGAGGAGAATGAATACTCCTCCTAGAAGCTTTAACCAGTGCTTGGCCAGACACTGATAGAAATAATTGCATGTCCATGTACTGTGTGAGACCAGATATATTGAATGCAGAGTCATGGGTTTAGTAGCATGTTACGCTTCTGCACAGAGGTGAAGTATCATGCTGAATTACTGCACAGATCTGGAAGAAATACACAAAGATTCAAGTAAGAATATGCATGCCTGTTGTATTTAAGCAATATTTGCTTATCTTGGGGTTTAACCACTTGCCCTCCAGAGAATTTCCCCCCTTCCTGACCAGGCCATTTTTTGCGGTACGGCGCTGTTACTTCAACTGGTAATTGCGCGGTCATGCAACGCTCTACATAAATTAAATGTATGTCCTTTTTTTCCCCACAAATAGAGCTTTCTTTTGGTGGTATTTGATCACAATTTTGAAAAAAAAAAACAAAACAATATTTTTGACTTTTTCTATAAAACATATCCAGTAAAAAAAATTTAAAAATCAAATGTCTTCATAAATTTAGACCAAAATGTAATCTGCTACATGTCTTTGCTAAAAAAAAAAAAAAAATCCCAATTAGTGTACAGATGATACTCAAAAAATTAGAATATCATGCAAAAGTTCATTTATTTCAGTAATGCAAAGGTGAAACGAATATATGAGATCGACTCATTACATGCAAAGCAAGATAGTTCAAGCCGTAATTTGTCATAATTGTGATGATTATGGCTTACAGCTCATGAAAACCCCAAATCCACAATCTCAGAAAATTTGAATATTGTGAAAAGGTGCAATAGTCTATGCTCAAAGTGTCCCACTCTTAGCAGCTAATTAAGCCATAACACATGCAAAGGGTTCCTGAGCCTTTAAATGTTCTCTGTCTGGTTTGGTAGGAATCACAATCATGCTGACCTGACAGTTGTGCAGAAAACCATCATTGACACCCTCCATAAGGAGGGAAAGCCTCAAAAGGTAATTGCAAAAGAAGTTGGATGTTCCCAAAGTGCTGTATCAAAGCACATTAATAGAAAGTTATATGGAAGGGAAAAGTGTGGAAGAAAAAGGTACACAAGCAGCAGGGATGACCGCAGCCTGGAGAGGATTGTCAGGAAAAGGCCATTCAAAAGTGTTGGGGACTTTCACAAGGAGTGGACTGAGGCTGGAGTCAGTGCATCAAAAGCCACCACACACAGACGGATCCTGGACATGGGCTTCAAATGTCGTATTCCTCTTGTCAAGCCGCTCAACGTCAGAAGTGTCTTACCTGGGCTAAAGAAAAACAGACCTGGTCTGTTGCTCATTGGTCCAAAGTCCTCTTTTCTGATGAGAGCAACTTTTGCATCTCATTTGGAAACCAAGGACCCAGAGTATGGAGGAAGAATGGAGAGGCACACACTGCAAGATGCTTGAAGTCCTGTGTGAAGTTTCCACAGTCTGTGTTGATTTGGGGAGTCATGCTTCATTAAGTCCAGGGTCAACGCAGCCATCTACCAGGAGATTTTGGAGCACTTCATGCTTCCTTCCGCAGACTAGCTTTATGGGGATGCGGACTTCATTTTCCAGCAGGACTTGGCACCTGCCCACACTGCCAAAAGCACCAAATCCTGGTTCAGTGACTGTGGGATTACTGTGCTTGATTGGCTAGCAAACTCGCCTGACCTCCATTGCCAAGAGAAAGATGAGACATGAGACTGAACAATGCAGAAGAGCTGAAGGCCGCTATTGAAGCATGCTGGTCTTCCATAACACCTCAGCAGTGCCACAGGCTGATAGCTTCCATGCCACGCCGCATCGAGGCAGTAATTGCTGCAAAAGGGGCCCAAACCAAGTACTGAGTACATATGCATGCTTATACTTTTCAGAGGTCCGATATTGTTCTATGTACAATCCTTGTTTTATTGATTGCATTTAATCTTCTAATTTTCTGAGATTGTGGATTTGGGGTTTTCATGAGCTGTAAGCCATAATCATCACAATTATGACAAATCACAGCTTGAACTATCTTGCGTTGCATGTAATGAGTCTATCTCATATATTAGTTTCACCTTTAAGTTGCATTACTGAAATAAATGAACTTTTGCACGATATTCAAATTTTTCGAGTTTCACCTGTATATTAATTGGTTTACATGAAAATCGTAGCATTTACAAATGGATTATATATACTGGAATCTTTATTTTAATTTTTTTTAAACTAGTAATGGCGGTTATCAGCGACTTATAGCGGGACTGTGGTGGGCATTCTGACAATGTGTGGGAACTAACTGCCACTGACATCCCAATGACACTAATACAGTGATCAGTGCTAATAAAAAGCACTGACACTGTACTAATGACTCTGGGCAGGAAGGGGTTAACATCTGGGGCAATCAAAGGGTTAACTGTGCTTTGTGCTGTTTTTTGTTTACAAACGGTTTTATTGTACAAAAGTAGACTGTAAAACAGTACATTTTCAAATGATACTTACAGCAAAAACAAGGCACTTTTGAAAAGTACAATGCAGAAAAGTATATTAACGAAAGAAAGAGAAGAAATAGAAAATAGTAGGTTGCAAGTACATGAAATATGTAGATAAGGTAGATGGAATGATACATCTGTCAACAGTATATGCCAGTCAACTTTCATTGGGAATGTTATTAATTATGCAATAAATGTCTATAATCCCTCCATGACTCCCATTTTTTTATCAAATAAATGCATCTTATCTGTAGTAGGGTATAATGAATACATTCCATGAGCATTACAGCATCAATTCTATGTAAAACGGAGGCCAAGGGTACAGAATTGGACCTCCAATGTAAGGCAATAGACCATAAAGTGGCAATACATATACCGTATTTGCCGGCGTATAAGACGACTGGGCGTATAAGACGACCCCCCTACTTTTCCTGCTAAAATGTAGTGTTTGGGCTATACTCGCCGTATAAGACTACCCCTCTTCCAATGCACACCAGTGGGAGGAATAGTGCCCCATCATTGATGTCAGTGGGAGGAATAGTGCCCCATCATTGGTATCAGTGGGAGGAATAGTGCCCCATCATTGGTATCAGTGGGGGGAATAGGTGCCCCATCATTGGTATCAGTGGCAGGAATGGTGCCCCATCATTGGCATCAGTGGGAGGAATAGTGCCCCATCATTGGTATCAGTGGGGGGAATAGGTGTCCCATCATTGGTATCAGTGGCAGGAATAGTGCCCCATCATTGGTATCAGTGGCAGGAATAGTGCCCCATCATTGGTGTCAGTGGGAGGAATGGTGTCCCATCATTGGTGTCAGTGAGGGGTGGAATAGTGCCCCATCATTGGTGTCAGTGGGGGGAGGAATAGTGCCCCATCGTTGGTGTCAGTGGGGGGGGGAATAGTGCCCCATCGTTGGTGTCAGTGGGGGGGAGGAATAGTGCCCCATCGTTGGTGTCAGTGGGAGGAATAGTGCCCCATCGTTGGTATCAGTGGGAGGAATAGTGCCCCATCATTGGTATCAGTGACACCAATGATGGGGCACTATTCCTCCCACTGAGACTTGCTGACCCTGTTCTCGTATGGTGCTGCTGCAGCCAGCATATGTGGTTGCAGCAGCACCTCTACACAGAGCACTTACCTGCTGCTCCGGCACTCAATTTTCGCGGGGCCGCTCGGCTCCGCCCCCTCGCCGGTGATTGGCCGCCTGTGTGCCTTTCCTGAGCTACAGTTCTGGCGGCCAATCACCGGTGAGGAGGCGGAGCCGCGCAGCCGCACGAACATCCAGTGGCCGAACTGAAGGAGACGCCGCGCTTCCTGGACCGGATCGTCGTGGGACTGGATCCAGGTAAGAGACGTCAGCCCCTGCAAACCCCTGTACTTAATGCCGCAGCCCCCCTAACATGTGTACCGGCGTATAAGACGACCCCCGACTTTTGAGACGATTTTCAAGGGTCAAAAAGTCGTCTCATACGCCGGCAAATACGGTAGTATGTATCAATCTCATAATGGCATCAGAGACCCCCGGGATATGAGCCCTCAATAGACAGGTCTGTAAAGATAATCGTACCGGGTACCCACCAGTGAGGTAGCCACCTCAGATATCTTGCACCAAATAATAGATATGGTCGGGCAATCCCAAAATATATGAACCAAAGTACCTATGAGGCCACAGCCCCGGAAACATAAAGGGGACGTTTGTGGGAACAGTACATGTAGTCTTGATGGGGTATAATATTATCTAGTTAAAACCTTGAGGGCCGTCTCACGAATAGAAAGAGATCGAGAACACTTGCATATGTTTATCCACCATGGAATCCCAATCCTCATCCAAAAAAGTGATTCCACTATCTTCCTCCCATTTTTGTCTATATAGGGGGGGGGTATGAAAAAGACAGATCAAAGATTGGTGATAAAGATCAGAAATAAGACCCCTTCCCCTAGGAGAGTCACGGCTGATACGTTCAAAAAAGGAAATTGGAGAAGATGGCACAAGGCCAAAGTGTGAACCAAAAAAATGTCTAATCTGTCGGTAACGATGGTACTCACGAAGAGGGATATCAAAAAGCATGCGCAGCATATCAAAGGTAATATAAGATCCTCCTCTTTGAAAATCAGATAATCTGATAAAAGAGCGATCATACCACCAACGAAACGTTTGAGGGGAAGAAAAAGCTGCAACAAAAGTAGGATCACCAAAAAGTGAAACACCTGGGGGAATAGAAGAGACCAGATTCAATTTAGATTTGTATTTTGACCAAAGTGTCAGTGAATGGGTCACTATAGAGTTATGAAAAGTAAGAGAGCGGGGGGAAATTTTGGACAACAAAATACCCAGTAAATAGAATGGGCATATAGACTGAGATTCAAACTTGATCCATGGGATCTGAGAGTTAATAGTTTCCCATTGTGATAGTTGCGCAAAACGAGCCGAGAGGTAATATAGCCAAAAATTGGGAAGGCCGAGGCCTCCCATCCGTTGTGAGCGGTACAAAATGGATGAAGCAAAACGTGGACGCTTATTACCCTAAATAAACTTGTTGATAGTCCGCTGAAAGTGGTCCAAAATTGTTTTCGAGACCGGGATTGGAAGAGCTCTAAAAAGATAAAGTAGTTTAGGCAAAATATTCATTTTAAACGCCGTGACTCTACCCAGGAAGGAAATAGAGTAACCATGCCAAATCTTCAATAGAGTAGAGAGACGTGATACACATGGTGGATAATTAGCCGCAAACATATCCGAGTATCTGGGAGTGAGATGAATACCTAAATAGGATATCCGGTCCATGGCCCAACGAAATGGAAAAGAACTACGGAGAGATGCACTTAGGGGGATCAGGAACATTAACTAACAGGCATAATCACTGATTTGGTAAAATTAACAGTAAGACCTGACGCTATAGCAAAATCGTTCAATACGGCACATAAATTAGGCAATGAAGTTAACGGGTTAGTAAGAAAAAGCATAACATCATCAGCATACATGCTTATTTTGAAATGTGAAACTAATAATGGGTAGCCAGAAATATCCGGATGTGATCTGATCGCTACTGCCAAAGGTTCCAACACCAGCGCAAATAAAAGGGGTGAAAGAGGACAGCCCTGACGGGTACCTCCTACCCAAGGTAAAAAATTCAGAATTACAGCCAGGAAGCCTTATTCTCGTTTTAGGAGAGTCGTATAGAGCGCGTATACCAGCTAAAAACTCGTCACTGAAGCCCATTTTCTGCAGCAAGGAAAATAAATAGTGCCAAAGAACACTGTTAAAAGCCTTTTTTATGTCCAGACTCATCAACAGAACCTCTTTAGAATGTAAGTTGGCATCTTGAATAACATTTAGTGTGAGGCGAATGTTTATCAGTAATGAATCTGTCAGGAATAAAACCCGATTGGTTCGGAGAAACCAAAGAGGAGATAATAGGGGCCAACCTGTCTGCCAAAATACGGCTAAATATTTTCAAATCGTTATTCATTACTGAGATTGGTCAATAGTTTTGTGGTAAACTGGTCTTTCTGTGGTTTTGGTATTAAAGACATATTAGCCAATAGCATCTCTTCAGGGAACTTACCCCCCTGCAAGACATCATTAAATCAGGTTATCAAATAGGGAGCCAGCATAGGGGCAAAATGTTTATTATAACTAGCGGTGAATCCGTCAGGACCCGGTGCAGTAGAACTCTTTAGCGCGCTAATCGCACAGGTTATTTCCTCCAAAGTACAGGGGGCATTAAGAGAGGCAAGCTGAGAAGATGTAAGAGCAGGGGGGGTATAGAATCCAGCCATGAGTCGGATGGCGGAACGGAATCTGACTGTGGAGGAGCTAATAAGTTAGAATAAAAGTTTTCAAAAATACCCAAAACTTCCTGAGGTAGAGATGAAATAGCGCCCAAGTTAGTGCGTAACTTATAAACGTGGGGGTGCAGAGAGTGGTTCAATTTCCTTGCAAACATAGTGGATGCTGAGTTGCTATGTAACAAGAACAAGGCCTTCGACCAGCGGAGAGCTTTTTCAGACTTTTGGGAAAGCAGGGTATTCAATTCTAAGCGCTTTTGGGACAATAACTGTTTATTAAGAAGAGATGGATTTGCAATATGACTTCTATAATGTGCTTCTAATTCTCGGGTAAGAAGTAGAATTTGCTGCCATCTTTTTCTATTTCTGGATGAAGCCATACAGATAAGGCCGCCGCGTAGGACCGCCTTATGAGCTACCTATAGTGGGGTTGAAGATCTATCAGGAGTCGAGTTAGACTGAAAATATTCCTGGATAGACGTAACCACCTCTTGGCGAGAGTCAGGATCAGTAAGCATAGAATCATTAAGTCTCCAAGAGAAGGGGGTAGGTGCCAATCCTATAAATGTGATGGATAATGCCATAAAATTGTGATCCGACCAGGGGCTCAAGTGGATGCAAGCTGTCCTAGAATTAGATAGTAAAATAGGGGTACAATAGATATAGTCTAATCTAGCATAAGAGTCAAGTGGGTGAGAATAAAATGAGTAATCCCTGGCTCCCGCATTATGCGCCCTCCAGGTATCCACCAATTGGAGGGCATCTAGTTTTTTAGTAAGGGATTTTGGGAAAGCCTGGGAGGAGTGCGAGGAGGAGCTTCGGTCCAAAAGAGGGTTTGCTACCAGGTTAAAATCACCACCCACCAATAGATGGGGGGACAAAAACCTTTCCAGAACATCAAAAAATTTTAGAAAAAAAGGAAGCTTGTGCTGAATTTGGTGCATAGATATTAGCAGTCGTGAGTTCTCGACCTGAGAGGGTGCCGTTAAGAATGATAAACCTACTGTCCGGATCACGATACACATGTTGAACCTCAAAGGGGAATGAATTATGTAGAAAGATGGCTACTCCTCTACTTTTAGAGGAATGTAAGGTATAACACCCCTGCCTATAGGATTTATGAAAATATGTTGGATGTTTTGCAGCTGTAAAGTGTGTTTCCTGTAATAAAATAATTTTAGCCCCTAGACGCTTATATTGAAGAAAGGCTGTTTTGCGCTTATTTGGTAAGTTAAAAAACCCTGGACATTATGTGAAATACATTGAATTACCATAGCATAAAAAAGTTGTAACTATCAGCATAAAAATAGACATTGAAAAGACATCTCCTAGAATTGTCTGGCTAGACATAAGGACCCGCAAGTCCACATCAGACAGATTAACAGGCAGTAGTACCAGCTTAGGGGACATCCAGACCCCAATATGGGGGTCGTGACGTCCACAAACCGGCACAGAACCAACATCATGCACTAAAGCTTTGAAAAGAGAAAAGACAAAAAACAATAGAAGTGAAGCCTTAATAGCTCCTACAATTAAGAGGATAACTGAAAAACATGGATCAGGCAGGCAATTTGCCATACCTGAAAAACAGAAAATTCAAACATCAAAGGGCTAAATGAGCCCAAACCCTGTCTCAGTAAAACATGGAAAACGGAGCTGCCACCCCACAATCGGGCGGTGACACCTCCGGCCATGTCAGGCGGCAGGGTGGGGTAATGTGTTCAAGAGTTTGGAAGCCATGAATGAATGGATGGTATTAAGAGGGTCCGAGGACCCTTGATAAGCCTTAACACATCCAGATATCAACGAGAAAGCATACATAGATTCCAGAAACACAGAAATATTCCAGCAGTGACCACAAAAGTGCACATCCTAAAGGTGTAAGAGATAGAAATGAGCAAAATCCCTGTATCCCGATTCTTGTGTCAGTCATAGTAAACTGTGGACCAGGACTAAGGACTATCAAAACCATGGGTAATAGGCAAATCAGCATAGTCATATCAACCCGGTTCTTGTCGGACTCTCCTCCTATCCCTCCGTAGAGATGGAGTATGCCAAATGGGAGAGACACGAGGGGTAGAGGGCGGACGTTGAGGTGATGGGGCGTCCGCCAGGCACAATTTGGCCAAAATTTCTCTACCTCCGGAAAGGGATGTGGCTATATACAGTCAGGTCCATAAATATTGGGACATCGACACAATTCTAACATTTTTGGCTCTATACACCACCACAATGCATTTGAAATGAAACAAACAAGATGTGCTTTAACTGCAGACTGTCAGCTTTAATTTGAGGGTATTTACATCCAAATCATGTGAACGGTGTAGGAATTACAACAGTTTGCATATGTGCCTCCCACTTGTTAAGGGACCAAAAGTAATGGGACAGAATAATAATCATAAATCAAACTTTCACTTTTTAATACTTGGTTGCAAATCCTTTGCAGGCAATTACAGTCTGAAGTCTGGAACGCATAGACATCACCAGACACTGGGTTTCATCCCTGGTGATGCTCTGCCAGGCCTCTACTGCAACTGTCTTCAGTTCCTGCTTGTTTTTGGGGCATTTTCCCTTCCGTTTTGTCTTCAGCAAGTGAAATGCATGCTCAATCAGATTCAGGTCAGGTGATTGACTTGGCCATTGCATAACATTCCACTTCTTTCCCTTAAAAACTCTTTGGTTGCTTTTGCAGTATGCTTTGGGTCATTGTCCATCTGCACTGTGAAGCGGCATCCAATGAGTTCTGAAGCATTTAGCTGAATATGAGCAGATAATATTGCCCGAAACACTTCAGAATTCATCCTGCTGCTTTTGTCAGCAGTCACATCATCAATAAATACAAGAGAACCAGTTCCATTGGCAGCCATACATGCCCACGCCATGACACTACCACCACCATGCTTCACTGATGAGGTGGTATGCTTAGGATCATGAGCAGTTCCTTTCCTTCTCCATACTCTTCTCTTCCCATCACTCTGGTACAAGTTGATCTTGGTCTCATCTGTCCATAGGATGTTGTTCCAGAACTGTGAAGGCTTTTTTAGATGTCGTTTGGCAAACTCTAATCTGGCCTTCCTGTTTTGAGGCTCACCAATGTTTACATCTTGTGGTGAACCCTCTGTATTCACTCTGGTGAAGTCTTCTCTTGATTGTTGACTTTGACACACATACACACACCTACCTCCTGGAGAGTGTTCTTGATCTGGCCTACTGTTGTGAAGGGTGTTTTCTTCACCAGGGAAAGAATTCTTCGGTCATCCACCATAGTTGTTTTCCGGGGTCTTCCAGGTCTTTTGGTGTTGCTGAGCTCACCGGTGCGTTCCTTCTTTTTAAGAATGTTCCAAACAGTTGTTTTGGCCACGCCTAATGTTTTTGCTATCTCTCTGATGGGTTTGTTTTGTTTTTTCAGCCTAATGATGGCTTGCTTCACTGATAGTGACAGCTCTTTGGATCTCATCTTGAGAGTTGACAGCAACAGATTCCAAATGCAAATAGGACACTTGAAATGAAGTCTGGACCATTTATCTGCTCATTGTAATTGGGATAATGAGGGAATAACACACACCTGGCCATGTAACAGCTGAGAAGCCAATTGTCCCATTACTTTTGGTCCCTTAACAAGTGTGAGGCACATATGCAAACTGTTGTAATTCCTACACCGTTCACCTGATTTGGATGTTAATACCCTCAAATTAAAGCTGACAGTCTGCAGTTAAAGCACATCTTGTTCGTTTCATTTCAAATGCATTGTGGTGGTGTATAGAGCCAAAAATGTTAGAATTGTGTCGGTGTCCCAATATTTATGGACCTGACTGTATGTGCTCCCATTGTGAGGAATTATCAGCTTAAAAGGAAAGCCCCATTTATAGCGGATACGAGCTGAGAAAAGGGCAGTGGTAACTTATTTAATTTTTCTACGTTTCTCTAATGTAGCCGGAGAAACATCTGGAAAGA
This sequence comes from Staurois parvus, assembly GCF_062004578.1. NCBI lineage: Eukaryota > Metazoa > Chordata > Amphibia > Anura > Ranidae > Staurois > Staurois parvus. The sequence goes on along the minus strand of NW_028318184.1, from coordinate 1,195,872 downwards.
TTTGTAAAACCAAGCCTTCGAAAGAGATTGTTGGGGTATTGCGAGCAGCTCGAAGTATGTCGTCTTTTTCAGAAAATCCTTCATACACAGGACAATGTCCCTAGGCGGTTTATCGTTAGGAGGTTTAGGGCGCAGGGCTCTATGGATGCGGTCACAAGCAAAGGATCCGGGGTCACACTCTGGAAGGAGTGATTTGAATAACTTGGTTATGGTTTGTGAAAGATCAAACACAGACTCCGGGATTCCCCTGACTCGCAGATTATTCCTGCGGTTTCAATTATCAAGGTCCTCAACCTGCGCCTGCAATTGTAAAAAGGCTGTTTGTAGATGATCATGATCTCTGGAAAGTTCACCATAAGCCAGGCTAAGTTCATCATGTTAAGTTTCTAAGCGGTCGGTCCTGGAGCCCAATGTGGCTATTTCCTGAGAGAGAACATTAGTGCTTTTATGCAATTCTGATTGGAATTTAGCGGCCAGGTTGGTGTACATAGTTTCCAAGCAAGATTCCAGGTCCCCCTTTGTAAGTTGCTGTGTATATTCATTGACCAGAGCTAATGAAGGAGCTGTGGTATCCTTCGTGGGATCGGACAGGGATGCTCATTCTGTATTATCTGGAGACATGCTGCAAATCTCGTGCGTCTTAAGTAGGTATGTCGTGAGGGACTTTTGAGCTTGTCCCCTTTTTTTCTTGGTGGAAGGCATACAGGGAGTCTCCTGGGGGTGATCAACTGGAAATTAGATAGCCAAAGGAGATAATAACCCCAGGGGACCTATAACGCCCGAATCAGGATTAGGGTTGTAGTTACATAGATGCTATCGGGCTTATCCGCAAAAACTTTATATTGTAAAAATAATTAGCGAGCTGTGAGGACGTAGAGAGGACATAGGCCGTGGTAGCCACCATCAATAACTCCCAGGAGCAGGATGATGGCTCCAACTCCCACCTTAGGGTCTGAGAGGGACGAGGGACACATATAGAACAGAGGTCCCCCTATGATGAGCACAGGGCCCTCCAGGGCAGATCCAGGGAGCCCCGGCACTCCACCAGGGCAGTATATAGGCCTCAGGGCTCAACAGGGGCCGTGGTCACAGAGGAGGGCGGTTTCTGGAGCAAAGAACGGGAGCCCCATTTCGTGAGTCACTGGGGGGGGGCAGGATGATCAGTAGCCGCCAGCCCCCTTGCCTCCTATACTCACTGTGGCTCGGATGAGGAGGTCCGTATCAGGTGGAGTAGGCCGCAGATGCTCGCTGCCACGGGGAGCGGCAATATACAGCGGCGCCTCACTCCCAGACCCAGGGGATGCAGAGGGTGCCTCTGATGTCCTTGGATGAGCCACTGCCACCCGGATGGCAGTGGGTTTAAATACGAGGCGCCGGAGTCCCGGATCATGCGGCCGCGCCAGGCCGCGAATGTCCGCCGCTACAAATGGCGGATATATCACCTGGAGCCCCTCTCCCAGATACAGGGGATGTCACCAGGGGCCTCCACTGCCCCGTTGTGGTCCGCAGCTGCATGGATGACAGCGGATTGTGTGGGTCGGCGCCAGAGCTCCGGATTATTACTTTGTGCGGTTTTACATAATGTACTGTGTGTGTTTTTACTAGGGAAACCTGCTGCTTTATATTTCTCTGCTGTGCAGAGAAATACAAAGCAGCATGTCCTTGCTGGCAGGAGAGAGACCTGTGCTGTTTACGCATAGGTCTCGCCCCTTCCAGCTTTCCCCGACGATCACCGAATCTTTGGCAGGAACCCAGTGATTGACCTCCATAGCTGCCAATGGCAGCACGGGTAGGGCGGCACGCACGTGCCCCCCCACCTGGAGATGCAAACCACGTATATATACGTGATTTTGTGCCACTCTGTAGCAGTAGTTCTACTCTAGGGCAGTGGGCAAGAGGTTAACAATAGAGCTGAAGTTTTGTTGAGGGAAAAAAAAACATTAGTGACCTAATTACCCTGTAGTGAAGTATGTCTCATATCATTGAGACAGCTGGATCCTGGAGAAATCTTCTGTGCATGTATACCTCATCCTCTTCTGTCTCTGAACGTTCGGTCCTCCAGGAGTTATTGGCTCCAAATCCTCTGTGAGTCTGTAGTGAACAAGCTCCCAACAGGGACCTGACTACTCCTCCATTAAGAAAAGTTCTTTCATTGCTTTCACGTCCTGTAACACAATCTGTGAATGGTAGAGAGTCTGAAGAGTCGCACAATTTTTTTCCTTATTCACAGATCATGTTACATGCAGTGTGTACTATGAAACAACTTTTCCCAGTGTAGGAGGAGGGGGTGGGTCCCCATCAGTGGTGTATTTATCCCTTGTGCTGCCCTAGGCAACACTAAAATTGGGCAACCACCACCGTCCCCTCCCTCCCCCACCCAATTTAAGAACTCACCGTATTGAAAGAAGTAGCCGGCCACCTTCCAGCAGCGCACAGCCTCCTGGTTGCGCTCAGGCAGTGCCTCGCCAAGTCCCCATCCGTGGCACTGCCCCCCTGAAAATTACCACTCCAGCAAATGCCATTTTTGCATTATGCCCACCCAGGGTATAACCCCTTCTACTACCAGCATAATTCAGTTTTTTGTTGCTATCCTAGAAGGATTGGCCTCCTATTTTCTACTTCACTGATTTAAAGTGGTTGTAAAGGCTAGTTTTTAAAATTAAAAAAATGTTATACTTGCATGCTTTGTGAAATTATATTGCTCCCTTGCCTCTTCTTCTTCCGAATGCCCCCATGGCAGGCTGAGTGCTATGGGGGCACCCATGTAGGCGTGCTCCTGAACATCTCCCTGCTGCTGCTTGTGCTTCAAGAGCCATTAGGAACTTCGATCCCAGATCCATTCCTCCTGTCCACCTGCTGTGAGGCTTTGTCACCTGCAGCTGTGTGACCTTCCCTGCTGCCCTGATCGGGTTGCTTTTATCCAACAGGGCAGTTAAATAGAAGTTGATTGAGATTTGACCATTTCAAGTGTGGTGCTCACACTACAATTGCAAGATAAGACTGTCACTTCTGCCAGTACTTGCTCTGGCTTTGAGTCTTACAAGGCCCCTAAGGCCTCCAGTACCTCCCCTTTTTAGAAGTTTAGAAGCGCCCTGATAATGTACTTGCACTACCCCCCCCCCCTTCCTCCCCTGCTAATGCTTGCTGGCACTGTACCCTTTTAATGAGCTTGTCTCTAAGAGGTCCAAAGAAAATCTTGTGCAAAGCGTGAAATAAAATTCGTGAGCTGCAAGCATAAAGTTACATACTCTAAAATAATATAAAATGGATGTTGTGCTATGTGCTTGGTGTTTTAAGCTCAAAGTGCACATACTGTACACGCAGTGAAAGAAGACATGCTGTGCTCCTGATGTAATTGCCAATTAAACCAATGAATGGGTGGATCATAGGAATCATGTGGCGACAAAGGAATCTGCAGTTTGCTTTGTTGTTTTAACTGGAGATGATCAGTGTATGGTACCGTTTAATGCAGGGATAAGTTGATGTACGGACCTTCCTTCTTACGCCTACCCTGAGACTAAAGGCTTCCTGTTATCTATGTACAAATGAGTGTTTTTTTTTTTTTTTGCAACAATATAATATAATTTATTACAGAGAGCACAAAGTTTTTCTCTCTTTGCATCTTTGTGCATGAGTGATAATCCTGGAGTTGAAGCAGTGTGCAGCAACCATAGGTGAAGCAGCTGTGTCTTTGCTATCGAAAGGATACGTGCTTAAATTGATTCTAAAGGTTGTAATTTAAAAATGAAAAAAACAAACATGTTATACTTACCTGCTCTGTACAATGGTTTTGCATAGAGCAGGCCTGATCCTCATCTTGTTGGGTCCTGCTGGCGACAGTCTTGGCTCCTCCCCCCTGCAGAGGGTCGCCAATAGCAAACCTCTTGCTATGGGAGGGGGGGTCACTTTAGCAGTCTCGTTCCCACGCCACGCTTCTTTGAATGGACATTGTCCATTCACATACAGAGTGTGGCTTGGCCCCATTCCCACTCTTTCCTCATTGGCTCACTGGCTCTGATTGACAGCAGCAGGAGCTGTGTGCACCAATGAGGAGAGAGAGAGAGAGACATAGGAGAACTGCTCTCATGCACATCTCTGGATCGAGATGGAGCTCAGGTAAGTATAAGGGGGGGGGGGGGAGGTACTGCACCCAGAAGGCTATTTACCTTTATGTATAGAAAGCATTTGCCTTCTGCCTTTAGAACCACTTTAAGACCTTTTAATATTAGAGGTCACATCAATAAGGTGAGAACATGCCCTTAAGAGTTTTGGTGAAGGCTTCACTGATGATAATTCATAAACGTGCATCATGGGTGGAAGATTACAACACTTTTCATTCAGATATTCATGGATATTTAAAAAAGATGCTTATTTTTTTTATTATAGTTTGAATTACAATATATATATATATATATATATATATATATATATATATATATATTTTTTTTTTTTTTTTTTTTTTTTTTTTTTTTTTTTTTTTTAATTATTATACAGGATTTATATAGCGCCAACAGTTTGTTCAGCGCTTCACAATATAACACATTATTATTTGTTTGAGCTTGAAACACTAAGCACATTGATATTGGGGTTAATTGTTTAGTGGTTGTTAATGCATTTTATTTCATTTTAAATTAGTGCAGCATTTGTATTATATTATTAAATAGTCCAGCACTGCTTTGGATCTGGCCATCTCTCACCTTAACAAAATGCTTACCATTCCAGTTGATGTCCCTTTTAAAGGACTCCACAAATAAGAGCCTGAAAGCTTTTTCTACGGCCATGTTCTCTTCTGCAGGCTCCACCTTGCACCCTGTTCTGGGGGTAGCTCTCTTAATGCAAGACTATGGCTAACTAGGTTATATCCTCTCAGCAATTATATGACCAATGTTGACACCAAAATATTACAGACAAGGAGGTGGAAGGGAACGAAACTTGTAACAAGCTTGTAACCCTGGAACTCTTACACCCAAGCATCGGGAATGCAAAACGTCCAAGCATCCACAATTGCCCTTCCTGTGCACTCTATCCATGCAGGGGACTTGGTCTTTAGGGAAATCTCACCTCCCAATAAATATGGCGCTTTTGACCACGTGGCTATCTCTCCAGTATTGGACTGACCGGGTCTCAGGTCATTTGCTACGCATTCAGTCAGGCAACTCCACGGAAGTAAAGTACATAAGCTGTTATTGAGAACCAGGAAACGTTGCTGCAGCAAAGGAGGTAGACCGAATTCTGTACTGGGTAGAGCAACATGTTCTAGCTCTATTTGACGTGTACATCCCAGGCATAGGGAATTGGCAGGTAGACTTTCTCACCTGACACTTCTGGACCTGCGGGGCAGATCTCTACACCGAGAGGGGTTTTAGGACTTGTGTTGCAAGTGTGGTATGCCAGATGTGGATCTTTGGGTCTCCAGGCTCAACAACCAACTAGACAGGTTTGTCTCCAGGCACAGGGATTCTCTAGCAGAACAGTGGATGCTCTGGTGGTTCCATGGGATCAGTACACCATGATCTATACTTTTCCTTTCCTGAATCCCCATCCTCTTCTGCTTCACATGTCCGAGATGACGTGTATTCTGGTAATTCTCATTGCTCCGCACTGGCCTAGATGGATGTGGTACAATGGCCGGTTAAGACTCCTGGCAGACACTCTGTGGGCTAATCTTGGGGGCCAGGATTTCTATTTCTAAGATCTATTCGCCATCCTGCTTCACGGTCTCTGGCTTTAAGGGCAGGGCTGTTAGAGCGCAGGTTTTGTGAGATGGGCATCTTTGAAACTGTGATTTCTATGATGGTAAAATGTCAGAAGGCTACTGCTCGCAAGGTCTATCATTGGACATGAAAGGCATACTTCATTTAGTGTGAATTTCTCGGCTTACGCCCTAGACGTTTTGCAACAAATCCTATCATTCCTGAAGCTTGGTATGAACTAACATTTAGTTCTCAGCACTATTGCCACTAGGTTTCTGCTGATTTCTCTCTTATTTCAGAGACTGTAGCTCCCCCTTCCTCTATGATTTTGTGGGATCTGATTCTCTCTGCACTTCAGTAACTGCTGTTTGATCCCATTAGAGACATTCCTCTCTCTACTCTTACATGGTGGTATTCCTTGTAGTCATCACTTCAAGTGTCTGAATCAACAGCTTTATCTTGCAAGGAACCCTATAGAGGTCAGGTGGTGTTGAGACCCAGGACTTCCTTCTTGCCTAAGATAGTTTCTGCCTTTCACCTAAACCAGGACATAATTTTTCCTGCTGTCTGGATTCAGATCACCAATGGGAAATTTCCCTCCATTGTCTGAATGCGGTTCGAACTGTGAGAGTTCATCTCTAGGCCACCGCTGCTTTCAGAAAGACTGATTGTCTTAAGTGTTCACTGGCTTCCTGATCCACCATCTCTAGGTGGCCCAGACAGACCATCATTCATATTTATGGTCTCAAGGATTGGGTTCCACCCTCCCTGTCAAAGTGCATTAGATCTGGTTAGGCTTTTTGTGGTCAAGCAACTGTTTGCCAGATTTGCAAGAATGCTACCTGGTCTTCTGTTGACACTCTTTAAGTTCCATGATGTGGATGTTGTAGCTTCATCTGATGCCAGATTTGGATGTAGGGGTCCTTTAGGTGGCCATTTGAGCTGCAGGCGGTCCCCAGTTCTCTGTTTTTTGTTTTTTTTTGTCTCAACATTGAATACCTTTGCGATGAATTGAGACATTAATTGTGAGCAAGGACTATTCATCCAACATCAGTACCTGATCTCACAAGTATACCTTTTTTTTTAAAAGGTCCAAATTCCCATAACCATACAGTTGGTATAGAAATTAAATGATCCCCTTTAAGATAATCACATAATCACATGTTGTTGCTTTGCAATCTGAAATGAAGAGACACAGTTTGTTTTTGTTTTATCCAGCTGTATTTACTCGGTGCACCTTATAACATCCAAGTGAAAGATATAACACCAACATGTCAGAATGTTTTGTTGGAAAAGGGATCCCCCTCCGTAAAATGTAATTGGGTATATCTAATCACCTTCTCAATGGAACACAAAGCCATTTGACTCTCAACTGTGATCAGCTGTGGTCATTTTGATTAGCTCAGCATGAAAGAGCTTTCCTGGAGCATTTCAGTCCCTGATAGTGCAACTGAAGCAGACAATCAACAGTGCAGGCCACTGTTAAAAGATCTCTGGGATAAAATTGTGGACCGGCACAAGTCAGGAGGTGGATACGAAAATACTCAAAGGCTATATCAATGCCAAAAAGCAAAGTGAAGTCTATTATTTAGAAGTGGAAGGTAATTAGTGCAACACAAACCCTCCCAGGATCAGGATGTCACTCAAACTGGATCAAACAGCCAGAAGGAAACTGGTCAGAGAGGCTAACAAGACGCCTACAACAACTCTGAAGCAGTTGCAGAAATTTTTGGCAAAGAGCGATCATTGTGTGCAAGTGACAACAATATCACAAACTCTCCACAAATGTGACTTGTATGGAAGGATTGCAATAAAAAAAACACTCCAAGAATGACCACATGCAGTCACCGCTGTGCTTTCTCAGAACGCACCTTGAAGATTGAGGCCACGTGGAAAAAGGTGTTATGGTCAGATGACACTAAAATTGAATTCTGTGGCCTCAACACTAAACGATATGCGGAAATCCAATACAGCTCACCATCCAAATAACACCATTCCTACAGTAAAGCATGGAAGTGGTAAAATCCTGTTATGGGGGTGTTTCTCTATAGCAGGGATTGGAGCACTTGTTGGGATAGAAGGAAAAATGGATGGAGCAATATACCATCAAATTCCTGAGGAAAATCTACTGCCCTCTGCTAGAAAGTTGTCAATGGGAAAAAGATTTACTTTCAACATGACAATGACACAAAACACACAGCAAAAATGACCACACAGTGGTAGAAGGAGAAAAAGATGAGTGTCTTTGCATGGCCTGGCATGTTGGTGTGTGATTTTTCACTTGGATGTTATTAGTTGTACTGAGAAAATACATCTGGATAAAACAAAAACTGTGTCTTCATTTCAGGCTGCAAATCAATAGAATGTGATTAAGGGAGGACGATTCTTTTCTATAGTCACTGTATTTCAGTCTTATGGAAAGCCTTCCAAAGCGACTGAAGGCAGTTTTAGCTGCAAATGGTGGGGGAAGAGCCTGAGATTTATGCCCATGATTTATGTAGGGGATGTCCAGCAAGCTCATTTGTGTCCACACACTTTAAGCTACAGTATATAGTGTATATACATCCTGTGTATCAGTAGCATTATGTCATCTGGTACACAGACAGGGGCCTCAGCAGACATAATAAAATGGCATTAAGGAAAACTGTCACCACATTATTGTGTGCTTTTTAAATTACTTGTCAAAAGAAACTCGTTATGCCTGATCGCTATTTTGTTTGACAGGATCAGATTTATTTACCGTGTACAGGGACTGTCGGGCAGTCATATCAAGCACTGAGAGCATAAGTGAGAGCGATGTCAGTGACCCATCAGTGGAAGGTAAACTACTAGGTTTAATAACTTACATTTGTTGAAAATTTCCTGGGCACTCTATGTAGGTCTGCTGTGTATGAAAGATGAGGAGGACTGGGGAAACACCTCACATTAGCAATCCTTTTGCTTCTGGCAACTCGCTAGCAACAGGTATGCTAAAGAGACAATCCTGCTCCTACAGCAGTTTCTGTCAGTGACTGAAATACTGCACAGTCTTACTTGCCAGTGATGGAGCAACACCTTGTTGATTCAAGCAGAGAAGGAGCAATGCTGCAGAAGAAGGCAATGCTCTCTTTGCACTCTTAGAAATCCTGTTGTTAATGAGTTTCCACGTTTCTGGTTCTGTGAAGTGTGTCTGCAGATGTATTTCTGGCTGTGTAAGTCCAGTATTGGATTTGCCTTTGCAGACATGTTAATTGTTGTGTCACTTGTGTATCTGCACACGTTACTAGTTGGGTACTGATTGTGTATCTGTAGATATGTAACTATTTTTAAGTATGTTACTGATTGTGTTTCTTTAGACATGTTTATGATTGTCAATGTGTTGCAGATCGCTTTTCTGTGGACGTTTCTGCCTGTCGGTACTGTACTCCTTTTGTATCTGGAGACTTGTTACTTGTTGTATTACTATTGTACTGATTATGTGTCTGCAGATATATTACTGGCTGTGTCAGCACTGTTCTAGTTCTATTCTGTAATATTAGCAATTCTGTTCTGTAGAACTTTTAACTTATGCTTAAGCCACTGCATGTAAGTGGTTATTTCTCTTTGATTCACTACTTAATCCTGCATTTTTCTTTACTAAATCATTTTTGTAGCTTTAAACAACACATTTGTAATAGATGACTGCTTTTAGCAAGGTTACTTTTAGCAGAAGCAGTGAATGCTCTTGTGACCCATATGATCAGAACACCCTAATTCCAAAGATCCAGTTTTATGCATCATCGCACCCTGATTTATGCCTTTCTCGCTCTGAAGATTCTTCCTCGTCTGCTTCACAGAATCAAGACGAGGTGCATTCTGGTAATCATCATTGCTCTGGACGGGCCCAGGCAAATGTGCTACACCGTCCTGGAAGATGCTCAGTGGGCTCTTCTAGATTATCAGGATCATCTGTCTCAAGGACATATGCTCCCTTTCCTGCAGTCTGTGTCTGGACCATAATTGGGCTCTCAGCACTAGTAAAGGTTAGGCTTATGCCTTTTCTGTCTTATTCCAGAGGCTATTTGTCTCTCATTCCTTAATTAGTATGCTTGTGCAGGGAGTCTCCCATGCAGCTCCCTGTTTGTTCCCCCTGTGACTCAGTGGGATCTGAATCTGGTTCTGTCTGCCCTTTAGAAACCATTGTTTGAAACCAAAAAAGAGATCCCACTGTCTTTTTTTCTTACTCACAATGTCCTACTACTTGTAGCCATCACCTCAAGTGTCTGAACTGGTGGCCTTATCCTAAAAGTAAACTTTTCTGGTTTTGTATAGGGAAATGGTTCTGTCGAGGCCCAGGATGACTTCTTGCCTAAGATAGTTTCTGCCTTTCGCCTCAATCAGGATGTCATTCTTCATTCCCTCCTTTTACGCTCCAGTTCACAAAAAAAAATTCCTCCATTATTTGTATGTAGTTTGAGCTGTGGGTGTTTCTCTACTGCTTCTTTCCAAAAGACCGATTTCCTTTTTGTCACTCCCAGAATCAGATTCAGGTTTACGGTCTCAAGGATCGAGCTCCCTGTTTTCTGTTGAGACTCTCTGTTGGATCAGTGAGTGCCTTTTGGGCATTGGGCAACTGTTTTCCAGATTTGTAAAGCTGCCACATGGTTTTCTGTTCACACGTTCTCTAAGTTCTACCAAGAAGATGGTTTGCTCTAATCTGATGCCAGCTTCAGAATTCGGTTCTTCAGGCAGGTCTTTGAGCCGCAGGCAATCCCCAGTTCCTGTAGTTTTTCTTGCGCCTATCTGTAATTGTTTGCTGTGTTGCCCTCCTCCTCAGACTGCTTTTGGACATCGAAAAGGTTTCAGACTTCTTGTATCTGTTAGTAGACAAGAAAAAAAAAAAAAAGGATTTTGGGCTCAGTATTTCTTGGACTCCACTGAGGGACACAGATCCGACTCCTCTGTGTGTATGATCATGCTCTTTATACTGCTTTGCTAAAAAAGTTAGGTATGTTGGTTGTAGTTGAGGTAATACATTTTCATTGTCCAATCTTCCTGAAAGTGGCAGGATAACCTGAAGGTTTAAGATTTCCTGCATCCTTCAGTGGCCTTGAAGTTTTTTTTTTTTTTGGGTAGAGCTTTTGAGATCTGACCCGCTTATTGGCCTGGAATTGGTGCCCCTTGTTTTACCATGGGGACTGTACCCACACCCTGCTGTAGACTCGCAGACTGCAATGTTTGCTTTGGGAACTGTATTCTGCATTCACCTTAGCATGGACTGAAACACGTGAAGTTAGCTGCAGGGTGCTTATGTCTATGGAAATGATCAGACCTGAAAGAGATGAACGGTCTTGATGTCACATTTTTGTTTTGTTTTTTCAAACCTGTTTGTGACTTACAGTTGATTTCTAAGCAGACCCGGCACTGACCTTATATTTGCATCCCCTCTTTTTAGTATACTGGTTGATTTTCTATCACTTTACCAATGTGGTAGCATCTCAGAAATGTGTTCCTAAATACAGTTCCTACAAATATGAATTTCTGGGGAGCCTACCGGTTTATTTTTGTACCTTCTGGTTATGTACCTAGGCTGTAGAGCAGTAGTCTCCAAAATGCAGCCATTTTGCCTGCCTTTATCCTGCCCCTGGGGCACTTTTCCTTCCCCTGATACGAGGCACAAATCCTCCAAATTACACAAATGATAAAGCACCATTCTTTCCACTGACCGCAACAGTGGGGCATAATTTCCTCCACTGACTTCAACTATGGGGCACTATTCCTTCCACTGACATCAACGATGGGACAGTATTCTTTCCATTGACACCATCAATGGGGTACTATTTCTCCTGCTAATACCATGGATAGAATACTATTCCTTCCACTAATACCACTGATTGGACATTATTCTACCCCCTACTGACTGCAGGTCGTATGAAATTTTTATACTCCCATGGACAGCCAAGCCTGAGGCATTGTTTACTCTCACTGACACTGGGGCATTTTCTACTCCCACTGGCCAAAATACCCAAAGTCTTAATGACAATAAACTGGTCCTTTTTTATTAACAAAGTTTTGATACCCCAGCTCTAAAGAACCTCTACTTTCAGTATACCAAAGGTGCTTGGTCTAAATCAGAGGTTTCTAAACAAGGGGCCAGTTTACTGTCCTTCAGACTTTGCGAGGGCTGGACTGCAGCCAGTGTGAGTACAAAAGGTCCCGATGTTAGTGGGAAAAAAATAGTGCCCCATTGTTTGGTGTCACTGGAAGGAATTGTGCCCCATCATTGGTGTCATTTGAAGGAGTTGTGCCCCCTTCATTTGTGTAAGTGGGGGGAATTATACCCAATTGTTGGTATCAGTAGATGAAATAATGCCCCAAGGGCCAGATAAAAGCAAGCAAAGGGCCGCAGTTTGGAGACCACTGGTGAGTGAACACCATTTTAAATACAAACAAAGCTACATTATGGGAAGGTAATTTTGTTTCTTAATCTGGTTGCTTTTAGACTGTCACTCATGATGGTCTGGTTTCCATGGAAAGCTGTTTCCTAAAAGCTGCTTGTGCTAGAGAGGGAAATTCCTCTTCCTTTTTTTACTTTTTTTTAAAAAGGTTTATTGTTTTTTTCAACATAAAATGATAGAGTACCAGCAATGGAAGAAGATATGGGGTGGGGTGCGGTGGGGGAGCTAGTCCAGATAGACATTGAACATATCTGTAGCATATTATATCATTGTGGGGCAGCACAGTGACTAAATGGTTAGCTCTTCCGCCTGGCAGTACTAGGGTCCTTGATTTGAATCCCAACCATGACACCATGGACGTTCTCCCTGTCCCTGCATGGGTTTTCTCTGTGTACTCCAGTTTCCTCCCACACTCCAAAGACATGTTGGCAGGTTAAATGTCTAAATTGGCCCTAGTATGTGTATGTAGGAATGTGAATTAGGGACTTTAGATTGTACGCCCCTTGAGGGTTAGGGACTGAGGTGAATGTACGAATATATACCGGCGTATAAGACGACTTTTTACCCCTTGAAAATCTCAAAAGTCGGGGGTCGTCTTATACGCCGGTATACGGCATACTGACACTTTTTAGGGGGGCGGCGCGGTGCCGCCGCCGCCCCCCCCCTTCCAACGGAAGGGACACGAAGTACAGGGGTGGGCAGGGGCTGTTTCTTACCTGGCTCCGGTCCCACGACGATCCGGTCCAGGAAGTGCGGCTGCTCCTACAGTTCGGCCACTGGATGTTCGCGTGGCTGCTCGGCTCCGCCTCCTCACCGGTGATTGACCGCCAGAACTGTAGCTCAGGAAAGGCACACAAACGGCCAATCACCGGCGAGGGGGCAGAGCCGAGCGGCCCCGTGAAAATCGAGTGCAGGAGCAGCAGGTAAGTGTTCAGTGTAGAGGTGCTGCTGCAACCACATATGCTGGCTGCAGCAGCACCATACTAGAACAGGGTCAGCAAGTGTAATTGGTGTCAGTGGGAGGAATAGTGCCCCATCACTGATACCAACGATGGGGCACTATCCCCCCCCCCCCCACTGACACCAACGATGGGGCACTATCCCCCCCCCACTGACACCAATGATGGGGCACTGTTCCCCCCCCCCCCCCCCCCCTCTGACACCAATGATGGGGCACTATCTCTCCCCCCCCCCCCCCACTGACACCAATGATGTGGCACTATTCCACCCCCCACTGACACCAATGATGGAGCACTATTCCACCCCCCACTGACACCAATGATGGAGCACTATTCCACCCCCCACTGACACCAATAATGGGGCACTATTCCACCCCCCACTGACACCAATGATGGGACACCATTCCTCTCACTGACACCAATGTTGGGACACTATTCCTCCCACTGACACCAATGATGGGGCACTATTCCCCCCCACTGATACTAATGATGGGGCGCTATTCCTGCCACTGATACCAATGATGGGGCGCTATTCCTGCCACTGATACCAATGATGGGGCACTATTCCTGCCACTGATACCAATGATGGGGCACTATTCCTCCCACTGATACCAATGATGGGGCGCTATTCCTGCCACTGATACCAATGATGGGGCACTATTCCTGCCACTGATACCAATGATGGGGCACTATTCCCCCCACTGATACTAATGATGGGGCACTATTCCCCCCACTGATACGAATGATGGGGCACTATTCCTGCCACTAATACCAATGATGGGGCACTATTCCTCCCACTGGTGTGCATTGGAAGAGGGGTAGTCTTATACGGCGAGTATAGCTCAAACACTACATTTTAGCAGGAAAAGTAGGGGGTCGTCTTATACGCCCAGTCGTCTTATACGCCGGCAAATACGGTATGTAAAGCGCTGCGTAAAATTGACAGCGCTATATAAGTACCTGTAATAAAAAAATAACTTGTACCACATATTGTATTGGCATATGATAGAGTAAAATAGAAGAGACCATGGCCAAACATCCATTCCTTTTACCCCTATATGGTAAGCTTCTCAAAATGGAGAAGTAATGGAGGGTAGGGGACCCCTTCCTTTAACTAGTTTGTCACAAGATCTAGTGCCAAGTATAGTCTTTATTTCCACACTTTTTCCAGAAGATACAAACAATAGTAGCTATATAAATAGCAAAGCTAGAGTTTGAGAACAGTTCCAGGAGGGAAGTGCAGTTTTAGCAAACATCTTGTGTTACATTGGCCTTCAGAGCACCATTTATATCCAAATGCTTAGGCAGCTGTGTCATAGTTCTCCTTTCATAGTTCTGCAGATGGGATCATATTGTACCCTCTACACTTAAAAAGGTTTAGAGAGGAACCCTGCTTGTCTTTACATGTAATATTACTTGTGCTTTATACGTATGCATAGGTGGGTTTTCCTACACCTTCACAGCATTAAAATGGATCTCCAGCCACAGTGGGAAAGGGTTAGAATCTTTGCTGGGTGGTCATTGTCCTCTTTGAGAATTTCCTCACATTCTGTCCTGAGGACCATAGAGAGAGTTGCAGTGGTTGTAAAGGTAGAAGGTTTTCTTCACCTTACTGCATTCTATGCAACAAGGTAAAAAACCTTCTGCATGCAGCTTCTGCCACAACCCACCCTAAATACATACCTGAGCCTTGTCTCCGCTCTCTCTTCCCTCATTGATTTAGATACAGCAGCAGAAGCCATTGGCTCTCGCTGCTGTCAATCAGAGGCAGTAACAAGGGGTGAGGCCAAGCCCTATTTTGTATGGACACGAGCAGGGCTCGGGTGCAAGCACCCATGAGTGCCCTCGGAGCAAACGACTTGCTCTGGGGGCGCTTGGTGGGGGGGGGGGGGCCCAGAGCGCCAGAGAGGGACCCCAGAAGAGGAGGACCTGGGCTGCTCTGCAAAAACCATTGCACAGAGCAGGTAAGTATGACGAGTGTTATTTTAACCACTTGCCAACTCTATAGCTGAATGACTGCTACAGCGTGGTTGTCCAGTTCTGGGAGGACATCATATGACGCCTTCCCGCGTGCATCCAGAGGTCTCCTTGATCACTGTGTCCTACGGACACACAGCTGATCACTTGATGAGGTAAAAGGCCAATTACAGCGGCCTTTTACCACATGATCAGCTGTGTCCAATGACACAGCAGATCACAATGTAAATAAAATTTTTGGTTATCGGCACCACTTTCCTCATGCTGTCGCAGCGTGAGAAAAGTACTGCTGATAACCAGCAAATGACACAGAGAACATCTGCACTGATCATCAGGGCACTGATAATCCGTGCCCATCAGTGCTACCCAGCAGTGCCGCCAGTCAGTTCTTTCAATCAGTGCCGCCAGTCAACGCTGCTTATCAGTTCTCATCATTGCTGCATATCGGTGCAGCATCATCCGTGTCTCATCAATGACCACCAGTGCCACCTATTAGTGCCCATCAGTTCTGCCTATCCGTGCCACCTCATCAATGCAGCCTCATCAACGCACATCAGTAAAGAAGAAAAAGTACCTGTTTGCAAAAGTTTATAATAGAAGCAAAGAAAAACTTTTTTTTTTTTCTTGTTTAACCAGAAGCCTACAGGGCACTTATACCCCCTTCCTGCCTAGGCCAATTTCCAGCTTTCAGCGCTGTCGCACTTTGACAATTGCGCGGTCATGCAACACTGTACCCATATGAAATTTTTGTCATTTTTTTGTGACAGAGCTTTATTTTGGTGGTATTTAAACACCTCTGGGTTTTTTATTTTTTCTTAAACCAAAAACCACTGAAAATTTTGAAAAGAAAATGTTCTTTCTTAGTTTTTGTTGTAAAATTTTGTAAATAAGTGATTTTTCTCCTTCACTGATGTGCGCTAATGAGGCTGTAGTGATGGGCACTGATAGGCTGCACTGATGGACACTGATAGGTGGCACTGATGGGCATTGACAGGCAGCACTGTTAGGCGGCACTGACTGGCACTGTTAGGCGGCACTGACTGGCACTGTTAGGCGGCACTGACTGGCACTGTTAGGCGGCACTGACTGGCACTGTTAGGCGGCACTGACTGGCACTGTTAGGCGGCACTGACTGGCAGCACTGATGGGTGACGCTGAAAGGCAGCGATATGTGGCATTGATGTGCACTGGTAGGCACTTATGTGGCATTGATGGGCACTGGCACGAGGCACTGATGAGCACTGACACAAGGCACTGATGAGCACTGACACAAGGCACTGATGAGCACTGACACAAGGCACTGATGAGCACTGACACAAGGCACTGATGAGCACTGACACAAGGCACTGATGAGCACTGACACAAGGCACTGATGGACACTGACAGGTGGCACTGCTGGGGCCACACTGATCATCAGTGCCCTGATGATCAGTTTACATGTCCCCTCCGTGGAAAGCCGATTACCAGCTCTCCTCTCCTCAAGAGCTGTCAGCGTGACAGCTCGAGAGGAGAGAAATGCCGAAAACTGCATTTCCCTGTTTACATGTGATCAGCTGTGATTGGACACAGCTGATCACATGACCAAGCCGACATCTTCGGCTCTTTCCGTGATCGGTGATCCGCTGTGCCGAGGGACACAGCGCACCGCCGATCACCGCGCTGCGCGCTCCCTGAGCCGCGCATGCGTGGTGAGAATGGGAGGGCGCCATATGACGTCCTCCCAGAACGAGAGAACCACCTTTGCGTCTTTCATATTACTATATGGCCGGCGGGAGGTGGTTAAAATGTTTTGCTCTTTTTTGTTTATAGTGCAAAAAATAAAAGACCCAGTAGTGATACCACCAAAAGAAAGATCTACGTGTTTGAAAAAAAAAAAAAAAATTCATATGGATACAATGTTTCATGACCAAGCAATTGTAATTCAAAGTGCTACAGCACTGAAAGCTGAAAGGGGGTAAAAGTGCCTGGTAGTCAAGTGGTTAAGAAAAAAAACTTGAACCTTAGCCCTCATGCACACGGGATGTTTTAATTTGTGGTTTGTTACTTTTTACCGCATTTTTCAGCATTAGAGTTTTTTTACAGCTAAAAAAACTCTAGAAACCCACTAGTCCTGGGTTTTTTTTCCAGCCAAAAAACGTTGATTACAATCTATGTGTGCATATACACAAAGGATAACATGCTGGGGGGTTTACTGGCTGTAGAAAAAAACGTCAAAAGCCAGAAACAGCAACTGTAAAAACGTCAAGTGTGCATGAGGACCTAATAGAAAGCTCTTAATGGGGCCACAACAACAGTAAAAAACCTTTTTCTATCTGTTCACAGCAATATCCAAACCATAAAAAGGCTGGAGTTCCACACAATAAAATCTTAAAGGGAGTCATTGCAAATAGACCAGGATGGTACTTGGTACAGATATCCATAGCAATGTTCATTTTAATCAATAATTTTTATTTTTGGAGGTAATCAATACATCTATGCTGTGAGTCAGTCAAGACTCTCTCTCTACACTTTGGGGTGTAGTTAGGCCAGACTAGGACCTTCTGATTCCCCTTTGGACAAATACTGTATATAGTTATGTGACCCACATTACAAACCTATTAGTTACTCCGTTGTCTTCTCCAGTTATTTCCATTCTAATGTAGCTTTGCAGACTGCTACAGTAGGATTACATTGTTTTGAACAAGGCTTTTTTTTTTTTTTTTTTTTTTTTTGAGGGACATAGAAATCCAGATATGGTCAGATTATACTGTCACCTAAAGGAGGATTGGACACTGGCAAACAAAATAGGAAAAATTGTAGGTCAGCCCAGGATGAGCCCTCCTCCTACCAGCATGCCTCATTTTTTTGCTTTGTCCTGGGGGATGGACATCTTAGGCTAACATTTTTGCAAGCTTTTTCTTCAGTCAAGATTCTTCCACAGTATAGCTGAGCTAATCTGTATATGTGGCTATCCCAATCAGTCTTTCCTAAGTGCCACACCTGACCCCACTAGACTGGATCTCTGGAGCTAGCCTGGAATGGGACCTTTGGGCACTTGTCTTTGTATTGTGGCACTTTCCAGACCTGTACATACTTGTAAATGGTAGCCACTGATTGTATACCATACAGACCACGAACCTATAGCTACCTCAGTACTGTGACTGCTGAGCGTGTTTGAATTTCCTGCTTTCAGTCAGTTTTACACAGAAGGGGTTAACACCGAAGGAATGAGTGCCGACAATGTCTGCTGGGTCTAGTTTTATGGGCGTGCTATGTACTCTTTTCCACGGTTAAGCATTGAGGAAGCATATTCCTACTGCTGCTAATCGCAGGAGCCATATATAACTCCAATCATGGGTTAATTCCTACTGTCCACCTACAGTGACCAGGTCACCTTCAGCCATCTGACCCTGCTGTCCAAGCAACCAGGTCTGAGTATCTGGGGACCTGTTTCATACTGTCAGATCGCCCTCCACCTTGTGGGGAAACACGCCTGATTCTCGACACAGGGACCAGTCCCGCTGTACCAAATGCGCCCAGCTCACACTCTTTAACAGTTTTGGTACTGCTTGAAGTGTACAGAAATCACCTATATACATCAATATGCAGCCTGCAGTGGACCTCAGCATTATTGGGTTAGTAGAACGTCTTCTCCCATCAGGTAAGAGAGATCCATCAACTGGGTAGATAAAAGTGCTCCTGCACCTGTCAGTTATATCCCATGGGCTTCATTTCTTCTGCTACACACGGCATAACTCCCTTATTTTTATCACTATCATTTTTATTAGCTCTATTACTTTTGTTTTATCAGTCCAGAATATTACTGGAAGGTAGGATTTTTTGCTCACTATGTACAGTATATACTGCTACATGAGGCTGAAATAATTCTGCCATATATATATTTTTATTCGAGTTTATTTTTACACATTTATCTGTTTAATCATTCTTTTTAGAATGTATTGATTTATTTTATATGTCTATTATATCCTTTATACGTTTTAAATGGGTCATTTCGCATAGTTACATAGTCAGACTGGTTGAAAAAAGATACAAGTCCATTTAGTTCAACCAAAAAAAAAAATATATATATTTCCTATATACACAATCCAATACCCACAGTTGATCCAGATGAAGGCAAAAAAACCCAGCAAAGCATGATCCAATTTGCTCCTGCAGGGGAAAAAATTCCTTCCGGATTCCCCAAGAGGCAATCAGATACTCCCTGGATCAACTATACCTATAAATGTTAGTATCCAGTTATATTGTGTACATTTAGGATATAATCCGTGTCTTTTTAAAACCCATCTACTGAGCTGAATAAAATAAGAGCTTGTGAGCTGCTATGCCAAATACTCAGTGCCAAAATGTGATAAGTGAATTTTTCCTATGCAAATATTAGCAGATTGCTTGCACCATACACATACTCATACACATGTGCCAATAATAAAGAGTAACAAAACAGTACTGCGCTCCACTTAAAACTGATGAAGCCACGTAACACGGTGGCACAATGCCTAGGGGAGGAGCATTGACGTCATGATGCTCGACGGACAGTGAGAGGTATCAGCTGATTATACATGTCAGAACTGCTAGCGGCATTTGAAGCACTTGTTTTTTTGCAATAAGTGCATCTATACATTATACATGTGAGTGGAATATATCTTATTACAAATTAATGCTTTTTTTAAGGATAAAGCACTATGTTCTGGTTGGTTTTTTTTTTTTTTTTTTACATTTAAACTGACGGAGGAGGACAATTAGAGTGAAGGAAATCCAGACCTGTTGGATACAAATCCCATCTTTACATAACCAAATAAAGGGACACAAGCTCTATGTGAACCTTACTTAACAGTTGAGTCATATATATATATATATATATATATATATATATATATATATATATATATATAAGGTTAGAGCACAACTGGTGGAGGCACACAATTGTTGGTTTGGTATTAAACACCAGAGGTGAACTGAGGAGCACTTGATTTGTCATACTACAGGGATTTCAGAGAATCACGGATGTAATTCGGACACTTGGATATATTTGTGTTGGAAGATTTTGGTATATATGTATATATATTTATAGTTTGTTGTAGATTTAAGTGGAGCGCGGCACAGTTTTGTTACTTTTTAATCTATTGAGCTGGCCAGAACTAGCTCTTGAGGGAGTCTATTCCACATTTTCACAGCTCTTAGGGCTAGTTCACATTAGATGCAGTTCAGTGCTCATTTTATCTGCAGCAAAAATGCATGCACAGTGTTTTCCATGTATTCCAATGGCCTTGGGTGCAGAAGAAAAAGTAGAACATGCTGCATTTTTTATGCACAGAACCATACTGGAACATGGCAAACTGCATCAAAACTGCACCGGAACTGTGTGTGATGTCAACTGTAAGCAAAAACGTATCCAGAATACATCCGGAGTGTATTTTTTGAAGTGCGATCTGGCCCTTACTGTGAAGAAGCCTTTCCATATTTGGAGATTAAATCTCTTCCTCCTGAAGTAAAGAGTGCGCCCTTGTCCTCTGTGATGACCTTAAAGTGAATAACTCTACACCGAGTTCACTATGTGGACCACTGATGTACGTATACATGTTGATCATATCCGCCCTTAATCTCTTTTCAAGAGAGAATAAATTCAGTTCTGCTAACCTTTCCTCATAGCTGATCTCCTCCATGCCTCTTATCAGTTTGATTGCCCTTCTCTGCACTTTCTCCAGTTCCCCGATATCATTTTTGTGAATTGGTCCCAAAACTGAACTGCATATTCCAGATGAGGTTATGCTAATGATTTGTCCAGGGGTAAAATTATATCTTTCTGAATCTATACCTCTCTTTCTGGCCTTGGGAACTGCAGCTTGGCATTGCATGCCATTTTTCAGCTTATGATCTAAAAGAACCCCCAGATACTTTTCCACCATGGACTCCCCCTAGTTGTACCCCCCTAGTATGTATGATGCATGCATATTCTTAGCCCCCGAGTGCAGAACCTTACATTTATCAACATTAAACCTCATTTGCCACATAGTTGCCCAATTAAACAGTGCATTGAGGTCGGCTTGTAAGTTGGAGACATCCTGTAAGGACGTTATTCCACTGCACAGCTTGGTGTCATCTGCAAAGACTGAAATAGTATTTTTAATCCCAGACCCTATATTGTTTATAAATATATTAAAAAGTAAGGGTCCCAACACTGAACCTTGGGGTACACCACTGACACCCCTAGACCATTCAGAGTATGAATCATTAACCACTACGCTCTGATACGATCTTTTAGCCAGTATTCTATCTATTTACAAACAGATTTTTTTAAGCCTGTAGAGTTTACCTCACACATTAGCCGTGTGTGGGGAATTGTGTCAAATGCTTCTGCAAAATCCAAGTATACCACATCCACCGCCACCCCTCTGTCCAAAGTTTTGCTCAACTTCTATCTTTTATGAATTTATGCTGTCCATTACTTAAAATATTTTTTTTTTTTAGCAAGAACTCATCTATGTGGTCTTTTATTAACCACTTGCCCTCCAGGGGATTTACCCCCCTTCCCAACAAGGCCATTTTTTGCGATACGGTGCTGCGCTATGTTAACTGACAATTGCGTGATCATGCAACGTACATAAATTCAATTTCTGTCCTTTTTTCCCACAAATAGAGCTTTCTTTCGGTGGTATTTGATCACCTGTGTGGTTTTAATTTTTTTGCGCTATAAACAAAAAAAGACCAACAATTTTGAAAAAAAACCCCATATTTTTGACTTTTTACTATAAAAAAAAATTTTAATAAAATTTCTTCATAAAAATAAAAAAAATCCCAATACGTGTAAATGAATTGGTTTACATAAGTTATAGGGTCTACAAATGACGGTATGAATACTGGAATTTTTTTTTATTTTTTACTAGTAATGGCAGCGATAAGCGACTTATTGTGGGACATGCGGCGGTTATTCTGACACTGGATGGGAACTGCCACTGACATCCCCAGTGACACTAATACAGTCATCAGTGCTAATAAAAAGCACTGACACTGTACCAATGACACAGGGCAGGAAGGGGTTAACATCTGGGAAGATCAAAGGGGTTAATGGTGCTCTGTGTGTGTTTTACTATGTAAACAAGCTGCTTTGTATTGCTCTGCTGTGCAGAGCAATACAATGCAGCCTGTATGTGCTGATGGGAGAGATCTGTGTTGTTTACACACAGACCTCTCCCCTGTCCGCTCCACCAACGATCACCTAATCCCCGGTGATTGACATGCTGAGGAGCCAATAGCGGCATGGGTAGGGAGCGTGTGCACCCCCTACCCAGAAATGGAAATCACATATATATGTGATTTTGCGCATCCCTGCCGCCCTGTAGCAGTACTTCTGTTATAGGGCGGTTGGTAAGTGGTTAAACTCTCCAGTATCTTCCCAATTGTAGAAGTTCAACTAACAGGTCTGTAGTTACTTGGCAAATACTTTGATCCCTTTTTAAATATAGGCACCATATCTGCTTTGGGCAAGTCCAGTGGTACTATGCCAGCCATTAAAGAGTCCCTAAAAATTAGAAAGCATGGCTTTGCAATGACAGAGCTCAATTCTTTTAGGACCTGTGGGTGTATGCCATCTGGTCCAGGTGCTTCTGGATTTCTGGACCATGTCAATTTTGTGGATCATCTGGAGCTGTGTCAATACCATCCCCATTATGGACAAGAGCTCCCCCATGCTCCTTTGTATACACAGAACTGAAGAAGGTATTTAATAAATTTGCCTTCTCTTTGTCCCCAGTCACCCACTCTAGATTATTTTGTAAAGGACCTACATGTTTGGACCGGACCTTTTTACTATTAATACATTTGAAGAATATTTGGGGGTTTGTTTTTTCTTTTGCAATCTGTCGTTCATTTTGAATATTTGCGTCTTTGATTTTTACATATTCTGTTACATTCTTTGTAACATTTAAATTATAGTGTTCCTTCATTTTTATGTTTTTTAAAAGCTCTTTTCTTATTATTTATAGCTTTTTTATCTTTGGATGTGAACCACATAGATTTTATTTTTTGCCTTATAAATAAGGGCAATAAGTATAAAAGTGTGTATACAATTTTTTTTTTTAAGAATTCGCATTTCTGTTCTCTGTTCATCAATGCCAATTTTCCCTCCCATTCTAAGTCTTGGAGAGCAGTCCTCATCCTTGGAAAGTTTTCTCTCTTCCAGTTAACTGTTTTTTTTATGGTTGAACTAGGTGGATTTTGGTCTTTTTTAAGCCAGACTAACTATGTAACTATCTTTCCAGTATGTTCTTGTTTACAGCTTACATTAAATGAAACCATTTTATGGCCACTGCTACTCAGATGTTTTATATGAACATTCTTAATAAGCTCTGCATGGTTTGAAATTACCAGGTACAGCAGAGCATTATTTCTAGATGGGGCCTCTATGAACTGTACCATAAAATTGTCTTCTAATAGGTTTATAGATTTTTGCCCTTTAACTGTTCCAGCAGTGTCATTACTCCAGTTAATATCAGGGTAGTTCAAATCCCCCATTATTATCCCTGTTCCAGCCCTTGCAACCCTTTCAGTCTGTGCAAGGAGCTGAATCTCCACCTCCTCATGAACACTGGGAGGCCTATAACAAATTTCATTAACTTTGATCTACACACATTCATGCAGTTCCACCCATAATGCTTCAGCCTCATCACACCCTCCATCAACAGGGTCCTCTTTCACACTCGCTTTGAGATCACTTTTCATATAGAGACAGACACCACAATCTTTGCGTTTTACCCTTTATCTCCTAAAGAGAACGTAGCCAGGAATATTTATAGCCCAGTCATGTTAGGAATGAAGCCAAGAATCAGCAATACCAATTAAATCATAGTTCTCTTCGTGCACCAAAGCTTTCAGCGTTTGGCAATTTTCTTGCATTGGTGAACAAACACTTTAATTCATTATCACATTTTGCTCTTGTGTTTTGCATATCAGTTTTGTAGTGCAAATAGTAATATAATTTCCAATGGTTGTTTGTATCATGGGAACCATCTTATCAACTGCCATAACCCTCCCCCATCTATCCCCATTCCACCCACCATTATTGTCTGACCCCTAACTGACCTGTCTTCACCATTCCAATTCTCCCTTCCCCCTCAATCCTAGTTTAAAGACTCCTCCAGCCTTCCCATAAACCCCTCCCCAAATGCAGCAGACCCCCTTCTAATTAGATGCAAACCATCTTTAGCATATAGGTTGTACCTAGATGATTTAAGATATCCTGTAAAGGTGTTAACAGTTAAGTCGGACCAAAGAATTTTTAAAGTTCTTACATCTGGTTACCTTACAGCTTGGACAAAGGGGGACCTGCCCCCGAAACATATTGCCAAAGTAACTTCTCAGTGGGAGTGTCCAACAGTTGTGTCAGCATCAAGAGTTTTCATACTTGTCAGAAGCAGCTGCAGCCCTCCTCTATACAGGTCTCTGTGCAAGGCCTCCTGGCAAGTTATAATTGGCAGGCATGGGAGTGCAACTGTGGGGTAGATTTACTAAAACTGGTTCACTCAGAATCTGGTTCACCTTTGCATGGTAGCCACTCAGCTTCTACCTTCAGCTTGTTCAATTAAGGTTGTACAATAAAACCTGGAAGCTGATTGGTTTCTATGCTGGCGTGCACCTGATTTTGCACTTTCCATGTTTAGTACAGTAAATCAACCCCTGTGTGTAGCATAAAACCCCTAGCCCATGGAGCACAACGAACAGGTGTGGGAGTGCTCTTGTTTCTATTACCTGATGAGGAAGACTTGCTACTACACTACTAGCACTGAGGTCCACAACAGGCTGCATCTTGATGTATAGAGACAGTCCTTGCATCCTCCATGTGTGAGTGCAACATTATGTTTGCTGTTTTATAAATACATTTTGCTGCACTAGGTCTATGTGCTTTGTTTTCCTTAATGTTTTTTTTTCAGCCATACCTCTGCCAAGTGGTGATGTGGAAGCTGTAAGACACTCTGGCGGTTTATTTTCTGGAACCATAGCTCCGTGTTTGTGGATTGTTTTGGGTTTTTTTGGGTGTCATAAACTTTTATTACTCATGTTTATTCATATTTGTAGTATAACTACTTGCCCTCCTTTGGATTTACCCCCCTTCCTGACCAGGCCATTTTTTGCGTTACGTCGCTGTGTTAGTGTGACTAACAATTGCACGGTCATGCAACACTGCACCGAAATGAAATTAACGTCCTTTTTTTTCTCATGAATTGAGCTTTTTTTTGGTGGTATTTGATTGCTTGTGCGGCTTTTATGTTTTGTGCTATTAAAAAAAAAAAAAAAAAAGCGACAATTTTGAGAAAAAAACTATATTTTTGACATTGCTATTAAACATGTCCAGTAAAAAAAATTAAAAAAAGCAAATTTCATCATAAATTGAAGCCAAAATGTATTCTGCTACATGTCTTTGCTAAAAAAAAAAAAAAAAAAAATCCCAATACCTATAAATTAATTGGTTTACGTGAAAGTTATAGGGTTTACAAATGGCAGTATAGATCTAATGGAATTTTTTTTTTTTTTTATTAGTAATGACAGCGATCAGCGACCTATAGCGGGACTGCTGCGGACCTTGACACTGAGGGGAACTGACTTGGTGTCACTGATACAGTGATCAGTTCAAATAAAAACACTGACACTGTACTAATGGCACTGGGCAGGAAGGGGTTAACATGAGGGGTGATCAAAGGGTTAACTGTGTGCAGGGAGTGTTTTACTAGGGGGCCGTGTCAGTGTGCTTCACTGTAAGCACACTGCTTTGGGTGGCTGTGCTGTCTACCCGAGCTGACAGGGAGGAGAACTGTTAGTAAACAAAACAGATCCTTGGTAATCACCGGGCACTGGCGAGTAAATACCCGGAAATGCAAGATCACTTATATATATCTGATTTTGCAGACACATGCCGCTCTAGGGCGGTCGGGAAGTGGTTAATTTGGGGATCCGAGGACCAATTTCTTTATAGAGACAAGTCATTTATACCTTCTGAGTCTTGTACCTGTTTGATAAGGGTTTGGTTTAAAAGTGTACTGCCCGCTCTGTGAATCCAGCAGTATCCCATCTTAAAGCATTTTTCATGCCTGTAGAGGATAAACCTATCTTTAAAGATCCCACCGACAAGCAGTTGGAGGGCCTTTTAAAAAGCTTAGTACCCTCTGGCAGGTCTTGCACTGCAACCTGTCTTCGCTGTGACCTAAATCTTTCATACTGGTCTAAGTTCATTAGAAAGGATCTGCTTTACGGCAGGTTGATTTACTAAAGGAAAATAGACTGTTCACTTTGCAAGGGACATTTGCCCAGAGCTTAGTGAATGAGGTGAAGCTCACCTAACTTCAACATCCAGTTATGTGCATGCAAAAAATGCTGTATTGTCTATTTTCTTGCACATAATTGGGTATTCTTTGCAAAGTAAAATGTGACCACTTTCAGTAAGCTCTGGGAAAAATTACCCTGCATGTTGCAACTTTCCTTGAAAATTCTGTTCACTTGCAAAATGAACAGCTTATGTGCCTTTAGTAAATGAACTCATTCAGATATCTCCTGTACTTTTGAGTATGCAAAAAGGCTAGTACACAGGGGCCAGCACCTTGGAATATACCCAGAGTATCCCTATTGTGGGATATCTTGACAGCCTCCTGCTGAAGGAATAGTTGTCACAGGTTCTGGCAGATACAATAGCCTTTACAAGACCTTTACTCAGGCCTTGCAGAGGTTAATTTGGATCCTGAACCTAAACTGACTCATTGCTCAAAAGTCTAGTCATAGACACAGCTGAATCCAGAAGTTTCCTTTGCCAGGCGAAACTTCAAACTCTACACTCCTAGACCTGGACGACTCTTCTGTCCAGAAGTTGCTGTTGCTCCTGATGTTTACAGGTGTTAATTAGTATCTAGAGGGAGTGGTCCCTACACCCATAGGGGCTTGGGACCTGTATCACAGGTGAGGGATGCCAAAAGTGAACCTCTTGGACTCAACAACAAACTAGACAGGTTTGTATCTAGGTACAGGGAACTTCTAGCAGAAGCAGTGGATTCTCTTGTGGTTCTGTGGCATGATTGCAACCTGGTCTACACATTTCCTTTCCTGAAATTCCTTTCTTGTCTGCTTCACAGGATCAATATGGTGGGCATTCCACTGATCCTCATAGTTGTGGACTGTCCCAGACAGATTTGGTACTCTGACCTGATAAGACTAATAACCGTCTGTGGGCTCTTTCAGACTATCCAAGTCTTCTTTTTCAAGGACTGATTTACTATCCTGCTTAATGGTCATTGGCTTAAATTGAAGCCCAGGTTCTGATAGACAGGATGGGTACCACAATGATGAAAACCAGAAAGTCTATTACAGCCCATGGAAGGCATATTTCATTTGGTGCGAGGCGAGAGCCTTTTTATCCTAATAAATTCTCCCAGGGACAAATGTTGGTCTTTTTGCAGATGGGTCAGTTCCAGAATTCGGCTGTTAGCATCATGAAGGGTAAGGTCTCTGTACTTGCTATCTTGTTCCAGAGATTGCTGGCTTCTTGTCCTTTTGATCAAGATTTTTGTGCAGGATATCTCCCATGTGGCTGTCTTTGCTCGCTCCCCAGTGACTCTGTTGGTTCTAAATTTGGTTCTCTTGGCCCTTCAAAAATCACCTTTTGTACCTATTAGGAAAATCTCCCTTTCCACTACCACAAGGTTGCATTTCTTGATGCAATCCTCTGTGAGGTAAGTGTTTAAGCTGACGACCTTACCCTTTAAAGAACTTTCTTTGGTCTTACACAAGGATGAGGTGGTGTTAAGACCCAAAACTTCTTTCCTACTGAAGGTAGTTTCAGCCTTTCTCCTCAATTAGGTCACCATTGTTCTCCTGTAGGCAGCAGTATAACCACACGGTATCTGAATTCTGGTGAGTACACAAATCCTATTGTACACAAGTGGAGGCCTGTGTGTACAGACACATTCCCTCCATATGTCATTCACTTATCCTGATCTTAATGCAGTGCAGTATGAACCCCGGTGTGATTTCTTGGGGAAATATGTGCTAAAAGCAGATCTAGTCTCCCAACCGATTTCCAATTGTCCCAGGGTATCAGTGACAAACCCCCATCACATGGCCTGGGCTCACATTATTCCTGGACTGAGCGGTGTTCAAACTTCACTACTCGAGCACTGGGGGGGGGGGGGTCCACACACTGCCGAGGAAGGCCCTGTTAAATGTAGGAGAAGGGGGCTTTAGGACCCTTCAATAAAGATTTGTTGTGGTTATCCTTTGGTTTCCCCAATATGATTGATGTTTTCTAATATCTCATGTTTGGATGTAGATGTTGTCGCCATCTCTCAAGAGGCAGTAGAATGTGCATTGTGCAATGAAGGTACTTGAAGATGAGGAAGAGCACCAATGATCGTGATCAACAGTGACTGCAAGTGTTCTTTACCTCCTGGATGGAGACAAGTTGGACTTTAACAATTGTGTTCTTTTCAGTTTAAATGTCAGTTTTGTTACATTCAAAACACTTTTTGTTACTATATGCTATTATATGCAATTATTTTTCTATGTTGATAGCACATTTGTTTATAAAGAAACCTAGTACTGTCAGGTGACAAATGTTTGTGTGTAATTAAAGTGGTATGAAACCCAAAAGCAAACATTTATTATATTGCAACTTACCCATTTTTAAATGTGATGGTTGTACTAGTTTTCTGTTTTGGGCATTCCTTAATTTTCATCTGGTGATCTAGGCAGTAAGTCTGTTGTTTTTCAGCAGAACAAGTTCTGCTTCAAATGTATTGGTTAAAGTGTTGAGACAACAGGGCATTGTAATACAAGAGGCGAGATAGTGGTCAGATCACCAGGTGAAAACAGGGAATATGCCTAAAAAAGAAAATGAATGCAGCCATCACATCTAATGATTGGTAAGCTGCAATATATTACATTTTGGTTTTGGATTTAATACCACTTTAAGCTCAGCTGACTTTTCATGTATATTGCCAAAAGTGTGCGATTTGAGGCATTTTTTTGTTTGAATTATGCAGATATTGTTCTTTCAGTAAAGTATACTGAATTTTCTTTTTTGAGCCTGTTTTTCTTTTTTCACTCATCACACATACTGGCTTCAACAGTGCTAAAAGATGTGTAAATAGCCTGTACAGTCAAAAACTTGCTTTTGGCAACTAAACTGACCATGCAGAGTACAATGCAATTATGCATCCTTTGTTAGATCTACCAAAAACTGTGTGGTATGAAGGCGTGCCTCATGGGAATAATATTACATAGGTTGTACAGGTATTCCCTTGCATTATATGATATATAACTCTAAAGGAGATTGTACAATCAGATTGAAATGTTTTTTGGCCGATAATCATTGGTGGGTTCTGCAAACTGCAGGGGAGCTGCATTTATTTAAATGACTATTTTCTGAATGGTCTGGAGTTGAGTGAAGTGCCCCAGGGCTCTGTCCTGAGAACAATTCTGTTTAATGTGTTCATAAATGATATGGAAGTTGGAATAAATACAATCCCAATTCCAAAAAGTTGGGATGCTGTTTAAAATTTACAAAATAGAATGCATTGATTTGCAAATCTCATATACCCATATTTTATTCACAATAGAAAATATATCCATTGTTTAAACTGAGAAAATGGGTGATTTTAGGGAAAAATCATGTCATTTTAAAATTGATGGCAGCAATACATCTCCAAAAAAGTCGAAACAGGGTCATGTTTACCATGGTGTAGCATCCCGTTTTTGTTTTATCAACACTTTGTACAGGTCTGGCAACTGAGGAGACCAGTTGAAGTTTTGGGGCAGGAATGGTACCCCATTCTTGCCATATATATGATTCTTACTATTCAACAGTCCTGAGTCATCTGTTATATTTTTGTTTCAAGATGCGCCAAATATTTTCAATTGGTGAAAAGTCTGGACTGCAGATAGGCCATTTAAGCACCCAGAATCTTCTACTACAATGCAATGCTGTTGCCATAGATGCAGTTTAGAATTGTCTTGCTGAAATATGGAAGGCCTTCCCTGAAAGACTTTATCTGGATGGGAACATATGCGGCTGTAAAACCCTGGATATACAGTTGTGTCCAAAATTATTCAACCCCCAATGCTGTAAAGGGGTTTAGGGACTATAGTGTACATTTGGAATTGTATTCAGAATCAAATCCTACAAGGACGTTGTAACTACCCAAATGCAACTAAAATGACATCAATTGTTTATGTAATACAGTAGTAAATGGTTCTTATGTGGTTTCTTCATTGCCACAATTATTCAACCCCTTAAAGACTACCACTCTGAAGAACAGAGGTTCATACAGGTGCTTTCCATCAGGTATTGAAAACACCTGTGGATGTCACCGAGCAGCAATCAAGCATAATAAGCACCAATTAGGCAGCTTTAAAATGACTGTGATACTCAGCTCCTTCTAGACATTTACTGGTGTGGTTACAAACATGGTGAAGGCAAGAGAATGGTCCAGGAAGACAAGAGAAGAGGTGATTTCTCTTCACAGGAAGGGCAATGGCTATAAGAAGATTGCAAAGATGTTAAACATACCAAGAGACACCTTAGGAAGCATCATTCGCAAATTCAAGGCAAAGGGCACTGTTGAAACGCTACCTGGTCGTGGCAGAAAGAAGATGCTGACTTCGACTGCTGTGCGCTACCTGAAGCGTAGAGTGGAGAGAAGTCCCCGTGTGACTGCTGAGGAACTGAGAAAAGATTTGTCAGATGTGGGTACAGAAGTTTCAGCCCAGACAATAAGACGCACACTGCGTAATGAAGGCCTCCGTGCCAGAACTCCCAGGCGTACCCCCTTGCTGTCTCCAAAGAATAAGAAGAGTCGACTGCAGTATGCCAAAAGCCATGTGGACAAACCACAAAAGTTGTGGGATAGTGTTCTGTGGACTGATGAAACAAAATTAGAACTGTTTGGGCCCATGGATCAACGCTATGTTTGGAGGAGGAAGAACAAGGCCTATGATGAAAAGAACACCTTGCCTACTGTGAAGCATGGTGGAGGGTCAATCATGCTTTGGGGCTGTTTTGCTTCTGCAGGTACAGGGAAGCTTCAGCGTGTGCAAGGTACCATGAATTCTCTTCAGTACCAGGAGATATTGGATGGAAACGTGATGCAGTCCGTCACACACCTGAGGCTTGGGAGACGTTGGACCTTTCAACAGGACAATGATCCCAAGCATACCTCCAAGTCCACTAGAGCATGGTTGCAGAGGAAAGGCTGGAACATTTTGGAGTGGCCATCGCAGTCACCAGACTTAAATCCGATTGAGAACCTCTGGTGGGACTTAAAGAAAGCAGTTGCAGTGCGCAAGCCTAAGAATGTGACTGAACTGGAGGCCTTTGCCCATGAAGAATGGGCGAAGATACCCGTAGATCGCTGCAAGACACTTGTGTCAAGCTATGCTTCACGTTTAAAAGCTGTTATAACTGTAAAAGGATGCTGTACTAAGTACTAAGATTGAATGTCACTTGGGGGTTGAATAAAACTGATAATGCTGTGAGCACAGAAAAGACATTTGTGGTTATTTCATTATAACTGTTATGTTATATTTGTCTGACCTACAAGTGCCTCTTTAATGTAAATGTAAGCAAGATGACTGAATGATCAAAAGCAATGTCAAACTGGCCAAAACACTCAATTTCAGTGGGGGTTGAATAATTTTGGACACAACTGTATCTGTCAGCATTGATGTCGCCTTTCCAGATGTGAAAGCTGCCCATTTCATAGAATGTCAAATTTTGATTCGTCTAACCACAGATCAGTCTTCTATTTTGCAACAGACCTTTTTAAATGTGCTTCGGCCCAGAAAAGACAGCAATGTTTTTGGATCATGCTCAAATATGGCTTCTTCTTTGCATGATAAGGCTTTAACTTGCAATTTTGGACAGGACGGTGAACTGTGTTCAGTTTTTTTGGAGGTATTCCTGAGCCCATGCAGTGATGTCTATCACAGAAGCATGCCTGTTTTAATTTAGTGCCGTCTGAGGGCCCGAAGATCACGGACATCCAGCATTTTGGCCTTGTCCCTTGCATGCAGATGATATGTACTGTAGATGATGAAATAAAGTCTTTGAAATTTTATGTTGATGAACATAATTCTGAAATTGTTTAATTTTTAGACAAAGCTTTTTACAGATTGGTGAACCTCTGCCTATCTTTACTTTTGAGACTCTGATTCTATAAATTTTTTTTTATAATCATGTTACTGACCTGTTGCCAATTAACCTAATTAGTTGAAAAATGTTTGTTCAGTTCAGGGGTCGGCAACCCGCGGCTCCGGAGCCACATTTGGCTCCGTCATCAGTCTGCTGTGGCTCCCTGTCACATCCGCCAATGTGTGACAACCGGCCGGACACCTACCCGCACATCCAGCCGGACACCTTGCAGGACACCCCACCAGACTCCTACCCGCATATCCGGCCAGACACCCGGAAGGCTAATCTGAGCAAAAATCATTTCAAGAAGTGGATGAAGTCTGCAAATTCAACACATAATGCTACTAGTTTTGTGGCCGCTCAGGATATAGCTAGGCACGGGAAGCCATTCACAAATGGAGATTATATATAATAATCATTAATATTTCAGAACATCTATTCTATGACTTCAAAAACAAGAGTGAAATTTTGCAGAAAATCAGAGATATGCCCCTCTCTGTAAAGACTGTCAAAGACAGAACCATGAAAATGGCAGAAAACCTCACCAGACAGCAAATTAAAGACTTAAATTCAGTTGTGGTGTACTCAATCGCCTGTGATGAGTCCAAAGACCAAGGCGATATTGAACAAAGGTAAAAAATGATCTATGCAGTGTTATCTTCATTTTATATGTCATAAGGGTTTTATGGCTCCCAGTGTTTTTTTTTTTTTTGTGGGAAGTGGGTCCAAATGGCTCTTTGCGTGTTCAGGGTTGCTGACCCCTGGTCAAGTTCTTCCTTGTTGGTACCACTTACTTTTCCAGATTTTTGTTACCCTGTCCCAACCTTGTTCGGATGTGGTGCTGCCATCAATTTCAAATGTATTTTTTTCTTAAAATGGTACATTTTCCCAGTTTAGTCACTTGCCTACCAGGCCAATTCTGACACTTCTTACATACATACAAAATTCAGCAATTTTTTGCTGGAACATTACTTAGAACCTCCAAACGTACAGTTGTGTTCAAAATAATAGCAGTCAGACATCACTAACCTGATCAATCACTGTTTTTGGTAGAAATGATAATTCTACATGGCAAATAATTTACTAGCAGGTGTAGTAGAGTAATAGAAATCCAACAGACCCAACAGTCATGACATGCATGCTGCTGATTCTGTGTAATTGAATCACTAATTGAAAGGGGCATGTTCAAAATAATAGCAGTGTGGAGTTCTATTAGTGACGTCATTCATTCTTTGAAAAACAGGTGGCACTTATTGCCCTTATTTAAGGAAGGAAGGCAGCAAATGTTGTACATGCTGGTTACAGTGCATTTCGCAGACATTGTTCAGAAGAACAGTGTACCTTGATTAAAAAGTTGATTGGAGAGGGGAAAACATATAAAGAAGTGCAAAAACTGATAGGCTGCTCAGCTAAAATGATTGCAAATGCTTTAAAATGGCAACCAAAACCTGAAAGACGTGGAAGAAAGCAAAAAACTACCATTCGAATGGATAGAAGAATAGCCAAACTGGCAAGGACTCGGCCAACATTCAGCTCCAGGAAGATGAAAGAAGGTGTAAAGTTCCCTGTGAGTACTGTTACAATTAGAAGACGCCTATGTGAAGCCAAGCTATCTGCAAGAAGCCCCGCAAATTCCCACTGTTGAAAAAAAGATATGTGCTGAAGAGGTTACAATTTGCCAAAGAGCCAAAGAGCACATTGACTGGCCTAAAGAGAAATGGTGCAACATTTTGTGGACTGATGAAAGTAAGATTGTTCTTTTTGGGTCTAGTGGCCGGAGACAGTTTGTCAGACGACCCCCAAACACTGAATTCAAGCCACAGTACACTGTGAAGACCGTGAAGGATGGTGGTGCAAGCATCATGATATGGGGATGTTTCTCATACTACGGTGTTGGGCCTATTTATCGCATACCAGGGATCATGTATCAGTTTGAATACATCAGAATACTTGAAGAGGTCATGCTGCCTTATGCTGAAGAGGAAATGCCCTTGAAATGGGTCTTCCAACCCCTCAACGACCCCAAACATACCAGTAAACGTGCAACATTCTGGGTCCAGACCAACAAGATTGACGTTATGGAGTGGCCAGCCCAATCCCCGGATCTTAATCCAATAGAAAACTTGTGGGGTGACATCAAAAATGCAGTTTCTGAGGCAAAACCAAGAAATAGAGAAGAACTGTGGAATGTAGTCCAACCATCCTGGGCTGGAATACCTGTTCACAGGTGCCAGAAGTTGGGTGACTCCATGCAACACAGATGTACAGCAGTTCTCAGAAACAGTGCGACTACAACTAAATATTCATTAAGTGATTCAAAGGAAAGCAAAATCTTCAAACATTTTTCAGTTTATATAGTGAATGTTTGAGTTTGTAAAGAAGAATACAAACACTGCTATTTTTTTTTTTGAACAGTCTAATATTCACTTTTCTTCAATTTTTTTTAGAGGAACACAAATTTGATCTATTTTTCTTCATGTTTTGATTTGGAATAGAATGTATAATGTTCCCAATGCATTTGTGTGTATGGAAATAAAAGCTATTAGAAGGATTTTGATCTTTATTCACGTTTTTCAACACACTGCTATTATTTTGAACACAACTGTATATGTTTTTAAGCAGAGGCCCTAGAGAATAAAGTGGGTGTTTTGCAATTTGCAAGAAAAGGTCCTAAAGTTGAGGTAGCTGGTAGCACATATAGCAGAAGGGTGGGAGAGGCCACATAAATAGATGCTGCAGGCTGTATTTGACAAGGCGTTGCAGGTGTTACAAAAAGGCAAAATGTTCACTGTAATTTTAGCAGGCACACAAAGACACTACAAAGAGTCTGCTACCATCCACATGCTACCTTTCTTCCTCACTGGTGCATTTTAACAGGGAAATGTCTGGCACCTTAAGTCATTACCAAACACTGTGGCTTCACACAAGTGCTGTATTTAGGTTTTGTGCTGCCCTAGGCAACACAAAAATCGTCTGCCCCCATGGATACCGACCAACACCCCCCCCCCCTTCCCTCTCCCACGGAGAAAGCCTGACATTGAACCCACCAGCGATAGACTCATCTTCACAGCTCCGGACATCCCCAGGAACCATACAAACACCATCCGGACATCCCCAGGAACAATACATACACCATCAAGCAGCCTGTAGCCTCCCTTGAATCCCACTTGGTTCCCATAGTGCATGTGTCTCATCTTTCAACCCTTCTTCTGGGGGGGGAGTTGCTGCCCCCCCCTGAAAATGCTGCCCTAGGAAAGTGCCTTATTTGCCTTGTGGTAAATACGCCCCTGCGTTACACCCTTGAGCCGGGTCACAGGGAAGCAGCCTTTCCAAGAAATTGGAGCTTTCTCCCTAGGGACATTGTACTGATGATGACTTGTGCTCCAAGTTGGGCTTTGGCATAGAAAATGCAGTCTGGAATGAGGGAGAGGAGCACATGTGCCAGCGGCTCCACCCCTTCTAGTGAGGTTATGCCAGTTTCAGGCTCCAGAAAAAAGTAAAATAGGAAAATGTGTTCCCGCTCACTATTTTACGCTGGTATATTCAAAATTGTGCATACGAGCATAACTGTTAATCTATTTGTCATAGGCATGTATGTATGTAGGTATGCACAAAACAAACATCCAAAACTATGTCCACAAATGCTGATGCTCAAACATCAGTACTGCATGCAAGAGACCTTATGCAGCACAGTTTGTTCTTGATATGTTTGGTGTCAGCAACAACTGCAGGGAAGCACAAAGTCTGAACCAATAGTAACAACCTCCAGGAATGGTGCTAAATTGAGGGCCTACATTTGAGACACATCTGAGATCATTCAAACTCTGATTTGACAAGTGGCCTACATCAACCTTTCTTAACTGGGGTGGCATCTGAAGTCCTCAGGGGTGCCGCGGCATCCTGGCTGGGAGAGGCATTCATATCAGAGCTGGGTTCCCGAGTCCCGCTCCTTCGCCTAACATTGGTGTACCAACAGCTCGACCAAAACAGTCTTGTGTAGGTTAGAGGAAGGGGGATGCGTCTTCCAGAGCCCTGAGCTCTCCCCCTACTGGGCAGAACTGGCATTGCAGGACCCGGTAAAGAATACAGGTACAATACTTCCACATTTTAAGGTGTATATGTTACTTTTAATCCTTTCTTCTAATCCTGTATGATTAGAACAACTTTTTTAGGGCTTGTTCACGGAAGTGGAAAGCACTGCCACTCCTCCTAAAAGCAATCCATGCTTGAATTGCTTTTCAGAGTCATTTGAAAATTGGTGAAGAGGCAATATGTTGCCTCCTGAATGCCCGTTTTAACCCTCTAAATGCAGAATCACCACACCACAGCCACATGCTATCCACATGGTTGTGGGGTGGTTGTAGCGTGGTCCCATTTACCTGGGTATATATTTACTGCCGCAATCACAGAATGTGTACAGCCTCTGCAGCTAAAGGGGGAGCAGTTGGGAGTTGTTAAAATGTGACTCAACCATGTGGTTTTACCATCCCCCAACCACATAACTGAACGAGCCCTTGGTTCACAAATGTGCAGCTGCGTAATGCGTGTAGGGCAGCCTATTCATTGCAGTGGGCTGCCCTATCCACAGAAACACAGGGACAGAAGTCCTTGACCCTTTTTTTTTTTTTGGTCACTGCACCAAAAACGCATGGCGTTTGCCAATGCACGGGGGTACTATTAAGAGTTAATGGCACCCCTGCGCATCTGCTAAAGAGCAGTATGTTTGTCTACATGTCAGGATCACATTTGATCTTTGCACGTTTCCGGCATGCAGTGATGTTAACCAAGGCTGGGGTGCCTTGAAACTGAAAATACTTTTTAAGGGCACCCCAACTGGAAAAAGGCTGAAAACCACTGACTTACATTAGCTTGGATTTTCTTTCCTATAGACCTCTATGGGAATGCAAGACCTGGTTAAAGTGATGAAAAAGCATGCCAACACAAGCCCTTAGATATCTTAAGGGACCTAAATTGCTGGATTCAAGAATCAGACATATATTTTCAAAATTTAATCCAAATCGCATAATATCATCCACACTACACTTTTGTTTTCTCACGCCATAATGTATATTGATTAATTTCCTGTGTTCTACTGCTATTATATATCAGGGAGAGGGTGATGACTCTATATTAACACGGCAGGAGAGAGCAGTTAAGACAACAATTCGGCTCTAATGTCTTACAGCCCCAGAATAACATCACCCTGACATAAAATAACCGATGGAGGTATTCTTGTAAAAATGACAATACCTGTCATCTGTGTTTATAGCATAGAGTTACAAAAAAGTAACCTAACAATGAAAGAACAGGTTCTATGTTGCTTGCACATAACCATTTTCTCTTCTCTTAAACCCCTATATCAGTTCCTTTACTGCTGTATGCCCCAAACACAGATGCAGCATGAGCTCACTGCCTTTGCCCCTCTGCCAGTCCGCACATCTATTTTTGCCCAGGCCCCTGTGCTGTAGTACACAGGCTGGACATTGAGTTTCATAAGAGATGAATGGGAGAGCCAAGATAACTCTCCCATTCATCTCTACAGAACCGGATATTGTACCTGCATACTAAAGCACTGATGCCCAGCCAAAAAAATAATAGCCAAACTCGGCAGAGGGTGCAGAGTGGTAACTGGGTTTGGACTGTACTTGGTCTGTGTGGAGGGCACTAAATAGGAATGGGATATGGGGGTGCCCAGTTAGGGTTCTTAGTAGAAAAGTGTACTTTTAAGCCTTCTCCTGATGGACTGGAATCCATTAAACCTGGCAAAACATGGTACCCAAACGTCAAAGCTCTGACATCTCTCTGAATCCCATATCATTCCTCTTGCTATATTATGGAAACTAGAGGAGGTGGAGTGCTTGACTGGGCTCCAACTTAGAGAGAAGGTGGCCGCTTGCATATGCAGTCAGTAGAAGACTTAGGCTCCATGCACAATAGCGGTTTTTTCTTTTTTAAGCTCGTAAAACGCTGGTAATAGAGTTTATAGTAGCGTTCAGAAGCAGTAGCGTTTTTACAGTACATGTAGAGAGGTTTTTTTTTTTTTTTTAAGCTCGAAAAGCGGTGGATAAAAAATGCTGGTAATAGTGTTTATAGTAGCATTCAGAAGCAGTAGCGTTTTTACAGTACCTGTAGAGAGGAAGGGGAAAAACAAAAAGCTTTTAAGGAGCGTTTAGCATTTTTTTTCTGCTGGATAAACTCTCCAAAAATATGTTTTTCTGTCCCAGACACTGAAGCTCAAAAAAATTCTAATAGCCTAAAGTAGTGTGCATGGACACATAGGATAACAATAATTACCTTCTAGGAGCGGAAAAAAAATATGCAGATAATGGCTTCTAGGGAGCTTAGAAAACACTAGTGTGCGTGGAGCCTAAAAGAACTGAAGAGTATGTGCAAGCATCTTGATTTTACTCCTTTGTATAAAAGGTATAGATTTACAATACAATAAAGCAATTCTAATATCTTGCAATAGCACCTGTTTGTGAAGTCAGGTATTGCAGCACATCCATACATATACTGCATATTAGTTTTCTGTAAGCAGCACTGTATCATGACAGACTTCGGGGTTGATTTACTAAAGTCAAATAGAATGTGCACTTTGCAAGTGCAGTTGCTCCAGAGCCTGGTAAATGAGCAGAAGCTTTGCTGATTTCCATCATCCAATCATGCACAAGCAAAAATGCATTTTTGTTTTAATTTTCCTTGCATATGATTGGGTATTTTTTGGAAAGTGAAGCCACATACCATTTATGAATCTCTGGAGCAACTACACTTTGCAATGCCTTTAGTACAGGGGTGGGCAACTGTGGCCCTCCAGCTGTTGTAGAACTACAAGTCCCATGAGGCATTGCAAAACTGAAAGTTACTAGCATGATTCCCAAAGTCAGAGGCATGATGGGATTTGTAGTTCATCAACAGCTGGAGGGCCACACTTGCCCACCCCTACTTTAGTAAATCAGCCCCTTCATCCCACCAAGCTCTATAAACAGAGAGGCCTGATTATTGTTTGCACTAGCTGGATACTGCACCATCTATGCAGGTGTCTTATGCATTCAAACGGAAAAACCCCTTTGAAGTGCCAATGATCAGCCAGCTAGACAACTGTACACTTCATCTGACAAACTGATTAAACATTCGGAGAATCCAAAAGTATAAAGACCAAATCCATCCTCATATGTTTTTTATATTGTTTTCCATGCTGCACAAGAGACCATCAGTCACTGAATCCATTGCACAAGTATGGCACTGCTACAGATTGATCCATCTCTGTTCACATCTTCACTGTATTCTTATATAAAAAAAATATGTACACAAGCAGCAAGTCTTTGTTTTCAAGCATGTAGTGTTGCTACGGTAATACTTAAAGTGTATCTGAACAAAGATTTACTATATTGCAGCTTACAAATTTTTAGATGTGGTGGCTTCATTAGTTTTCATTTTTCAGGCTAGGTACATTTTTGCAAGTACAAAAAATACCACTTGATCTAGCCAGAAATCTTGTGTGTATGTACCTTTGTTGTGCGTTGAACTGAAACCTCTAGCAGTGTCATCAGCCTTCCCAGTTCTCTTTTGTGAACAACAAAACAATTCCCCTCTATGTAACAGAATGGAGGAGAGTAGGAGGTGATTGTAGTTCAAATGAGAATTGTAGCCTAGGATGGCAATGCTGCTCCTCTGCAGAGTACTGAGTGAACGCTGTCACCCTAGGACAGTGTTTCTCAACTCCAGTCCTCATGGACCCCCAACAGGTCATGTTTTCAGGATTTCCATTATTTTGCACAGGTGATTTGATCAGTTTCACTGCCTTAGTAATTACCACAGCTGTTTCATCTGAGGGAAATCCTGAAAACATGACCTGTTGGGGGGCCATGAGGACTGGAGTTGAGAAACACTGCCCTAGGACAAGAATTGTGTTACTAACAGGATCAGCAGACAGAAATATGTACAAAAAAGCCAGAAAAAGAAAACTCATGCAGACAATACATCTAAGGACTGGTAAGCTGCAATATATTACTTTTTGTTTTTAAGTTCAGAAACACTGTAAAACGGAAACAAACCCATCGATTTACCTGTTTCCCAAAAGAAAGCTCAAGTTATAAATGTTATTAGGCCTGGTTTCACACATATGCCGTGCAGGAAAGGCCGTGAACTCTGTGCATTTCCTGTACCGCATTGCAATCACACAGTCTGATGCGGGTGTCAATACAAAGTTAACCACATCTCAAATGGATTGCATACGCAGTGCAGTGGATTGCGCGATACAAAATGACCATGCAATCTGGATGCAGTGCGGCTCCAAAAAAGGTGCCTGCATATCTTTGGTGTGATTTGAGCCCATTCAAACCGAATAGGCTCAAGTCGAAACGCATGTGAATTGTACAGGAATGAGTTGCAGTTCCTATGCGATTCATATGTGACTTATAGTGTGAATCAAAGCTGAATCCTTAAATGTGCCAATGTTGTTTTCTGCAGTGCTTTTATTTATATTCCTACTAGCGCATGTGCAGTGTATGTTACATTAAAGGCTCTACTGAGAACTGTAAACCCATTCTCAACTAAAT
Organism: Staurois parvus; assembly: GCF_062004578.1. Taxonomy (NCBI): domain Eukaryota; kingdom Metazoa; phylum Chordata; class Amphibia; order Anura; family Ranidae; genus Staurois; species Staurois parvus. The sequence continues at coordinate 1,155,108 of NW_028318184.1, read as the reverse complement.
TTTCAAGCCCTCAAATGGCTGGTGTCATAGCTGGTCGTGTGCAGCACCACAGCAGATTCAGATCTTAATAATGGTTAACATGGCACCATTTTCGGCTGCAAAAGGATAGGGTTTGTTCCGCTTTAAAGCGCAGTAATGAGCCATGCCCCCAAATCCTTTTTAGCAATGTAAAGCATTTGCACAGAACTCATTATATTGCCAACAGGACCACAAAATGTGTGGGCTGAACTGAAGATAATTCCAGCTGAGATTCTGTTGTAATGAATACCTGAGAGTTCCTAGGACAGTGTCTTCATCTGAATTCTGATCATTTTTACATTTACAATGCTAAAAAAGGTGGTGGTGGTGGTGGGGGGGGGGGGGGCATTGGTTATGTAATGTTCAGAACTACATATCATTTAACACTGGTGTGTGAAAACAGCTCACAGCTAATGAAAAGCACCATAGAATTGTTAGGTGGTATAGTTCACACTGGTAAGGCAGAGCAGCATTCAGTGCTGGCACAGGGCATAGTGCTTTGTTGGCTTATGATGTTACTGAAAGGTATAATACAGTCCTATATAAGGAGTTCAACACTTACATCACAGCCAGCCAAAATCCATCACGTACAAAAGTTTCAATTTAAAAAAAAAATGTCCTTCATAACACTAGATGACAGACTATGGAAAGTCTCTCATTCCTGCACAGATAGTAGTGGTCACTAGTACTGGGTGTCAGGGCGTCCCATGGAAGAGGCACAGCTCTCTCTGCCATCACATAGCAGAATGCTCCCATGGTAGGGAGGAGGTAATAGGCTGCGGGTCACTTCTCATCACTTCGAGTCATTTGGAGCTCTTAGACTGTACTGGAGGTAGATCAAGATTTGTTCCTGGGATGACAAATTCTCCTTCACCTTCAATGAGATGATCCCACTGATTGAAGTCCTTCTGGAGACCTGTTCAGCAGACAAAAAATTAATACAGGATATAAAATGTTTTTCCTTCACAAAAAAGTCATCTTGGCTTAAGGGCGGCTTTATATTGTGTTTCTTCTACTGTTTCTGTATCTCTGATAGAGGGATTCCCCACCCTTCCTGCCACATTCATATAACCAACAAGAAACACAGTAGCAAAACCTGAATGAGGTACTAAACCTTAACTACTTTTTTTTTTAAAGTAAAACAATTGGATGGTGCCAACTCCAAGCAGCTTTTTTTTTATTAGCAAAGTGTGGATAATGTTTTACTTTAATTTGTCACCCTGCATCTGTATAACAAATAAACGGGGACAAGAAGGCAAGTACAGTAATAAAAAGTCCGTAGTTTTAACCCATCCCCTCTCTCCGAATGCAGCTTTTTTGTTTGCCTCTGTTGGAGAGATTCCCCATCACTTCCTGTTCTTACAACAGGAATCCAGATGGCAAAAATTGTTAGAATCTCCAAAGCCTGGCACAAACAGGCCGCATATCGGTTGGTTCAACAGAAAGCAGCTGACATTCGGCCCATATGTACAGCAGCCTGGCTGGCTTCCATCGAGTAGGCATGCTGGAAAAACCGTTGCCAACTGGAGGCTGATCAGCACTCACAGCCAATGGCTGCGAGCGCTGACTGGTGTGTTCTGTTGGGGGGGGGGGGGGGGGGTGGCAGTTCCCATGTCAGAACACAATAGCTCAGAGGGGGAGATGTTGGTATAGCAAGCTCCTCAGTTATTTTTCATTTGGCCCGAATGGAAGAAAAAAAACAAAACAATATGTACCAGGCTCAACCCTTTTCTGCTATATCTAGAACAAACTTTCTGGCTGGAGGATACATGGATACAGTCATGGCCACAAATATTGGCAACCCTGCATTTCTGTCAGATAAAGCCACACTTTGGCTAGAAAATTGTTGCAATTACAAATGTTTAGGCATTCTTGTATTTATTTATTTTGTTTGTATTGGTATGACACAAAAAAGTGGAGAAATAGAAAAGTAAAATCTGATAAATTCCACACAAAACCCCAAATTAAACTGGACAAAATTATTGGCACCCTTAATTTAATACTCGATAGCATACCCCTTGAAAAAAATAACTGAAATCAATCACATCCTGCTCCAGGTCTCCCAGATTGGAAGGGTTCCTTTTCCCAACTGCTATTTTGAGATCTCCCCCCAGGAGCACTATGGGACTGAGATCTGGACTCACTGCTGGCCAATTCGGGTCCTCGCCAGCGCTTTGTCTAAAACCATTTCTGGGTGCTTTTTGACATGTGCTTTAGATCATTGCACAGCCACCCAGAGCAGTGTGTCCGAGCTAACAGGGAGGAAGACCGTTAGTAAACAAAGCAGCCCTCCTCCCCCATCCGAGATCCTCTGTAATCACCGGGCGCCAGCAGGTAATCATTGCAAGCCGTGACCACGAATGGCAGCGCGGGTAGGTTGTGCGCATGGCTCGCACGCGCCCACTACCCGGAAATGCAAAATCACATATACAGTTGTGTTCAAAATAATAGTCAGACATCACTAACCTGATCACTGTTTTTGGTAGAAATTATATTTCTACATGGCAAATAATTTACTAACAGGTGTAGTAGAGTAATAGAAATCCAACAGACCCAACAGTCATGACATGCATGCTGCTGATTCTGTGTAATTGAATCGCTAATTGAAAGGGACATGTTCAAAATAATAGCAGTGTGGACTTCTATTAGTGAGGTCATTCATTCTTTGAAAAGCAGGTGGCAATTATTGCCCTTATTTAAAGGAAGGAAGGCAGCAAATGTTGTACATGCTGGTTACAGTGCATTTCTCTCTGAAATTCTGAGGAAAATGGGTCGTTCCAAACATGGTTCAGAAGAACAGCGTATCTTGATTAAAACGTGGATTGGAGAGGGGAAAACATATAAAGAAGTGCAGAAAATGATAGGCTGCTCAGCTAAAATGATCGTAAATGCTTTAAAATGGCAACAAAAACCTGAAAGACTTGGAAGAAAGCGAAATACTACCATTCGAATGGATAGAAGAATAACCAAAATGGCGCAGACTCAGCCAACAATCAGCTCCAGGAAGATCAAAGGTGGTCTAAAGTTACCTGTGAGTACTGTTACAATTAGAAGACGCCTATGTGAAGCCAAGCTATCTGCAAGAAGCCCCCGCAAAGTCCCACTGTTGAAAAAAAAGACGTGCTGAAGAGGTTACAATTTGCCAAAGAGCACATTGACTGGCCTAAAGAGAAATGGCGCAACATTTTGTGGACTGATGAAAGTAAGATTGTTCTTTTTGTGTCTAGTGGCCGGGGACAGTTTGTCAGACGACCCCCAAACACTGAATTCAAGCCACAGTACACTGTGAAGACAGTGAAGCATGGTTGCGCAAGCATCATGATATGGGGATGTTTCTCATACTACTGTGTTGGGCCTATTTATCGCATACCAGGGATCATGGATCAGTTTGAATACATCAGAATACTTGAAGAGGTCATGCTGCCTTATGCTGAAGAGGAAATGCCCTTGAAATGGGTGTTCCAACAAGACAACGACCCCAAACACACCAGTAAACGGGCAACATCTTGGTTCCAGACCAACAAGATTGACGTTATGGAGTGGCAAACCCAATCCCCGGATCTTAATCCAATAGAAAACGTGTGGGGTGACATCAAAAATGCAGTTTCTGAGGCAAAACCAAGAAATAGAGAAGAACTGTGGAATGTAGTCCAATCATCCTGGGCTGGAATACCTGTTCACAGGTGCCAAAAGTTGGGTGACTCCATGCAACACAGATGTACAGCAGTTCTCAGAAACAGTGCTTATACAACTAAATATTCATTAAGTGATTCAAAGGAAAGCAAAATCTTCAAACATTTTTCAGTTTATATAGTGAATGTTTGAGTTTGTAAAGAAGAATTCAAAAGCTGCTATTTTTTTGAACAGTCTAATATTCACTTTTCTTCAATTTTTTTTAGAGGAACAACACAAATTTGATCTATTTTTCTTCATGTTTTGATTTGGAATAGAATGTGTAGTGTTCCCAATGCATTTGTGTGTATGGAAATAAAAGCTATTAGAAGGATTTTCAGCTTTATTCACTTTTTTCAACACACTGCTATTATTTTGAACACAACTGTATTGCGTACCCCTGCCGCCCTGTAGAAGTATATCTGTTATAGGGTGGCAGGGATGTGGTCAAACATTTGTAATTGCAACAATTTTCTGGGCAAAGGGTGATTATCTGACAGAAATTCAGGGGTGCTAATATTTTTGGCCAAGACTGTAGATTAGATTGATAGATACTGACATTAAAGCCCAATTGAAACTCTCGGCTTAAATCTTAGAACTTGGAGAACATATGAACAAAAGACCTGCAACCTTGGAAATCTGAGAAACAGTTGCCTGATGCCAAAAAGCCCATGAAGCACGCATAGGCTTAGTAGAATGCACTTCAACAGGAAACGGTGGAACCTTGTCTTTAAGACCTTTGATGCCTGAGCCACCAAGAAATGATCATATGAGAGGCTGGTTCCCCTTTACAGGGACTATCAGAAATCACACAGAATGAGTCAGACTTTCTAATAGAAGCAGTGGTTGAGAGGTAAACCAGCACAGCACAAACTTTATCCAGGCAATGGCGGGAAATTTCCTTCTAATGTACAGAGGTTGGACAGGGAGATGTGAATTGAATCTGGTTGAGGTGTAAGACCAAAATCCACCTTGGAAAGAAATGAGGTTCTAGGCCTTAACTACACCTTGTCTTTTTGTAAGATCAATAGAGGTTCTTTACAAGATGAGGCACCAGCTTCAGACAAACATATGGCGGAGGTAATGGCAACAAATAATAAACCTTGTGAGTGAGGGTAGAAAGGAGACTATCTATGATGGGTTCAAAGGACAGTGCAGAGAGAGCCAAATTCAAATTCCATGGAGTAACAAGTGACTACAGGAGAGGCTACATGAACGTTCTTTACCAAAAAAATGGGAGCCTAGCGGTCTCCGGAATAAGAACGCAAGGGCTGAGATTTGCATCTTGATGGTACTTGAGGCCAAATGCTAATCCAGGCCTGATTGGAAAAAGATCAGGATCCTTCATACAGAGTATTTCCTGGGACAAAAGCATCTTTCTTCACACCATGTAAAGTATGCTCTCCATGTGCGATTTTAAACTTTACAAGAGGTAGTTTTAGCAATGTGGAAATTACCAATTCAGAGACCATGTCTCTTAATATTCTTGCCATTAAGACTATGAAGCAGAGTGGTAACCTGGCCCTTGGGATAGTAGGCTGGGTTGGTTTGGAAGAGCCCATGGAATGTCTGCTAGAAATTTGATAAGGCTTACCAAATCCATCTGGTCCATTTTGGAGCTATGAAGATCACCAGAATGACCACAGTCTTGATCCTTAAGGGTCAAAGTGATCTCCTTCAACTTGAGAATAACATCAGTTGATTAAAACTCTTTATTGGTAAGCTCATCCAGCAAGGGCTTGAGGGATGCCCTGACACTCAAAATCAGCCTTTGCAGACGGTGGCTCAGAAGTCACTAGTGGCTTTTCTGTTCCAGAGTGTTACTGTAACACACATTACGTGCATTAGCCCATCACAGAGCCATTCATTTTGACAAGACAACACAGCTTCAACGCACAAATACTGCAGCATGCTAGTGCATTGTCAAAAATGGTACATTTTCCATTATTTTGGATGTTTTGGTGTATTGCCAGTCCACACATTCGAATAGGTTGCCTTAAACCACAAGTTAATGCAATGCACCAGGACTCCAAGGTCTGAATGGGTCCCTACAGAATCTGCTGGGGAAGGAGTAGAAGTGCACTTTTGGTCTTTGCAATCAGAGTAAAAAAAATGAGGCTATTTAGGTCATAAATTCCTGCATGACTGCAATAAAAGCTTTAGCCAAGAGGGCAAAGAATCCAGCCAAGGAGAACTCCAAAGGCAGAAGAGACTACAAGCAGAGGACACCATGACTCCAAGCTGCAGACATCAGCACCAGAGGTGGATGTGCTGCAATCATTCCCCAATCCGTTAGTAGAAATTGCTTGGGCACCTGGTACAGTGGAGACCGAATTGAAACAAAAGCAAATAAATTCTTGAAAATCTGGCTGATAGGGGGACAGAATATACCCTGGGCTAGTCTACATTTTGTCTGCCAGTGTGCAGTCCTCCTGTTGATGCTGAATACCGTGACTTTGTGTCCCTCAATGGATAAGGAAAAAAAAAAAGATGTTTAATGTCTTTCTAAAGCACTTCATTTTCATTTTTTAAAGCAGCCACAGCATCAGTAGAAAAGCCTGTTTCTCACATGCTGTAGAGGATCCTTGCTCTGTGTAGGAAAGCAGTGGCCTGCTGAGTTAGACCTATAGATCTGCAACCAACAAAGATCATGCTCCCAGGTGATTGGAGAGCTCCGGGTCTGACTCAGCAGGGGCATGTCAAACCTCTGTAGAGAGGCCACTACTTCCACATAGAAAACAAGGGTCCTTACCTATGCACATCATGCTGGCAGGGGTCATGCTTTCTAATCATGCTGTGGCTGATTTATTAAGAAAACCAACCATACGACTTTTGTCTGATGCTTCTGGAATTTACAGTATTTAGCCAACTTAAACTAAAAGTCCAATTGGGATTTAGGTAATCTTCAGAATATTGGCATGACTGTAAATTAAGTCTATGATGGCCACACAACAGTGTGATCATAGCTCTTATGATCCAACATCACAAATGTATACAATGGATCATGTATGTACAGTATTAGTTCTCTGTAAATACTCACCAAGGTGTCGCTGTAGGAAAGCTAAAGTTACATTGATAATAATGTCCATCCCCACATATGGATCAATTTCTCCCTTTAACTTGAATATTTTCCCTATCAGGTAACCAGTGAGGAATGTGAAGTCAGGGAAGCTCTGATGTACACTGCCCCTGTAGAGGGAAAAAGAACAAACCCATCAGACAAACTGAAAGAGCTCACATACTAGCATGTCATTGTAATCAGCATAGTATTGTTAAACTGGCCATACAGGTAACAACCTGACAGTACAATCCCTGTTAGATTTACAGAGAATTATGTAAGGGTACTGTCTTCAGAATCCATTTAACTCTTTGAGGCAAGTTCTCACACTAGATGGTTGTTGGTAAATCTAACACAGATTATAAAATCGGATTGTAACATGGTCATCTTAAAAGGAAACTTGTAACTAGGACTGTACTCCTGAAAATGGGGTTTTTGCACTCACTGTAACATCCTTTTCTCTGAATTCATTGAAGGACACAGCCATAGTTATGACAGGTGGATTTGAGGTTGCCACCTACAGTTGCAAATCCATTGTGAAGTATGGCTGTGTCCTTCAATGAACGGATGAGATCATGGGATTTCTGTACTCACCGTAAAAATCATTTGCTCTGAGTCCACTGAAGGACATAGCCATACTTCATGATGTGCTCCTGTAGGTGGCAACATTAAGCCCATCTGAAGTATGACTAATGTCCTTCAATGAACTGAAGAGAAATACTGTTTGTTTGACTATCTGTTCTTATCCCTTTCAATGATCTGGAGCAAGCAAACAGCTGATAATCAGACTGAACTGCATATACCCATCCAGCTTGCTTGGTATCTGCCTGGATACATAATGGGCAGGTGTATATGTATAAATCTGTTAAAGGACAAGTTCACCTTTTGACAAAAAATAGTAAATGCAAATTTTTTTTACAGGTAAAACATGCATTTATTATTGTTTGTTGCAGGAGCCTGTAAGGCTAGGTTTACACCTATACAGTTTGCATTTGATCCATTTCTGCAGTGCATTTTTGCCACGTTTTCAATGCGTTTTGTGTTTTTTTTTTCTTGTTGCTAGGCAGATTAAAACGCAGCAAAACGTACTACATGCTTTTCTGCAGCGTCTACATTGAAGTCTATAGAAACAAAATGCAACTTTTTGCATTTAAAAAAGTCACTGACACGCACCGGGTGAAAACGAAGAGATGTGAGTGTGTCCCATAGGAAATCATGTTAAATGGACTGTAGCGACCTTAGCCTAAGACCTGTCAGTATATCTGCTTGCACATAGGGGACGTACAGGCAAGCAGATATACTGACAGGAAGAATCAATGAACTACCACGGTGCTCCACAGCACTGTGGTATTTCATTGAGGACTACAAGCTGACAGCTGCTAAGGCTGCCAGGACTTGTAGTTCATTCATTCACAGAACGCTGTGAATGAATGACACGGCTGTGTGGGCGGGGGCTGCAGCATTGGGAATATGTTACATGTTCCACCCTAAAAACAGGTGGAACATCTAACATGTTCCCAAAGATAAATTTTAATCCCTTGGCGTTTCGTCACATCCGGACTTTTTCAACAGGGATATGCAAGATCCCTGTTGAAAAAGTCCGGATGTGACGAAACGCGTCCGGGGCACGTGACGTGGTGACGTATTGCCGTTTTCCGGAAGTGCCGTGGCGGCCATTTTGGGTTCTGGAACACGCGGTTGTTCCAACCCTGGATACTTCCATTTTTGCCTGGCTCTCCTTCAGAGTGGTATGGTGATTGTAAAGAGTTACCGCTAAGGAGGGGGGTCTCTTCTTCTGGATTATTTCACTATATGGAAGCTGGTTTCATCAAATTTATATGTCTATGGGAAAAGGTTGTAGAAGATGGGAGAACAATGTTTGGAGGCTTTCTCATCTATATTATGGACCCTATGCTGATTGTATTTATGTTGGGGTAATTATGCACTCTTTATATTGTGTGCAGTAGAATTACTAATTGAAGTATTAGAGTCCAGAGTTTTCACGTTTGCTGTGGCACTTCTGTGTATCTGCATGTGACACGTGTGGCACTTTATTTTAATAATTGGGGTAATATACTATGTTGAGATTTTTTCTTTGAGGTATTTGAAGATTTTCTGAAGCACACCGCTAATTTGATTTAGGAAGAAAAGAGCTATTGGGAAATCACGTGCAAGGATCCTTTTTGACTTTTGACTTTTTGGACTTTAGGTGTATGGGACTTTACATTTATATCTTATTTATTTATTTAAGTTTGCTTATTATTATTTTTATAATTTTTGTACTTCAGGGGAAGGAATGCTAAGTAACTTATTGGGTTTTTTGTAGAGGATTTGAGTGCTAATTTTTGTATTTGTCTACTCCTCTCACTGACACCAATGATGTGGCACTACTCCTCCCACTGCAAAATTACAGTTATGAAGTAGCAACGAAAATAATTTTATGGTTGGGGGTCACCACAACATGAAGAACTGTATTAAAGGGTCGCGGCATTAGGAAGGTTGAGAACCACTGATCTATAGGGTTTACATAGAATGGTCCGAAAAAGAGAAAATATCCAGTAAGTGGCAGTTGTGTGGACAAAAATGCCTTGTTGATGTCAGAGGCCAGATGAGAATGGGCAGACTGGTTGCTGCAAAATTCAGATGGTAGGATCAGAATATGGTGTAAACAACATGAAGGCATGGATCCATCCTGCCTTGTATCAATGGTTCTGGCTGGTGGTGGTGTAATGGTGTGAAAGATATTTTCTTAGCACTAGCAAGGTTTACCTAATAAAGTGGCTGGTGAGTATATATGGCCAGCATTAAGTGCTAGACTAAATGTGGCAGGGGTGTTCAAAGAGCAGGGGGCACTTGATGATTTGATAACCTGTTGTGGGCCACAATGAACTATGGGGTCTTAACACCCCCCAAACCACAAATGTAAATGAGCCCTTACTGTCCTGAGCCCCCTATAATGCTGATGTACTGCAGTTTACCCACACTGTGGGTGCAGCACAGTGCACCTGCTGCTTTCCTGCGGGTCCATTGCGCTTTGCCATAGACTTATATCTGGCAGATGCGGTGCACTTTCTGAAAGCACACCAAAACTCATGCATTCAGGATCTTTGGTGCACTTTCAGAAAGCACACAGGATATAATAGAAGGCTATGTCTCAGTGCAGCTAACCTGCAGGCACACTATGATGCACCCATGGATCGGTGTGAATGCAGCCTAATAGTTGTTAACCCTTTAATAGGTACTAACATGCCCATTGAAAAAACTATTATGCCCAGTGAATGTGTTGTTCGATAAAATGACCTTCTTTTCCTCTTGCAGCTGCTGCTGGTATCACTGTCCAGGGTGCTAGAAAGTATTAGAGTTAGAGTGCAGTTGGTATCACGCCTTGGACAGAAGTCAGTGCTACAGAGGAAGCATCGGTTTATACGGCTCCTGCTCCCTTCACGCCTGCCTACTTCCTCCGCTACTGCCACTGACTCATTGCACTCTGATGCTCTAGGGATGAGAGATTGCCAAGCCTTGATCACGGTCATTGGGTTGCCTACTCCAGGCATGAGCTTCCCTGGTTTGAGGTCCGTGGCCACATCAGAGGGCTCCGTGGGTCACATGTGGCCTGGAGGCCACAGTTTGAGCGTCCCTGTCTTATGCTATTCAAGACAACTAATCTATTATTTTTTTTCTGCATACAGTATGTGGCATGGTGGAAACAACAAAATAAAGGCTCCTCCATCTATCACTCACAGTGAATGAAACCTAAAGGACAAAAGATTTTGGGACTAGTCATCCTCTCTCCATTATAATCCAGTGTTACTCAGTATCAAGGCCTGCACTTTGCATCTCATTCATAAAATGCAGGCCACTTAAAGTGTAAACCCTTACACAGACTCAGTGAAGTGACTGGCCTCAGGTGATACACAAATATCAAACATCCTCCTACATAAGTTGCACCGGTTTATCTGTAGTCTTCTCTTCTCTAGAGCCTTTCAAAGTCCAGAATTTTTACAGCTTGTCTGAGCTTTCAGAAAGAATGGGGTGGGGAGCTGAAGTTGCACACTGCAAAACTCAGTGAGGAGAGCTTAGGGCTGATTGGAGGGAAGAGACATAGCCCTTCACACAGCACACATGAACAGAGCTGAGACTTTCAATCAAAGGCTGTGTACTGGAGGTCCCTCCCTTGTCACCTTTTTTCTCTTGCTGTCATGAAAACTTGTGAGATGTGACCCATGTTGATGGCAGAGAAATGAGGCAGCAGACAAATGCTCTGGATTGTGACAAGTACAAACTATAGAGGGATATGCTTTGTTCATATTTCATGTCAAAGGTTTACACCCACTTTAATACAGCAAGTCGGTAATGTGGCCTTGAGATGTGGCATATACAGGCTCTCATCCAATGTTTTTAACTTCCAATTTTATTGCAATTGGCTTGATTTGGACTTCCCAAGCTAGCAGTGCACAATGTACATATAGAAGCATAACACCGGGCTTTATAAATATGCAGAGCTCTTTTTTTTGCTATTGCAGGTCAGTACATATCTGCAGGGGCTGTAAACATACTTGATGGTAATCATCTTCCTCTCCACGCTGGAGGAATCCATCTTCTTCATAATCATGACATTTTCCACCCACTGGAACTTCTCTGAGTTGACAAATAAAACTGGCTGGTGGATTGTTGTGAAGATTTCGTCTCTGAGAGAGAACATCCAGGAATCCAGAGCTACACCACATCTACAACCACAAGCAGACAAAATATCAACATGTAACTAGATGGCTTCTTGTATTAGGAACACAGGTTCTCATCTTTTTCTGAGTTGTGACACCACAGGCTATCCCCACTTCAGTCTATCATAAATGCTGCTGCCAGACTCATCCACCTTACTAACCGTTCTGTATCTGCCACCCCTCTCTGCCAATCCCTCCACTGGCTTCCAATTGCCCAACGAATAAAATTCAAAACGCTAACACTGACGTATAAAGCCATTTATAACTCTGCCCCAAACTACATCACTGATCTTGTCCCCAAATATCACCCAAACTGTACTCTCCGCTCCTCACAAGACCTCCTACTCTCTAGCTCCCTTGTCTGCTCCTCCCATGCTTGTCTCCATGACTTCTCCAGAGCTTCCCCCATCCTCTGGAACTCCCTACCCCAATCCATCAGACTATCGCCTACTCTACTCACCTTTAGGCGCACTCTGAAAACCTCTCTCTTCAGGGAAGCCTACCCCGACCCCAGCTAATACTGAACTCCTCTACTCCTCCTACCAGTCCATCCCCCACAGCTATTTCCTCCTGTACCACTATCCCCTCCCTCCTAGATTGTAAGCTCCAAGGAGCAGGGCCCTAGAACCCCTCTTGTATTGAATCGTATTGTTACTGTACTGTCTCGCGTACTGTCTCCCACCATAATTTAAAACGCTGAGCAAACTATAGGCGCTATATAAATCCTGTATAATAATAATATAATAAGAAATGGAATTATCTAAACTTCATTCCAGAGGAATCTGGAAGATGCAGCTCCAGCCTAACTGCTTTCTTTTAAAAAAAAAGTGTGCTGTCCCTTTAAATCATAAATATATGATTATAGTGCAAAATAAACTAAATGTAAAATATTGTAACACAATTCAAGTATAATATAAATCACACCAAAAGTTCATATACATAAATAGTCCAAAGAAGTGACAAAAGTGCTCCGTGCTTGTAAACTTCTTCACAAAAAGTGCTGAGTGTGACGACATCACATTCCGGCATGCCAGCTGACATTGCGATTGGATGTTTTTATGATAAACTGCTTGTATTTACCTACCTTATGTAAGTGCAATACTTTTATAAATAAATGGAAGTTTACGTTTACTGCACCATGAGGCTTCTCATTTATGATTTACACGTGACTGCAGTGAGCGACATTTGAGACTAAGGCTGCTATTTGGTTTGTCTACATACTTCATCGATGAGGTCACTTAATCTGCTGAGGGTCTGACAGCGAGAATGCCAACCTGGAGTTCGGATTCAATCGCTTTTGATCTGTGTAATTCAAGACCACCTACATTTGGTAAGAGGCCCCTTTATTCTTTAACCACTTGCCCTCCAGAGGATTTACCCCCCTTCCTGACCAGGCCATTTTTTGCGATATGGCGCTGCGTTATTTTAACTGACAATTGCGCGGTCATGCAACGCTGCATCCAAATGAAATTTACATCCTTATTTTCTCACAAATAGAGCTTTCTTTTTCGGTGGTATTTGATAACCTGTGCGTTTTTTATTTTTTGCGCTATAAACAAAAAAGACCTACAATTTTGAAAAAAAAAACTTTAATTTTTGCTATAAAACATATCCAGTAAAAACATTTTAAAAATCAGAATTCGTCATAAATTTAGGCCAAAATATATTATGCTACATGAGCACAGGAGCACTTTTTGTGAAGAAGTTGGCAAACACGCAGCACTTTTGTCACTTTTTTGGACTTTTTTGAACTTTTTGACTTGGTTTCTTATTGGTCTGATTTATATTATACTTGAATTGTGTTACAATATTTTACATTTAGTTTATTTTGCACTGAGTGACGGATTGGCTATTTATTTGCAAGAAGGTAAGGCTGGAGTTCCGTTTTAAACAGCCTTCCCCAATAAATAATGGGGCTCAGTTTCAGTAGGTGCAGGTCAAATAGATCATGACGGATGGATGAATGGACTGTAACAACATCAACATCTCAAGGGTTTCTTAATTCCAAAAGCCTGCAGAAAACCTGGTAAGACAGAGTCATGCCCTTACCTAAATCGTGAATCCCTCCCAAGTGCTTTGATTGCTGTAGCTGCCCCAAAGGAGTGTCCCACTGCTGCCACTCTCTGTACATCAATAGAGTCCTAAAAGAGAAGAGTCACACTTGTAAAAATGTCAACCAGAAAGAAGCTTTTGTTAGTGTTTTCATCATGTAATTCAGGCTTTATCAACCAGCAGCTTCAGAGCTTTGTGGAAATAAGTCCATGTTTTTCCTGCCAGATTACCTGCAGTGGGTATAGAAAAGAATCACCCCCCTTTAAAATAATCATATTTTGTTGCTTTGCAGCCAGAAATGAAGACAGACACAGCTTTTGTTTAATCTAGCTGTATAACATTATAACTTATAATATCCAAGTGAAAGATATAACACCATCATGTCAGAATTTTTTTTTTTTTTAATTCAAGGAGGTCAATTGCAGGCCAAATGCACCTGTCAATGAATTCTGAATGATCTCAAAAGAGTGACTGATTCCAAAAGCAGCTGCATTTGTCCATCAAATTTGTCGACGGTGGTCCTACGTAGGAAGCTGCTCGTATAATTCTTTATGTACAGTAAGTGCCTATGCCTCCAATTTACCCACCTTTAACAGTAGCCAGTCAAAATTGGATGGTAATGTGTTGGTTACTGATTTTCCAGCATTGATATCCAGCACAAGGTCCAGAGCCCGGATGCATTCATCCACCCTCTTCTGTACCTACAAATAAAAAGCAGCCAAGGATAATAGATCACAAGAATACATTTATAAAAGAACATAGCACAGGTATAAAGATAACAATTAGTAAAAGATCCTCCCTCTTTCACATTGTAATATAATGTGTGTAAAGTTAGCAATGCTCCCAGAAGTATTCAGTATAAATGCACACAATTAATTACTGGCTTCATTTTCTAAAGATCTATCTGAGATTTATCTATTGGTTGACTCCTCTCTCATTCACTGATGGCAATGAAGTTTGAGGGCCTATTCACACTTGTACTTTAAAAAACATGATATACACTTTCTTGAAAATGCATGTTGTATTTTTATTGTGCTTTTAATGCATTGTGCTACAAATTAGTGCAAAGCGTAGTGCATTTTATCCCCCTCAGGCGCCTAGGAAAAAATGGACTTGTGACTCAAAAAGCACACTAATAAAAAAACATGTTGCGATTTTGGTGCGTTTTTTGTGCACTATCATTGACTATAATGTAAGGTGTGTTGGGAAGAAAATGCACAGAAGATGCAGCAAGCAAGACATTTCAAAAGTGCAGCACAAATTTTCGAACAACAACGCCTTGATATGAACAGTTTTGTATCACTTAATAGTGATTAGCTCTCATGCGCTGGCTCAGTATCTAGCCTAGTCAGTGCTTCCACATCAGAGCTAACAAACTCATTTACTATTTATACACTGACACTAATTGCAATTTAAAAAGCCACAAATGTGGGACATTAACTGGCATTTTAACCCGTGTGTGTCACCTTGTGTGTCTGTACCAAGGCCAAACATGCCAGGATATGTAAACTTTTGATTCGGGCCATTTGGGTGATTTCTGTTATCATTATGATTTAAAAAGGAGCCAAACAGCTATTTTATAATAAATGGCTTCATATGATCATCATCCTTCAATAAAAGAGCATTTTTTGGCATGATCAGTCATATTTTCAATATCAATGCCAAAATTTCACAATTTCTGCCAGGGTATGCAAACTTTTGAGCACAACTGTATGTAATTAAATGACAGAAAGTGTTTCAGTCCGCTGCCTTCAAGTGGATGACTTTTCCATGTCCTCCTTTCCAACAATCTCTTACCTGCTCAAATCGGAGTGGGAATTCATCTGAGCCTGGTTTCGGAGTCTTGTTATAAATCCACACCTCCTCCAGAGTGTCACACTCCTCCTCACAAGCGTCAGTAGAGGACCTCTCCCGGAAATAAAATGTTGCAGATGCAGATTCATCTCTGTTAAGAGGTAATCCATCAAAGAAATTAACCACTTGCCTACCGGGCACTTATACCCCCTTCCTGCCCAGGCCAATTTTCAGCTTTCAGTGCTGTCGCAATTTGAATGACAATTGTGCGGTCATGCAACACTGTACCCATATGAAATGTTTATCATTTTTTTCACACAAATAGAGCTTTCTTTTGGTGGTATTTAATTGCCACTGGTTGTTTTATTTTTTGCGCTATAAACAAAAAAGGACAAAAATTAAAAAAAAAAAAAAAAAAAGTTTCTTTGTTTCCATGAGACACATAGAGCTGCAGTTTGGCCCAGCCACAGGCTCTCTCTTCATTGACTTACTGGCTGTGATTGACAGCAGTGGGAGCCAATCAGGAGAGAGAGACCCAGGACAGCTGAGGCTCCTGTGCACATTGATGGATTGAGAGGTGAGTATAAGGGAGGAGATGTGCGAGAAGCAGTATATAGAATGTTTATACCTCCATTAATATAATTAAAATAAAAAAGCCTTTACAAACACTTTAATACTTTAGCAACCTATAATGCTCAGCTAATGTCACTGTTATTTTTTTTTTTGCTAAGGCAATAAACACAGAATGAATAATATAGGTAAGTGTTTTGTGATGAGATACTCAATGGGATGCTTCCAATGAAAATATGCCTAAAACAAAGGAGGCACAGCAAAATTAGAGTATAACACTAGACTACTAGAAATATACATATATATACACCTCCCTTGCTAGCAGAATGGCTTTACCTAATTAATGCAAATGTACCACTTTTTACATTAACGTATGAGCTTAGAGGGACTACAGAACAGTTTGATAAAATCTGGGTACATTGGATCTCCTCCCTCCGCACACTTCTCCTATTACCCCCTGGTGAGACTTCCACGTAAATGTTTTTCTTCTCTCTCCCATTACTTGCAATATATCCCTTTTAATTCAGGTTAACATGATGGCTTCTTGTTTGGGACACTGTGGACTGTATGCAAATGTCCAGACTTTTCCAGTTTTTCTATTGTAATGTTTACTTTATTGTTCATTTTTGTATTACCTTTATTGTAAAATGTAATTAAAATTACTGTTTAAAAAAAAAAAAAAAAAAAAAAGGATATATACATATACAAAGTACATTTTCAAAACAGGCAGTATATAGAAGATATTTAATACTTGCATAACTAACTTTAGTGTACAATGCATTTGAAATTGTACTGCACTACATTGAAGAGGCACAGCTCTGTTCTTTCCAGGTCTGTGCAATAATCCAGCAATAAACATTTCCTGCACTTTACCTTTGTGCGGGTATACTGTACACACCTGCATTCAAGAGTTTTGGCGCTTTCAGAAAGAGCACTAAACCCGCAGGATATAATAGAAGTCTATGGCTAAGCACAGCAAACCTGCAGGAATGCTGCAGGTACACTGCACTGCCCCCGTGGTGTGGGTAAACCGCAGTGCATCAGTGTGAAAGCAGTCCTATACTATTATGCCCAGTGTATTGCTGCACATTGACCTAAAGATCTCTTTCCTGCTGCTGGCACCATTCTGGAGACCACTAGCCGGGATAAGAGGTGGAGTGCAGTTGGTATGACTCCGCACGGAACATGAGTCAATGCTATACAGAAGGCATCGGCTTATGCAGCTCTTGCTCCCTACTACAGCTCCAACATTACAAGTAGTCCCTCTGCATTGCACTTGGTTTTATGCTCTGGGATAGCAGGTCCCAATCTACCAGTCCCATGGCTGCAGTCTACTGGTAGATCACAATCTACAGGTTGCTGACCCCCGCTTTAAGTCATAAAAGAAAGTTTGTTGCAGAAGTTTATGGCAAGGGGGGACTATAGGAACCAAAAGCCCTCCACTGAACTAGTGAATATAATACAAGGGTCTTCTTAGAACGAAAAAGTATTCACACGTCTCTATTCATCGCAAAAGATAGGACTATTACTTTTTCCAGGATAGTGGGCAGAGCCATACAAATTGTTCTTTCTTACTCTGTTGGCTAACTGTACATCCAGAAACACAGATGTGTATGTTACAGTCATAAACACATTTTTCCAGATAGTACTGTATTCCATCTATAGTATCTTCTAAATGCATCCACTTACCTATGTTCAACTGCGGCAACTATAAAGCCCTGCGATGCCAAGCCGATACAGATAGCTGAATACAACGTTCTGAAAGGATACACCAATTTTAGCAGTTTTTATTGGTACAGACACTTTACCAGCAAAAACAAGAAACAGTAATAAAGAAAATGCATTATGTTACTATTTTGTTTACGTTGAGGTCTGAAAAATTAAATATGAAAATGTTTTAAAAATTGCAGACCATTTCCTCTTTACCTTACATCTGATGTAGTTGTGGTTACCTGAAAGCTCCAAGCCCATGGGAGAATATGACCAGGGGGTATCTTTCTCCTGGTTTGAATGGTGCGTTCAGCTTTGCCGGACATTTCACAGAACCTGCATGTAGAACACAAAGTACATGAATGCCGAATGGCCATAAAAAAATTGGACACAACTGGGGCTTGTTTAATAAAGAGTGCACAAAGTTAAGCACTAACTGTAACGTGCAACAAACAGTAGTAACCAAATCAGAATGCAGACAAATCAATACAAGATGGATTCTCTCTGGTCGCGCCATCTTCCACTTTGCATTCTTGCTCATTACATTATTTTACTGAATCAACCAATATGTGCCAACTTCATACACATTCACAGCTCAAACTGCCTTTAAAGTAAAATTTTACTTTTGTAAATTGGAGTTTCACTTTAAATGCAGCATTAATTTGTCCCAATGAAGGTAAAGTTGGAAAGTGTAAATCATAAAAATATTGTATCACTTTACAAATTGGCAGGTAAACAATTCTATTTAAACCATATATTTAGTTGCTTGTCTGACATAATCTTCAAATATATGTATTTTTTTTTAATTTTGATAGTGTAGTAATGGGTTAAAACTGTCAAATTGTTATGCCCTGCCAGAGATTTCTCTTCACTTTCTGTCCTTAAAGTACATTTCTCCACAGTGCCTGCAGCTACAGAAGTCAGTGAGAGTTTGTTTTTTTCTGTTTTAGAATATGAAAATACTTTAGCCAGTTAACATCCGCCCTATAGCAGTTTTACTGTTACAGGGCGGCATTCCTGTGCAAAATCACAGCACAAACAGATCTACAAGCACCTGCAGATCATCAGTCAGACAGGAAGAACAGAGATGTATCCAGTTCTTTTGTGACGAGGGGAGTTATGAATCGTGTATCTCTACAGAGCTGAGAACATGATCCATCACTTCCCATAGTAAAAACTAAGTGTGCACCAAGCACATAGCTAGGTACACACTTAACCCTTTGATCACCCTGGATGTTAACCCCTTTTTCCAACCAGTGTCATTAGCACAGTGATTAGTGTATATTTTTAGCACTGAACACTGTATTAGTGTCACTGGTTCCCGCAAAGTGTAAAAATGCCCACCGCAATATTGCAGTCCCGCTATAAGTCGCTGATCGCTGCCATTACTAGTATAAAAAATAAATAAAATAAATTCCAGTATATGTACCATAGTTTGTAGACGCTATAACTTTTGCACAAACTAATCAACATACAATTATTGGGATTTTTTTTACCAAAAATATGTAGCAGAATAAATGTTGACCTAAACTTCTAAAGAAATTTGATTTAAAATTTTTTTTTTATTGGATATGTTTTATAGCAGAAAATAAAAATATTGGTTCTTTTTCCAAAATTGTTAGCGGTTTTTATAGCGCAAAAAAGTAAAAATCAAGAGGTGATCAAATACCACCAAAAGAAAGCTCTATTTGGGGGAAACAAAAAGGACATAAATTTAATTTGGGTGCAACGTTGCATGACCATGCAATTGTCAGTTAAAGTAATGCAGTGCTGTATCGCAAAAAATGGCCTGGTCAGGAAGGGGGTAAATCTTCTGGAGGGCAAGTAATGTCCATAGTCTAAGCCCAGGTACACTTTAACACTTTAAATTCCTGTTGAGTTAATATACCTTCACCTTCTGTCCAAAAGACAGAACAGGAAGTCAAAAGAAATCTAAAGTTAGGAAAATTCTCTTTTAAGCTGTCCATACACTTTTAGTTTTTTTTTTTTTTCGAACCTGCGAGTATTGATAATGTCTCTATCTTGTTGTGGGAAAAAAAAAGAGTTTTTCTAATGTTTTTATATGAAGTGGGTTCTGTTATAGGACATCTGAGCCAGATTTTTGGGCAGCAATCCACTTCTGAGCTGATTAGTCGCATTTGCTAGTGGGATTTATAAAGGTTACATAGTTAGTCTGGCTGAAAAAAAAAAAAAGACAAAAGTCAATCCAGTTCAACCATTAAAAGAAAAAAAAGTTATAATCCTATACCCACAGTTGATCCAGGAAGGCAAAACCCCAGCAAAGCATGATCCAATTTGCTCCTGCAGGGAAAAAAAATACCTTCCTGATCCCCCGAGAGGCAATCGGATATTCCCTGGATCAACTTTACCTATAAATGTTAGTATCCAGTTATATTCTGTGTATCTAAGAAAGAATCCAGGACTTTTTTAAAGCAATCCACTGAGCTGGCCAGAACCAACTTTTGAGGAAATCCATTCCACATTTTCACAGCTCTCACTGCGAAGAAACCTTTCCATGTTTGGGGATTAAATTTCTTTTCCTCCAGACGTAAAGAGTGCCCCCTTGTCCTCTGTGATGACCTCAGGGTGAATAGCTCTACACTGAGTTCACTATATGAACCACTGATGTATTTATACATGTTGATCATATCCCCCCTTAATCTCCTCTTCTCAAGAGAGAATAAATTCAGTTCCTCTAATCTTTCCTCATAACTGATCTCCTCCATGCCTCTTATCAGTTTGGTTGCCCTTCTCTGTACTTTCTCCAGTTCCCCAATGTTCTTTTTGTGAATTGCTGCCCAAAACTGAGCTGCATATTCCAGATGAGGTGTTTTTTCAGATGAGGTGCTCAGTAACTGGTGTGATAAGGTTATGAATAACGGGCAAAACGTGTCAACCTTCCCCTTTTCCCCACTGTATGGTGCATTGCCTTAGATTTGTATATGTTAATAAAGAGGATTAAGTTTGGAGTGCGGCTGCTCGTCGATTTTTCTTCTACCTTGTGTGCAGCATGCGAGCTCAGTGAGCAACTTTGCAGCAATGAATTTCTGCAGCCCAGAATGACCTGGAGCAGCGGTATCTCTTGTCTCTGACATGAGGTTGATGAAGGAATCCCCCACTGCTACAACATTCACTGATCAGAGGGTGCACCTAATTGGCTGTA
Organism: Staurois parvus; assembly: GCF_062004578.1. Taxonomy (NCBI): domain Eukaryota; kingdom Metazoa; phylum Chordata; class Amphibia; order Anura; family Ranidae; genus Staurois; species Staurois parvus. The sequence continues at coordinate 1,134,350 of NW_028318184.1, read as the reverse complement.
GCTGATGATCAACAAGTTTTCCAACTTGTTCGTTCAACAGAAATCAATCTGACAATGGACTTCTGTCGAACAGGAACAGCCACACACTGATCAAAATTAGGCCGGACCCTGCTGAACTAACAACACTTCGATCATTGTATGGCCAGATTTTAGTTTTCATTGGAACAAATGTCCTCTGGCAGATTTCTTCTCTATTTCTCTTCTAGTTTCTCTTCAATTTCAATCCTGTTATTAATGGTCACCAGGACAAAGAGAAAGGGTGAATCTCCCCAGCAGGGACAGAGCCAATGATAAACACCTGACAGGGGTTCTCCACACTCCTTCCAAAACTAAAAGCAAATTTTGGCTTTAGATACACTTTAATAATTTTCCTGTATAAACAAATTCATGTTACTAACGTTTTAACCTTACCAAACTCAACTATAAAATGACTTTGTGCAATATCTTCAATCTCTTATTCTCATAAAAGGTGCTTGACAAAAGAACATATCAAACACGTTCATTAACCGTTTCAATACCGGGCAATTTTACACCTTCCTGCCCAGGCCATTTTTCAGGTTTCAGCGCTTTCGCACTTTGAATGACAATTGCGCGGTCATACAACATTGTACCCAAACTAAAATTTTATCATTTTCTTCACACAACTAGAGCTTTCTTTTGGTGGTATTTAATCACCGCTGGGGTTTTTATTTTTTGCTAAATTAACAAAAAAAGACCAAAAATTTTGAAAAAAACCCACATTTTTCTTTGTTTCTGTTATAAAAGTTTACAAATAAATAATTGTTCTTCATAAATTTAGGCCGAGATGTATTCTGCTACATGTCTTTGGTGAAAATACCCCAAATTAGGATGTATTTTTTAGTTTGTAGGAAAGTTATAGAGTTCACAAACTATGGGATAGATCTGAATATTGATCAATCCTGAAGTACTGACAGCCATACTGTCACCAGTGCAGTACAGCATCATCATATAACTGGCATGGCGGTGAACAGGGACACTGACTGGTGACAGTATGAAAAAAAAAAAAATATATATATATATATATATATATTTTTTTATTATATTTAATTTTTTATTACATTTTTTTTTTTTTTTTTTTCATATTTTACTATGACCAAAGTAGTACAATGTTACCATAGTAACATTGTACTACTTTGGGGAAGTGATCAGTATTTTTTTTTTTTGCACAATTTGCTTATAGCAAAGAATTACTTTGCTATAAGCAAGCATTTACCTGAATGAAATCGATTCATTCAGCTTTTTTTTTTTTTTTTTGTACTTAGCTGTGATTTGGTCACAGCTAATCACATGACATGTGCATGTGATTAGCTGTGACCATTCACAGCTAGGCACTAGTATACAATGGATGGCATCATGAATGAAGCCATCCATTGTATACAACTGTCATGTGACCTGCTGTGATTGGTCACAGCAGGTCACATGGTACCAGCAACGGGAGCCGGTACTCGGATCTGTCATCGGCTGTGTCCGAGGTGCACGTCCGGTGACAGATCGCACTGCTGCGCCGCTCTGCATTAGCGCAAACGGCGCATGTGCGGGAGCACACCAAATGGCCTTGCACCCGGAATGCAGGGACACAATTGAAGCCACCAAACGGCCATTGGCCGGGCAGCTAATGGTTAAGATAGAATCTCCCTCAACATGCTGGATGCAGGTGACCTGCTATCAAATCCATCTAGCTTCATTTAGACACAACCATACAGGTGCCCCAAGTGGGCAGCACAATGGCTAGATGTTTAGCACTTCCGCCGAACAGTACTAGGATCCTCCCAAATCCCAACCACAGCACCACCTGCCTGGAGTTTGCATGTTCTCCCTGTGCCTGCGTGGGTTTCCTCCAGGTACTCCGGTTTCCTCCAATACTCCAAAGACATGCTGGTAGGTGAATTGGCTCCTGTCTAAATTGGCCCTAGTATGTGTATGTATGAATGTATAGTAATTTAGGGATCTTATATTGCACACCCCTTGAGGGTTAGGGACTGATGTGAATGTACAATATATATGTAAAGTGCTGCGTAAATTGACAGCACTATATAACTACCAATCATAAATAAATAAATATGAGATTTTGCATAAGGTCATGTAGCTCTGAAGAGGTGTTCCCCTTGAAATGCAATAACATTGCACACCTGTATGTTTGTGACTAAGCCCCCAGTCATATTGAGTGCTATTTTCATGGCATGCGACTTGCAAATCGTATGCCAAGTCGCACCCTATTGTCCACTATTATTGGTTGGAGCCGCACCAATTTCTAAAGGAGTACATGCACTACTTTTGTTGAGATTTGCATACACATCTGTGTCAGATGTCTTGCAAATCGCAATGAAATCGGCAGGTCACCCGATTTTTAAATCGTGCGACTTCACTGTAAGTCGCACGATTTCAAAATCGGCTTTGATGTGACCCGGGTGTAAGTGAAGCTAGATAAACTCAGCAGTGGGTCACCTGCATCCAGCATGTTGAGGGAGATTCTATCTTAATGAACATGTTTTTTACATTATTTGCCAAAAACATTTTGTGAGCAAAAGAGACATTTTAAAAAATATTTAATAAAAGATATTGCATGAGACCGGGTGATTTCCAGGGGCGGACTGATAACTCATGGGGCCCCTGGGCAATAGGGGATCATGGGGCCCCTGTGTCCTTGCCCAAACTCAAAAAAGCCTATGAAAAAGGTACCAGGGGCATCTCATGGGGCCCCCTACTGACCCCGGGCCCTCGGGCGGTGCCCGAGTTTCCAAATGGTCAGTCCACCCCTGGTGATTTCTTTTTGTTTATAGGCCAGTTTAAAGATTTCCAAGTCTGGATAGAGCTGCAAGGCCTTAGATATACTTTCATACTGTGTATTGTTATGAGAACATTCTTTGCATGAAATATTGAAAGAAAGTAATCCACTATGAAGATTGTATCCTTTTAGCACTTGAATGCTGACAGTTTTTACACACTTACCAAAGTAATAGCTAAAAACAAAATCAATTAGAGTCCTGTTCAGCTTCAGAGTGTCTGCGAGTCCTAAGTAATACTCTTTACGGGGAATCCATAGAGCCTCTTCATATTCATCGCTATCCACACAAGGGTAGAACAGTCGAAGAAAAGTGCCCTGCACAAAAGACAACCACTCATCAGAATAACATGTAACTATAAGGGGAGCGCAAATAATACTGGCCAATGGAAAAATTCAGATGAGGAAACACATACCAAACACTTTACAATGTCTTCAGATTCTGTTACAAGCAGAAGTTCTGTGACTGTGAAAGCATTCCTGTTTAAGTAATGGATAAAGAAAAAAAAAATGGGGAAGAATATGCAGAAAGGAGGAAATGGGGAGGAAAATGGAGGAACTCTCATCTCTGACTTACCTCGGTGGAAGAAGTAGTGATTGGGAAAGATGTTCTAACCTGACCAATAACTACAGTATACTTCCTGGGTTATTGGAGGTTGCCCTATAGGCCTAATGTGGTCCTTTAACTAGTTGCTAAGGTCTACAGGCACCTTAACAGATAATTGGTGGACTATGTTGTCAGTTATCCCTAACATTCTGACATATACAGTTGTGCTCAAAAGTTTGCATAACCTTGCAGAAATTGTTAAATTTTGGCATTGATATTGAAAATATGACCGATCATGCCAAAAATGCTCTTTTATTGAAGGATGATGGTCATATGAAGACATTATCAAATAGTTGTTTGGCTCCTTTTTAAACCATAATGATAACAGAAATCACCCAAATGGCCCGAATCAAAAGTTTCCCTCCCCTTGAATGTTTGGCCTTGGTACAGACACACAAGGTAACACACACGGGTTAAAATGCCAATTGGAGGTTAATGTCCCACCTCTGTGGCTTTTTAAATTGCAATTAGTGTCAGTGTATAAATAGTCAATGAGTTTGTTAGCTCTTATGTGGAAGCACCCGGACAATTCTTCTGCCAGTTATGGCTGCAATCTTTCTTGGTCTACCTGACCTTGGGGAGTGTACTCATCCGGAGCATGCGCTGGCCGGGAAAGGCAGAAGTGAGCTCCTTTTTCAAGCTGCTTGAAAAAGGAGAGCACTTCCGCCTTTACCGGCCAGCGTATGCTCCGAAACACGTAACAGTGCACCTTGGGATACTGACGTCATCACGCTCACGCCACCGATGCATTCCAGCATGCGTTCCACCCGGCTCAGAGTGAGGACGTGCACACTGGCCGGAAACTCAGCTGTCTCCCCTCCAGTCACCACGCTGCTCCAGCGGTACGCTGAGACCTTTTACCGATGACAGCTCAGTTATACGGATGACTACACTACCCTGTCCGATGTCACATCATACCATTATACCATGCATTACTTTTACCTCATAAATGTGAGTGTTCCTACCTTTTATCTTCAATAAAGTGTTATGTCGCACTTAGAGGCACTTCTTCTCCTTCTCATCGATGTAAACATTTGATCAGGGCCATTTGGGTGATTTCTGTTATTATTATGATTTAAAAAGGAGCCAAACAACCATTTGATAATAAATGGCTTCATATGATCATCATCCTTCAATAAAAGAGCATTTTTTGGCATGATCAGTCATATTTTCAATATCAATGCCAAAATTTAACAATTTCTACCAGGGTATGCAAACTTTTGAGCGCAACTGTACCTCAGTATGCACCCTTCCTATTCAGAATTAGTGACCAATACTTCACACAGCTGCTAGCTCTGAATACCAGCTTTCTCTGACAGCTCAGTTCCACACTAATGCCCGGTACACACGATAAGAAAATCGTACGAAAAATGTTGTAGAACCACTGATGGAACGATTTTCTCTTCATTGATGAGCAGGATGTTTTAACCAATAACGATATTGTGAATGAAAAAATCCGGTTGAACAACAGTGAAAAATTTTGTTGTTTTGCATATGAACGACTGATTTTCTATGCGGTGGTATGACTGTCGTACGAAAAAAATCTATCAAGCGCTATCACGCATGAGCGGAAACAGAAGACGACCCAGATGTTTATGTCTAAGGAATCTTCGTAAACACGAACGGAAAATCCAACAAAAAGTAACAAAAAGTAAATTGGCCTAATGAGATCATGAAACCAGAATTCTGTATATTATATTTTATGTATCACTATTTATGTATATAGGTAATGTAATAAACTATATTATACACATTGCTGTTAATTGCGGAGTATATCGTTCGTTCTGGCCGGAAGGGCGTGGCTACAAGGTCACACGCACACCGCATCACTTCCACTTGTACAGAAGACATCAACACTACATATTGCCCGACGAACAATTTTTTTAGATTGGTTAATGTGGGCCATGATTTCGACCAACAAACGAATGCCTCTTGATCGTCGGATGACCGATCAGTCAATTTTCTAATCGTTTATTCCCACCTTAAGAATTGAGAACCAATTAGGGTGGATCCTGATCCTGTGATCACCATGTCAGCTAAGAAATAGAGGTTGATTTATAAAAACCGCAGAGTGCAAAATCAGGTGCAGCTGTGCATGACAGCCAATCAGCTTCTAACTTCAGCGTGTTTTAGTAAATCAACTCCATAGTGATCACATGGAAGCTTCAATGACAAATAAAAACTTTAGTCTTTAGATGGCACTGCTACCTGAAAGTGTCAGCATGTATTTGTTTAATACTGTAATTGTGGGATATACTTATGGTATTAACAAAAAATGTAACAATGGTAAGCTTGTACCAAATAAAAGACTTACTTCCTTAGGTATGCAAATGTGTCAGATAATTAGGTTATTAGCAACATACACTCACTGGCCTCTTTATTAGGTACTCCTGTTCAACTGCTCGGTAACACAAATTGCTAATCAGCCAATCACATGGCAGCAACCCAATGCATTTAGTCATCTAGTGGTGAAGACGACTTGCTGAAGTTAAAACCGAGCATCTAAATGGGGAAGAAAGGGGATTTAAGTAACTTTGGACATGGCATGGTTGTTGGTGCCAGATGGGTTGGTCTGAGTATTTCAAAAACTGCTTATCTACTGGGATTTTCACGCACAACCCTCTCTAGGCTTTACAGGGAATGGCTCAAAAAAGAAAATATCCAGTGAGTGGCAGTTGTGTGGACGAAAATGGCTTGTTGATGTCAGAGGTCAGAAGAGAATGAGCAGACTGGCTGCTGCAACATTCAAATGGCAGGGTCAAAATTTGGCATAAACAACATGAAAACATGAATCCATCCTGCCTTGTATCAACGGTTCAGGCTGGTGGTGGTGGTGTAATGGTGTGGGGGATATTTCCTTGGCACTAGCAAGGTGTACCTAATAAAGTGGCCGGTGAGTGTATAATGACAGAGTCACTTAAACAATGATTTGTAGAAAGATCACAGTGGTGCAGTAGTTACATATTTTATCTGCTTCGCATTTCAATGTGTGGGTCTAGATGCAGTGAGGTCTAACCTTTGAATCAGAGAACACACCGTTTTGTATTTTTGAAGCTCAGATCACAAGCTGTTTAGCAGAACAGAATACAGCCAACTGTAGGAAGCTTGCAGGGCAGCCAGCAGTAGCCACTAAAAGCACATTAGTCACTTAGAAGTGGGATTGTGTCCTATGAGTTCACATGCACAATTTTCAAGGTTAATGTGTCATGGTAATAAAGTTCTGAAATGTTTTTCTTACAGATCCAGAACATTTCCATATTTAATTCTTAATGCTATTATAAGCTATTTTTTTTTTTTCAATAACTTAGAAAGAAATGTTCAAAACAATGCTAAATACCTGAATGGTGTGATCACTCATCAGGTCCGTACAGCCCACTGCATGGGGTCCTTTCCCCTTTGGTATCCCACAGAAATGGACGCTGCTGTAACTTCCCATCCTCACTGCTCCTCTAGAGTCTTTCAAGCGTCTGATGGGAAAGCTCTTCAGAGCCTGCAATAAAGTAAGAGATTCATGGATGTGTCTGCAGAAACAAGTCAAAACATTACAGTATATCCAAACTTAAAAAAACAAAAATATAATGTACTGCAGCTTGTCAGTCTTTAGATGTATTGTCTGCATTTGTTTTGTTTTTTTAATTTATCAAAACTTAAATTGAGAAATAAATAAGCAACATAAGAGGAAAAAAACTATAGTAAAAAAAATGGCATACAAATGTAATAAAATGCTAATAAATCAACAAATCTTTGTTAACCTCTGGTTCACATATATGCGCCCGTGCGGGCCACGTTTTGCACGGCACGAAAGCCTATTCATTTGAATGGACTCCTATGCCCCGTAGGGAAGACGACCCTGCACTTCTTTGGAAACCGCAGCCCGCACGGGAACCTCGGTTCCCAGTACGGTTGCGTTTTCCAGTGCGGGCGGCGTGCCATTAGAACTATTGGCACCTGCTCGCGGGTCCGCATTCCTCTATGCAGGTGGTGCGGCTGCATGGATTTTCATGCGGAATCCGCAGCGGCACCACCCGCACATATGTGAACCTAGCCTTAATGGACCTTTCACTTAAACATAAAAAATAATTTTTAAATCACTAGGTGTAAAAAAATTTAGAAAAATCCATTATCCCCCATAAAAACATACTTAGGCTTCCAGCCTACTGGTCTCACCTAGGTGCCAGGGACATCACTCAGCCTCCTAGGAAAGTCAAGGATGCTACATGACACAAGGATGTGCTCCTGTACGGCATGCAGAGTGAAGTGGAGCAGAAAATATAACAAGGCAACTTACAGACTACTGAATTTTGCAATAGAATACAGTGGTCCAGAAAGTCATGTTTAACATGGTGTACAGAGTGCAATGGTCCATATATTTAATGTACAGCTCTATATTGGGCTGTTTGGAGTACGTAGCATACAGTGCAACCAGTGTGAGGCATGTAATGTACAGATAAGCATGGAGGGCTGTGGTCCAGAGTATGCAACTTATCCCCAAGTCATCTGTCATCCTTTGGTCCTAGCTATTGACCTACTGAAAGCCAAACTTCTACTGATGGGGTAGGAGCAGATAGGCAATGCAGATGGACTTACTTTCAGCAGAGTGGAAGCTCCCAGAAAGAGCCACTCTGTGTCAAGGCAATCATTGGGGGCCCCATTGGGATGTTAGTTACCCCCTGTTGTGAAAGTAGGATTTATGGCTTTGGTCTCTTCCCAGTCGAAGAAGCCATGTCTTCTCTTCACAGTAGGCTTTCTTGTGGAATCAGTGTATGTATTGTACGTGGCACAATAAATAGCAGTTAAATAAAAGGATTTGACCAAAAATTTGCTAAATGATATCCACCCTAATTATAACTTGACATTTGCATAAAAAAAAAAAATCTCTGATATTTGCAACTTGTGTTTTTCAGTTTTGAATACAGCGGAGCAGAGCTAAAAAAAAAATACCATCAGGTTATTTTTGTCTGTGACAACATTGGGGGACTTTGGATCCCTTCTTACCCCGTGACTGACGTACATAAAACTCAGCTTACATTTCATTCCCCTTCATGAAGAGACAGAAGCAAAGCCTAACAACAGATTAGAAAAAAATTCAGGCTATTTGGATGCCCTGGATATCCTGTTTTCTTCCCTCAGGATTTGACCGGAATCTCATGTCGCTATGAGGAATTCAGTGGGCCTGTCCACCATTTACATTTACTCCTGCCCCATCACCCTGTCCTTCCACCACATACCTCTTTGATCTTTCTTCCTGAGGTCACCCCTTAAGCCCCCTCTAGATTATTCCCTTTGCAATTCCCATAATCTACTTGTTCCCATTGGCTGTTATGCCTATACAGATATTTTGTCTATATGAAATCTGTGACACAGTGGACTGTAAAAAATGTACCCATTCATCTCTTTACATAAAATAAAGAAGGTTGAACAAGAAAATTCAGCTTATTGTCCGCTGGTCTCAGGGACAGGATGCATGGCAAAAAAGCCCAGTGCTTCCAATAATGAAACTAAACACATTGGCTGGAGTTCCACTGTATACGGAGCTTTTATTGAGACACATAAAAGCCTCTGCTTTTCATATTATTAGGACAGAGATAACAGAAAAACTCTAATAGCGACTCTAATAAAGTTAAATGTTAGTACATTTGTGTTAACGCGGCACTAAACTGTTTTAGCCACTTGCCCGCCACCCTATAGCAGAACTAATGCTACAGGGCAGCAGGGCTGCGCAAAATTACAAATATATCTATATCTATATCTATATATATATCTATCTATCTATATCTATATATATATATATATATATCTGTGATTTGCATCTCCAGGTAGGGGGCGCGCACACCGCCCTACCCACACTGCCATTGGTAGCTAGGTATGTCAATGACCGGGTCCCAGCCAGAGATTTCCCGCCGGCACCCGGCTATCGACGTGTAGAACTGACAGGGGAGATACCTGTGTGTAAACAACACAGGTCTCTCTCCTGCCAGCAAGGACATGCTGCTGTGTATTTCTCTGCACAGCAGGGAAATACACAGCAGCACATATACCTAGTAAAACACATACAGCACATTATGTAAAACAGCACACAGCACACTGTTAACCTTTTGATTGCTCAAGATGTTAACCCCTTCCTGCCCAGTGTCATTACTACAATGTCAGTTTTTTTTTATTGGCACTGATCACTGTATTAGAGTCATTGGAATGTCAGTGGCAGTCAGTTCCCCCCCAGTGTCAGAATGCCTGCCGCAGTCCTGCTATAAGTCACCGATCACCGCCTTTACTAGTATAAAAAAATAAATAAATAAATAAAAATTCCAGTATGTATATTGCCATTTGTAAATGCTATAACCAATTAATTTACATGTATTGGGATTTTGTTTTAGCAAAGACATGGAGCAGAATTTTTTTTTACTGGATATGTTTTATAGCATAAAATTTGAAAATAAAAAAAACAACATTTAATTTTTTTGTTTATAGCGCAAAAAAATAAAAAGCGCACAAGTGATCAAATACCACCGAAAGAAAGCTCTATTTGTGGGAAAAAAAGGACATATATTTCATTTATGTACAGCGTTCCATGACTGCGCAATTGCCAGTTCAAGTATTGCAGCGCCGTATCACAAACAATGGCCTGGTCAGGAAGGGGGGTAAATCCTCTGCATGACCGCGCAATTGTCATTCAAAGTGTGATAGCGCTGAAAGCTGAAAATTGGCCTGGACAGGAAGGGGGTAAAAATGTCCGGACTTGAAGTGGTTAAGCATTCAAACTGTATGAAAATGGCATCTTGCCATTGTTCATTTATAACTCAGGGCTTTCACAAAAATCAATACAATATGGACTATTATAGGCCAAAGAACACTTGCTACTCTTCTGTGCATATTTTTTCAAGCTACTTTAAAATGAAGTGGCTGTAACTCGTGAATGAATTCCTTTCTTCTGTTTTGCAGTACATACACACACCATAGTTCAGCGATACAGTGAAAAGCTAGCCGTGTATAGAGAAAGAGAAGTGTTCTCTCATAATAAAGAAGAACAGCCAGCTCACAACATGAACAGTTATAAACACATTATTTGGCCATGTCTTCCGAACATGATTGCAACTGCAAGTTTATTTTCCATTCTACGTAAAAGAATTAATAAAAAAACTAACTTTACCCAGGATATGCTCCAATGCATACATTAGCCTTTTTCTACCAGGGTGCCTAGGCACCCTGGGGTGCAATCTGAGGTCTTCAGAGGTTACTTGGCTAAATGTAAAAAAAATGCCCCAAATTACCCCAAAATTGTGTGCAAGCCAACGGGTGGATAAGACTTTTTTTTTGTTACACAAAGCCACAAGTTTTCTTTTTAGGGATACAGTGATATGGATACTAAGATCTGTATCGGTGCCTGTACTGAGCTGCTTTACGAGTACTCATGAAAATGCTCCCAATACCTGGAACCGAAACTTTGCCATGCGATTTGCATCAATACAAAATGTATGGAAGCAAAATTACACCACAAAGAATACTATGTGATTTGAAGAGGAATGCAATTCCTGTCCAAATTCCACGCAGTTTCCCACTGCTCCTGTGTGAACCCAGGCTTGTCATATCCTGAGTTCACACAGGAGTTGTGCACGGATCCCATGTTGCCACAGAAGGAAAAGCTAGAGATTTGAAACCCCCGTGGCTTTCTCTCCTCTCAGTGCATGGATGACATTATGGGCTAGACGGCTTTTTATTAGCCAACACCGTGGCACTGCTGACCAATCAGGAGCCATGTAGACTGTACTGTTATCCCTGCAAGGAGAAGAGAGAAAGCCGCTTCACAGGTCTGGAGATTTAAAATCCACACGGCTTTAAAAAACGGTACCAAGGTGATGCGTGCAGCTGCATGCATCATTCCAGTATACCCACCAAAAATTCATTGGAGTACAGGTACATCGCTGGTCCAGAAGTGGCTAAAGATCCTTTTCCAATGCCTATAGTAAAATCGTCTTTTCTTAATGAGCAGTTGAAATCCCCTTTTCTTTTCCGGTTATCCTTGGAAGAAAGATTATACTTGCCAATTTTTTATTGCTTTTGGATATATTGATTTATCTACTAAGGTGTCTTTTTTGCAAAACAAACAAGCCCAGCGCATGAGCACTTATTGCTGGTAAACTATCATTTGTAGACTACAGAAGACGATGCACTTTCACATGCATCTATTTACTTGATATAGTAAGCTTGCACTTGAGTTTGGAGTGCACACTGCATGAAATTCTTATTTCCCAGACCGTGGACATTAACGTATTTACAAGCAGCAAAAGAGCTTGTACTGTGGAGCAATTGATTCCCAAAGGTCACAGCAAAGACTCTAAACTGGGGTTTCATCAGTTTTTAACATTTGCAACGGTACTTATTCATAACAGCAGCTGCACTGAATGCATGGCCACCAGTCTACCAATTAGCCTAAAGCCGGCCATACACGGGTCGAATTCCGAAAGAATTTTCTTTTGAAAATCTTTTCTAAGAATTTTCTTTCCAATTTCGCACCATTAGTGGGTCACAGAAACGGCCAATTTTCGTGTGACCATCAAATTTGAGTGATCGGGCATGTTGAAATTTTTTTCAAAAAACAAACGAATTACGAAAATCGTGCAAGAAATACAAAGCTGTGACCTGGAAAGAAAAGAAAATTCTTGGCCACAAAAATTCTTTTCTGTAGCAACACGAGGCGAAATTGAAGGCTTGGTTGGTTGAATTTTGAAATCAATAGTGGCACCATCGCATTACAAAACGTACAAAATCTCTGATTCATTCGGAATTCAACCCATGTATGGCCTGCATAAGCCGCTGGTGTGCCAATTAGCCTAAGCAGACTTCTAGGGGGATTTACTAAAACTGGAGAGTGCAAAATTTCGTACAGCTGTGCATGGTAGCCAATGAGGTTCTAATGCAGGCCATACGTGGGTCGAATTCCAAACTAACTTTCTTTAGAAAATCGGAAATTTTGTGCATTTTGTAATCCGATGGTGCCACCATTGATTTCGAAATTTGACCAACCAAGCCTTTAACTTCACCTCATGTTGTTACAGAAAATAATTTTTGTATCTTTTCTTTCCAGGCCACAGCTCATGCTCATTTCTCGCACAATTCTCCCATCTTTGATTAGAAATTTGTTCATTTTCAAAAAATTTCAAACATGCCGATCACTCAAATTCGATGGTCGCTCTAAAATCAGCTGTTGTTGTGGCCCACTAACAGTGCAAAACAAAAAATCTTAGAAAAGATCTTTTAAAGAAAATTCTTTTGGAACTTGACCCGTGTATGGCCAGCTTAATTTCAGCTTGTTCAATTAGAGTCTTTTCATACGGACATTTCGGTTTTTTATCAGTTCAGTCATGCTTTTTTCCAAGAAAAAATGGATCAGTTCACATCAGTTTTTCATCAGTTCACATCAGTTTTTCTTCAGTTTACATGCATTTTTCATCCACTTTTCATCAGTGTGCATCCGTGTTTCTCCAGTTTACATCCTTTTTTTTTTACATCTTTTACCAACTCAAAAACAGACTGTATATCTGTTTACATCCGTTTTTCATCTGTTCATTTGTTTTCACGGAAGAAAAATAGGGTTTTGTTCCATTCAAAAAAACGGATGTAAACAGATGCGGACATTAACGGATGTAAACAGATGATCATTCGTTTACATCCGCTAGTTCATAGAAATACATGGGTGTCTGTTTTTCATCTGTAAATGGACATATGAAAAACAGACATACGGAAAGAGTGTGAAAGAGCCCTTAAGTTTTGACAAAAAAAAACCTGGAAGCTGATTGACTGATTGGTTTCTAAGCAGAGTTGCATCAGATTGTGCACTCTCAGGTTTTAGTAAATCAACTGCTAAGTACAGAAGTAAGCAGAGAAGTAGACATGATCTCTTACCAGTCAAGCAATTGAGGGATATTTCCTTAGGGTGAACTAGAGCAAGACAGAGAAATGGAAGAACAATGTCTTGGTTAAGGTGGAAGGTAGAGGCCGTCTAAGGCTGGGTGCACACTATCGTTTTTTTCTTCCACCCAGAGGGCTGAACAAAAACAAAATGAAGAGCTCAGAAGGAGCTTGCTGTACTAACGATACAATGTTAGTACAGCGATCTCCTTCCTGAGCTATTGTGTTCTGACAGGGGGAATGCCCCCCCAACCAGAACACATCGTCTGCCAGCACTGCTCAGATGCCGATCGGATGCTTGTTTTTCAGCATGCCCGTTTGATAGACAGGCAGGTGTACACACAGGCCAAATGTCAGCAGGTTTCTATTGAACTGGCCAATACCGGCCGGTATTTGGCCTATGTTTAACGGGCTTTAGGAAGAAAAATGGCTCTGGGCCTCAAAATAACTTTATCCTTGAGGAGGTCCAGAAAGAATTGTTTACAAGACAAGGATTCCAACTTTGACAGAAATATGGTTGCAATAAGGAAAGCTGAATATCTCTCATGGGTTCAAAAGGGTGTTCTTTAAACTAAGGAGAAAACAAGGTTGAGATTTCCACTATAGGAATGTTATGTGAGCGTAACAAGACTTGGAGGTCTTAGGAGCCCAGGATTTACGTGTGATCTGGGTCTCAGATTTTGGACTTAAGAGGCCTGAGAGAAAGGAAAGGAGCTCCTCTTGCCTTCAGAGGTAGAATAAGTTTTGCCAGTTGGATACTTGGGTTTCTTTGTTGTTGTAAAAAGGTACTTTTACCACCAGTGGCCTCATTAATTAAGTTGTTGAGGGAAGCCCCAAAGAGACTTTCACCATTGAAGGGCTTGCAGAGCTTTTTACATTGTTGTTCTGCAGACCAGTATTTTAGCCAGAGAGTCCTCTGCATATTAATAAACAGAAGACTCATTCTGAAAATGAGATGAACAATTATCCACTAATCATTATCATAACAGTACAATGCAGCAGGCACAAGCTGTAAACATTCCATAACTGATTGATCAGTAAGGATGGTTTTGATTTCTTTAGATATTTCCTTAGACTACACCCTCAGGGTTTTGCAAATTGACATTACAAAAATAGCAGGTCGCAGGGCAGGACCTGCTAAGCATACAAGGACTTGGAAAGGGTTTCCAGACGCTTATCAACTTTGTCTCTAAACACCAGAATGGCCACAACATTAAGCCAAAAGTTTTGTTTAGGACTGAGAAGAACGCTGCAGACCACCCCAGAGCTGCAAGAGGATCATGAGCTGGACAGGCCTGTGGGACTTCTCCAACTGTGCTTATGATTTAACATACTGTGGAACAATAGAGGCAGCAATGCACACCAGAAGCATCTGGGATACTCACAACCAACTGCAGAGGACTACGTTATATGGAGCTGGAGTAACTATGAGGTGGCAAATAGGAAAAACAAAAGGTAAAGCCCTGATCACAGTGTCACATACAGAACCCAATTGACATATTACATTCCAGGCAAACGTTGCCCCTACCACGTGCATACTCCTTACAGTGTCTTCAGGGATCAGGATCACACCAGAGGCTATGTCAAGGCCCTGGACCTGTAAAGCACTATGTGGATAACACACCAGTGCATTAGGTGTTTGGGGAGTGCCACAAGCAGAGCCCAGTGCTCAAAGATCACTTCACAGACTAGCCCCACAATCTTCAGTCCAGCAGGGTCCAGGTACGGCTCCAAGGTAGTGCTGAGGATCACCTGATCCAGATAGCTGCATTCACAAAGTCCCAGCTCAGCATAATAAAGCTTTCTGAATGAAGAAACAGTCTTGATATCAGTAAAAAAAAGGTCTAGCTTCTCTAGTGGGTCACAGGAATACACTTACTTTTGTTCCCCTTTGACCCAGAGCCAGCTGATAGTGGGATATTGTTCAATAGCAGCTGACGGGGCAGGGCCAATCCAGGCTTTGGAAGGATTCCAACTGTTGAGTTCAACTCAGCGATCTGATTGACAGCTGGCTTCGTCTCTCAGAACGTGGCTGAGAGACTGAGCCAGCTGCGCCCACCCCCTCTCCTCCCTGGCACTACAGTGAGCATTGAAGGAGCAGAGCAGAGAGCAGTGACTGACATTCACTGCTCTCCACTCCGAGCAGGCTGAGAATTGAGCGATCAGCAGTCATGTGATTGCTCAGTTCTCTATACTAGAGCCGACATGGAACAACCGCACCATCACACTGAAGCTGCAGTATAGCAACCAGTATGGATGTTTATTTATTTATTTTTTTTGGTAAATGTAAATTCTGTAGTGTACATAGTCTGGGTATAGGTTCACTTAAGGTAACTTGTGCAAACCTATGCTGTACTGTAAGATATATTTTTTGCACAACTTCAGAGTTTTGTAAGAGAGGCATTGCATAACCATAACCTTTTAGTAAATAGTGAAACATATAAAAGCCATTGAGTTGTGAAAGACCGTTCAATGCTACAAAGGTCAAAAGCAAAAAAAAAACACATTCTCACCCTGTGCAGAAAGCGGTTAAGGCCAAACAAATGTCTTGAAAACCCTATGACAGGAGACATCCCAGTCACTCTTCACCCAGCGTATGCTCACTGAGAGTGCGGAGACGAAGTATGTTTCTGTACAAGGATTCAACGTCATGTATCTGAACTATAGATTACAGCCCTGTTTTACATAAAAAAAAAAAAAAGAAATGTCAAATAAATGTCAACTACTTCTACTGGGTAATATGATCAGTTTCTATGCTGGAGGGAAGGTAGACGACAGTGTAAGTAAGAGGTTACAAGGTTCGTCAGAGAGCAAGCCACAAAACAAGCAGAGATGCGTCATGCTTAGTATGAAACATTGCCTTCACATCCAACCAAGCTTCTCCTCTGAAATGGCCAACCAGAAGTAACAAGTGAAAATAATTAGGGAACTGCTAATGCAGTCAAGGAAACACTCCAAGCCAGAGAGCCAACTTAAAAATAAAAATGTTAAAAAAAAAAATGTAGGTTTCAAGGTCACAAGCTTGTATGTATCACTTCCTCGGTGGTCTGATAAATGAGGTGTTGCCTCTTGGTAACAAAAAGCCTGAATTGTCACCTGCCAGGATGCCTCTCTCATCCATCCAGTTGGCAATGACACATGGAAACAGATAAGTACGTATTAATATGCTTTGCATAGGAACAGATCGCCATTGTTCCATGACCCTTACTTTGTCTCTCATGGGTGGGAACTTGAGTACTGTAGCAATAATTGCATCAGCACTTACATTTACATTATTGTGTCATTAAGAGGCAGGGGCAGGAAGATGCTGACCATGGATGATGTATAGTGTGGATTGAAGCTGAGGTTTCACAACTAATTGATACGGTAGTTGTTCAGCGGTTCCTGTCAGGTTCACATCAGGTTCAGGACAGGATTAAGTCAGGATTTTATCCTCTTCACACATACGAGGTTTAGAAACGGTTCCCATAGAAGTCAATAGCTTGTAGTCCGCACCTGAACCTGAAGGCACTGCTCAGAAATCGGACATGACTCTTTTTAAATCCATACTGAATCCACATCGCCAGTGCACCTGACATATGTGAACAGGCACCATAGGAAGAAATGTTATTTCACATGTCATGCAGATTGGATGTAATCCAAGCCACATCCAATCCGCATATATTGAACTGGCTCTAAAAGTTTTGACAGAAGAGTTCTGTAATCTACGTATGTGAGCAGTAACCCCTGCAAGCATTACCCTTCCACATTACATCTGATGCTAAGTGCACTTATAATCTGTTTATATGAACCCAATAAGATGGCAGTTATTAAAGAATCCAAAAAGCAGGGGGTCTGATCACGATCGTGTCTTCAAGAGGATCTGATTTTTTCTGACTTATATCCCAGCCAGAAGAAACTGCCATGATTACACAGTCTTTGCCAGATATGATTTTGCAAATATATGCTGAATTTAGCTCAAAATTTTCCTCTGGTCACCTAAAGGCCTATTAAAAATCTACACTTGCCTCACAATCGCTGATTAGCTGCAGTGTCCCACTTAGAACCCCATTTCTCAATCATCCCCTTCACTTGTAAGGAAGGTTTGGTGGAATCCAGCTCAAGATAAACAGTGTGAGCCAGGGGCGGACTGACAACTCATGGGGCCCCAGGGCAATAGGGGATCATGGGGCCCCTGTGTCCTTGCCCAAACTAAAAAAAGCCTATGAAAAAGGTACCAGGGGCATCTCATGGGGCCCCCTACTGCCCCCGGGCCCTCGGGCAGTGCCTGAGTTTCCAAATAGTCAGTCTGCCCCTGGTGCGAGCACATGCACATGCCTTTCGGATTCGATCAGATCAAATGTGCATCAGTCCCTCGGTCAGTGAGGAAAAAGCTATTTCTAAGTCATTGGCTTTTTTAGACAAATCACAGAAAAAGGAAATAGAGCCAGGAATAAGAGGACAAAAAGTAGGTCCAGCCGAAGGAGAAAAAGGAGGAGGAAGAGAGCGAGAACAACCAAGGGGGAATCTAGTGAAGAATCAGAAACAGGGCAGAACGTGCAGTGGGTAATAGAAAAGGTCCCCCCAAAGATAAGAGAAGTACCCGGTGTTAAGGACTCCCAACTAGATATGAAAGTTGTGAATCTGTCTTACTTTCAGCTACAAGAAAGACATATGAATCTCCTAAAAAAGGTCTATCCTTCTCACCAACGACCTCATTGGACAAATTTGAGGTTTACAAAGATATCAGTCTTTTCCTACGCAAGGTCCTCTTTAGATTGTGGCATCAAAATAGATCGGACACAGAGAAAGAGAATAAGCAATCTAGAATAGCTCAGACAGAAAATTACGCTGACCAAGAGGTTCTTGATATATTGGTGTCATTGCTAGACGAGAACGATGATCCAGAATATGAATTAGGTGAACAATGTCCTTCAAGCAGGAGATCTAGTTATTTATTGATACGATCAAAAAAGATGCCCCTGCTACACAAATATCAATGGGTTAAAATGTTTCTTGATCTTGTGAAGGAGGATTTATATAAAATTAACTGGACATGGTCAGGCTTAGACAATTTAACAAGCAAAGAGAGAAGAGCCCTATCTGAACTTCAAATTTGGTAATCAAAAAAGTGATAAAGGAGGCAAAGTGGTTCTATTTTCAGAGGAGCAATACGAGAGGGAGGTGATGAGACAACAAAATGATCAGACCACATATGAAAATATTAGAGATAATCCCTTTCCAATTTTAGTAGATTCGCTTCCCATGCCAGAGAAATCTTTTCATTTAACGATTTAACTATCTAAAAAGAAGGATTATCTTACAGTAGATGAATACAATAATCTGATCTTTTCTGTCAGCCCTAAATTACATAAATCTCTAAAAAAATCCACCTGGGAGACAAATGGTTTCAGCCATTAAGGGGCCTTTGGAAAGGATCAGTAAATATGTAGATGGACTAATTAAAGATATGGTCTTCAAATTGCCTTCGTTTGTCCAGGATACGTTGGATGTGTTGCAGAAATCACAAACAATTGAAGTCCCCTCAGAGGCCCTGTTGGTCAGTATTGACGTGGAATCTCTACATACTTCTATTCCACATACATGGGGCCTCAGGTGGGTAGCATACTTCCTTGATAGAGACTTCCCCGAGTTCGGAGCCCAAAATGAATTTATACTGGAACTCCTAGAATTTGCATTGGAGAATAATTTCTTACAATTCCTAGAAAAATGATTACCAACAATTGGTGGGAACCTCCATGGGAGCACCATGGGCCCCAGCATATGCTTGCCTCCACCTGGGTCTGTGGGAGGCGGGGGAAGTCTGTCGATTAACGATGTATCTCAGACATGTGGCCACTTGGCTGAGGTACATCGATGACGTGTTCATGATCTGGAAAGGAGATATGATTGAGCTGTGTCAATTCATTGAGATACTCAATAACAATGAAAGGAATATAATACTGACATTCATAGCTGACTACGCATCTATCTCCTTTCTGGCTCTTTGGATCTCTATCTTGGCGGGGAAGATTGCCACTTGCACTTTCAGAAAGAGTACAGCCGCTAATACACTTT
The DNA here is from genome assembly GCF_062004578.1 of Staurois parvus. Taxonomy (NCBI): domain Eukaryota; kingdom Metazoa; phylum Chordata; class Amphibia; order Anura; family Ranidae; genus Staurois; species Staurois parvus. Next base: position 1,114,977 of record NW_028318184.1, on the reverse strand, counting down.
TGAGAGCAGATAGTCATCACCCTATTTCACTGCTTAAAGGAATTCTAATAGGTCAGTTTCTGCAAGTTCACAGAAATTGTTCAGATGACAATGACTTCAGGAATGAGGCAGTCCACGTGTATGATAGGTTTAGAGAAAGAGGCTACAAATGTATTAGAAAAGCTAGAAAAAACGCATGGTCAAAAAAAATCGAGATCACCTGATTAACCCTCCCCCTCATATGGCAACTGAAAATGATCAGAAGGCTCCAGTGAGAATTACAAAGTATGGAGCACAATGGAAACAAGTAAGGAGCATACTAACTAAGCATTGGAACATACTGACCAAGTCTCCAGCTATTGCTGAAATAGTTGGCACTTGCCCCAACTGGTGGCATGACGTGCAAGAAATCTGAGAGATTCTTTGGTTCATTCTGAGTTTAGCAAGAAATTGCAGAGGCCTTGGCTAAACAAAACCCCTTCACTAAAAGGCATGTATGCATGTAGTCACTGTCATATCTGTAAATATGTAGACAGGACGGACATGTTCGCCAATTGGGATCAATCAAGACAGTATATGATTAAAGAATTTATTAACTGTTCGACATCATGCCTAATCTATATGCTAGAATGCCCATGTAAAAAATATTACATAGGAAAGACTAAGCGACAACTCCGAATATGCACTGGTGAACACGTCCGCAGTATTAGAAATATTAAAAAGAACAAAAATAAGGAGGAGGAAAGCCCTATAGCAATACACTTTGCTGAACGCCATAACAGAAATCCAGATGGTCTAAAAGTCAAAGGAATTTTCTTACTTCATCTGTCACCCAGACGTGGTGACTTTAATACAAAATGTGGATTTTTAGCCTAGGCACCCTGGCCCCACAAGGCCTAAACAGTGAGTGCAATCTACAGGTATTTTTGGAATCATAATATATTAATACACTTTTGTTTAATTGGGATATCCTAAATTCTTGAACTGATATCTTTAATATATGATTTATTGACTCTTTCCCCCCCAATATCTGTATATGCGTGTATATATGTGTACATAACATTATTACTATTTTTTCTCTTGTTAAGAGGCTTTGGTCCTGAGTATGAGAAATATTGCTTTATTTATTACAGCTCTGAATGGAGTGAATTAGACCAATAATAGTATAGAAATGGCTTATTACTCTGTACTCAGAGGAGACACCTGGCATCAATTTGCATGAGTGTGTGTATTGGAAGGCGAATGGGTGGCACCTAGTGGCCAAATTAGCAATAGCTAGACCACTAGCTATAAATATCCTTTGTGTACTGGCCCCGCCTATCCCTGAAGAAGCCCAAGAGCATTAGGTGAAACATGTTGGATTACACGCCCCCAGATACGTCCTGTACGTGACATCATCACGCACAGCGACTTCATCTCCGGCCTCCATTGCCTTCATGGGCAATACTGCTGAGAATCCCTCACCTACAGTGATGTTCCCCTCCAGCCGACACTACATTATTCAAAGCTCAACTCAATCGCCGCTTGGCGGGACTGTAATGCCTCTGCTCCAAGGATGGCCGGAACCAATGGAAAGTATCTGTTGCAAGGGAGGGTGAGACACTGATGATGGTATATGTCCATTTATGACCACATTAGTCTGCTTCCCATGCATGTGGCCTCAGGACTTTTAGAGCATGAAGAAATCTATTGCCCATTTGTGTTTCACTTGCTAATGTCATTATGTACTTATAGATGGTCATCTAGTGGACATATTACAAGTCACAGACTTCTTTCATCTTTATTATGTGCAGCAATTAATCTTTTTATATGTATTCCACGTGTGGACACTTGGCTGATCAACTATACCTCAACACTATGGAATTCATGTGCCATTCAGGCGACCTATGGGATTGAACTTTCGCGCCCGCAACTTTGATGGCCTCTAACGTATAGGATATCAAGTGTACACTATGGTACCACAGTCACAGTTTTGATGGCTGCAACATTTCTAATGTGACTTAATTTGCTTCTATCCAGCTCATTTATTCCCATGTATGCAAGTGTGTGGCCAGATGAGACGTTCCCTGGGTGTTTAGACAATGTTGTCTATTTAATTTAGTGAAGTGCCCGTGGTGGTTGTTCATCTTTTTAGTTTGTTATGTTACTTTATACTTTTTTCTAATAAAGCCAATTTTTGATAAAGCTGCATGGTCCCTAATGAAACTTTCTCTAGGGGTACCCTTCAGTACCTCTGTCCTTTGTCTATAAAAATACATACTACTTTGCATTTAACCGCTTACCCGCCGCAGTATATCAGATATACTGCTACACACCGGCACCCGGTGATTACCGATAATCTCCGATGGGGAGGAATACTGTTTTGTTTACAAACAATCTTCCTCCTTGTCAGCTCGGGTACATAGCTCGGGATGGCTGTACACAGCACAGCCATTTCGATCAGTGTGCTTACAGTGAAGCATACACCCCGCCCCCTAGTAAAACACTCTCTACACACAGTTAACCCTTTAATCGCCCCTCACATTAACCCCTTCCTTAGTCATTAGTACAGTGTCAGTGCTGTTTTTTAGCACTGATCACTGTATTGGTGTCACTGGGGATGTCAGTGACACCAAGTTAGTCTCTCCCCCCCCCCCCCCCAGTGTCAGAATGCCTGCTGCAGTCCTGCTAAAAGTCGCTGATCGCCGCCATTACTAGCAGGAATGAAATAAAAATCACAGCATCTATACCACCATTTGTAAACGCTATAACTTTCACGTAAACCAATACATTTACATGTATTGGGATTTTTTCTTAGCAAAGACATGTCGCAGAATACATTTTGGCCTAAATTTATGATGAAATTTTATCTTTTACATTTTTTTACTGCACATGTTTAATAGCAAAAAGTCCAAAATATTGTTTTTTTTTTCAAAATTGTAGGTCTTTTTTTGATTATAGGACAAAAAAATTAAAAACGCAACGGCTATCAAATACCACTGAAATAAAGCTCAATTCGTGGGGAAAAAGAGAACATAAATTTCATCTGGGTGCAGCGTTGCATGACCGTGAAGTTGTCAGTTAAAGTAACACAGCGCTGTATAGCAAAAAATGGCCTGGTCAGGAAAGGGGGTAAATCCTCTGGAGGGCAAATGGTTAAAGGATTACATATAACCAACTTGTAAATAAGGCTTACCTTATTGGTATACATTTATATTATTTATTAAACGCACACCCGGCTGGTCATTTTTTTTACACCCAATAAAATGATGGATCACACGAATGAAAACATCAAGTTCACAACAAGACTGAGCTTTCATGGACTGGGTAAGCTCATCATAAAGCTGAAACTAAATGTAAATGTGCTTTGCCAGAAAGAACATTATAGATGTCCAGCACAATCACAGTGGTGTCTGCTTTGCATTCACACAGAACAAAACCCACTGTACAGCTGAGCAGCAGAAAAGCTTTATCTGAAAACAACGTGGGAAGCAGGGGCTGCGTGCTGGACCTCTTCAGCTCTTGGTGTCACAAACATTCTCAGCAGACAAAGAGCAATAAAGTATACATCTACTGCATACAATTAAAGTGAACCTGAACTCAAATGGAGGATCTGCTATCCTATAGAGCAGCCTTTTTCCACCAGGGTGTCATGACACACTGTGGTGCCTTCTGAGTTCTTCAGGGGTGAAAAATGCCAAAACAATTTTCACAAAGTGCCCAAAATAGTCAACAAGCCAGGGAGTGGATCAAGACTGACTTTGGTGTACAAAGCCACAGGTTTGTATTGCTCAGTATTACAACCTTGGGCAGCCACTGGCATCTTAAAGCCAATGACGTCATTGGTTAATAAGGAGGGTTTCAGGCACCTGCACATCATCCTTGTTTGCCCCTCTCTGTCAGCATTGGGGTCACATTAGCAGAGAGAGGGAGAGAAACTGAGGAAGAGAAACACTAGAATACTAGTCTGTACCAATTTGTAAAGTTGGGGGAATAAATCACCTCTAATGTTGGGTGTCCTACCTGTGTGGATGCTGAAATATGTAAAACTATTAGTTTAGTGTTTCACATTTTAGAATGGGATGCCTCTAGATTTTTCAGAATTTAAAGGGTGCCACAACTGAAAAAACACTGCTATAGGGAATGTCTAGAGATGTTAAAGGGGAACTCTGGGCTCAATATAGTGTTTTGACATTTATCATGTAAAAAAATAGATCTCTAGTTTTGAAAAAACTACTTGTCCAGGGACTAAATCAGTGTCCCAATCTACTTGTTCAGATAAAAAAAAAAAAAAAAATTTTTTTTAACCAAAACCGTATTTAAATAAGAGGCGATTTTAGGAATGTCTTTTAACAACAAAAGGGGCTTTATGGCGACTTGTTTTTTCAGTTTTGGATAAAGTGGAATTAGAACACCTGTCAGGTTTTTATTGCTGTCTATGTTGCCTGTTGGGTAGATTCACCCTCTATATTTGTCCTGTTTTACTTTTTTCAAAAGTGAAAGTAAAAAGGAAATTCCAAATTTTGAGAGGACATGGAACATCAATAAGGGGGACATTTTCCAATGCGGATACTAGTTCTGGTGACCCCGGTGACACTCTGGGATTCCCTTGTTTTGCAGGGATTTCCTCTCACTTCCTGTTTTGGCTATTGGACAGGAAGTGAAGGGAAATTTCCCCAATGACACATAGATGACAAAAAAAAAACAAACAAACAAAAACGGGTTATACCCTTCCCTTACTCTATCCAAAATGAAAAAAAAAAATGGTTTGTCTTTAGTTCCACTTTAAACTTGCAGGAAAGAAACAGCACTATTTTAATAAAAGAATAATCAAATAAAATCCACAATGATATATGTTCACCATATATGAGAGGATGTTTCCCTGGCCAGTCTATTATAATTTGACTGATAGGCAAACTTCAATTAATTTCAGCGACAGCTATTCGAATTTCCACCAAATTCAACTCAATTTTCTTTAACTTGACAGACCATCAGTAGATAAATATAGTCTGCAAGTGTCATTGAGTAATCCAGTGTTACAATGTATTGCTCCACTGCAGTTTTTATTCAGTTCATATGTAGATCAAAGGTGTGACCTTTGATATGCATATGACATCAGTTAAAGAAACTTTACAATTTTTTTTCAGTTAAATGTATTCTGTTTAACCCCTTATTAGCCACTAGCTAACCCTAATCAGCCCTAATTAAAGTGGTTCTAAAGGCTCAAGGTTTTTTACCTTCATACATTCTATGCATGAAGGTAAATGGCTTTCTACGTGCAGCATCACCCCCACCCCCTCAATACTCACCTCAGTCCCCTCTCCATACAGCGATGTGCGCTGGAGTCTCGGCTATCCTGGGACTCCCTCTTCCCAGTGGTTAAGACAGAAGTGGGAGCCATTGGCTCCCACTGCTGTCAATCACAGCCAGTGAGCCAATGGAAGAGAGAGGGGGTGTGTCAATGGACACACGGAACAGCGGGTGCCCCCATAGCAAGCTGTGTGCTGTACAGGGGGCACCTGACAGAAGGGAGGGGCCATGAGAGCCTGCAGAGGACCCAAGAAGAGAAGGATCCGCACTGTGCAAAACCACAGCACACAGCAGGTAAGTATAGACATGTTTTGTTATTTTTTCTTAAAAAAAAAAGCCTTTAAAAATCACTAACTCCTTCCTCCTCTGAGCTATTATTTATATACCTATACACAGTGTATATATATATATATATATATATATATATACACACACACACACATATACAGTGGGGCAAAAACGTATTTAGTCAGCCACCAATTGTGCAAGTTCTCCCACTTAAAAAGATGAGAGAGGCCTGTAATTGGCATCATAGGTAGACCTCAACTATGAGAGACAAAATGAGAAAAAAAATCCAGACAATCCCATTGGCTGATTTGGAAAGAATTTATTTGCAAATTATGGTGGAAAATAAGTATTTGGTCACCTACAAAGAAGCAAGATTTCTGGCTCTCACAGACCTGGACCTTCTTCTTTAAGAGGCTCCTCTGTCCTGCACTCATTACCTGTATCAATGGCACCTGTTTGAACTTGTTATCAGTATAAAAGACACCTGTCCACAACCTCAAACAGTCACACTCCAAACTCCACTATGGTGAAGACCAAAGAGCTGTCAAAGGACACCAGAAACAAAATTGTAGACCTGCACCAGGCTGGGAAGACTGAATCTGCAATAGGCAAGCAGCTTGGTGTGAACAAATCAACTGTGGGAGCAATAATTAGAAAATGGAAGACATACAAGACCACTGATAATCTCCCTCGATCTGGGGCTCCACGCAAGATCTCACTCCGTGGGGTCAAAATGATCACAAGAACGGTGAGCAAAAATCCCAGGACCACACGGGGGGACCTAGTGAATGACCTGCAGAGAGCTGGGACCAACGTAACAAAGGCTACCATCAGTAACACACTACGCCGCCAGGGACTCAGATCCTGCAGTGCCAGACGTGTCCCCCTGCTTAAGTCAGTACATGTCCGGGCCCGTCTGAAGTTTGCTAGAGAGCATTTGGATGATCCAGAAGAGGATTGGGAGAATGTCATATGGTCAGATGAAACCAAAATAGGACAGTTTGGTAGAAACACAACTCGTCGTGTTTGGAGGAGAGAGAATGCTGAGTTGCATCCAAAGAACACCATACCTACTGTGAAGCATGGGGGTGGAAACATCATGCTTGGGGCTGTTTCTCCGCAATGGGACCAGGACGACTGATCCATGTACAGGACAGAATGAATGGGGCCATGTATCGCGAGATTTTGAGTGCAAACCTCCTTCCATCAGCAAGCGCATTGAAGATGAAACGTGGCTGGGTCTTCCAACATGACAATGATCCCAAACTTCCCGCCCGGGCAACGAAGGAGTGGCTCCTTAAGAAGCATTTCAAGGTTCTGGAGTGGCCTAGCCATCTCCAGATCTCAACCCCATAGAAAACCTTTGGAGGGAGTTGAAAGTCCGTGTTGCCCAGTGACAGCCCCAAAACATCACTGCTCTAGAGGAGATCTGCATGGAGGAATGGGCCAACATACCAGCAACAGTGTGTGACAACCTTGTGAAGACTTACAGGAAACGTTTGACCTCTGTCATTGCCAACAAAGGATATATAACAAAGTATTGAGATGAACTTTTCATATTGACCAAATACTTATTTTCCACCATAATTTGCAAATAAATTCTTTCCAAATCAGCCAATGTGATTGTGTGGATTTTTTTTCTCATTTTGTCTCTCATAGTTGAGGTCTCCCTATGATACCAATTACAGGCCTCTCTCATCTTTTTAAGTGGCAGAACTTGCACAATTGGTGGCTGACTAAATACTTTTTTGCCCCACTGTATATACACACACTCACCAGCCACTTTATGAGGTACACATTGCTGTACCGGGTTGGACCCCCTTTTGTTTTCATACTTCGTGGCATAGATTCAGATAAGTTGTTGGAAACATTCCTCTGAGATTTTGCTCCATATGGACATAATAGCATCAAACAGTTGCTGCAGATTTGTCGGCTGCACATCTATGATCTTCTGCTCCACCACATCTCAAAGGTTCTCTATTGGATTGAGATCTGGTGACTGTGGAGGCAACTGGAGTACAGTGAACTCATTGTCATGTTCAGGAAATCAGTTGGAGATGATTTGAGCTTTGTGACATGATGCATTATCCTACTGGAAGGAGCCATCAGGAGTACACTGCCACCTGCTGAGGTCTTCTGCTGCTGCCCTTAGGGCAGTGCCTTTGGATGTGAAGTTCAGCACGCTCCTGGTCTGCTTGCACGTTGCATGTGCATGTTTGCCTGGGTCTGAGTCGCTTGTATTCATTACACACGCTGTCTATACTTGTGTCAGTCCGGACACCTTGCTTGTAAGTGCATTTCTTCATTAAAGTTTGATGTTTTTTAAAACAAACTGCACCACGATTGTTCGCTTTTTTCTTTCGAGTGACGGTCTGATCATCTCTCAGTTTGGATACTAAATCACCTTTGGATTGGATTTTCAGCTTTGCAGAACATAATCTGTTGGAGTTCATCCCTCATTTCTTCAGTGTTGCTGTCACCATATTAATCATTGCTCCCAGAGTAACAAGTACTATATGCTGGTTTTAACAATCAGCATATTACTCTGGTGAGTTTTAACAATTAATTATTTTGGACATTGATTATTTGAACTTTCTTTTTTGCTGGATTTCACTTTGATTTAAAATATTGTTTTATCACAATTTTTGTTACACTTTTGTATGTATTTAAGCGCAACCTATTTTTTTGAACTTCTGCTGCTGTAGCCCATCTGCTTCAAGGTTCAACATGGTGTGCATTCAGAGATGGTATTCTGCATACCTTGGTTGTAACAAGTGGTTATTTGAGTTACTGTTGCCTTTCTATCAACCAGTCTGTTCAGTCTTCTCTGACATCAACAAAGTAGTTTTGTCCACACAACTGCCACTCATTGGATGTTTTCTCTTTTTCGGACCATTTTCTGCAAACCCTAGAGATGGCTGTTTGTGAAAATCCCAGCAGATCAGCAGTTTTTGAAATACTCAGACCAGCAAGTCTGGCAACAACAACCATGACATGTTCAAAGTCACTTAAATCCCCTTTCTTCCCCATTCTGATGCTTGGTTTGAACTTCAGCAAGTCATCTTCACCTTGTCTAGATGCCTAAATGCATTGAGCTGCTGCCACATGATTGGCTGATTAGCAATTTGTGCTACCAAGCAATTGAACCTAATGAAGTGGGTGGTGAGTGAGTGTATATACAAATATATGTATTTTTTTTGAATTTTGATAAATACCTTTTTTATTTGAATTAACTTTTGACCAGGGGCAGACTGACCATTTGGAAGCACTGCCCGAGGGCCCGGGGTCAGTAGGGGGCCCCATGAGATGCCTCTGGTACCTTTTTCATAGGCTTTTTTGAGTTTGGGCAAGAACACAGGGGCCCTATCAACCCCTACTGCCCAGGGGCCCCATGAGTTGTCAGTCCGCCCCTGCTTTTGACATGCTTTGCACCACAAACAGAGTTTTAGTGTCATTTTAAACTAGGCAGATAACAGATTAAATATATACTTGCTTTTTTTTAACTAACATTGGTCAAAAGAGAAAAAAGCACTTTTTTTCAAGGTTTTAATTTTTTTGTCTACAGACTACATAGAAAATAAAATAATTTTTGCAAGACTATATTGTCAAAAGCCCAGTCTACAAAAGGCATTCAGGGGAATTTCTAAAGCCTGTCTAAGATGCTCTTTAGATTTCCATTGTGCCTCTACATGACAGATCCACTTACCTATTGTAGACAGACAGGTACATAAATCTGGGGCACACACTGAGAGTGGAGACACAATGGGGGAGATTTACTAAAATTTTAGCACTCAGAATCTGGTGCAGCTGTGCAAGGTAGCCAATCGACTTCTAACTTCAGCTTCGACAATAAAACCTGGAAGCTGATTGGTTTCTGTGCAGAGATGCACCATATTTTGCACTCTCCAGATTTAGTAAATAACCCCCAATGAGACCAGAGCATCCACAGTGGTGTATTTAGGTTTTGTGCTGCCGTAGGCAACACAAAAATTGTCTGCCCCCACAGACACCAACCAACTCCACCCCCCCTTCCCCCTCCCAAGGAGAGAGCCTGACATTGACCAACAGCCTGAGCCTTCCACTAACCCACCCCCAGGCAATAGAGAGAGACACTCATCTTCTCAGCTCTGGACATCCCCGGGAACGAGAGTCATGCTCTACATACACCATTAAGCAGCCTGCAGCCTCTCTCAGATCCCACCTGGTTCCTATGGTGAACGTGTACCTTCTTTTATCCCTTCTTCTGGGGGGAGGTACTGCCCCCCTGAAAAATGCCGCCCTAGGAAAGTGCCTTGTTTGCCTTGTGGTAAATACGCCCCTGTTCACAGGTACACTACGCCCTCACATATAACTGTGCTTGGCCCTGCTGCTGCACCTATCAGACAGCACAGCGGTGGGCAGTTTTGTACTCGGAAGGGCCAAGCTTGATGGAAATTCAGAGACAGTAAAAAAGTGTAAAAGGATCAGCAGGGACCAGCCAAATTTCAATTTATATATGGGCTAGCTCAGCAATGGGCAAACTACGGCCCGCGGGCCGTATACGGCCCGGCGGACCTTTTAATCCGGCCCGCGGAGCTAGGCTCCCGCTAGGCTCCTCTCACAGTCCGCCCTGAAGACCGGTGTAGCATGAAAATCTGTCTCCTATGAGGATCTGTCCCCCTCGACGTATCTGCGCATGTGCCGGAGATCGCCGATCGGCTGCTAATGCCTGAAACTGGCACATGCGCAGATACGTCGAGGGGGGACATATCCTCATAGGAGACAGATTTTCATGCTACACCGGAACGGCGCGGGAACACGGCGAGAGGAACGCGCGGAGCAAAGGTAAGTGAATTGACACAGGGGGACTTGGGGGCTTAATATGGGGAATGAATTACTATATGGGGGATGAATTACTATATGGGGGATGAATTACTATATGGGGGATGAATTACTATATGGGGGATGAATTACTATAGGGGGGATGAATTACTATATGGGGGATGAATTACTATGGGGGATTAATTACTATATGGGGGATGAATTACTATAGGGGGGATGAATTACAATATGGGGGATGAATTACTATAGGGGGGATGAATTACTATATGGGGGATGAATTACTATAGGGGGGATGAATTACTATGGGGGATAAATTACTATGGGGGATGAATTACTATATGGGGGATTAATTACTATGCTTACTATGGGGGAATATTACTATACTTACTATGGATGACACATACACATCATTCATCTACTCTTGGTCTGGCCCCCGGGTCCAATATATGAACCCATTGCGGCCCTCAAGTCAAAAAGTTTGTCCACCCCTGGGCTAGCTGGTTGTACACAAGTTAGTTTATCGATCACCTTGTGTACAACCGGCCTGTCGGGGTTTGTTTTGTTGTCGGCTATAGCCGGCAACACTGATCATTGTATTCTGCCGGCAGGGAAGGATCCCTAATGGCAGAACACAATAGCTCAGTGGGAGGGATTCCCACATCCACATAAAACATGTGGAAGGGGAAATCAGCACAAAATGTATAATGTATGGTCTGCCTAATAACTACCTGAATCTGCCGCACATGTCAGTAAAGTTACCAAATAGGGCGGAAGGGATTTGCTAATCTGGCACAGGCCATTTTAAAGGGCCATAGCGAAGAAAAACTGTAGAGAGTCCTTTACTGAATTCCCCCGAATGTATGTTATCATGTAATGACAATGTTACTTCTGAATACACAGGCTACTAGAGGACGTGGAAAACTGGCTCTGGTCCATAAGGGGTATACAGGCACGAGAGCTGGAGTGGTTCAGAAAAAGGGAAGTCTGTGGTATGCCAGTTCTATCATGTGGTTGTTCCTTTGACCCTGGGACACTTCAGCAAGCTTGACATCATTTTAGAAGTTACATTCAAAAAAGGAAGCTATAGGGCCGGTTCACACTATAGAAACACAGTCCAGATGCACTCCTGATGCCTTTCTGCATGTGCATTTTTTGCATGTCCCGGTTCGTTTTTGACACATTCCAGTGTGTTTTTGATGCTTTCTGGTTCATTTTTCCCCTCTCTTTTGTTTCAATCTAAATAGGGACATATGTGTTCCAGTGCATTTTTGGTGCGTTTTGATGTGTTTGATTTTACCGCGTTCCATTTCTGAGCAGGAAAAGAAGCAGCCTGTTCTACTTTTTTTCTGCAACTTGAACGCACTGGAACTGCAAGCACTGATGTGAACTATGACAATGACAACCATATAACCTACTTTCTGTGTGTTTTGGATGCAGAAAAAAAGCAACTGAAGTAATGTGAACTGGGCCTTACTGTGCTGTACCAGTATATATATGAAATATTTCACAGCACAAGGTAGCTCAATGTACAGTTCAGAAAAAGACACTTGGTTCTAAATACCAGCCACATACCTTCAACATCTAGCCAAAATGTAAAAAATATATAAACTGACAGAGGTTCTATGCTGATGAAGCAGTAAGCCACACAAGTAATTGGGTGTCATAGGACCATACATACTCCATAATAGATCATGTGTTCTAAGCAGGTTCATAAGTGTAAGGAATCCAGAATGGTAAAATGTCAACATATGTATGCCTTCCTTTAAAGTGTTACTAAACCCACAACAGTAAGATCAGTCTGTATATGCAGTAAAGCATGCTTGTTATACTCACTGTGGAACCTAAGGGGTTAATCCTCTGCATTGTGTAAAAAGGCCATTTGATCCTGACTTCTCTGCCCCTCCTCTTGTTCAAATGTCCTCTCTGATAAGACAGACAGAACCCATAGCCCTTCTGTACATGCTCAGTTTAGTGTGTATTGCTAGAGGTTTTTTTTTTTTGGGAGAGTACATGTGATCAGCACAGGGCCAATCAGCACTGCCCAGACAGAAGGCCAGGGGTTCTGCATCCTCCTAGAGCAGAAATAAAAAACTCATCCTACAAGCTTTAACCAGTGCTCAGCTGAAGTCACAAAACTGCTATATACTGCTGATAAGAAAAGGTATTTAGCAGTTTATATTTATTAAAATAATTGCATTTCCATGTTCTCTGTACTGTGGGAGACCAGATAGAGTGAATGCAGGGTCCGGGGACAGCAGATATAGTGAATGCGGGGTCCGGGGAGAGCAGATATAGTGAATGCGGGGTCCGGAGAGAGCAGATATAGTGAATGCGGGGTCCGGGGAGAGCAGATATAGTGAATGCGGGGTCCGGGGAGAGCGGATATAGTGAATGCGGGGTCCGGGGAGAGCGGATATAGTGAATGCGGGGTCCGGGGAGAGCGGATATAGTGAATGCGGGGTCTGGGGAGAGCGGATATAGTGAATGCGGGGTCCGGGGAGAGCGGATATAGTGAATGCGGGGTCCGGGGAGAGCGGATATAGTGAATGCGGGGTCCGGGGAGACCGGATATAGTGAATGCGGGGTCCGGGGAGACCGGATATAGTGAATGCGGGGTCCGGGGAGACCGGATATAGTGAATGCGGGGTCCGGGGAGCCCGGATATAGTGAATGCGGGGTCCGGGGAGCCCGGATATAGTGAATGCGGGGTCCGGGGAGACCGGATATAGTGAATGCGGGGTCCGGGGAGACCGGATATAGTGAATGCGGGGTCCGAGGAGACCGGATATAGTGAATGCGGGGTCCGAGGAGACCGGATATAGTGAATGCGGGGTCCGGGGAGACCGGATATAGTGAATGCGGGGTCCGGGGAGACCCGATATAGTGAATGCAGGGTCCGGGGAGACCCGATATAGTGAATGCAGGGTCCGGGGAGACCAGATATAGTGAATGCAGGGTCCGGGGAGACCGGATATAGTGAATGCAGGGTCCGGGGAGACCAGATATAGTGAATGCAGAGTCCGGGGAGACCAGATATAGTGAATGCAGGGTCCAGGGTTTTGTAACACTTTAAGCAAACTCTGGGTCATTTAAAAAAAAAAAAAATGTATTATGTTCAATTTAACCCAGTGAACTTACCAAAAAAGTCTACTTCACCCCTGTCCCCTGTAGGGTGACAATGCTGCTCCTGTTAATATAATAAATAAACCCTTTAGTAAACCTACCCATGAATTCCCAGTATTAGCAAATAAATAATCAAATAAATATATGATAAATAAATAATAAATCAACTACGTAATTAAAATAAATAATAAATAAATGAAAATCCATCAATCCATGCACAAACCATTAGTCCATAATGTGTCCAATTAAAATCCAAAACTGCAATCTCAAATGTGTCCAATAAAGTCCAAAAATTCAAATTTCAAACTCAATCCAATAGGAAGGATTTCAATCCTAAAATAATCCATGAAAAACCTCAAAGAAAAGAAATAATCTATAGTGCATTATCTTCAAACATATACATATATAAATATACAAACTCCAATCAGTGCAAAATCTAAACCACTCCTAAATGTGTCAATAGTGCAAACACACCGCAGAAAAAAAAAAAAAATTATATAAATGCTATATAATCCGTGAGTACTCCAAAACCGTGAACACTCTGTGGCCTCACTCAGGGGCGGACTGACCATTTGGAAACTCGGGCACTGCCCGAGGGTCCGGGGTCAGTAGGGGGCCCCATGAGGTGCCTCCGATACCTTTTTCATAGGCTTTTTTGAGTTTTGGCAAGGACACAGGGGCCCCCTGATCCCCTATTGCCCGGGGCCCCATGAGTTGTCAGTCCGCCCTGACCACACTAATACAGTGTACACTCTGTGATCCAACCAAAATTGATACTAAATACTATTACCCTCTGGGAGTATTCATATGCATAGCCAATATCTCTAGCATCAGTTTCTTCTGATTCCTTCACATCAGGAGTTGATCCTCCAAAATCCTCATAAAAGATAAGAAGACCCTTATACAGATATCCAAGTATAGGGACAATTGTATTCGAAAAGCTTACATGAAGATAAACAACTTTCAGCTCTCTGGGTGGCTCTGATACAGCCCTGCAAAAATGGCATAAAACCACGTTTTGACAACCAACAAAATGGCCGCAGCGCTGCTCCTCCTGTTGTCACCCTTCAAGGTGCTTCCAAAAAGAACTGCAGGCTGAAGTGCCAACATACAGCACATGTGTACGTACTCACAGCTTGTCCTGGTATGTGCAAAAGCTGTGCACTTGTGATAATATTATTGCACTATGTAATGGAAGCTGAGTGACACGCCCACTAAACGAGTGCACAACAATGGTGAAAACAAGAGATAAAATAGTTGGGACAAAAAAGAATCAATATATACAAATAAAACTTGTGATCAAGCTTTGCCAAGTAGTAGAGCATAATGGGGTGGATTTACTAAAGGCTGTGCACCTTGCAAGTGCAATTACATTCATAAATAAATTATTGTGCTGCGCTCCCTAAAAAAAAAAACAGCATGTGCATATATATCAATTTTCAGAAACATGCAATAACCCTCTTAATTGTGTTCCACTAAAAATCCACCCATGTAGCAAAAACATCCCAATATAATACACAAAAAATCCTCATAGAAAATCACCCATGCATCAAAAAACATCCCAGTGTAATAAACATAAGTCCTCTTTCCCATAAATCAGCTTCAATCAAATGGATTAATTCCAGGTTTCCAAGTTCCTTATAGCAACACTGCTGCTCTATTATGCGCTCACCTCAGTTCATAGCCT
Source organism: Staurois parvus (assembly GCF_062004578.1). NCBI lineage: Eukaryota > Metazoa > Chordata > Amphibia > Anura > Ranidae > Staurois > Staurois parvus. The sequence goes on along the minus strand of NW_028318184.1, from coordinate 1,099,790 downwards.
ATCAGGCTAATAAACACAGTTTATCCCACATGAGGATGAAGGATCCCTTGGATGACCACCACCTTCTTTGGATCTCTCCACACTTCAGTGTTCCTAATTAACCACCTGGACACTTAATCCTCTTCTATGGACATACGGATAAATGGATATAATATGCCTCTTCCACCCCTCCTGGAGAATGAACCTCCTAAAGATTACTCCAGCAATCTCCACATGTATGGTAATAAAGGGAAACAAAGAATAGTGCTTTATCCTTTTAAAACACTTTATTGCAAAACTAAGTTTGCCACACTCACATTGTAACAGATAAAAACAAGCCCATCAGTAAAAATAGCCATCAGTGTGTATCACACTCTCTCTCAGTACTCGCCGTATCACAGCAAAGCCGATCGAACGCGGTGACGTCAGAGCCCCTCCCTTACGCGTTACGCCTCCGGTCACGTGGCTTCATCAGGGGGAATTGAAGCCACGTGACCGGAGGCGTAACGCGTAGGGGAGGGGCTCTGACATCACCGCGTTCGATCGGCTTTGCTGTGATACGGCGAGTACTGAGAGAGAGTGTGATACACACTGATGGCTATTTTTACTGATGGGCTTGTTTTTATCTGTTACAATGTGAGTGTGGCAAACTTAGTTTTGCAATAAAGTGTTTTAAAAGGATAAAGCACTATTCTTTGTTTCCCTTTATTACCATACATGTGGAGATTGCTGGAGTAATCTTTAGGAGGTTCATTCCCCAGGAGGGGTGGAAGAGGCATATTATATCCATTTATCCGTATGTCCATAGAAGAGGATTAAGTGTCCAGGTGGTTAATTAGGAACACTGAAGTGTGGAGAGATCCAAAGAAGGTGGTGGTCATCCAAGGGATCCTTCATCCTCATGTGGGATAAACTGTGTTTATAAGGGCTCGTTCACACTAGGCTGTTTTGCCAACGCTTGCCAAACGCCCCTATAGCTTTTGGCAAGCGTTGGTCCGGCGTTTGCGGAGCGTTATTAACGCTCGGCAAACGCCGCATGCGCGGTTTAGCGGCTGTTGCTAGGCGTTTGCCGAGCGTTAATAACGCCCCACAAACGCCTATAATGCAGTTTGAGTGGTGTTACCGCTCCGCAAACGCCCCGCAACCGCGTCGCACCATAGACGAGAATAGGAGGCTTCAAAGCCTCCTGACTCGTCCAGAGGCGTCCGTTTTGCCGCGACGCAAACGCTCCCGTTAGAACAGCACCATGTGCTGTAATGTGCAGAATTGGCAGAGGTGTTTGGGAAGCGGTAAAAACGCTTACCAAACGCCTCTCTGCCGCCTGCACACAAGGCTAGTGTGAACGTAGCCTTAGCCTGATAGGCTATGAACTGAGGTGAGTGCATAATAGAGCAGCAGTGTTGTTATAAAGGAACTTGGAAACCTGGAATTAATCCATTTGATTGAAGCTGATTTATGGGAAAGAGGACTTTTGTTTATTACACTGGGATGTTTTTTGATGCATGGGTGATTTTCTATGAGGATTTTTTGTGTATTATATTGGGATGTTTTTGCTGCATGGGTGGATTTTTAGTGGAACACAATTAAGAGGGTTATTGCATGTTTCTGAAAATTGATATATATGCACATGCTGTTTTTGTTTTTAGGGAGCGCAGCACAATAATTTATTTATTTACTATTATACACACTATTATATGAGTTGGGTGTGAAGTGTTTGCGAACCACATTGTTTTTATTTTATTTTTGGTTTATTTTATGTTTTTATTCATTTTTTTAAAGAATAGTTACACATTTTGAAGGTGAAAGTCACTATATTGGCTCACGAGTCCTTTTAAAAAAATTTTTTTTGCAATTACATTCATGTTCCCGGGAGCTTAGTAAATGTGGTGACGCGCTGCTGATTTCCATCATCCAATCATGTGTATACAGAAATGCATCTTGTATTTTCCTTGCACCTGATTGGGTATTCTCTACAAAGTGAAGCTTCACCATACTTACATTTACAAAGGAAAATGAGTGCAACTGCACTCCAAAAGTGCACAGTCCATTTGCTTTTTAGTCAATCCACCCCAATGAGTTTTATAGCAAAAGTTTATGCTGGGATCAATCGTGATCTACCCATCAGCAATGTGACGAGTAGCTCACGACCCTGCTGTGCCAGCCATCAGCTGACCCCCGCACTGTGTGCTACATATTACTGACCTCTGAAATCTGCACTGCGTACTACTGATCCTTGCTCTCTGTATTACTTACTACTGACCACTGCAATCAGAATTACATACTCCGGAACTTTGCATTAAATACTACAGACCCCAGCACTCAGAATTTCATACTTCTGAACTTTTATTACATGCTAGTGATCCCTGCACTCAGAATTACATACTTCTAAACTCTGCATTACATACTACTGACCCCTGCACTCTCCATTACTAGGGCTGGTAAGTACATTTTACAGAGGAAGGGGGAATTTGTATTGTGAATGACTGGAACGTAGGGAGGAGATGTTCTGACTGGAAGATGAGCATTTTTACTTGTGGGGTGATGTTACTGCCAATCTTTGCAATGTGTGCTAATAACCTCTAAATTATGTCTTGCACTAAAATCTGCATACCACTGACCCCTCCACTCTAAGTCACATACCACTGACCCCTGCTCTCTGCGACATACCACTTGCCCCTCCCCTCTGTGTCACATACCATTGACCCCTGCACTCTGCGTCACATACCACTGAACCCTGCACTCTGCGTCACATACCACTGACCCCTGCACTCTGCTCCACATACCACTGACCCTGCACTCTGCGTCACATACCACTGACCCCTGCACTCTGCGTCACATACCACTGACCCCTGCACTCTGCGTCACATACCACTGACCCCTGCACTCTGCGTCACATACCACTGACCCCTGCACTCTGCGCCACATACCACTGACCCCTGCACTCTGCGCCACATACCACTGACCCCTGCACTCTGCGTCATATACCACTGACCCCTGCACTCTGCGTCATATACCACTGACCCCTGCACTCTGCGCCACATACCACTGACCCCTCCACTATGAGTCATATACCACTGACCCCTGCACTCTGAGTCACATATCACTGACCCCTTCAATCTGAGTCACATACCACTGACCCCTCCACTCTAATTCACATACCACTAATCCCTGCATTCTGCCTCACATACCACTGACCCCTGCATTCTGCCTCACATACCACTGACCCCTGCATTCTGCCTCACATACCACTGACCCCTGCACTCTGTGTCACATACCACTGACCCCCGCACTCTGCATCACATGCCACTAACCCCCCACTCTGCATCACATGCCACTAACCCCTGCACTCTGCTTCTCATATCACTGACCCCTGCTCTCTATGCGACATACCACTGCACCATGCTGTTTTGTAATCTCTTCCATGTTGTTCAGTTAGCTCTCTGCCTCTGCAGGATTGCATACCACTAGATTCCAGTCTAAAGCTATGTTTAATCTCCCCCCCCCCCCCCATGCTGCCTAAGCTGTGTAAAAAATGTATTTAATTACCTATTTTTTAGTCCTCTCCGGTCTCGTCATGTGGCCACTGTGTCCGTGAGCCAATGAGCAGCTGCTGCAGGGGAGAGGGCAGAGTGCCAACAACGGCCGGGACAGCCTATGGGTAACATCACAGTTCCTGGAATTCCCAGCCATTGTCAAGCTCTCCCTCCTCTCCCCTGTAGCCCCTCACTGACACGGGATCATGTGACCGGACCTGAGTGGACTGAAAACAGGTTAGTATGTCCATTGAAAGAAAATCCCACATTTTTGGGTTGTCACCAGAACAGGAAAAGAGGGGGAATCTTCCAATGGGAACATTAGTTCTGGTGACAACAAAAGATTTCCTCCCTTTGGAGAGACTTCCTTTCACTTTCTGTTTTGGCTATGGGACAGGAAGTGAACTATAATCTCCCCAATGTAACGCAGGTGGCAAAAAAAAACAAAAAAACTGCCGGGGTTATAAAGCTCCCTTACTCTATCCAAAGTGAAAAAATGTAATAAAAAAGAAAACGTGAAGAGTGTGATGCGTTCACATGCATCCTGCTTCTCCTACACAATGCACACCAGTGTGCAAGGGTTGTATGGAGCGTAATACACATAGGCTGGTGTAAAGGGGCCCTAAGGGCTCATTCACACAAGTGTAGAGGCCCATACAGCATGAAGAACAGGTCTGTTTATGAATTCAGAGCAATTTGAAGAGCAGCCCTGTTTATGAGTCAGGAGCAATGTGAAGAGCAGGCTTGTTTATATGACCGGAGAAATATGAAGAGCAGGCTTGTTTATATGTCCGGAGCAATATGAAGAGCAGGCTTGTTTATACGTCTGAAGCAATGTAAAGAGTAGGCCTGTTTATATGTCCAGAGCAATGTGAAGAGCAGGCCTGTTTATGCATTTGGAGCAATGTGAAGAGCAGGCTTGTTTATACGTCCGGAGCAATATGAAGAGCAGGTTTGTTTATGCGTCCAGAGAAACGTAAAGAGCAGGCCTGTTTATGCGTCCGGAGCAATGTGAAGAGCAGGCTTGTTTATATGACCGGAGAAATATGAAGAGCAGGCTTGTTTATATGTCTGGAGCAATATGAAGAGCAGGCTTGTTTATACGTCTGAAGCAATGTAAAGAGTAGGCCTGTTTATATGTCCAGAGCAATGTGAAGAGCAGGCCTGTTTATGCATGCGGAGCAATGTGAAGAGCAAGCCTGTTTATATTAAAGAAATAAATAAATAATTTTAAAATTAATAAGTCCAGTGACAAATAAATCCCAAAATAGCAGTCCCGTGACAAAATTAATTATATTGTAGTTATATTGTAATTTTCATTGGATTCTTCCGTGCCTTTGATCCCTTCACCATCCACCAGTGCAAAACCAACAATAACCGCACTCACCAGATAATGGTGAGTCAAACGCCTTTCAGGGATATTAAGGGCTCCTGGACCCCCTTTGCTTTATATAAGACCTCCAAATAATGCCTCCTCTCGGATATGGATACCTCTTCTGGTTACTCCTCTCACCGAATCCCCCAAGGAAAATCAGGAAGAAGAAAAAACCATAGTGTGATACCGTAGTGGTTTCTCATCAAAAGAATCTCTCCAGACCACTCACATTTTAGCAGGATATAACCCGCATTTTATTGAAACAAAAACAATCTTTCCTTAAAAACGATCCACTAATAATGGATAACGCCCTGTGGGTGGGGCGAAAACGCGTTGACGCACTTCCGGTTGCCTGTTCCGGCGTCTGATGTCATTTCCGGTGAGTGGAACGCACGCCGAGCGGTGCGTTCCAAGGGGCCATTTTTTGCATAGTGGATGAGTCTGCATCTGAGGTCTGCCATCCTGCTGTATACTAGGCTGTGGGGTCTTTATACAAAAGTCGCTGTACATGAAAAGTGGATCGTTTTTAAGGAAAGATCGTTTTTGTTTCAATAAAATGCGGGTTATATCCTGCTAAAATGTGAGTGGTCTGGAGAGATTCTTTTGATGAGAAACCACTACGGTATCACACTATGGTTTTTTCTTCTTCCTGATTTTCCTTGGGGGATTCGGTGAGAGGAGTAACCAGAAGAGGTATCCATATCTGAGAGGAGGCATTATTTGGAGGTCTTATATAAAGCAAAGGGGGTCCAGGAGCCCTTAATATCCCTGAAAGGCGTTTGACTCACCATTATCTGGTGAGTGCGGTTATTGTTGGTTTTGCACTGGTGGATGGTGAAGGGATCAAAGGCACGGAAGAATCCAATGAAAATTACAATATAACTACAATATAATTAATTTTGTCACGGGACTGCTATTTTGGGATTTATTTGTCACTGGACTTATTCATTTTAAAATTATTTATTTATTTATTTCTTTATTATTTCACTAACACAAAAGTGGTTTTGTGTCACAGTTTCTAAAGTTTGTTATTTATTTTACTATTAATTTAATAGGTTGGGTGATGCAATTTATTATGTGGGTTTGCGCTGGTATTTGATATAAGTTTTTTTGGTTTTTGCACCTGTGTACAGCAGCATCTCACGGGGAATTGTGTGTGTAATAAGAGAGTCCTGGGCGCTGAGGTTTTTTCTTTTCTACAAGCCTGTTTATATGTCCGGAGCAATGTTAATGGCAGGCCTGTTCATATGTCCGAAGCATTCTGAAGAGCAGGCCTGTTTATGAGTCTGGAACAATGTGAAGAGCAGGCTTGTTTATACGTCCAAAGCAATGTGAAGAGCAGGCCTGTTTATACGTCCAAAGCAATGTGAAGAGCAGGCCTATTTTTGTGGCCGGAGCAATGTGAAGAGCAGGCCTGTTTATACGTCCGGAGCCATGTGAAGAGAAGGCCTGTTTATACGTCCGGAGCTATGTGAAGAGAAGGCCTGTTTATACGTCCGGAGCCATGTGAAGAGCAGGCCTGTTTATACGTCCGGAGCAATGTGAAGAGCAAGCCTGTTTATACATCCGGAGCCATGTGAAGAGCAGGCCTGTTTATACGTCCGGAGCCATGTGAAGAGCAGGCCTGTTTATACGTCCGGAGCCATGTGAAGAGCAGGCCTGTTTATACGTCCGAAGACATGTGAAGAGCAGGCCTGTTTATACGTCCGGAACCATGTGAAGAGCAGGCCTGTTTATACGTCCGGAGACATGTGAAGAGCAGGCCTGTTTATACGTCCGGAACCATGTGAAGAGCAGGCCTGTTTATACGTCCGGAGCCATGTGAAGAGCAGGCCTGTTTATACGTTGGGGGCAATGTGAAGAGCAGGCCTGTTTATGCTTCTGGGGCTGTATAAAGGTGTCCTGTGGAGATGGAGTGGATGGATGATAGGAGTGCAGGGACGGGTGCATGGCTCTGAATGTAGTGTGTGTCCGGAGATACACCCGTCCCTCAACTCCTGCAACACTAGGCTGTGTGGGGGAGTTTATACAGCGGCTCATCTCCACAGGCCGCCTTCATGCTGCTCTGGACAGGCCTGCTCTTCCAAACACATAAACAGGCCTGCTCTTCATGCAGTACAGACCTTTGTAAATGAGCCCCAAATCTCCTTTCTATGCCCAAGTATTTCCACAGAGCGTTCCTCACACTGCAGCACTGTGCCTGGAGATCAGATTCAGGGATCAGGTCAGCTGACCAGCATGACACACTAAAACCAAGATGAAGGCACAGTTGCTCCTGGCAGCCTGTCTGGGTTACAAAGTGAGAGGAGAAGGCAGACAAGCACATAGGAAGAACTACCCAACACCTTCACACACATCAATCATTCGAAGCCTACAGATATTAGTCAGCAGGATTAGTTGTCAGTTGCATGCTGGGATATGTAGTTCCACAGCAGAGGGAGGTCAGAGGTTAGCATGTTTGTCTGCCTGTTAGTCATGCATGAAGGCGTTTGTCGGACCCATCCCAGCCCCGGTTATAGGAGGCACTAGACAGAAACAGCGCCTCGTGTTGCCATGGTAACGGCGTCCAGGCCCGGTTCCTGCCCAAACCTCCCAGCGCTCCTTACCTTGCCTGAGGGGTGACCTCCAGTGTGAGGAGGCCGGGCAGACCCCGGTGTGATGGCGGGGCGGCTCCTGTGCTGTGTGGGAAGTGTGTGTGAGCTGTTTCCGTGTGCCTGCCCACTGCTGCAACACAGCCCAGCCATAGACACTGACACAGTGCTGGACGAGCAGAGCCCACTTCCTCCATGTCAGTGCTCCTGGTATTCGTTCTATAGGCCCCAGTACAATCCATGCAATGGCTGACGAGTGAAGAGACCCTGTCACCACTTGTTACAACTAGATATTGTATTACTGCCCAGGAAAAGGCAAGGCCTTGGACTCACCTAGTGCCCAGTCACATTGGTGCCATTTCAGGTCTGATTCACGATTGAAATCGCATCTTACACCCCGGTCACATCAAGCCCGACTTACAGTGAAGTCGCACGATTTCAAAGTCGGGCGAGATGCCAATTTCAATTGCGATTTGCAAGACATCTGCAATAGATGTCTATGCAAATCGCACCAAAAGCAGTGCATCTACTTCTTTAGAAATCGGTGCGGCTCCGACCAAGTCGGAACCACACCGATTTGACTGCTCTAATGGCGGACAATAGGGTGCGAATTGGCATGCGATTTTCAAGTCGCATGCCAAGTCGCACCCGATGTGACCGGGGTGTAAGTCTAGGCTGACACCTATGCATTATCCGCTGCTTTTTACAGAAACGCACAGCAGTCCATTTAACATTTCCTATGGGACAGGTTCACATCGCTGCATTTTCACCTGGTGCTGTTTTTTGGACTTTTTTAAACGCAAAACATTGTGTTTTTGGTTCAATAGACTTCAATGGAAACACTGCACAAATGCATGTAGTGCGTTTTTGATGCGTTTGGCATTTTAATCTGCCCAGCAACAAGTTGGCAAAAAAACGCAAAACACGTCAAAAACGCACTGCAGAAACGGATCAAACGCAAGCTGCATAGGTGTGAACCAAGGGTAATAAATGTGAATGTCGTTGTGTTAACGTGCGATTTGCTGCAGTGCGATTTCTAAAGTAGTTCTTGCAATAGTTTTGCTGCAGTTTTGTTGCAGAATATAATAGAATATAATGTAAATCGCACTGAAAATTGCAAGAAATCATTGACAATCTTCACAAGTAGCAATAAAGTCTGCAGAAATCGCACCTGAAATCGCGCTGAAATTGCACACAAATCACAAGATTTTAAATTACAGCAGTAAGACCAATGACTAAAGGTGGGAAAACAAACCCGCACAAATACCTGCAGCCGCACCACCCGCACAGAGGAATGCGGGAACCGCAGAAATGCAGCCGCACCACCATGCAGTCGCACTGCTCATACATGCCACAGTCGCACTGCTCATACATGCCACAGTCGCAATGCTCATACATGCCACAGTCGCAATGCTCATACATGCCACAGTCGCAATGCTTCACTCCGCGTCTTTAGCAAAAACTGCGCAACATGTCTCAAGTGGCGAGCGCACTGAATATAACCTGTTCAAGCAAACAAGGAAGCACTGCAAACACCAGGTCATCATGTGCAATGCACACAGTTGTGGCACAAAAATTGGACAGTGAGAGGAATCACATTACCCCTTCAGCAATCTGAACGCGGATCGCTCTTCAGGGCTGGTTCACACTATAGAAACACAGTCTAGATGCGTTCCAGATGCGTTTCCACATGCACTTTGACACGTTCTGGTGTTTTTTTTATGCGTTCCAGTGCGTTTTGTATGCATTTAAGTTCATTGTTCCCCTCTCTTTTTCTTCAATATAAATAGGGACATGTGCTTTCCAGTACCTTTTTGGTGCTTTCTTGTGCATTCTGGTGCGTTTTTGATGCATTTTACTGCGTTCTAGTGCAGTACTGTGCAGCAAAAATGCAGCATGTTCTACTTTTTTTTCTGCAACCGGAACACACTGGAACTGCAAGCACTGATGTGAATTATGACATTGACAATCATATCGCCTACTTTCTGTGCATTTTGAATACAGAAAAAGCAACTGAAAGGCATGCAGTGTGAACTGGCCCTAAGGCGCTCTGCAAGGGAGTGGTGGATGTAGTCACACGGCTAATTTACCCTTCTACTTACTAATACAATAGATTTAGACATACGGCTACGTTGCTGTGCCTCTGAAAAGTGCCATTGACTACTGTTACTGTCGATCAAATGCTGTGAGGAGGGAGCAGAGGGTGGGGCCAACCCATACTGTGTGTGTCTATAGATACACATAGCCCGGCTGGGGATAGCGCCTGCAAGTCTGCTGCCATAGCAAGCGGCTTGCTGTGTTGCCAAACACAGAAGAGGAGGAGCCTAGATTGCCAGCGGTGAACCCCAGAATAGGGGGTTGGGGGCCACCCTGAGCAATACATTGCACAGTGCAGGTATGTATTTTCATTTATAAAGAATGTCTTTAGAAACATTTCCATTGACTTCAAAGGTAAATGCAGCAAGAAAAAATGCAAAGGTGTGGATCCAGCCACGAATGACGTGCGCCCCCTACCTGGAAATTCAAAATTGTGTATGTGTAATATATATATATATATATATATATATATATAATGTGATTTTGTGCACCCGTGACACCCTATAGCAGTAGTTCTGCTATAGGGCGGTCGGGAAGCGGTTCAAGTAACGCAGCGCCATATCGCAAAAAATGGTGTGGTCAGGAAGGGGGGTAAATCCTTTGAAGGGCGAGTGGTTAAGGAAACCAGCCGCTGCATCCTTACAACGGATGACTCATCAGCTGTCAGCGGGTGTCCCACTGACAGCTGAATGTAAACAAAACATGCCGGGTATTACGATGGAAAAAAACAGTGTGGGGTTCCATCCTGGTATGGATTTTAAAGGAAGACCCCACACCAAAATGAATTTAAAGAAAACAGCCCACAGGTCTGGTATGGATTTTGGGGGAACCCCACACCAAAATAAAAAAAAAAGAAAAAATGGCGTGCGGGTCCCCTCACAATCCTAAGGGATTTTGGGTCTGTTATGGATCTAGGAGGAACCCCATGTCTTTTTTTTATATTTTAGCAAGGCGTTCACCTTAATATCTATACCTGACGCCTAGGGGTTTGGGGGGACCCCCTCGCTGCATCTGAAAAAATACCACCAGCAAATCCCTAGTGATAGATATTGCATCTTTTTTTACTTCCTTTTCTGTTTGTGATTTGGACTTAACAGCTTACAGCATAGTTTTTTTGTGGTATTTACCAACACATTTTAAATTTTTCGTTAAATACCTCAGATACGTGATTTTTTTTTCATGTTACCACACGCAATAATTTATGCAAATGAGTCACGTGACGGTGTTATCGCATGCGGTAACCTTTAGTGGATTGACCCCAAAGGCTTTTATTGACAGTTACATGAAGTTTATGCAAAGAGTCAATATTTGCAGGGTTGACCCCTCTTTTTCAAGACCTCTACAATTCACCCTGCCATGCTGTCAATCAACTTTTGGGCCACATCTTGACTGGCATCCCATTCTTGCGCAGTCAATTCTTGGAGTTTGTCTGAATTTGTGGGTTTTTTTGTTCACCCGCCTCTTGAGGATTGACCACAAGTTCTGAATGGGTTTAAGGTCTGGGGAGTTTCTTGGCCATGGACCCAAAATTTTAAAGTTTTGTTCCCCAAGCCTCTTCGTTATCACTTTTGCCTTATGGCAAGGTGCTCCATCATGGAAAAAGCATTGTTCCTCACCAATCTGTTCTTGGATGGTTGGGTGAAGTTGCTTTCAGAGGATGTTTTTGTTCCATTCTTTATTCACAGCTGTGTTCTTAGGTAAAATTGTGAGTGAGCCCACTCCCTTGGCTGAGAAGCCACCCCACACATGAATGGCCTCAGGAGGCTTTTGCTGTTGGCATGACACAGGACTGATGGTAATGCTCACCTTTTCTTCTCCGGACACGGTTTTCTCCGGATGCCTTAAACAATTGGAAAGTGGATTCATCAGAGAAAATGACTTTCCCCCAGTCCTCAGCAGTCCAATCCTTGTACCTTTTGCAGAATATCAGTCTGTCCTGATGTTTTTCCTGGACAGAAGTGGCTTCTTTGCTGCCCTTCTTGACACCAGGCCATGCAAAGATGTGTCACAAGGCTTCAGGTCCTGGCACCGTGCATGCACAAAGATGTTCAGGTATGGAAATCTCAAGCTTCAATATCTCTGCTCATGCAGGAAAACCCCCATGCATATGTGCAGCAGGGTTCTGCTGGAACCCAAAGGCTGAGCAGAGCACATGCACCAGGCCAACAAAGATGGTGGTGTTGGATGTGGGGCCAAAGGTAAAGGGGACTGACATTCCTCTGTATTTATTTTTTTTAACTTCACTTAATATGGGTTCTGTTTATAGAAACATCAGGGGACAATTAGACCCCTTGCACTCTCTCCAAGTTGATGAAGGACAGAAAGTCCCTGATCAGCTACTATACCAGTCACCAGCAGCTGCCATATGACATCCGTGAACCAAGAACTGCTCACAACAGGACACTTTTGGGTTCAGGCTTTGGAACTTTATGAATGCACCACTTTCTACTGGGGCTTTGTACCAGGGCTGATTGTACCACTTACTACCAGGGCTAATTTAGCACAGCAGAGACTGTTTGCCTTCGGACTCTCTATTTCTGAGTCTACTGAGCCATCTAAGCACAACAAGGACTGGGTAGGTGAGTCCTCTGCAGTCCTCTGACTTCTTCAGCTGTGTGTAAATTTGACGTCTAGTTAATAAGCTCTGTAAACAACCAGCATTTTTTTATCAAAACAGCTAAGGTTAGCCTGCACAAATGCGAAAATGAACCTACAGCTCTACCTGCTGGCTTCATATGAAAATTTTAAGTAGTAATTTGCATTATTTTATATGTTCTTGACAAAGATTTTTTTTATTGTATTGCAATCTATTACAAAAACAAGAAAAACCTTTTGATACCTAAATCATGTTGCGCAGCCAGTAGTAACTAACACAAAACTTTGTTTGGGACTAAGGTGCAGCGTGTTTGTAGGTCACATGAATACAGGGGCTATTGCCAAATGTCTTTGTCACTTCTTTCAAGTATAGGTCAAGTGTGCCAACGTACATTTAACTGATTACAAAAATGTACACATAGGACTAAAAATACAGTTCTTCCTCTTGTGGTTTATATGTATCAGATGAACTGCCAATCATAAAGAGAGAACCATTCTTATCACAAGTTAATTTGTAGAAGTTTGGTTTCCAGTCTCACCTAATCTTATACAGCAACAAGTAAACGAAAATAACAGCAAATGCTATCCAGAAAGCAAAGCACCTGTGCTTAAAGCCCACTCCAGGCATGAAAAAAACATTTGCCCTCCTGCACTGCAATGGTTAAATGCTTGGTAAATCTAGGGGTAGAGGACACGGCTTTCATACCTTATTGCTTCCTCCCACAGCCACTGGGGATGAGGGGGGTGAGAATGCATTACACACCCCTGACCTCTGCACTCTGTGCATTCCGCACCCCTGCACTCTGTGCATTCCGCACCCCTGACCCCTGCACTCTGCATTATGGGTTGTTGTCACCCGGTGCGGTAACACATGGTGTCACCCCTCCAGAGAGGAAGGAGAGGTGTCAGTGTAAAGGTAAATTGAGTATCCCAACCCGTGAAGATATGTATCCCCTGAAGCAACTGCGCATGTACCGGTTTCAGGCCAAAGAAGCCGGTCTCTGACTTTAGCACAGAGCTGCAACAGTTAACCCCTTACAGGCTGCAAACCGCTGAAGCTGATCCCGCGGATCTCTATGGGTTGCAAGATCAGTTAACCAAGTATAGGTTTAACCTATACGTGGGTTAACTGATCTTGCAACCCATAGTGATCCGCGGGATCAGCTTCAGCGGTTTGCAGCCTGTAAGGGGTTAACTGTGGCAGCTCTGTGCTAAAGTCAGAAATTGGCGATCGGCTTCTTCGGCCTGAAACCGGTGCATGCTCAGTTGCTTCAGGGGATACATATCTTCACGTGTCCGGGATTCTCATTTTACCACTACTCCGGGGACAGCTGTCACTGTGCTGGGAATCCAGGATCACCCCAATAACTGGCCAGGACCTTCACAGAGCCCAGAAGCTCTGCTGGCATCCTGCTCCTGCACCCCCTGTGATGGTGTCACCCGGAGCGGCCCGCACCCCCCTAGGGACGCCACTGGCATTATGTATTCCTAAACCCAACAATGACTGCAGCACTCTTTAACTCTTCGCATTACCTTGACCTCTGTAACCATGCATTACACACCCTTGACCCCTTGTGCCCCTTGAACTCTTTGCATTACCTTGACCTCTGTAACCATGCATTACACACCCTTGACCCCTCGTGCCCCTTGAACTTTTGTATTATGCGGTGGCTGCGCAGGTGTAGCAAGACCTTGGCCTTCAGTCATTCTGATTGGCAGAAAGCTGAGATCGTTCCGCACACTATCGCAATCAAATGAATCACTCATTTTAGGGGAAGATGTAAACAACAGTGTATAGGTATCAGCAAAAGTGCAGGCTCAGAATGACCTTGGCCTCAAACTATTCAGCATGAATGCAGGCTAAAATTCTGCGCCTGCTGTGTATATATCTTCCCCTGCCTCGAATTCATTAGGCAGCATTGGCAAGACATATGGCTATACCCATTTACACTTTATGCATGTAAACGGTTGCCCAAACGTTTACATGTATACTGCGTAAACTGGTCAAAACCAGACTGAGGACACACCTTTTTCTTGTTTTGGTTTATGTAGCTAAATGCTACCAACTGAAACATAGCTGTATGGACAACATGAGCCCTAACGTGCTGGATGTAAATTCAACCAAGCGTTTACTTTTTTTCTTTGAAAAGCCCAAGTAATCTAATTATTTGCTATTTAGTTGCTTGCACTCTTACTATTCATGAAGTGTTGCATAAACATAAGTGTAGAGCAGATTTTCTTGGCCAAGGTGCCAATTGGGTTCCTCCAGAGTACCATAAGCATATGACCTAGTTTGCCCTGGATCAGTGTCATTAGTGTCCATGGTGTGGAAGGGACGGCGACGGGCACCATAACAACCAATGACGTTCTAGGGCATTCATTGTTTTGGTGTTGGTGGCTGGCTTGCTTGTACCTTGGAAACCCATGACGCTGATCCAGGGTAGGAGGCATACAGAGCTACACCCAGCATTCAGGAGAGAATGGAAGTCTGGCTCCTCCAGATCTGCTCCACCCCCTGCCCTCTACCGTGCTGCTGGAGCCAAAGGGTAGGGCTCGATGTGAAGGGTAAGACTCAGTTTTTAGGGGCCTCTGTTATGGGGTGACTATGTGATCTGGACACTTGGTGGTAAGGGGACTCTAATGTAATAAGAATACTCGGTGATGGGAGGAATCTCATGTCATGGGGGGACACTGACCTATAGGGTGGACTCTGACATATGAGGGGGACTTTGATGTATAGGAGGGACTGACATGATGATGGACTGTGACATTATAAGGGGGACTCTGACATGATGAGTAGCCTCTGACATGATAGGGAGGCGTCTGACATGAAGAGGTGCTCTGATGTGAGAGGGGGCTTCTGATGCAAAATTATTTTAATGGAGGTAGTGGTGTGCATCATCCCAGGCTCAGGTTTCCCATTGAGAAATAACATTTACATTTTCACATACACTATATTGCCAAAAGTTTTGGGACGCCTGCCTTTACACGCACTTTAATGGCATCCCAGTCTTAGTTCATAGGGTTTCATATTGAGTTGGCCCACCCTTTGTAGCTATAACAGCTTCAACTCTTCTGGGAAGGCTGTCCACAAGGTTTAGGAGTGTGTCTATGGGAATGTTTGACCATTCTTCCAGAAGCGTATTGGTGAGGTCAGGCTCTGATGTCGGATAAGAAGGCCTGACTTGCAGTCTCCGCTCTAATTCATCCCAAAGGTGTTCTATTGGGTTGATGTCAGGACTCTGTGCTGGCCAGTAAGTTCCTCCACCTCAAATTCGCTCATCCATGTCTTTATGGATCTTGCTTTGTGCACTGGTACGCAGTTATGTTGGAACAAGAAGGGGCCATCCCCAAAACTGTTCCCACAAAGCTGGGAGCATGAAATTGTCCAAAATGTCTTGGTATGCTAACACTTCCACTAAACTTTACACTTAGCACAATGCAGCCAGGCAAGTACCCTTCTCCTGGCAAACGTCAAACCTAGACACATCCATCGGATTGCTAGTCTGCCAGACAAAGAAGCGTGATTCGTCACTTCAGAGAACATGCTTTACACCATTGCATCCAACGCTTTGCATTGCACTTGGTGATGTAAGGCTTGGATGCAGCTGCTCGGCCATGGAAACCCATTCCATGAAGCTCTCTATGCACTGTTGTTGTGCTAATCTGAAGGCCACACAATGTTTGGGGGTGTTTAGCTGTTGACTCAGACAGTTGTGCGCACTGTGCGCTTCAGCGTGCACTGACCCCGATGTGTCATTTTATGTGGCCTACCACTTTGCGGTTGATTTGCTGTTGTTCCCAGTTGCTTTTACTTTGTTATAATACTACTAACAGTCAACCATGGAATATTTAGTAGCACGGACATTTCATAGATGGACTTAATGCACAGGTGGCAACTTATCATGGTACCACGCTTGAATTCACTGAGCTCCTGAGAGCGACCCATTGTTTCACAATTGTTTTTAGAAGCAGTCTGCATGCCTAGGTGCTTGATTTTATAAATATAAAATGTTGTGCAGCGCTAAAAGAGTTAAATAAACATGAGGTAATATTCAGATGTCAATTGCTGATAAACGTTCATATAGTGATTGAAGTGCTCAATAACCATTTGTCTTCTTGGACTCGGTATGTGCATAAAGATATTATAAGCAATGCGCACTCACCAGAAGGCGCATGAAAATGCGCATGTGTGTTATTTATGATGTCGTCAAAGGTCACTAAGGGATGACACCAGAAATCCAAGGCTTTTCCTCTGTAAGCAGGAGGGCTTTACCAGTATTGAGGTCTTCCAGAGCTCCCTATAGGTGCGTGTAGTCCTCTATGGTTAGTGGAGGCTCCTTTTCTGGTAGGAAAGCTGTGGATCAAAAACTCCTCACAGGTGTCAGAGTAAAGGGATGCCCATAGTGTAGTAGCTTGGAAAACAATTTATTGCACAAATCCAGGTAAACAACGGGGCATATAAACCAAATGGACTAACCGTCCAAAATAAAAAGATGGCCGCCAGAGCTCCTCGTTGCTCTGGCGGCGTGGCGTCAACGGCGTTACTGTCTCCTGATTTTATACACCTGTAGCCATGGAAGTGATTGGAACATCTGAATCCAATGATTTGGAGGGGTGTCCCAATACTTTTGGCAATATAGTGTATATGTGGATTGGATGCGGTTTGAACCACATCCAATCCGCATGACGTGAAAAAATATTGCTTCCTATGGTGCCTGTTCACATACACTATATTGCCTAAAGTTTTGGGACACCCCTCCAAATCACTGGATTCAGGTGTTCCAATCACCTCCATGGCCACAGGTATAAAATAAAGCACCTAGGCATGCAGACTGCTTCTACAAAAACCTGTGAAAGAATGGGTCGTTCTCAGGAGCTCAGTGAATTCAAGCGTGGTAATGGGATAGGTTGCCACCTGTGCAATAAGTCCATCTGTGAAATTTCCTTGCTACTAATTATTCCACGGTCAACTGTTATAGTGGTGTTATAACAAAGTGGAAGTAACTGGGAACAACAGCAACAGCCACCAAGTGGTAGGCCACGTAAAATGACAGAACGGGGTCAGCGCATGCTGAAGTGCACAGAAGTCACCAACTGTCTTCAGAGTCAATAGCTAAAGACCTCCAAACGTCCTGTGGCCTTCAGATTAGCACAATAGTGCATAGAGAGCTTCATGGAATGGGTTTCCATGGCCGAGCAGCTACATCAAAGCCTTACATCATCAAGTTTAATGCAATTCGTTGGATGCAGTGGTGTAAAGCACACTGCCACTGGACTCTAGAGCAGTGGAGACGTGTTCTCTGGAGTGACCAATCACGCTTCTCTGTCTGGTAATCCAATGGACGTGTCAGGCTTTGGCGGTTGCCAGGAGAACAGTACTTGGCTGACTGTATTGTGCCAAGTGTAGAGTTTGGTGGAGGGGGATTATGGTGTGGGGTTGTTTTCAGGGGTTGGGCTTGGCCTGTTAGTTCCAGTGAAGCGAACTCTTAAGGTGTCAGCATACCAAAACATTTTGGACAATTTCATGCTCCCAACTTTCTGGGACCAGTTTGGGGATGGCCCCTTCCTGTTCCAACATGACTGCGCACCAGTGCACAAAGCAAGGTGCATAAAGACATGGTTTGGGATGGGGGAACTTGACTGGCCTGCACAAAGTCCTGACCTCAACCCAATAGAACACCTTTGGGATTAATCAGAGCAGAGCCTGCGAGCCAGGCCTTCTCTTCTGACATCAGTGCCTGACCTCACAAATGCGATTCTGGAAGAATGGTCAAACATTCCCATAGACACCCTCCTAAATCTTGGGGACAGCCTTCCCAGAAGAGTTGAAGCTGTTATAGCTGCAAAGGGTGGGCCAACTCAATATTGCACCCTACGGACTAAAACTGGGATACCATTAAAGTTCATGTGCGTGTAAAGGCAGGCGTCCCAATACTTTTGGAAATAGAGTGCATGTCGGGTGCACTAGCGGTGCGGATTCAGTGTGGTTTGAAAAAGAGTCATGTATGATGTCTGAGCAGTGCGATCTGGTTCAGGTGCGGATTATAGGCTATTGACTTCTATGGGAACCATTTTAAACCACGTATGTGTGACCAGGATAATCCTGAGAGCTAATCCTGTCTTGAACCTGATGTAAACCTGACATGAACCGGGGAACAGCTACTGTATCAATTAACTGTGAAACCTGAGCTTCAATCCGCATCAGTGTATCTGGTGTGTCTCTGGATTTTCCATACTTATAAAGAGGGCAGCGACTGAAAAAAAGCTTGAGAAATGCTGCTGTCGACAATGTGTATATGCAGCCTACTGACTTTATAATCATACAGTTGCAAGAAGAAGTATGTGAACCCCTTGGGATTACGTGGAGTTTTGCATGAATTGGGCATAAAATGCGCTCTGAACGTCATCTAAGTCACAACAATAGAAGAACACAGTCTGCTGAACATAATACTACACAAACATTTGATGTTGCCATGGTTTAATTGCACATAACATGTAAACATTCACAGTGCAGGGAGGAAAAAGTATGTGAACCTTTGGACTTAATAACTGGTTGACCCTCCTTTGGCAGCAACAACCTCAACCATACGTTTCCTGTAGTTGCAGATCAGACCTGCACAACGATCTGGAGTAATTTTGGACCACTCCTCTTCACAAAACTGTTTCAGTGTAGCAATATTCTTGGGATGTCTGGTGTGAATCACTCTCTTAAGGTCATGCCACAGCATTTCAATTGGGTTGAGATCAGGACTCTGACTGGGCCACTCCAGAAGGCGTATTCTGTGCTGTTTCAGCCATTGTTTTGTTGAATTACTTGTATGCTTTGGGTCATTGTCCTGTTGCATCACCCATCCTCTGCGGAGCTTCAGTTGGCGGACAGATGGTCATACGTTTTCCTGCAAAATGTCTTGATAAACTCTGGAATTCATTTTCCCATCAATGACAACAATCCGTCCAGGCCCTGAGGCAGCAAAGCAGCCCCAAACCATGATGCTCCCTCCGCCATGTTTTACAGTGGGGATGAGGTTTTCATGTTGGTGTGCTGTGCCTTTTTTTCTCCACACATAGTGTTGTGTGTTCTTCCCAAACAACTCAATCTTGGTTTCATCTGTCCACAGTATATTTTGCCAGTAGTGCCGTGGAACATCCAGGTGCTCTTTTGCAAACTTCAAACGTGCTGCAATATTCTTTTTGGACAGCAATGGCTTCCTCCGTGGTGTTCTCCCATGTACTCCATTCTTGTTTAATGTTTTCCTTATTGTAGATGAGTCAACAAAAATGTTAGCATGTGGCAGAGATTTCTGTAGGTCTTTAGCTGACACTCTGGGATTCATCTTTACCTCATGCAGCATTCTGCGCTCTGCTCTTACAGGACGACCACGCCTAGGAGAGTAGCAACAGTGCTAAACTTTCTCCATTTGTAGACAGTCTGTCTTACCGTGGACACGTGAACATCAAGGCTTTTGGAGATACTTTTGTAACCCTTTCCAGCTTCATGCAAGTCAACAATTCTTGATCGCAGGTCTTCTGAGAGCTCTTTTCTGCGAGTAATGGTTCACATCAGACAGTGCTTCTTGAAACCAGTAAACCCAAAACAGGTGTGTGTTTTTTAAGGGCAGGACAGCTGTCAGCAACACATCCAATATCATCACACTGATTGGAGTCAAGGTTGGCTCACTCCTGGCTCCAATTAGCTCTGGGAGAAGTCATTAAGCTAGGGCCTCACATACTTTTTCCTCCCTGCACTGTGAATGTTTACATGTTATGGCAACATCCAATGTTTGTGTAGTATTATGTTCAGCAGACTGTGTTCTTCTATTGTTGTGACTTAGATGACGTTCAGAGCACATTTTATGCCCAATTCATGCAAAACTCCACGTAATCCCAAGGGGTTCACATACTTTTTCTTGCAACTGTATTTGGATCATTCCTAAAATGTTAAGCACAGACAATACCAAAACAAAACTGAAAGCGGCTATATCACTGAGGACAAGTTAGCAGTTTTCACAATTTTAAAAAGTCTGAAACATGTCAATAAGCTACTTCTTTTTTTCTTCAAATTGCAAAACAACATTTTGGGTAAAGGCAGGTTTTGAAAGTTCTTGGCACGGTGAAAAACAACCTCACAAAAAGAAAAGAAAAAAACACAAACAACTTACCGGTACTACTAACAACCTACTACTGCCAGAAAGGCAGAGCTTATTCAAAACAGCTACTCTATGGAAAAATTTCAATCAATCAGTATGTAACTATTTCAATACATGGATAAACCTAGGAAACGAATGCACTTCAGCTGGCAAAACCTTACTCATAGCTATGAGTAATGCCGGCCATAGACTGTTCGAAAATCGGCCGATTTTTCGGCCGAAAGAAAAATCGTCCAATTTTCGCACAGTTAGTGGGTTAATTGGTCGGCCGGTTTTTGGGAATTTTAGATTATCGGGCATGTTGGAAAATTTGTGGAAAACGAACGATTTTCGCGGCAATGATGGCCAAATCGGCCGATCGTTTTAACGATAAAAAAATCTGCGCATGAGCCGTGACCTGCAAGAGACAGAAGTTTGGCTGTTATATGGGGTGAACTTTATGATTTAGTCGGCCGATTTTTTTTAATCGGTGGTAACGTCGGCTTAACGAACGACCGATTTTTCGTTTATCGTTTGAAAAATCGGCCGATGTTCGACCCGTCTTTGGCCTGCATAAGGCTTTATAAGCCCAAAGGAATTAGATTTCTGCTGTAAAGTGGTCCAGTTTAGTAAATAAACTCTGTGGATTACAGTGGGTATAAAAAAGAATCACCCCCTTTAAAACAATCACATTTTGTTGCTTTGCAGCCCGAAATGAAGACAGACACAATTTTTGTTTTATCCAGCTGTATTTACTAGGTGCAACTTACAACATCCAAGTTAAAGATTTAACACCAACATGTCAGAATAAAAATTCAAAAACGGAATCACCGAGTTGGAAAAAGGATCACCCCCTCCTAAAAATGACTTGTAAACTCAATCAGGTGTAGCTAATCAGCTTCTCAATGGCACACAAAGCCATTTGACTTTCAGCTGTGGTCATTATGAGTAGCTCAACATGAAAATAGATTCCTGGAGCATTCCAGTCCCTAGCAGTGCAACTGAAGCAAACAATCAACTAACTATGGGTGGCAAGGCACTGTCAAAACATCTCCAGGATAAAGTTGTGGACAGGCACAAGTCAGGAGATGGATACAAAACAAACTAAAAGGCTTTATCAATGCCTAGAAGCACAGTGAAGTCTATTGTTAAGAAGTGGAAGATATTTGGTGCAACACAGACCCTCCCTGGATCAGGATGTCGCTCTAAACTGGATGAAAGAGCCAGGAGGAAACCAAGAGGCCTACAGCAACTCTGAAGCAGTTGCAGGAATTTATGACAAAGGGTGGTCATTGTGTGCATGTAACAACAATATAATAGAATTATTTGGCCTCAACACTAAACAGTATGTCTGGCAGAACTCCAATACAGCTCGCCATCCAGATAACACCATTCCTACAGTAAAGCATGGAGGTGGTAATATACTGTTAAGGGGGGGGGGCTTCTCTGCAGCAGGGACTGGAGCACTTGTCAGGATAGAAGGAAAAATGGATGGGGCAAAATACCGTCAAATTCTTGATGAAAATCTGCTGCCCTCTGCCAGAAAGTTGTCAACAGGAAGAAGGTTTACCTTCCAACAATGACCCAAAGCACACAGCAAAAATGACCACACAGTGGGGTTTATTTACTAAAGCTGGTTCCCTCAGAATCTTGTGCACTTCTGCATGGAAACCAATCAGCTTACAAGTTTTACTGCTAAAGCTTAATTGAACAAGCTTAGGTTAGAAGCTGATTGGCGACACGCACAGCTGCATGAGATTCTAAGTGAACCAGCTTTAGAAAATCCGCCATTGGTTCAAGGAGAAAAAGGTGAATGTCCTTTCATGGCCTAGTCAGAGCCATGACTTAAACCCCATTGAAAATCTGTGGAATGACTCGAAGACTGCAGTCCACAAATGGTTACCATCAAATTTAAATGAACTTGAGTAGTTCTGCAAAGAAACATGGGCAAATACTGCAAAGTCTAGATGTGCAAAGTTAGTAGAGCCATATCCCAACAGACTAAAGGCTGGAATTAAAGCAAACGGTAGTTCAACAAAATACAGATGGGGGTGATCCTTTTGCCAATTCAGTGATTCTGCTTTTGATTTTTTTTCGGACATGTATGTATGAATGATCTCTAGCATTGACTTTTTCAAGCACCAAGTGGATGGGGCTGACAGGAGCCCAGCTGTGAGACTGACACTTGCTGCATGACAATACTAGCTAGCAGGTAGAGCTACATAGTTACACAGTTAATCTGGCTGAAAAAAGACAAAAGTCCATCCAGTTCAACCAAAAAAAAAAAAAAGTTATAATCCTATACGGTACACCATCATCATGATAGCTTAATTAAGCAGCATCCTAAGCCCATACCCACCACATATCTTGGTCATGTTACATACATAGGCTAATAGTAAAAATGTAGACAGAAATGGCTATATTTCTCTAGACAGTTGCCATTACCCCCAATGGCTCCTTAATATCCCCAAAGGACAATTTGTCCGCCTGCGAAGGAATTGTACCAATGTGGATGACTATAAAGCACAAGTTCAGAAACTAGGGGACAGGTTTGAGCAAAAAGGCTATAACAAGGACTTTATTGCAAGCAAGATGGAGGAGGTAGAACATATGGACAGAACCCAATTACTTAAGGATAAAGAACAAACAAAACAACTAGAGGACTTGGTACCTATTGTTCTAGATTATAACATACACCACAAAAGGATCGAGAAGATTTTCTCGAAATACTGGTCCATTTTACAATCAGACCCAGTCTTGACGAAAGTTATACCTGCTAAACCAAAATTCATCTATAGAAAGGCTCCAAATATTAGAACTCGTTTGGTAAAGAATGTGATTGATCCACCCCAGACTAATCTAAGAACCACGATTATTGACCTAAAAGGGTTCTACCCCTGCAAGACCTGCTATGCGTGTAGGGAGACAAAGGGTTTAAATATGAGAAGAAAACAATTTCAGGCAACAACAACTGGAGTGACATATACTATCAAGGACTTTATATCCTGTCAGACAGCAGGTGTAGTATATGGCCTCCAGTGCGAGTGTGGACTTCAATATATTGGCAGAACCAAGAGACCTATGTGGAAAAGGATCCGAGAACACGTGCAGAATATTAAAAAAGGGCACACCAAACATAGTGTTTCCAAACATTTTGCTATACATCATAAAAGCGACCCAACGAAATTAAAGTTTTGGGGTATAGAGAAATTTAACAACCACTGGAGAGGAAGCAACAAGATTAGAGCCATTAGTCAGGCAGAGTCGAAATGGATCTTTTTGATGAGGTCCCAATACCCGAGAGGTTTGAACGTAGAATTTGACTTAAACTGCTTCATTAGTAACTTCTAAAGTAATGACTAGTGTATTCTTCATCCATGCTCACCTTGGATTTATTGATGAAGGTTTGGACACTATTAGCCTATGTATGTAACATGACCAAGATATGTGGTGGGTATGGGCTTAGGATGCTGCTTAATTAAGCTATCATGATGATGGTGTACCGTATACATATGACCTTTCGGGTTTTTTAGTATATATATATTATTATGTAGATTTTAGGTTTTATTATTACAGTGAGGTATCATTTTTGGTATAGATACCCCTACCCTTTACATATGTATTTTCCTTAGTAACACAGTTTTTATACATTTTTTTCATATTTTTGACAGTGGCAGGTGTTATTCCATATATTCTACCTGATGGTATAGAATGGTTTCATAAAGGAATTTTTTAAGTTTTTAGTTTTTCCTAATATCCTCCCTATAATCATTTTTACCCTTATCGGTATGATTGTTCTATATATGCCAGGTTCTTGCCTGCTTATGATCTTATTATATGTTAGACAAGGTATTATCCCAATAAGACATAATAGGTATCTGTATACCTGAGAGGGACGGGCCCGTTTAGTCACTAGACGTCCCCGATGACTATACACACTAGGTGAGCTCCACTATTATGGCGGTGAAGCTCAGCCCACTTGTATTACTGATTGGCCAGCGATTGAGATAAATAAAGCTCCACCCGGGATGGGCGTTATCCTGATGAAGTCACGTGTGTGAGTGACGTAACGCGTAGATACGCCAAGGGGAGGAGCTGATACGACTGAACGTTCTGACGTCACATCCGGCGCGGGCGCCATCTTGGTGCACCTGGTCTTGAATACAGTACACCCTCTGAGTGGTGACAAGGCCTGATTTGTTTTAGAAGCATGTGAGTACGTTTCTTCACTTTTTATTGTCTGAATAAAGCGGTTTTACACTATGCAAGCTCTCTTTCCTCATTTGTTATCGTGAGGGAGGGAGACCTATCGCTACTACCAACGATCTGCGTAGGAGTTAAGAGGAGGAGAAGTCCAATACTGTCATCCGGGGAACCCATCAGCAGAGGGATCCATCCACGCTCAGGGGTATAGAGCGATTATATACCCAAGGCTCGTTGGTCCTGTGGGGCCTGGGCAGGAAGGTGAGGGGGCACTCCACCTGTCTGAGGATTGGCACTTGTAGTGTCTGCAGATTGGCACTCCATCTATGTGAGGAGGGGGGCACTCCACCTGTCTGAGGATTGGCATTTGAAGTGCACACCTGCATGACTTCATTTTTTCCACATGGACACTATTCATGTTATTGTGCTTTAGTCACTTTACTGTGTGGTATCACTTATTTATCACTTATTAGTTACATGTGATAAGTTATCTGTATTACATCTAGGGTATAGAAGCGCCGCACTGTTTTTCTATTTCTATTCCCTTTCTATTGTGGGTGCTCTGATTGTGGCATCCGTAGTGCTGGCTGCTGTATTTTAGTAGTATTATTGGAGGCGCAGGAGATACATCTTTTATTTCTCTATAATCCTATACCCACAGTTGATCCAGAGGAAGGCAAAAAAACCCAGCAAAGTATGATCCAACTTGCTCCTGTAGGGAAAAACATTCCTTCCTGATCCCCCGAGAGGCAATCGGATATTCCCTGGATCGACTTTACCTATAAATGTTAGTAACCAATTATATTCTGTGTATCCAAGAAAGAATCCAGGACTTTTTTAAAGCAATCCACTGAGCTGGCCAGAACCAACTCTTGAGGTGAAGAAACCTTTCTGGATTTAATCTATTTTCCTCCAGACGTAAAGAGTACCCCCTTGTCCTCTGTGATGACCTCAAGGTGAATAACTCTACACCGAGTTTACTATATTAACCACTGATATATTTATACATGTTATTATGCAGGATTTATATCGCGCCAACAGTTTGCTCAGGACTTTACAATATAATGGGAGACAATACAGTTCAATACAAGAGGGATAGGAGGGCCCTGCTCCTTGGAGCTTACAATCTAAGAGGGAGGGGCTAGTGGTACAAAAAGGTAGTAACTGTCGGGGATGGACTGGTAGGAGGAGTAGAAGATTCCATTATTAGCTGAGGGCAGGATAGGCTTCCCAGAAGAGATAGGTTTTCAAAGATCGCCTAAAAGTGAACAGAGTAGGCGATAGTCTGATAAATGGGGTAGAGAGTTCCAGAAGATGGGGGAAGCTCTGGAGAAGTCCTGGAGATGAGCATGGGAGGAGGAGACAAGGGAGCTAGAGAGCAGGAGGTTGTCCAAGGATCGGAGAGTACGGTTTGGGTGATATTTGGAGACAAGATTGGTGATGTAATTTGAGGCAGAGTTATATATGGCTTAATATGTTATTGTTAATGTTTTTGGGAAGCCAGTGGAAAGATTGGCAGAGAGGGGTGGCAGATACGGAATGGTTAGTGAGATGGATGAGTCTGGCAGTAGCGTTCATGATAGACTGAAGAGGGGATAGCCTGCAATTAGGCAGGCCAATGAGGATGGAGTTACAATAGTCAAGGCGAGATATAACCAGGGAGTGAATAAGTTGCTTAGTGGTTTCCGAGGTTAGGAACGATCGTATCTTGGTGATGTGATACTGTAGTATATTTATTTGGCAAAAAGGGGATAATACATCCAGCACATATATCCAAAAACAGAAAATCAAATGGTCACCTTTAACAACACAGCCTACTGATCTGCTTCCAGGTTTGTATTATAAAGGTGTCCACAAGATAAATAATTGGTGCGTAGGCTGATAAATAATAACCACTCTCAGCTTCCCAATGTACAATAAAAATTGCTGACAAGTGAATCAAGCTGTAGTAAAAAAGTATTAGTCAGCAACAGAGTTCTGCCAGGTATGAAGTAAAGTACTACTGTTGCACAGCCCAATAATCAGCTTAAAAATATCACTAAAGTAGTGTCAGCAGACTAACATATAGTAAGCAGGTAAAAAGGTGTACAGGGATGTGGTGACAGGTGAAAGCAGCTGCTCTGAACAAATTCCACAATGGCCACCGGACCCACGTGCGGCCTCGTCAGCGTGACACCAGCACGGCAAGGCACCCTGACGCGTTTCATGTCAATACACGTTGTCAAAGGGATTATAGACGAAGCGTTCTAGGAGTTTAGAGGTAAATAGCAGCAGGGAGATGGGTCTTAAGTTGTTCATGTTGGTGGGGCCCAGGGAGGGCTTTTTAAATATGGGAGTGATGTGTGCATGCTTTAGAGGGGTGGAGAAGGCACCATTAGAGAGGGAGAGATTGAAGATGTGAGTGAGGGAGCATAGGATGAAAGAAGAGGGTGACCGTAGCAGTTGTGAGGGGACAGGATCCAGTGGGCAGGTAGTGAGATGGGCTTCTGAGAAAACCTTAGTGACCTCTTCAGTAGCAGTAAGCTCAAAGAGGAAAGTGTTGAGGGAGGTTTATGCAGGCCATAGATGGGTCGAAAATCGGCCGATTTTTCGGCCCAAAAAAAAAAAAAAACGGCCGATTTTCAGATTTTTTTTTATCGGTAAAGTTTGAAAAAAATCTGCCGATTGGCCGATTTTCGCGGCAATGATGGCCAAAACGGCCGATCTTTTTACCGATAAAAAATCTGCGCATGAGCAGTGACCTGCAAGAGGAAGACAAAAAGAAGAAGATGGAGGATGATGAAGAAGAATTCCAGTCCAGCAAAAAGTATCCCTGCAGAGAGCTCCGCTATTTCTTTGACAGTTCTTTGACATTTATAGCGGCTGCAACAATGTATCTATTTGTTTCCGAATAAAAACATCTGTATCCGAAATGGATACAAATAGATACAATGTTGCAGCCGCTATAAATGTCAAAGAAATAGTGGAGCTCTCTGCAGAGACACTTTTTGCCAGCTGTAGACGGGATGAAAATCGGCCGATTTTTACCGTTCCTGGTAACGTAGGCTGATTGAACAACCGATTTTTGTTTTTTTTTAAAGAAAAAAAATCGGCCAGTTTTCTCCCCATCTATGGCCTGCATTAGTATAAGGTATGCCAAGTGGGATGGATGTTGTAACGGTCTGGGCTTGATGCTTCGTGCGGTTAGAGGAGCAAGCGAGTCTAATGTGGATGAAAGTGAACTGTTGTAGACAGCAGTGGCCAGGTCAGGGCAGGACAGGGGAGAGATTCTGCGATAGAGGTGGTCAGTTGCAGAGTAGAAAAGAGAAGGGTTAAAGTTGTGAAGGTTTCTGCGGGTAATTATTTGCTGCTTGGAAGGATAGGTGTTTGAAGACGAGGACACTGTGAAGGTGATGAGATTGTGATCAGAGAGAGGAAAGGGGGTGTTTGTGAGGTTGTAGGGAGTGCAAAGACGGGAGAAGACAAGGTCTACTGTAATGTATTCCCATCAGAGTGAGTGGGGGACTGTGTCCATTGCGTTAAGGCAAAAGATGAGGTTAAGTTGAAGAGTTGGGATGTAGCCGGGTTGTTGACAATAATGGGGATGTTAAAATATCCAAGAATGATAGTGGGTGATTCAGAGGAGAGAAAGTAGGGTAGCCAGGCAGAGAAGTCATCAAGAAAGCGGGACACCGGTCCAGGAGGTTGGTAGATCACTGCAATCCTCAGAGAAATGGGCGAAAACAGCCGAATGCAGTGAGTCTCGAAAGAAGAGAAGGACAGGGAGGGAGGGTTATGGAGGACTTGAAAGGTGCTCAGTGGGGATAGAAGCAAACCAACTCCACCACCTTTCTGACCACTGGGTCTGGGTGAGTGAGTCCAGTGGAGGCCTCCATAGGAAAGTGCTGCGAGAGAAGCAGAATCTACTGCTTGAAGCCAGGTTTGTGTAATTGCTAGTAGGTTAAGGGAGCGGGAGACAAAAAGGTCATGGACAGAGGTGAGCTTATTACAGACAGAGTGGGCGTTTCAGAGCGCACATGAAAAAGTGAGGGTGGTTTTTAGGGCACGGGGATTGAGATTAGATTAAGCGGATTGTGGCTATTCCTGGAGGAAAGAGGGTGCCTGGTGTGGGGGTGAGATAGTGACTTTACCGTAGACTTTACCTTACACATTAGCCATGTGTGAAGAACTGTTTCAAAGACTTTTGCAAAATCCAAGTATATCATGTCCACCGCCACCCCTCTGTCCAAGGTTTTGCTCACCTCCTCATAAAAAGAAATCAGATTTGTTTGACAACTTCGGTCTTTCAGGAATCCATGCTGTCTGTTGCTTAAAATATTTTTCCCAACAAAGAACTCATCTATGTGGTCTTTTTATTAAACTCTCCAGTATCTTCCCAACTATAGAAGTTAAACTAACAGGTCTACAATTACTTGATTCATCATTAACCACAATAACACCCACCCCCACCAGCACACACACGCACACTTTATAGATAAAATTTTAATGGAGTTTTGCAGGTTCTCCCTATGTTCATATGGGTTTCCTCCCACACTCCAAAGACATACTACTAGGTTATTTGGCTCCTGTCTAAATTGTATATATGTACAGATTGGCTATGCACATGTGTATTACTTTTTGCATGCTGGTCCCAAGCCAAGCAATTGGGGAGGGTTGAGGAAAGACCTGGTGACCTACCATGTAAAATATTCACCAAGAAAGTTCTATGGAAAAAGGCTTTCAAGCATACCAGACATAGTGACCAGAGAGCGGACCCACTGAATTGCCAAGAGTTGGAAATGACTAAATGGATTTATACACTCTGTGATAATATGATACCCTATAATGGTGTGAAAAGAGGTATGGTTCTTACCCAGGTTAAGGGTCTCCAAGACGTGTTTTTGGTTGTTCAGTATCCACTAGGATTAGGAAGTCCTGGTATGGGTCCTGAAGCCTGGAGCCTTAGTAGAGGGAGGGATGAAGCCTCCAATCCTGGGTCCATGTTTTGCCAGTAGTCAGCACCCTGATTGGGCAAGTGTACACGGCCCTTATGTGTTGGGTGTTTGCAATAGTTTAGGGCTCTTCCTTCCCCATGGAGTGTGTGTGGCTGCCAAGGAGCAGCAATAGCGCACACGCTAGGGGTGTGTGGAAGCAGATGAGGGGTCAGAGCAGAACAAGATAGCCAGGAGGCTGAAGTCAAGCATTTGTGTTACTATAGAAAAGACAGTCTGAAATTGATCAACCCTTTTTGATTTATTGTCAGACTTTCTTTTAAAAAAGTGAGCAATGAAAAAAAAAAGAAAAAAAATTGCGGGTGACCAAGTCCTTGGATATGCTACAAAATTAGGTAAAATTTGGACAAAGTCTCAAGAGTTTTTGATTGCAGACACTGTGGCCGTAATTATAACATTTTGTCACTGGCTTGGATTGTTCCATATCTGCAGCAACATTTCAAGCATGATGAAAGTAACATTGTAACATTGTACTATCAAAATTTAAAGGACCATTCACACCAGCAGCTGCCCTGGAACGTAGCCACTGGTGTGCTATAGAATGACAGTGATGCTGATGCATCATTCGTAGTGTGTCACACTGTTTAATTATTATTCTTTTTTGTTTAGGCAAACTTTATTGAAATATCACAAAGTGACATTTAATTAATTTCTACTGGCCGCAGCGTGGATTGCGTTGCCCAATACTGCACTGAACAAAAGTTCTGAATGCTGTACTTTTTTCAGCACACACCAATGCAACACACTGGCGTGAACTGGTCAGGTGGGAGATAAGGCATTTTGTCCACTAGTGTATATTGTTTTTGTGCTGCCCTAGGCAACACAAAAATTGAGTGCCCTCCCAAACAAAAAGAAAAAAATGGGGAGAGACAAAAAGCAGCCGGCCATCCACGAAGCCACAGAGAGATGTGTTCTTCCAGCACTCACCTTCACCTCTCCGGAATGAGAGCAGCCAGCCATCCCTGGTATCTCCCTTGTGCGGGAACGAGAGTCGGACTCTATCTACACCCCCGAGAAGCCCGCAGCCTCTCTCGGATCCCATGGCGGAGCTCAGGCAGTGCCTCACCTGGTCACCATCCTCTGTGACCTGCCACGTGAGTCCCTTCTTCCTGGGGCACCCCCTGAAAAATGCCACCCAAGGTAGATGCCTTGTTTGCCTCACAGTTTTACCTGGTCTTGTGATGGAACTGCACTGGAATGGATGCTCAATGCAATCCTACAGCACCTAGTGTGAATGGGCCCTACAGCAAAATAGCCTCTAGGTTTGCAGTGAGTACACTACAAATGTCTAGCACATCTTCTGACCTAGACAAGACATTGTTTCTGATACAAATACTGTATAGCCATTGAACGTAAACAGATTCCCCTAGATTAGCATGATGAAGGAAAACTGGAAATTCCCTTTGAAAATGAACTTTAGAGGAAGTCTTTAAAACAAAAGAGCAGGGACCTCTGATTCCTCCAGTACTAAATTGTATTGTAACCAAGGGCGGACTGACAACTCATGGGGCCCTCCGGGCAATACGGGATCATGGGGCCCCTGTGTCCTTGCCTAAACTCAAAAAAGCCTATGAAAAAGGTACCAAGGGCATCTCATGTGGCCCCCTACTGACCCTGGGCCCTCTTTCCAAATGGACAGTCTTCCCCTGATTGTAACTATATAGTCTGCCCTCATTCATGTCGTAAAGCGCTGCGCAAACTCTTGGCACTATATAAACCCTGTATCATAATAACAATATTATTAACCGAACAAAGAGTGACCAATGAATATGTAACAAACAAGAAACAAAGAATGGCAAACAATCGCATTCTCCGGTATATATGTAATCACCATAGTATGAACATTCCTGACGGAGGTGGAGATCGCTGGATAATCTTAGCGTGAAAGTTTGTAAGAATGGCTCATTCTACACACGATTACTGTGGATGTCAGGTTACAGGAATGAAAAGTTCAGTGCAACTTATTTATGGCTGTCAGCCCAGCAGCAGATATCTCAAAAAAACAAAATTTCATGTTTCCTTTCCAAAAATAACATGCAGATCATTAGACGGCGTGCACACGCTTACCTCGGGCTGCAGTTGTAAACTTCCTGGTCTGGATCCCTCACTGGAGCATTGTGTTCCAAGCCTCAGCTGACACACGCACAGCTCTGACCTGCCCTGTATACAGCTGTGTGTTCATAGGGTAGGACGAGCCTCATTCCTGACGTTTGTCTAGGGCATGTAGGGAGGAGCTGCACTTTATCTTACTTTTTTTCACCAGAGATTATGCTACTGTGTACAAGTACAGTAAAGTTGGACAATACACAGTTTTTCTTCTAACAGATTCCTCCATCCAAGGGGCGGACTGACCATTTGGAAACTCGGGCACTGCCCGAGGGCCCGGGGTCAGTAGGGGGCCCCATGAGATGCCCCTGGTACCTTTTTCATAGGCTTTTTTGAGTTTGGGCAAGGACACAGGGGCCCCATGATCCCCTATTGCCCGGGGGCCCCATGAGTTGTCAGTCCGCCCCTGCTCCATCCACACTGTGCAGCACAGATGGATGAATATCCCACTGCGACTATTGTAGTCTGACTACACCAGTTGCTGTCAGAACACTTAAACAGTGCCTGCATCTGATTGTATGCAGTCACTATTTGGCTGGCAATTTTGCATCCCGCTCCTTCAATTTTACTCAAAGGATGTTGGGCAGAAATATGGTAACAAGGCCACCCATGGAGTGAATTTCCCATAATGTATGGTCACTTAATACTATAGGACGTAACATATAGTCAGAGACTAGGGACATGTTGCATAAAAGTACTAGACTTTACTACTATAAATGCCCCCATTACAGACTACTGGGGCTCAAGGGCTGCACCTCAAACATCAAAGGGAGGAAAAATGTCGCCAGAACGCCGAGTATCACCAATATGGGTCACATGACTGATGAAGGGGTCCTGTGAGACTCCGAAATGTTGCCTTGCTGTAACTATGTGATTGTTCATTAAAACCTTTGGACCCATATTGGTGATCCTCGGTGTGCTGGTGACATTTTTCCTTGCTGATTTTGTTCGGTTCCAGCTGACGGTCGCTGCAGCACCCACTTATACACACAGCCATTTTTAAACCAGGAACGTGTGCGTTTGGATTGTACTCAAACATCAAAGGGCTGCAGGTTTGGTACCAGGGTCTACATTGTCCACTTGTGACTATTTCTGAACCTGTGTACACTCTTTGTGCATCACATCCAACTTGAGGAATCTCAAATCCAAAAAAGGTCTAACGTGTAAATTGTCTCCAAATCAGCAAATGTGAATGATCTTGTGAACACCCTTCATGCACTTATATTCTCAAATGATGCTTAAAAAAAAGTATATTAGATAGGTCACACATGCTTTTTACTCATTCAAAGGTTAATTATCCTTGTAGGCACAGTTATTTAGTGTCAAACCCCATAGGTAAAGAACAAAGCAGTAGAAAGGGGACATTTCAAAGATTGAAAAAACTTTTTAGAACTCATTAACAAATTAAGGGCATTAAAAATCTTGCATTAGACAAAAAAAAAAAACACTGCTTCTATGGTCTCAGCCAGTCTCAGGCTCTTGACACCCTATTCACCGCATGCACTTATGTTGCCAGACTCCTTCCTCTAAGTGATGACCACAGGACCTTGTCTGGGTCACACTGCGGTTGCCTAATACATCTGAAAATAGTAGGGGTGTCTAAACCATGTCTAAAAACAGCAGGATACCCTACCTATGCCTGAAAGGGCTAGGTTTGCCTGAACCATTGTCTGAAGAGGTTCGAGGTGTTCAAAACTTGTCTGAAAAGGTTAGGAATATCTGATTCATGTCTGAAAAGACGAAGGGTACTTGATTCATGTCTGAAAATACAAAGGGTACCTGATCTAGGTGTGGAAAAAAAGAGTACCTGATCCATGTCTGAAAAGACAAAGGGTATCTGATCCATGTCTGAAAAGAGGAAGGGTATCTGATCCATGTCTGAAAAGAGGAAGGGTACCTGATCCACGTATGAAAAAAACAAGGGTACCTGATCCATGTGTGAAACAAACAAGGATACCTGATCCATGTCTGGACAAGGGTTACCTGATCCATGTCTGAACAGACAAGGGTTACCTGATTCATGTCTGAACAGACAAGGGTTACCTGATTCATGTCTGAACAGACAAGGGTTACCTGATCCATGTCTGAAAAGATAAGGGGCACCTGATCCATGTCTGAAAAGATAAGGGGCACCTGATCCATGTCTGAAAAGATAAGGGGCACCTGATCCATGTCTGAAAAGATAAGGGGCACCTGATCCATGTCTGAAAAGATAAGGGGCACCTGATCCATGTCTGAAAAGATAAGGGGCACCTGATTCATGTCTGAAAAGATAAGGGGCACCTGATTCATGTCTGAAAAGATAAGGGGCACCTGATCCATGTCTGAAAAGATAAGGGGCACCTGATCCATGTCTGAAAAGATAAGGGGCACCTGATCCATGTCTGAAAAGATAAGGGGCACCTGATCCATGTCTGAAAAGATAAGGGGCACCTGATCCATGTCTGAAAAGATAAGGGGCACCTGATCCATGTCTGAAAAGATAAGGGGCACCTGATCCATGTCTGAAAAGATAAGGGGTACCTGATCCATGTCTGAAAAGATAAGGGGCACCTGATCCATGTCTGAAAAGATAAGGGGCACCTGATCCATATCTGAAAAGATAAGGGGTACCTGATCCATGTCTGAAAAGACCAAGGATACCTAATTCATGTCTGAAAAGACCAACGGTACCTAATCCATGTCTTAAAAGGCAAGGGTTACCTAATCCATATCTGAAAAGGGCAGGGGTACACCAACCATGTCTGAAGAGACCAAGGGTACCTTATCCATGTCTGAAAAGATGAAGGGTACCTGATCCACGTCTGAACAAGGGTACCTGATCCATGTCTGAACAAGGGTACCTGATCCATGTCTGAACAAGGGTACCTGATCCATGTCTGAACAAGGGTACCTGATCCATGTCTGAACAAGGGTACCTGATCCATGTGTGAAAAGGGTAGGGGTGACTGGTCCATGTCTGAAGAGACCAAGGGTACCTTTAGAGATGAGCGAATCGAACTAGGCGAACCGGAATTCGAGTCGAATTTCAGGAAATATTCGATTCGTGTCGAAACCGAAATTTTGCCTACTTCGGGTGCGCGAATCGAACATTTCCCGATCAGCCGGCAAAAGTGTCCCTGCAGTGAGCTCCGCTATTTCTAACAGTTCTCTGACAGAAGGAACACATGTTTAGCGGTTGAAACATTGTATCTATTAGTTTACATTTAGGATACAGATGTTTCAACCACTGTACATGTGAAGAAGTTGTGAGAGAACTGTCAGAAATAGAGGAACTCTGCACATACACTTTTTGCCGGCTTGGAATTATTCTTCTTTTCATCCTACTTCTTCTTCTTCTTCATCCTCAGAAGAAGAGGATGAGGATGAGGATGAAGAAGAAGAAGAAGAAGAAGAAGAAGAAGAAGTAGGATGAAAAGAAGAATAATTCCAAGCCGGCAAAAAGTGTATGTGCAGAGTTCCTCTATTTCTGACAGTTCTCTCACAGCTTCTTCACATGTACAGCGGTTGAAACATCTGTATCCTAAATGGAAACTAATAGATACAATTTGTATCTATTAGTTTCCATTTAGGATACAGATATTTCAACCGCTGTACATGTGAAGAAGCTGTGAGAGAACTGTCAGAAATAGAGGAACTCTGCACATACACTTTTTGCCGGCTTGGAATTATTCTTCTTTTCATTCTTCTTCTTCTTCCTCATCCTCATCCTCATCCTCATCCTCTTCTTCTGAGGATGAGGATGAAGAAGAAGAAGAAGAAGAAGTAGGATGAAAAGAAGAATAATTCCAAGCCGGCAAAAAGTGTATGTGCAGAGTTCCTCTATTCTGCAGATACACTTAGAGGAGCTCTGCAGATACACTTAGAGGAGCTCTGCACATACACTTTTTGCCGGCTTGGAATTAATCTTATTTTCATCCTACTTCTTCTTCTTCTTCTTCTTCTTCTTCATCCTCATCCTCAGAAGAAGAAGAGGATGAGGATGAGGATGAAGAAGAAGAAGAAGAAGTAGGATGAAAATAAGAATAATTCCAAACCGGAAAAAAGTGTATGTGCAGAGCTCCTCTAAGTGTATCTGCAGAGCTCCTCTAAGTGTATCTGCAGAATAGAGGAACTCTGCACATACACTTTTTGCCGGAAACCGCTGTATGGAGTGAATGTCCCAGAACTGTCAGAAATAGACTATTTATGACAGTTCTGGGACATTCACTGCATACAGCTGTTTTAACCGCTGTATGGAGGGAATGTCATGGAACTGTCAGAAATAGACTATTAATGACAGTTCTGGGACTGTCCTTCAATGCAGCGGTTGAAACATTGTATGTATTTGTTTCCATAAATGGATCCATTTATGGAAACAAATACATACAATGTTTCAACCGCTGCATGGAAGGACAGTCCCAGAACTGTCATTAATAGTCTATTTCTGACAGTTCCATGACATTCCCTCCATACAGCGGTTAAAACAGCTGTATGGAGTGAATGTCCCAGATCTATCAGAAATAGACTATTTATGACAGTTCTGGGACATTCACTGCATACAGCTGTTTTAACCGCTGTATGGAGGGAATGTCATGGAACTGTCAGAAATAGACTATTAATGACAGTTCTGGGACTGTCCTTCCATGCAGCGGTTGAAACATTGTATGTATTTGTTTCCATAAATGGATCCATTTATGGAAACAAATACATACAATGTTTCAACCGCTGCATGGAAGGACAGTCCCAGAACTGTCATTAATAGTCTATTTCTGACAGTTCCATGACATTCCCTCCATACAGCGGTTAAAACAGCTGTATGGAGTGAATGTCCCAGATCTATCAGAAATAGACTATTTATGACAGTTCTGGGACATTCACTGCATACAGCTGTTTTAACCGCTGTATGGAGGGAATGTCATG
Source organism: Staurois parvus (assembly GCF_062004578.1). Lineage (NCBI taxonomy): Eukaryota > Metazoa > Chordata > Amphibia > Anura > Ranidae > Staurois > Staurois parvus. Next base: position 1,063,289 of record NW_028318184.1, on the reverse strand, counting down.
GAACTGTCAGAAATAGACTATTAATGACAGTTCTGGGACTGTCCTTCCATGCAGCGGTTGAAACATTGTATGTATTTGTTTCCATAAATGGATCCATTTATGGAAACAAATACATACAATGTTTCAACCGCTGTATGGAAGGACAGTCCCACAACTGTCATTAATAGTCTATTTCTGACAGTTCCATGACATTCCCTCCATACAGCGGTTAAAACAGCTGTATGGAGTGAATGTCCCAGATCTATCAGAAATAGACTATTTATGACAGTTCTGGGACATTCACTGCATACAGCTGTTTTAACCGCTGTATGGAGGGAATGTCATGGAACTGTCAGAAATAGACTATTAATGACAGTTCTGGGACTGTCCTTCAATGCAGCGGTTGAAACATTGTATGTATTTGTTTCCATAAATGGATCCATTTATGGAAACAAATACATACAATGTTTCAACCGCTGCATGGAAGGACAGTCCCAGAACTGTCATTAATAGTCTATTTCTGACAGTTCCATGACATTCCCTCCATACAGCGGTTAAAACAGCTGTATGGAGTGAATGTCCCAGATCTATCAGAAATAGACTATTTATGACAGTTCTGGGACATTCACTGCATACAGCTGTTTTAACCGCTGTATGGAGGGAATGTCATGGAACTGTCAGAAATAGACTATTAATGACAGTTCTGGGACTGTCCTTCCATGCAGCGGTTGAAACATTGTATGTATTTGTTTCCATAAATGGATCCATTTATGGAAACAAATACATACAATGTTTCAACCGCTGCATGGAAGGACAGTCCCAGAACTGTCATTAATAGTCTATTTCTGACAGTTCCATGACATTCCCTCCATACAGCGGTTAAAACAGCTGTATGCAGTGAATGTCCCAGATCTATCAGAAATAGACTATTTATGACAGTTCTGGGACATTCACTGCATACAGCTGTTTTAACCGCTGTATGGAGGGAATGTCATGGAACTGTCAGAAATAGACTATTAATGACAGTTCTGGGACTGTCCTTCAATGCAGCGGTTGAAACATTGTATGTATTTGTTTCCATAAATGGATCCATTTATGGAAACAAATACATACAATGTTTCAACCGCTGCATGGAAGGACAGTCCCAGAACTGTCATTAATAGTCTATTTCTGACAGTTCCATGACATTCCCTCCATACAGCGGTTAAAACAGCTGTATGGAGTGAATGTCCCAGATCTATCAGAAATAGACTATTTATGACAGTTCTGGGACATTCACTGCATACAGCTGTTTTAACCGCTGTATGGAGGGAATGTCATGGAACTGTCAGAAATAGACTATTAATGACAGTTCTGGGACTGTCCTTCCATGCAGCGGTTGAAACATTGTATGTATTTGTTTCCATAAATGGATCCATTTATGGAAACAAATACATACAATGTTTCAACCGCTGCATGGAAGGACAGTCCCAGAACTGTCATTAATAGTCTATTTCTGACAGTTCCATGACATTCCCTCCATACAGCGGTTAAAACAGCTGTATGGAGTGAATGTCCCAGATCTATCAGAAATAGACTATTTATGACAGTTCTGGGACATTCACTGCATACAGCTGTTTTAACCGCTGTATGGAGGGAATGTCATGGAACTGTCAGAAATAGACTATTAATGACAGTTCTGGGACTGTCCTTCCATGCAGCGGTTGAAACATTGTATGTATTTGTTTCCATAAATGGATCCATTTATGGAAACAAATACATACAATGTTTCAACCGCTGCATGGAAGGACAGTCCCAGAACTGTCATTAATAGTCTATTTCTGACAGTTCTATGACATTCCCTCCATACAGCGGTTGAAACCGCTGTATGGAGTGAATGTCCCAGAACTGTCAGAAATAGACAGAAACTGTCACAGAACTGTCCTTCTTCTCATCCTTCTCCTTCTTCTCATCCTTCTTCTCATCCTTCTTCTCATCCTTCTCCTTCTTCTCATCCTTCTCCTTCTTCTCATCCTTCTCCTTCTGCTCATCCTTCTTCTCATCCTTCTCCTTCTTCTCATCCTTCTCCTTCTCCTTCTTCTCATCCTTCTCCTTCTCCTTCTTCTCATCCTTCTCCTTCTCATCCTTCTCCTTCTCCTTCTCCTTCTCATCCTTCTCCTTCTTCTCATCCTTCTCCTTCTTCTCATCCTTCTCCTTCTCCTTCTTCTCATCCTTCTCCTTCTCCTTCTCATCCTTCTCCTTCTTCTCATCCTTCTCCTTCTCCTCATCCTTTTTCTTCTCATCCTTCTCCTTCTCCTTCTTCTCATCCTTCTCCTTCTTCTCATCCTTCTCCTTCTTCTCATCCTTCTCCTTCTTCTCATCCTTCTCCTTCTTCTCCTTCTTCTCATCATTCTCCTTCTTCTCATCCTTCTCCTTCTTCTCATCCTTCTCATCCTTCTTCTCATCCTTCTTCTTCTCATCCTTCTCCTTCTTCTCATCCTTCTCCTTCTCCTTCTTCTCATCCTTCTCCTTCTTCTCATCCTTCTCCTTCTTCTCATCCTTCTCCTTCTCATCCTTCTCCTTCTCCTTCTTCTCTTCCTTCTCCTTCTTCTCATCCTTCTCCTTCTTCTCATCCTTCTTCTTCTCATCCTTCTCCTCCTTCTTCTCATCCTTCTTCTCATCCTTCTTCTTCTCATCCTTCTCCTTCTTCTCATCCTTCTCCTTCTCCTTCTTCTCATCCTTCTCCTTCTTCTCATCCTTCTCCTTCTTCTCATCCTTCTCCTTCTTCTCATCCTTCTCCTTCTTCTCATCCTTCTCCTTCTCCTTCTTCTCTTCCTTCTCCTTCTTATCATCCTTCTCCTTCTTCTCATCATTCTCCTTCTTCTCATCCTTCTCCTTCTTCTCATCCTTCTTCTTCTCATCCTTTTCCTTCTTCTCATCCTTCTTCTTCTCATCCTTCTTCTTCTCATCCTTCTCCTTCTCATCCTTCTCTTTCTTCTCATCCTTCTCCTTCTCCTTCTTCTCATCCTTCTCCTTCTTCTCATCCTTCTCCTTCTCCTTCTTCTCATCCTTCTCCTTATTCTCAGCCTTCTTCTTCTCATCCTTCTCCTTCTCATCCTTCTCCTTCTCATCCTTCTCCTTCTTCTCATCCTTCTCCTTCTTCTCATCCTTCTCCTTCTCCTTCTTCTCATCCTTCTCCTTCTCCTTCTTCTCATCCTTCTCCTTCTCCTTCTTCTCATCCTTCTCCTTCTTCTCATCCTTCTCCTTCTTCTCATCCTTCTCCTTCTTCTCATCCTTCTCCTTCTTCTCATCCTTCTCCTTCTCCTCATCCTTTTTCTTCTCATCCTTCTCCTTCTCCTTCTTCTCATCCTTCTCCTTCTTCTCATCCTTCTCCTTCTTCTCATCCTTCTCCTTCTTCTCATCCTTCTCCTTCTTCTCATCCTTCTCCTTCTCCTTCTTCTCTTCCTTCTCCTTCTTATCATCCTTCTCCTTCTTCTCATCATTCTCCTTCTTCTCATCCTTCTTCTTCTTCTCATCCTTCTTCTTCTCATCCTTTTCCTTCTTCTCATCCTTCTTCTTCTCATCCTTCTTCTTCTCATCCTTCTCCTTCTCATCCTTCTCTTTCTTCTCATCCTTCTCCTTCTCCTTCTTCTCATCCTTCTCCTTCTTCTCATCCTTCTCCTTCTTCTCATCCTTCTCCTTATTCTCAGCCTTCTTCTTCTCATCCTTCTCCTTCTCATCCTTCTCCTTCTCATCCTTCTCCTTCTTCTCATCCTTCTCCTTCTTCTCATCCTTCTCCTTCTCCTTCTTCTCATCCTTCTCCTTCTCCTTCTTCTCATCCTTCTCCTTCTCCTTCTTCTCATCCTTCTCCTTCTTCTCATCCTTCTCCTTCTTCTCATCCTTCTCCTTCTCCTTCTTCTCATCCTTCTCCTTCTCCTCATCCTTTTTCTTCTCATCCTTCTCCTTCTCCTTCTTCTCATCCTTCTCCTTCTTCTCATCCTTCTCCTTCTTCTCATCCTTCTCCTTCTTCTCATCCTTCTCCTTCTTCTCCTTCTTCTCATCATTCTCCTTCTTCTCATCCTTCTCCTTCTTCTCATCCTTCTCATCCTTCTTCTCATCCTTCTTCTTCTCATCCTTCTCCTTCTTCTCATCCTTCTCCTTCTCCTTCTTCTCATCCTTCTCCTTCTTCTCATCCTTCTCCTTCTCATCCTTCTCCTTCTCCTTCTTCTCTTCCTTCTCCTTCTTCTCATCCTTCTCCTTCTTCTCATCCTTCTTCTTCTCATCCTTCTCCTCCTTCTTCTCATCCTTCTTCTCATCCTTCTTCTTCTCATCCTTCTCCTTCTTCTCATCCTTCTCCTTCTCCTTCTTCTCATCCTTCTCCTTCTTCTCATCCTTCTCCTTCTTCTCATCCTTCTCCTTCTTCTCATCCTTCTCCTTCTTCTCATCCTTCTCCTTCTCCTTCTTCTCTTCCTTGTCCTTCTTATCATCCTTCTCCTTCTTCTCATCATTCTCCTTCTTCTCATCCTTCTCCTTCTTCTCATCCTTCTTCTTCTCATCCTTTTCCTTCTTCTCATCCTTCTTCTTCTCATCCTTCTTCTTCTCATCCTTCTCCTTCTCATCCTTCTCTTTCTTCTCATCCTTCTCCTTCTCCTTCTTCTCATCCTTCTCCTTCTTCTCATCCTTCTCCTTCTCCTTCTTCTCATCCTTCTCCTTATTCTCAGCCTTCTTCTTATCATCCTTCTCCTTCTTCTCATCATTCTCCTTCTTCTCATCCTTCTCCTTCTTCTCATCCTTCTCCTTCTTCTCATCCTTCTCCTTCTTCTCATCCTTCTCCTTCTCCTTCTTCTCATCCTTCTCCTTCTCCTTCTTCTCATCCTTCTCCTTCTTCTCATCCTTCTCCTTCTTCTCACCCTTCTCCTTCTCCTTCTTCTCATCCTTCTCCTTCTCCTTCTTCTCATCCTTCTCCTTCTCCTTCTCCTTCCTCATCTCCAAGGGCATTTAAATTAAAGGTACAGTGTTCTGCACTAATTTAAAGGCTCTCTGAAGCCTAGAAACCCTTTAAATAAGTCATCTTCGTAGCGGAGAAATTCGCATCGAATCGAATTTCACACTGGAATTCGCCGAATCAGCCGAATCGAATTTTTCATTTCTTCGCTCATCTCTAGGTACCTTATCCATATCTGAAAAGGCAAGGCTCACCTGATTTATGTCTGAAAAGGGCAGGGGTACCTGGTCCATTTCTGAAAAGACTAAGGTTACCCAATCCAGTTTTTTGAAAGCCAAGGGTTACTTGATATACTTCTGAAAAAGCAAGGGTTATGTGATCCAGTTCTGAAAAGGCAATGGTTACATGTATAAAAAGCACAGTGGTGCCCAGTCCATGTTTGAAATATTAGGGTGGCCCAAATCATGTCCAGAATTGCCTAATCCATGTCTAAAAAGGTCAGGGGTGCCCAATCAATGTTTGAAAAAGGCAGGGGTGCTCAATCCATGTCTGAAAACCGCAGGAGTACCAGATTCATGTTTAAAAAGGGCAGGGGTGCCTGATCCATGTCTGAAAAGGGCAGGGGTGCCCAAATCATTTCTGAAAAGTACAGAAGTGCCTGATCCACGGCTAAAATAACTCAATAAAGGGTTTTAATCTTTCCCTAATGTACAATATCTAAAATTAAAAAGGTTTTGGTTGGACACACAACTTTGACATTTTTATTTTGGTGACAGGTTCACTTTAATTTGGATTCCTTTGACTTGTACTCCTAAATTGAGAATATACATTGCACAATACAGAAAACATTGATCCCATGTATCGGTGGAGCATGTTCCAAGGTTTTTTTTTTTTCATCCTATGAGGATTTTGTAATTGAAATAACATAGGGAAAGAGGAACTGGAGCTATAGTGGCCCCAGGCAACAGTTGCGAAAGACTTCCAGTACCTTGTGCTTCCAGCTGGATTGGATACAGTATTTATCCTGCCAAATATTTATTTACTGGAGGCAAGAATGATATACAGTACAGAAGAAAAATGCCAAGTAATGCAGTTCAGAACTTCTGAGTTACAAGGAAATGTTTGCATACTTTTATTTTCGTCATATGACCATAGACCTTGTCATAGTTTCTATGCCTGTCTCGCCCAGATCTGCCGTTTGTTATTCAGAGAACAGATACCAGCTGCTACAATGTCACAATCATAAAAAGGTATTGAGGGTTATATTACACAATGTTCAGCAGATGATTTCTATAGAAGAAGTTAAAAGTTTATGTCCAGCCATTTTTTGGGAAATACTAGGGAACAGCTAAGGGCTAAGCTGAGGACCTTTTCTTTTTTTCAGTGTCCTGTTGAGGGATCTCCCTTCACTTCCTGTCCTGGTGACAACTTTGCATAGAAATATTTATTAGGGACACAGACAGCAATAAAAATATTAGGCTTTTTAGGTTAGGCTAAGTTTACATGTGATAATTCTCTGAAAAACAATCTGCAGTGGATTGCTTTTCAGAGTGAGGCTAAGCAGCTGAAAATTGCAGAAACTGTTTAATTTCAGCAATTTTTAATGGGGTTTAACCACTTGCCTACTGGGTACCTTTACCCCCTTCAGGCCCAGGCCAATTTTCAGTGCTCTCACAATTTGAATGAAAATTGCGCGGTCACGCAACATTGTGCCCATATGAAATTTTTATAATTTCTTTCACACAAATAGAGCTTTCTTTTGGTGGTATTTAATCACTGTTGGGTGTTTTATTTTTTGCACTATAAACAAAAAAAGAGCAAAAAAATTTGAAAAACAAAGTTTTTCTTTGTTTCTATTATAAAATTTTGCAAACAGATAATTTTTCTCCTTTACTGATGTGCGTTGATGAGGCTGCACTGATAGGCAGCACTGATGAGGTGGCACGGATAGGCGGCACTGATGGGCTGCACTGATGATGTGGCACTGATGAGGCAACACTGGTGGGCATTGATGAGGAGGCACTGATAATGCTGCACTGTTATGCAGCAATGATGGGCACTGATAGGCAGCAGTGATGGGCGACACTGATGGACAGGACTGATTGACAGCACAGTCTGATGGCACTGATGGGCACTGGTGGGGGGCACTGCGGGGAGGCACTGCTGGGCACTGATCATCAGGGCACGGATCATCAGTGCCCCAAAGATCAGTGCAGATGTCCTCTGTGACATTTACTGGTTATCGGTAGTACTTTCCTCATGCTGTGGCAGCGTGAGGAAAGTGCAGCTGATAACCGGCAAATGTCGCAGAGGACATCTACTGTGTCATTGGACACAGCTGATCACGTGGTGAAAGGCAACTGTGATTGGCCTTTTACCTCAACATGTGATCAGCAGTGTCCATAGGACACAGCGATCACGGACAGCGACAGGTGCGCACCACTGGGGGCGTGCGGGAGGGTGCGTTCCGGGAGGATGTCATATGACGTCCTCCCAGAACTGGACAACCGCGCTGTAGCTGTCATTGGGCTATAGCGCAGTTGCAAAGTGGTTAATGGCTTGCGGTTGCAGCAGAGCCCCATTGACTTGAATGGGCAAGTTTGAGGCACTGACGCCCTTCAGTTTGATTCAATTTTTTGCATTCGGTTTTGTGCAGCGCAAAGCATTATGGCCTTGGCATGTGAACACTCCACTCCATCTATATGGTCACTCAACTCCCTGTTTTTACCTCCCCCTTGGCCACCCACTTGTACAGTAGTGGAGACAAAGTATTGATCATACCCACTGCTCATCATCTCCGTGTCACATTGTAGTCCATGTGCACCCAACTGACATGAGGTTGAACATTCCTTCATATAGACCTCATTCAAAACAGGCCTTACATCCATACACAGAAAAAGGAAAAACTGATCACCTGCCCAGGTCTATAAATGGCTTTTTAAGCAGTGAACATGGAGGGTGTCACTGTGTGAAAAATGCAAAAAATAGAACTATCCAGTTCAACTTGCCAGCCTACCCCAGTCTAATAATGGCTATTGTCAGCAAGGAACATGGATATGTATAACCTATCAAAAGAGGGGGATAAGAAAGCCAGTTCAGTCTGCCAGCCAGTTAGCCAACTATCAAAAACCAAGTTAACCTGTCTAAGAACATGCGTTTAAAAACAGGGGTTTAGTTAGCACACATTTGCAAATACATACGTAAGCCACAGAGCCACGTTACGGCACCCTGAGTATCTGTGGTCCTAACTCCATAAATCTAGAGAATCCTCATAGTGGAGGCACATGCATTTAAATAGATTGAAACAAGGGCAGATAAACGTGAGGGGGCCCCACCCCTCATAAAGGTTATGGGAGCGCACCTGACACCCAGCATATAGCACAACGGCAGCTAGGGAGTCCAATGCACCCACTGAACCTACAAAGCATACAAAGAAAAAACTGATCACCCGCCCAGGTCTATAACTGGCTTTTTAACCACTTCCAGTCCGGACATTTTTACCTCCTTCCTGTCCAGGGCAATTTTCAGCTTTCAGCGCTATCACACTTTGAATGACAATTGCGCGGTCATGAAATAATGTACCCATATGAATTTTTTACCATTTTTTGAGACAGATAAAGCTTTATTTTGGTGGTATTTATTCACCGCTGGGATTTTTATTTTTTTTGCTATGTAAATGAAAAATTCCAAAACTTTTTTTAAAAAGCGTTTTTCTTATAAAATTTTGCAAATAAATAATCTTTCATCATAAATCTTGACCAAAATTTATTCTGTTATATTTTTAGTAAAAACAAAATAAGCCAAATTAGTTTATAACAAAAAATTATAATTTTTAAACTTTTTTTTACATTTTTATTTTATTTTTTTATATTATTATTTATGTTTTTTTTTTTTTTTACATACTGTCACCCTAGCAGTACAGTGTCAGCATGGTGACACTGTACTACTTGTGGGGGGTGATGAAGATTTTTTTTTTTTTACAGTGATTGCTTTTACACCCATAAAGGATGTAAAAGCAATCATTTCTCTTTCTCTCTGTCTGCATTCTTGCAGCCATTGAGAAATACTGAGTGAGCTGTGATTGGTCACAGCTTGTCACATGGTACAAGGCTGTTGTGAATAGCCTTGTACCATGTGACCTCTGTGATCATTCACAGATTTCGCACATAGTAAGCAATGATGTCACAAGTGACATCTTGCTTACTACTTTGCATGTGATCACTGATTGGCCTATCAGTTATCACATGATCGGGACCTCGTACAGAGGTCCCGTCCAACGATCAGTGTTTCACTGTGTCCGGAGGACACAGTGGGCACCGGATCGCGTTGCTGCGCGCTCCCAAGGAGCGCACACAGCTAGAAAAGGCGGGTGCCGTTTATGAATGGCAACGTGCCCCTGGAGTGCCGCCGCCCTGCCATTTTATAAACAGTAGGCGGACGGCAAGTGGTTAAGCAGTGAACATGGAGGGTGTCACTGTGTGAAAAATTCAAAAAATAGAACTATCCAGTTCAACTTGCCAGCCTACCCCAGTCTAATCACGGCTATTGTCGGCAAGGAACATGGATATGTATAACTTATCAACAGAGGGGATAAGAAAAGCCAGTTCAATCTGCCAGCCAGTTAGCCAACTATCAAAAACCAAATGAACCTATCTAGAAACATGCGTTTAAAAACAGGGGTTTAGTTAGCACACATTTGCATCCATACACCCCTGTGCAGGGCCATCTTTTCCTGCACAGGATGCACAGATGTTCCATGCATCCATGTGCAGACAATCTCTATCATGTCTATTTGGATGCTGCGGCTCCACAGATAGAGTTGCTTGGTCCCAATTTGACAGTCTATTGGGTACACGTCCCCAAACGCACACAGTGTGCATTTAGGGACACCCACACCTGCATGGCTGCCAAACTGGGACCCGTTGCTCATCAGTTTAGTGTAAGATAGGACAGGCCTAGAATTATTGCTCCCACCCTGGCGTTCGTGGCAATATATAACATGTGTGGTGCAATTGCTGTTTACATTCAGGTGCATGCCCTGTGCATGCTCAGCTGGGTGCAGCTCATTTGACCCCCCTCCCCGACTATAGGCAGTCACTCATGGGCCTTGGCTCTCTCCTTTCATTTTCTTGCTGAGAAAGGCTGCTGGCTGCAGACTTGCCTTCCCTTCCCTCCCGCTGCATGCCACAACCTTATAATTACACCGCACTCACATGTATATGTGCCTTAGGACCTGCACCAGGTACATATAGCGCATATGCTTCAGGAAGCCCTAAAGATGCTTAATAACAGATGAAACAGGTGAGGCAGTGTTCCTCAGCTAATATGTTCCATCCCATCCCTAGAGCAGGGGCGGACTAACAACTCATGGGGCCCCCGGGCAATAGGGGATCATGGGGCCCCTGTGTCCTTGCCCACACCCAAAAAAGCCTATGAAAAAGCGAATGAAAGGTACCAGGGGCATCTCATGGGGCCCCCTACTGATCCCAGGCCCTCGGGCAGTGCCCGAGTGCTCAAATGGTCAGTCGGCCCCTGCCCTAGAGCACAAGCCAGCTTCTGGTCTTGGGGTGGCAGCAGCCATCTGAACCATAAGCTCGGTATGTACCTGGTGCCCTAGGCACATATACACATAAGTGTGGTGTAATTGTATGGTTTTATATAGTTAAATAAAGTTGGTTGCTTTGCGCAATGAACCTTTTCCCTGATACTTTTTTTTGAGTGGCAGTGTATTGCATTGGAAGGAAGAGCATCCTGGTACATGTGAATGGTTGTTGGTGACAAGATACACAGTGGGTCCAACCAAAAAGTGAGTGGGAGGAAAGGAGTCGTGTCTTGTATTAATGTGAGGAAAAGTGCCCCGAGGTCCAGATAAAGGCAAGCAAAGGGTCTCACCCAGTCCCCACAGTTTGTAGACCATTGATCTAGGATCAGAACCACTGCCAGCCTATAACCTGACTGAAACCATGTTCAAATTCCCTGAAAGCATGCATGCATAACTGAAAGAGCAGAAGATCTGCTCCAGGTGAGTGCCGAATCTGCATAACCCCTCCACAGACATGTAGGTGCTGGCCTAATCCGTGATCACAGATGCAGTGGAAATACAGAATGGTTGGCCGCACAAACAGCAATGTAGTGGATGAAATCCTTTATTGGACTCCTTTACATGCAATATAAGAACATGACAGCTCCAAGACAGGACAGAGGAGCAGTAGACCTACTGTTCCCCTGCCCTGTCTTGGAGCTGTCATGTTCTTATCATATTGCATGTAAAGGATTCCAATAAAGGATTTCATCCACAACCAGTGGTGGACTGACAACTCATGGGGCCCCTGGGCAATAGGGGATCATGGGGCCCCTGTGTCCTCAACCACACTCAAACCACACCCTAAAAAGCCTATGAAAGGTACCAGGGCAGGGGCAGACTGACCATATGGAAACTCGGGTACTACCCGAGGGCCTGGGGTCAGTAGGGGGCCACATGAGATGCCCCTAGTACCTTTTTTATAGGCTTTTTTGAGTTTGGGCAAGGACACAGGGGCACCATGATCCCCTATTGCCCGGGGGCCCCATGAGTTGTCAGTCCGCCCCTGTACCAGGGGCATCTCACGGAGCCCCCTACTGACCCTGGGCCCTCGGTTAGTGCCTGAGCGCCCGAATGGCCAGTCCGCCCCTGTCCACCGCATTGCTGTTTGTGCGGCCAACCATTCTGTTTTTCCATAGCATGCATGCATGCAAATCATCAGCAACACACATCTATGTAAACCCTTAAGGAACACCATTGCTCATTCCATTTAGTTTTCTTTACCACTGAAAGAGTTTTTCTAGCCAGTATCATGTACAGGTCCTTAGAGAGGGAGTAGGCGGTCTACATGTGTTGTCTTGAATGTTTCGAGATTTCCACACATGCTGGACAAAAGGCTGACGTGCACAGTGACACCATACAAATAGATGGGAGGGACTGGTTTCCACAGCAGCCTGTGACAACAGAACACCTCCATTCCTGCTAACGTCTTTTCTCTTGGTTCTCTTCCTCTTGTGAAGGCTGGAAGCCCCTCAGGCTTTCTACACCTCCCAGACAATGACAAAGGTATGACATTCCATCTATCTCTGCAGGAAATTTCATGTTTTTAACCCAAGACTGCTGTGATGTTTTAGGCTGGTCATACACGTTTATATTTTTGTGCAAATGTATGAGGGTCCTGAAAAATGTCATTTGATTGTCAGGACAATGTTATGAATTTTAACATTCAATGTCAGGATGGATGGAAGTAAATGTGATTTGGAATGAGGATTATATTCACAATTAGAACTGCATTCTGGCAGTTAAGAAACAAGAACAGTTTTCCATTTTTCTTTTCCTTCGATTTTCCTCATCACAGTTGTAGACTTGACTACACTTACCAATAGAAAATCGAATGGATGTGTAGCGCACCCTCAAAGGAGCTGCTGCTGCTGAACTTGTTTCCTTTACCCCTAGTTTTTTTTTTTTTTTTTTGAACAATGAACTGAAGGATGAGGTGAAGGGAACATGGGATACAAAATCTGAAGAAATTAATACTTTGAAAACTATTCTCTATCTTGCTTAAAGTAAAGTTCCAGCCCTTTATGGCATCCAGCGATGTGCTCACCTGTGCCGTCCCTTCTCTGCCTCTTCTCTCCCCAGCATCACAACTGCGGGCACCAGGCTGTGACCGCTTGCGGCTTCAGAGCTGGGTGCGCACTGCGCATGCGCAAGTCGCGCTGCACATTCTGATTGGTCCGGAAGTCTTCTGGGACCTGTGAATGTTCCCAGGAGACTGCAGGAGGAAGGAGGGGGCCGAACTTCTGGCTCAGTTCGCCGCGGCTAAGCCGGAAGTGGGAGCAGGTACCTGTCAAAAACAGGTATCCGTGCCCCCTCACAAGGTGCCAAATATGGCAGTGGAGGGGGGGGGGGTGGAGGAGGCAAACAAGTGGAGCTTCCACTTCTGGGTGGAACTCCACTTCAGTTGCAATATGTCCCACAGAAACTCTAAATCTGACAGGTGACTAGAACTAGTCCCCCCTCAAAAGGTGCCAAATATGGCAGTGGAGGGGGGGGAGGAGGCAAACAAGTGGAGCTTCCACTTCTGGGTGGAACTCCACTTCAGTTGCAATATGTCCCACAGAAACTCTAAATCTGACAGGTGACTAGAACTCAAAAGTCTAAAAGCTGTATACAGTCACTAACTTCCAGCACCAGTGTCATTTACTCACACAGGATCTTAGGTTGCCTTCTTCTGATATCCACTGGGCACTCTCCAGTAAGGGAGTTGTAGACTCACTCCCCTAACCTCCTGCTGGTACTTTCCAGTGAGCTTCTCCACACCCAAATCAACTCCAGGAATAGGCTTTCCAAATAGAACCCCCCAGCTGATGTTTCAGCTGGGACCTCAATGTCTTCCACATGGCACCTCCAGTACTCCTGCTCCAGAGGTAGAATCCCTGCAAAGGGGTCTCCTCCAGCACGACTGGACCAAGGAACTCTGCTGCACCTGTCTCAGTCCCCAGACTATTTATTGGCTCTTCCACCACATACTGGGTACACCTCCACAGGGATTGACTGGAGTTTCATAAATATTCAGCATGCTTCCTCTGTGCTTCCTCCTACTATAATTCTAGAATCCTATTGAACACAGGGGAAGTAACCAGAGCAGCAGCCTGTGAGACACTAAGCAGGCCTGAATAATCAACCACTACCCCACTGACTACAGGGGAACCACTAGAGTGCTAGAGTGTTTCCAAACACAAGTCTAACAGTCTATGGCCAACACTAGTCTGAAAACGTTGAATTATTTTTCATTTTCTTTAGACATGATTCAATTAACCTATCCAATATGTGTATGAATGTAAGTTAGAGACTTTAGATTTATGCCACATCAGGGTTAGGGAGTGATGTGAATGTACAATATATATGTAAAGTGCTGTGTAAATTGATGGCGCTATATAATAAAAATGTTTCTTTAGTGTGAATGATACTCCTGTAACTGTGAGGGAAAAGGCTCATCTGTGACTAATAAAACAATTAAATAGTAGTGATGATTTCTATCCTACTTTAAACTTTTTTGTCTGCTCAAAATTTTTTCAAAATTCTAGCGCCTTCCTAGAGTTGTCGGCTAGGCAAATTTTGCTTTGGCTCCCTCTGTAATTAAGCGAGCAGTACTTGTTTTGTGTTGCCCGTTCAGGGTCTCACAGACTGGGAGTTCACCTCTGCCTCTGTAAGAAGCTTCCAGAGCTTAGGGCAGGAGATTCAAATTGACCATCCTGAATATTTATAAGGGTCTGGCCAGTCCCAGGAGAGGAAGTGTCCAGAAGGGGGCTGGAGTGCAGATAAATAGACTGAGACATTGGAGAACAGGGTTCCTTCTCCCCAGGAGGGTTACAGAGGTGCAAGGGCTGCTGCTGCTAGGCAGCTCGGGCACTGAACAGCTACTCTAGGAGGCCTCAGAGGTGTCAGGATCAAAGGTTCAAATGGACATTGCTCAGAGCTGACTGCAGAATCGCGCCGCAAGGTATCCGGTCCTGAGAGACACATCTCACTCACTGTGCTATGTCCGGAGGAAGCTGGGTGTAGGCAGCTGCCCTGGGGATGTGTGAGCAGTGACCTTAAGTAGATCCCCGATACTGTGTACTGGACACTACACTGGGTACCAATAGCTGTGCACTGGCGCAGGGTAACCAGATGCCCAAGGACGTGCCCCATGGTCTTCAGCTGCAGGGTCTTGGACTGTTCACTGTTAGGCACTACTGCTACTACTAGAAAGATTTCATTCTGTTCACTATCTAATGCTGAACGTTTTGGAGTATCCTATACCCCCAACCCCTCCCCTGTTACAAGTTTCTTCAGCAGTACATCTTAAAAAGACAATCCCTAGACTGCTTATTAGAGCCAGAGTGAATGGACTGTTGCTTGGGTGGTTGGCAGCCTCTGCTGTCAGCACAAGAACCACCTAAAATCAGCAGCCCCTGTGAGGGTAGCGCTATATAATATTGCACAGATGGAACAGCAGATTTACCTACCTGATCCTTCACCCCTGGCAGATGATGCTCCTGCAGTGTAGTGTTCCTCAGCATCCTTACATGCAATGCAAGGAATTGGGTCCTGCATTGTTTTTCATGACATCAAAGGACCCTGGGCCGCTGTAACATAGGTTAAAGCAGTGTTTCTCAACTCCAGTCCTCATGGACCCCCAACAGGTCATGTTTTCAGGATTTCCATTATTTTGCACAGGTGATTTGATCAGTTTCACTGCCTTAGTAATTACCACAGCTGTTTCATCTGAGGGAAATCCTGAAAACATGACCTGTTGGGGGTCCATGAGGACTGGAGTTGAGAAACACTGGGTTAAAGGAAGCTGCAGGAACCAGTCTAGCAGAGCAAAGGAACCTGCAGGAGCTGAGGACCAGGTAAGTAAAAGTGCTTTACTATGTCCCCTAGACATACAGTAGATATGACTGCGGTTAACCCTTGCAGAGCAGGAGCAGCCCCACTGCAAGGTAGGATTTTTTGGTTTCCTGGAGGTCATCTTTAACTGCTTCTCTGCTGCCCTATAGCACAACTACTGCTACAGGGCAGCAGGGCTGCGCAAAATCACACACACACACATATATATATATATATGTGATTTTACATGTCCGGGTAGGGAGTGCACGAGCGGTCCGCCCTACCCGTGCTGCCATTGGCGGCTACAGCTGTCGATAACCGTGTCCTGGCCAGAGATTGCCTGCCGGCACCCAGCAATCGCCAAGGAACAGTGACAGGGGAGAGTTCTATGTGTAAACCCTGTGAGGCTGCTTTGTATTGCTCTGCATGGTAGAGAGATACAAAACAGCATGTCTCCCTAGTAAAACACACACAGCACAGTTAACCCTTTGATCGCCCAAAAGTTAACCCCTTACTGCACAGTGCTATTAGTACAGTGTCAATGCATTTTATTAGCACTGATCAAGGTATTAGTGTCACTGGGGATGTCAGTGGCAGCTAATCAGTTCCCACCCAGCGTCTGAATGCCCGCCGCAGTCCCGCTATAAGTTGCTGATTGCCACCATTGCTAGTATAAAAAAAAAATTCCAGTATATACCGCCACTTGTAGACGCTATAACTTTCATGTAAACCAATTAATTTACACGTATTAGGATTTTTTTTTAGCAAAGACATGTAGAAGAATACAATTTGGCCTAAATTTATGAAGAAATATGATTTTTTTTTATTGGATATGTTTTATAACAAAATAAAATAAAAAATATTGGTTTTTTTTCAAAATTGTTTTTTTTTTGGTTTATAGAGCAAAAAATAAAAACTGCAGAGGTGATCAAATACCACCGAAAGAAAGCTCTATTTGTGAGGAAAAAAAGGACATTATTATTATTATTATACAGGATTTATATAGCGCCAACAGTTTGCTCAGCGCTTTACAATATAACGGGAGACAAAACAGCAACAATACAGTTCAATACAAGAGAGAGGCCCTGCTCCTTGGAGCTTACAATCTATTACATAAATTTCATTTGGGTGCAGCGTTGCATGTCAGTTAAAGTAGCGCAGCACCGTATCGCAAAAAATGGCCCGGTCAGGAATGGGGTTAAATCCTCTGGAGGGCAAGTGGTTAATAAACACTTAGGTGTTGATTTACTAAAGGCAAATAGACTGTGCACTTTGCAAGGTGCAGTTGCACTCGGCAAGAGCAGTTGCTTCAGAACTTAGTAAATGAGGTAAAGCTTCACTTTGCAAAGAATACCCAATCATATACAAGAAAAATAAGAAAAAATAGCATTTTTGCTTGAATGATTGGATGATGAAATTCAGCAGAGTTTCTGCTCATCTGCTAAGCTCTGGAGCAACTGCACTTCCAGAGTGCACAGCCTATTTGCCTTTTGTAAGTCAACCTCTTTATGTTTATGAGAACAGGCTTTGCGTGTGATCCCGAAGCGCTATTACTGTGATTATACCCCTGAACTTTACACAGGCCACAAATATCCAGCCAAAGATATTCTTGCTATGAGTGTGCCAGATAACAATAACAAATCAGTTATCAGTAAAACACACACAGCACACAGTTAACCCTTTGATCGCCCCTCATGTTAAACCCTTCTTGCCCAGTGCTATTAGTACTGTGTCAGTGCTTTTTATTAGCACTGATCACTGTATTAGTACTCATACACACTGCACATTTTTACAGCAGCTGTTTTTGGCTTTTGACATTTTTTTCTACAGCTAGTAAACTCCCCAGCATGTTATCCTATGTGTCCATGCACACATAGGCTGTAATCAATGTTTTTTTGGCTGGAAAAAAAGCCCAGAACTAGTGGATTTCTAGAGGAGTTTTTTTTAGCTGTAAAAATGCTCTAATGCTGTAAAACACAGTAAATCGCGGCAAACCAGTGTTTCTGGACATTTTTGACCCCAAAAAAATTGTAAAAAACGCGAATGTGAAAAAAACTCGGTAAAACGTCGCTAAACGCTAATACAAAAACGCTAAAAAATGCTGAAAAATTCATGTTTTTAATGTGACTTTACACAGCTAACATTACCAGTGTTATTAAAACTCCCAGTGTGCATAGAGTGTCATTGGGATTTTCAGTGACTCCAAGTCAGTTCCCCCCAGTGTCAGTCCCGCTGTAAGTCACTGATCGCCGCCATTACTAGTATATAAAAAAAACAAATAAAAATTCCAGTATATATACAGCCACTTTCATGTAAACTAATTAATTTACATGTTTTGGGATTTTTTCTAGCATGCAGCAGAATACAAGGCATGTAGCAGAATACATGTTGGCCTACATAAATGATGAAATTAGATGTTTCTAATTTTTTTACTGGATATGTTTTATAGCAAAAAGTCAAAAATATATTTTTTCAAAAGTGTTGGTCTTTTTTTGTTTATAGTGCAAAAAATAAAAACCGCACAGGTAATCAAATACCACAGAAAGTAAGCTCTATTGGGGGGAAAAAAAGGACATAAATTTAATTTGGGTTCAGCATGGCATGACCGCGCAATTGTCAGTTAAAGTAACGCAGTGCTGAATCACAAAAAATGGCCTGGTCAGGAAGGGGGGTAGATCCTCTGGAGGGCAAGTGGTTAACCACATGCCGCCCAGCCACTGTAGAAATACGGCGGCAGGGCGGCACGGCTGGGCAAAAGCACGTTTTAAAACGTGTGTTTTTAAAACAGGTAGGGGGTGCGCGAGGTGCGCCGCCGCCCTACCTGTCCCGCCGATCACAGCCACGGATGTCAGTCGCCGGGTCACAGCCGGTCGTTACCGGCTATGTCCTGGTGATCGGCGGCAATCACTGACAGAGAGCACAGCTGCAGTAGCTGTGCTTTCTGTCAGTTCCCTGACAGCTCCAGGACACGCTGATCGGGACAGAAGAGTTTCTCTCTCCCGATCAGCGGTGTTTCCTACAGTACACACCCCCGCCCCCTAGTAAAACACTCCCCCTCACACAGTTAACCCTTTCCCTGAATAATAAACTTAACCCCTTCCTCCCCAGTGCCATTAGTACAGTATCAGTGTTTTTTTTTTTTGCACTGATCACTGTATTGGTGTCACTGGGGATGTGAGTGACCCCAAGTCAGTACCCCCCAATGTCAGAATGTCCACCACAGTCCCGCCATAAGTCGCTGATCGCCGCCATAAGTCACTGATCGCCGCCATAAGTCGCTGATCGCCGCCATTATTAGTATAAAAAAAAACTAAAAATCCCAGTATTTTTCCTGCCATTTGTAAATGCTCTAACTTTCACGTAAACCAATTAATTTACACGTATTAGGTTTTTTTTTTAGCAAAGACATGTCGCAGAATGCATTTTGGCAGAAATTTATGACTAAATTTGATTTTTAAATTTTTTTTTACTGGACATATATTATAGCAAAAAGTCCAAAATATTGTTTTTTTTCCTCAAAATTGTCAGCCTTTTTTTTTATAGCGCAAAAAATAAAAACCGCACAGGAGATCAAATACCACCGATAGAAAGCTCAATTTGTGGGGAAAAAAAGGATGTAAATTTCATTTATGTACCATATTGCATGACCGCGCAATTGTCCATTAAACTAGCGCAGCACTGTATAGCAAAAAAATGGCGTAAATTGCAGTATCTATACCATAGTTTGTAGACGCTATAACTTTCACACAAAGTAATCAATATACACTTATTGGGATTTTTTTTACCAAAAACATGCAGCAGAATACATTTTGGCCTAAATTTATAACCAACTTTGAGTTTACTATATATTTTTTATAGCTGAAAGTAAAAAATATTGTTTTTCTTCAAAATTTTTGCCTTTTTTTGTTTATAGCGTAAAAAATAAAAAGCGCACAGGTAATCAAATACCACCAAAAGAAAGCTCTATTTGTGTGAAAAAAAGGACGTAAATTTTGTTTAGGTGCAGCATTGCATGACCGCGCAATTATCAGTTGAATTAGTGAAGCGCCGAGTAGCAAAAAGAGGCCTGGTCATTAAGGGGGGTAAATCCTCTGGAGGTCAAGTGGTTAAAGTAAAGTAAACTCAATCATTGCAATCTCTTATAAGCTTTAACTTGTCAAAGTAATTTCAAAATGCGTTTTCAGTCTTTTTAAAGCTGCAGCATTCATTAACATAATGAATAAAAACTGTTTGCGCTAAAGGAGAAAATCCACCTGCAGGGAAACTTGAAATTCCATCCATTGAAATAAATGTTCTCGTTGTTATTGTGGACAGTATCTACTGTTCTGCTGTTTTCTCCAGACTGGGAATACTTATGCAGCTAAAACAGACCTCTGATGAAGAAGGTTTGCACTTAAAATGCATCAGCTGAGATGCAAGCTGGAGACAGCACTGGGATGTTGTCTGGCAGGGTCAGTAATGGGGAGTTCTTCTGTGTTCTGTGGGTGGACCAGGTCTGTTCCCGGATGGATTTTATGTCGTAAAGAATGCTTGTGGGTACATAACACCTGCTACAAGATTATATCTTGACATGAGCAATATTCTTACCCTGGAATCTGTAGCTGCACGATTATTCCTGACATCTGTGCAAATTCATGGAGGGGGTAGTCTAAGGGGTCTGTGTTTCAAAACTAAAAAAAAAATACACTAGTATGCCCCCTGTGGGGTTCCTTACATATTTCTGCCTCTGCAGTGGGCCAGTGGTGGATTTAGAACCAGGGGAGCCAGAAGCTCTGCAGCCCAACCACTTCCAGTAATGTTCTCCATATTGGAAGCTTAGTAGTGGTCAGCCTCACTTCCATTCTGTATAACTTTTTAATTTCATTACCCAGTTAAGGCAGCCATTGAAAGACTGAAATTTGGTCGGTTTGGCAGGAACTAGCCAAATTTTATTATTTATTTATTTCAGGTACTTATATAGCACTGTCAATTTACTCAGCGCTTTAGATATATAGTGTACATTTACATCAGCTCCTAACCCTCAAGGGGCATGCAATCTAAAGTCTCTAACTTGCATTCATATACTAAGGCCAATTTAGACAGGTTCCAATTAACCTACCAGCATGTCTTTGGAGTGTGGGAGGAAACTGGAGTACCCAGAGGAAACCCACGCAGGCACAGGGAGAACATGCAAACTCCAGGCAGGTGGTGCCGTGGCTGGGATTTGAACCAACAACACTAGTACTGTCAGGCAGAAGTGGTAACCATTTAGCCACTGTGCTGCCCAAATTTTGTGTCAATCTATGGGCAGGCTGATTATGGTGAAGTCGACACTTTAGTATAACCAGCCTGTCAGGTTTTTTTGACTGGTAGTGATCATTGTATTCTGCCGGTGCAAAAGCTTCCTGGTGCTCCCCTCCAGCAGAACACAATAGCACTGCAGAAGGAATTCCCCCATCAACACTGACTGTGTCGATGGGGGAATCAAACAGTTTTCTTTATTTCTTTGAAGGTAAGAAAATTGCATAATGTATGGCCTGCTTTAAGCACCAAAGTGTGGAATGTGGAGTAGAATGGCTCCTCTGCATCCGCTGTTGCCCTGAGCAGAGTATTACCCTCAGCCACAATAATGAAATCAAACAAGGTCACAGATCATTAATTATATTGAACACACCTCCACTCCGTAATTTTAGGGTGGTGGTGAGATTGGTGTGGTTGGTT
Organism: Staurois parvus; assembly: GCF_062004578.1. Classification (NCBI taxonomy): domain Eukaryota; kingdom Metazoa; phylum Chordata; class Amphibia; order Anura; family Ranidae; genus Staurois; species Staurois parvus. The sequence continues at coordinate 1,042,287 of NW_028318184.1, read as the reverse complement.
GGTGGGTCCTTTGCTCCTTGGCTTCAAGCCCATCGTCACCCAAAGAGGAGCCCACATGAGTTGAGTAACCCTGCCTAACCCAATATTATATGACATAACTTCATTTTAAGTAAATATCAGATAATTTATGGGCAACCTGAGTCCTTTATATGTAAAGTGGTGAAGATCTGTAGAAATTCTAGTCTGAGTGATGAATATGTCTTAAGTGGATAGTAAATGGCTGATTGCAGACAACAGCTTGTGTGGATGGGAGAATCTGAGTGTTTTGTTTATCAGCCTACTAGTTGTAAAACAACCCATCTATACAGAGCTTAAGAAGGTGGCAATGGATTAAAGGATCACAAGCTTGAGAGCTTAACCCAGGGGTACTCAACCTTTTGAAGAGCGAGGGCCACTTAAGTGATTTGGTAACCAGTCCTGGGTCACACTTAAAATAAATAGTTCAGAATTTAAAATGTTATATTTTGGATCGCTTAAAGTAAAACTAAAGGCAAAACTTTTTAATTTGGACAGTGTGCAGAGAAATTAGAACACTTCTCAGGTGTTATTGCTGTCTGTACCCCCATTAAGGAGATTTACCCTCTCTATTTATCCTGTTTACCATTATCATTGAAAGTGACAGTAAAAGAAAATCCCAAATTTTGAGTTGTCCCCAGAAAAGTAATAGAAGGGAAATATTCCAATGGGGACACTAGTTCTGGTGACTTGGGGGTCCCCAAGGAATTCCATTAATTTGCAGGGATTTTCTCTCACTTTCTGTTTGGCTATGGGACGCAAAGTGACGGGAAATCTCTGCAACTGGACACAGATGATGAAATAAAAACTGACAGGGGTTATAACCCTCCCTTGCTCTATCCTAAATGAAAATAAAAAGTTTTGCCTATAGTTCAACTTTAAAGCGGAGTTCCACCCAAAAGGGGAAGTTCTGCTTTAATGATTGGTCCCACGCTCCCCATTAAGGACTCGCACCTTTGGGGAGTGGGGGGGGGGAGCGGGTACCCAAAATTGACAGTTACCCGCTCCCACGTCTGTTGCGATCAGCTAGACAATCGGAAGCAGAAGTTGTCCTCCTACTCTCCCTCCCCGACAGGGCCAATCAGGAACTGCAGCGCTACTCGCACATGCGCAGTAGGCACCTGGCTGTGAAGCCGCAAGCTGTCACAGCCGGACACTGAAAATGCCGGCGCCTGGTGAAACCGGTGAAAGGGCTGCAGCGGGGACACCGCGGGATCGTGGGACAGGTAAGTGGCTGTTTTTTAAAAGTCAGCAGCTACAGTTTTTGTAGCTGCTGATTTTTATTTTTTTACAGAGTGACTGGAACTCCGCTTTAATGAACATTATACTCCTGCAGCTGGCAGCAGGGAGAGGAGGAGAAGCGGGCTTTATGAAGTTGCAGGAGGAAAATGGAGAGGATCTGTTCTTGTATATGCATCCTCCATCACCCCTCCCGTCCAAATGTAAAAGATAAGATGACAGAGAGGCCAAACAGGCCCTCTGAAACATGAGATGGGGTTGCCCTTGCCACCCCTGACGCAACACCAATGATTGGGGGTAAATGGTAATAACACATCTCAACTGTGGAGTTATACTTCCTCCAAATGGCAAATGTAAATGAGCCCTTATTGTACTGGGCCCCCTATAAGGCTGCTTTCAATGTGATGCGCTGCAGGTTACTCGCACCGCAGGTGCAGCGCAGTCCACCTGCGGCTTTCCTGTGGGTTAACTGCACTTTGCCATAGACTTCTATTAAATCTTGTGGGTGTGGTGCACTTTCTGAAAGTGCACGCAAAAAAAACCCAGCAAAGCACGATTCAATTTGCTCCTGCTGGGAAAAAAATTCCTTCCTGATCCCCCGAGAGGCAATCGGATATTCCCTGGATGAACTTTACCTATAAATGTTAGTATCCAGTTATATTCTGTGTATCTAGGAAAGAATCCAGGACTTTTTTAAAGCAATCCACTGAGCTGGGCAGAACCAATTCTTGAGGGAGTCTTTTCCACATTTTCACAGCTCTCACTGTGAAGAAACCTTTCCGTGTTTGGAGATTAAATTTCTTTTCCTCCAGATGTAAAGAGTGCCCCCTTGTCCTCTGTGATGACCTCAGGGTGAATAGTTCTACACCGAGTTCACTATATGAACCCCTGATGTATTTATACATGTTGATCATATCCTCCCCTTAATCTCCTCTTTTCAAGAGAGAATACATTCAGTTCCTCTCATCTTTCCTCATAGCTGAGTTCCTTCATGCCTCTTATCAGTTTGGTTGCCCTTCTCTGTACTTTCTCCAGTTCCCCAATGTTCTTTTTTGTGAATTGGTGCCCAAAACTGAACTGCATATTCCAGATGAGGTATTACTAATGATTTGTACCGGGGTAATATGATATCTCTCTCTCTGGAGTCTATACCTCTTTTAATACAAGAGAGGATTTTGCTCGCTTTAGAAACTGCAGCTTGGCATTGCATGCCATTATTAATCTTGTCATCTACCAGAACTCCCAGATCCTTCTCCACCATTGATTCCCCCAGTTGTACCCCCCTAGTATGTATGATGCATGCATATTCTTAGCCCCCAAGTGCAGAACCTTACATTTATCAACATTAAACCTCATTTGTTTAAAGCATTTGATCCAATGGATTCACAGAGCGATCCTGGGTTGCAGCTGCAGATATATACAAGGTGTGACAATTGAATTCCTGGAATGATCTGTAAAAAATGTCTGCTTACTTGTAGACTAGCGGCTGTTGTGATCTTCAAAATAGTCCACTTTTCTAGATGACTGTGCTACTGTGGGAAACATTCCTGGAGTTCGTCTCCCGGAATGCTGCACAGTATCTTTGTCGCAGTGCGGTGAATGTCAGGAATGTCATCAAATCTTTGTCTTTTTAAGGGCTCATGTACACGGGACGTTTGGAAAACTCTTCTGAATGATGGAAACTGACCTCTGGAAAACGTAGGTTAAAAAACGTTTGTTTAGCCACGTTTGCATACCGCATTTATGCGCATTTGCAGTTTAGAAGCGTTTTTAAGATAACCTCAGGAGACCTTCCCTAATGCCCAGAATGCACTGAAAAACAGTAAAAAATTAACTATTTCAGACATTTTGAGAGAAATAGAGAGAGCAGAAGCAGAGAGAGCAGTATGTGTTGAGATGACCTGTCTTTTCTGGTTGTATTCACTATGGATCCCATCATGAGCATAATGCGGCACGTTCTACCATTTTTTTCCTTCACACAAAACCTGGAACTGACTGAGCTGGTGTACCGGGTCCATTAGAATACATGGGAAACACTTTGCTTGCATTTATGATGATGAAAAAAGGCTCTGGACAGCAGCTGGATATGGAACAGTTAAAAAACACTTCTAAACGCAAATGCTTATAAAAGCGGTTAGCCGCATTTACAAGCATTTGGCGTTGAAACGCTGATAAAATCTACTCCTGAATGCAAGTTTGGTGCGTTCAAAAAAATGACTGCAAACTCAACTGCCTGTAAATGACGATGTGTACATGGACACATAGGAAAACATTAGGGAGAGTTCAGGGGCTGCTTATAAAAAAATGCAGAAAAGCTCCTGAACGTCAGTTTATTAGCTGCAGTGTACATGAGCCCTAAGGCATTATTTAATTTTGGAAAAAGCCAAAGGTCGCAGGGTGCTAAGACAGGGGGGATAAAGTGGTTGGTCAAACACTTAACGCATCATGAGGAGGAGCATTGTAGTGGTGAAGAATCCACTTGTAAGACCAAAGTTCCAGTCTTTTCTTCCAAACAGATTCCTATAACCTTTTCAGAATTTCCAGGTAACAATGTTGCTTGAACATTGTACCATGTTTTATGAACTCATAGTGAAGTATCCCCTTGTGATAAAAAAAACACACCAGCATGGTTTTGAACTGAGAACGAGCCATGTGTGCTAATTCAGCCTAGTAGGTTGAAAGAAAAAAATTCAAGGTGGATGGGGTAATCCCTCTACTGTTCTTTTGTATGTCAGAACATACTGATCAGCATTGCAGACTATAGCCTGCAGCGGTGATTGAGCAGAAAAAATCCAACAGGGTGGTTGTACAGAAGTCAATCGGTAGATCAACTACCTTACAACGATCTTGGCCATACATTGGTCAAAATTTGTCTGGTCCCTGCTGAACTGGCCGAATTTCAATCCATGTATGGCCTAGAGAGATTTTGAGGCTAAATGGGCATATTATGAAACTGTTAATCTCACAGTCCTACCTTGCAGTATGCATTTAATGGGCAAGGAGGGTTCTATTTGAATAAAGGAACTATCTGTAAAAGAAGACACAACTGTAGTGGAAAATGGCAATATATAGAAATAATCAGTTATCAAAACCAAAAATAGTAACTTTCTTTTCAAAAACTCTGTTTTGGCAGAAAACTTTGAGATGGCTGATGTGACTGAACTCCATCAAGCAGCTGCGCTTGGGGATTATGACTTGGTGTCTGAGATCCTGAAGAAGGAGTTGTATGATCCAAATTATAAGGACATTGACTGGAATGACCGGACTGCTTTGCACTGGGCTGCAGCCAAAGGTACTGGACATTATTCTTGACAGTGCTTTCTTCATCCATTACCCACCCTTGGCCCCTTCCAGAATTTAAATACATATTTTGTATTCCCATACTTTTATTGTACAAGTATAAACTTTTTTTTTTTGTATTGTGGGACCATAGAAGGTTTTGGAAGAATTTACCGGGCCTGGTCACAATAAGGTTGAGAATTGCTAGTACAGTATAGGGAAAACTGGGCATGAATTGTAGGTAATTGGTTCTCAGGTCCTGGGCTGTCTATTAATTGCTATTAGTTTTCAATACTTTCTAAGCAATATTCTGTGTCTCAGGTTAGACAGGAGACCTATTATTACTGTTTGCTTATTTCAGAAAACTTTATTTTTGAATCCACCAGGCCAGTCTGATACAGTGAAGCTATTGATAGATTATGGTGCTCGGCCTTGTCTCAGGACAGACATTGGTTGGACTCCAGCACACTTTGCAGCAGAATCGGGAAAGCTGAGCGTTCTCCGTACTCTCCATTCACTGCATGCTCCCATTGATGCTACAGACATACATGGCGACACCCCTCGCAGAATTGCAGAGATATACGGTCATAGAGACTGTATGAAGTTCCTGGAGATGTAAGTTTTATGTGCTGTATATATGTTCATTATATCTATGTCTATGTGAATTATAGGACTGTCATAGGACCTTCAAAAAAGGCCTGGATTGTTTCTTCGATACACAGAATATAACTGGATACTAACATTTATAGGTAAAGTTGATCCAGGGAATATCCGATTGCCTCTCGGGGGATCAGGAAGGAATTTTTTCCCAGCAGGAGGAAATTGGATCATGCTTTGCGGGGTTTTTTTTGCCTTCCTCTGGATCAACTGTGGGTATAGGATTATAACTTTTTTTTTTCTATGGTTGAACTGGATGGACTTTTGTCTTTTTTCAGACAGACTAACTATGTAACTATGTCATGGATAATAAAATAACATTGGATCCTTAAAGTATTTAAATAGTTTCTTTTAGTTTTGCATAGATTGGAGATGGATTAGACTATCAGTCAGGTTTTTATTGCTGTCTGTGCCCCCATTAGGAAGGGTAATCCTCTCTATTTGTCCTGTTTACCATTATCATCAAAAGTGAACTTAAAAGAAAATCCCAAATTTTTGGTTGACATCAGAATAGTAATAGAAGAGAGATCTTCTAATGAGAATGGAAATTTTGGTGGTTCTGGTGTCATGCCAGGATTCCCCCACTTTGGGGGGATTTCCTGTCACGTGGCTATGGGACAAGAAGGGAAGGGAAATCTCCCCAACGGGATACAGATGGCAAAAAACAAAAAAACTGGCAGAGATTATAACCCTCCCTTACTCTATCTAAATTGAAAACTGCCTAAAGTTACACTTTGATCAGAAAGAGAAATGTTATTATACAACTAAGCTAGACTTGGACCATACATCCCACTGGTCTCATATCTGGTGAAGTGGAGGCATTTTTTAAAACCTTAAGACTGACACCTAGGATTGAGCTTGATTACACTTACATTGGTCCAGCTTGGTTACATCTAATCTTTCATATCTTCTATTGGGATGTGGGCTGGGGATGCATAAATTCACTGTAGCAGCCTGTGCTACAAAAAATTGGCTGATTTATAGTAACACATATTTGATTTTATGGAGAGCACTATGGTCTGTGTTTGTTTTCTCTGAGTCTTCCATCTGGGCGATGATCCTTGCAGCTGATGTGAGCCACAGTTTTCCATCCTTGGAGATTGCCTCATTCCAGCATTAAAGGAAACTCACTTTTGACCTTTGTATATAGATCTCTGTGTATTAAAGTGAGAGTCTGGGATATGGTGGAGGTCATACTAACATACTGAATGCTGTTACGAATTGCAATTTGTGAGAATTGAAGAGGGTATTTAAACCTGCCGTAAGCCGATTGAAATTCATCCCATCCAGCAGGAACTGGCCAAGTTTTGATCCATGTTAGGTTTGTGAACTCGTCCCTTTAACCTCCTTAGCGGTATTCCCGAGTGTAGCTCGGGGTAAAATTTGAGTACCAAGAGCGGTAACCCCGAGCTACACTCGGGCTTACCATGCGGCGTTGCTCAGGGGATCCCTGCAGCACTTACCTTGTCCTTCGCTCCCGCGATGTGTCCCCTGCAGCGTCCCCGGCCATCTCCTCCGGCCGATGCCAGCATCCAGCTTCCGTGTTCCGGTCCTTGCGGGAAATTTGAAATTTTTAAAAAATGTCATTTTTGCTGTCATTGCTGTTTCAATGCATTTCACATATTTTTGTCCCTACTGCTTTGTCCTGTGCCCTGCCTGCATTTTGAATGTTCTTTCTGCCTGGAAACTTAGAAAAGTCCATGGTGTCCAAAAAGCGTCCCTTTACATCAAAAGCGGTTTTAGAACAGCGATAGTAAATCAGAACCACTTGCAGAATTGAGTGATAATGATTCGTGGGAAATTCGTCATCAGACACTGAAAACGATTTTGCGACTTTGCTCAGCGATGTGCGAATTTGCCTCTGTATTTCAAATTTCAGTGTTTTTGGTTTGATTATATTATTGAATTAAATTTTTATATTATTATTCTTTATGATTATTTAATAAATTATAATTTATGATTTTGTGTTTCAAGTTTTATCATATCCGGAATGTTTACTAGTCTCTTGTTCGTACAGATTTCAGTGAGTTATTCCTAAAAATTACAGCCTACAATAAAAAACTACATATTTCCATGCAAAAAAATGGTACCGCTTTCAGCACAAAAAATCGGAAAGAATCATACCGCCGAGGAGGTTAAACCCAAACTCATACTATTTACATGGGTTCTGAGGCTAGTTGAATGCAGATAAGGCACTAAGTGAGTTTAATTACCACGTTAATGAGCCACAGAACCTGTGGAATTAATATGCGTTCGGGTTTAAAGGGATGAGAGGGCAACCCACCTAAATAGCCTGCCCACCATGTACGGGCAGGCATTTTGTACTGAAGTTGATCTGTTGATTGACTTTAGTACTACCAGCCTGTTGTTTTTGTATGTTCAATCACTGCTGGCGGCTATAACAGCAAGCAGTGATCATAGAACCTCCTCGACTTAACGCGCCATCCTATCCTTACAGTGTCACAGTTGCAAAGATCATAACATTACATCAATTCAACAGATGATTGGTCTTCCTTCCAGGTTTGCACTCTCTTGTCACTTTAATAGCTGGGCTGTGACAGCATCCCCTCCGTGCATGTGCATGAGAGTCACCATCATAGCACGGCACTTTGTGCAATCACGGCACCGGCAGTGTGTCATGAATGCAGAGTTAAATGCACATGCGCGAGTGACATCATTGGCCTGGGCTGGCAGGAATATCTTTTTAAGGGTGCAGTTTCGGAACTGGTATGAATCAGTGCTTAATCAATTAAAGTGTATGCAAACACTCACCTTGTAAAATAACCCCTTCAGTTTAAAATAGAAATGAAAGGCAAAACATTTGTGTATAGATATAAAAAAAATATTAAATATATATTTTTTTATTTTTATATAACTGATCATATAGCCTCTGTTCTCAACAGCATAGAGAGGGGAGACAGGAGAAACAGCATACACTGATCTTCCCAGTAAATGGCTATGCAGGGGTGGGGGTTGTTAGCAGAAGTCTGATCATTGGAGGTTTTTAGTAGGAAATCAGAAGGACTGGCAGGAACACCAGGGATTTCACACAAAGGAATCAATACAAAGAGAACAGGATACTTTTTCATACAAGTACTTGGTACAGTAGGCACATATCAAGAATATGAAATGTTGGGTTTACATATTCTTTAAATTCTTATATAAATTCTTATATAATAGGCAAACAAAAATGTTAGATTCAATATCACTTTAATAATACTTATATGTCATAATTTTACTTTCAGAGCAGAGGTGGAATGCAGAGATTATCGCTTGGCTGCAGAGCTGGAAGGAAGCCCCTTGGATGAAGTGGATGAGGACTGGGAGGCGAAGAAACATGAACTTTTCACTTCACTTAGCAAAAAGATGAAGAATCGCACAACCAAGCCAAAAAAATATTCTAACCGGCCTCTCTTTGGTCAAAAGTCCTGCCAAACACATTCTAGAAAACCATTAACTTATGCACACATACGTGATCATATAAATACTAAGTAACATGACATTGCCATTACACAGAATGTATCCATGTGATAAAGACTTGTCACTCCGCTCTTCTCCACTAGGTGGAGTTGTGATGCTTTCTGATGCTCTGCTTGGTATAGTATTAGTTTTACCCTGTGAGACCCATTCACTAAATGAAGATGAATGTGACAGTGATATATGTAATGTTTACATACAGATTTAGTGAGTATATATACAGTGTCTTGAAAAAGTATTCATACCCCCTGAAAGTTTCCAAATTTTGGCATGTTACAACCAAAAATGTAAATGTATTTTATTGGGATTTTATGTGACAGACCAACACAAAGTGGCACATAATTGTGAAGTGGAAGGAAAATGATAAATGGTTTTCAAAACTTTCTGCAAATAAATATCTGAAAAGCGTGGCTTGCATTTGTATTCAGCCCTCTTTACTCTGATACCCCTAACTAAAATCCAGTGAAACCAATTGCCTTCAGAAGTCACCTAATTAGTAAATAGAGTCCACCTGTGTGTAATTTAATCTCAGTATAAATAGAGCTGTTCTGTGAAGCCCTCAGAGGTTTGTGAGAACATTATTGAACAGACAGCATCATGAAGTCCAAGGAACACACCAGACAGGTGAGGGATAACGTAGAGAAGTTTAAAGCAGGGTTAGGTTATAAAAAAAATCCAAAGCTTTGAATATCTCACTGTGACATACATGTGACATGAATGTACAGATTTGAGTAGATAAGATGTGACCTGTAGAGAATATGACAATGTAAATCTAGTTCATTCCTTGTTATTAAAGAAATATTCAGTCATAGGTACTCAGACAGATGGTCATCAATTAACACCTGAAAAGAGACAGAGCAGCTTCCTCAGGCTGGAAGTGATGCCTGGGTGCTAATAAGATTTTGTCACCTATACTTAATCAGACTTGGCCACCTTTCTGAAGCTGAAAAGAGAAACGCAGACATTTCGGCTTCATGACAGTAGGAGGTCTCCAATCTGTCTGGGGAGCTCTAAAAGAAATACATACATCAAAGGAAATGTTTCATCTCTGATAAAAGCTAAAATATTAGTTGCAGAGAGATGAAAATGCTTCCCTCTGATGGGGCACTCTGTGGGTCACACCAACATATAAAAACCATATTTGTGGCTTAAGTAGAAGGCCAGGAAAATGCAGAAAATGGTTATGTGGCTCTGGATCACGACAGTCGAACAGTGATTGGTACTGTCGCGATCGTGCTGATGCGCTGGTGTTGGAAATCCAATCCCCAACTTGGTGATCCAAGCAGGTCTTGGTCTGATTGACCTTGGGCAGGTCAGCACCCAGAACATCCTGTGGGCGGGTACAGGAACACGCCCAGGGTCAAATGGCCGATGACTAATGTCCCGCCTACATCCATATCCCCATAAATTGAGTACCTGGACATTGGGGCATGGTAATTCGTATGGAGCTGGTTCGATCGACTAACGGATTATGGACTTTTTCTGACTTGCTCCAGTCGCAGGATAGATCTTGGTAAAATTTTTATTCTGTTTTATTCCCTTTTATTTTACAGTGAATAGTCATTTTTTTGTCTTCTTGTATTTTTTGTAACTTTTCATACTTTGTACATATTTTATGCACTGCCCACTTTTGGGATATTAAATCTTAAAATTAATTAGTGACTTCTGTGTATTTAAGCACGGGCTCATATTTTCGGAGACATTAGATTGGAGAGATTAGATTGTATTGTATTTTAGTGCCTTTAAACGCTCGGTGAAGCTCATTGCCAATCTGTATGTAATTGCACTGTGTGTGGGCAGATTGAGTGCAGATTGTAAAAGGTAACAGATCTGCCAGACGGAGATCTGTGTGTGTGGGGTGTCTCAACAGACTGTTCTGCGAATAAACTGTTGGGTGGAGGCAGGCTACCTTTTGTGGTGTGTCTGGTGTGGGGGGGTGTGGACAGTGGAAGAGTGATTAACACCGGGGTTCTATCTGTAGGATAGCTGAAGGGACCCTAGAAGGGTGTGTGATTGCTAAGCTGCTCCTCAACTCTAATCAGTGCACCAGATTGTATATAAGGTTTGTATCTGCCAGTGTGTGGTCAGCCAGCTGGATTGGAGTGGAGTCTCCCTCTGGTGGTGGCCAAAAGGTAGTGCGGGCTGTGGAAGTACATCACGGCTGGTCTTATATATGGTTTTATATATTCAGTCCCCTTTATTCCCTCTTACCCCAAGTCACGGCTGCACGTGCGTGCCTCGGTTAGCTAGTCGCTGTGGGCGTGGCGTGTGGGGAATCTGTGACACTCACGAAGAACTGTTTAATCCATCAGCCAAAAATGGAAAGAGTATGGCACAACTGCAAACCTACCAAGACATGGCCGTCCACCTAAACTGACAGGACAGCCAAGGAGAGCATTAATCAGAGAAGTAGCCAAGAGGCCCTCGATAACTCTGGAGGAGCTGCAGAGATACACAACTTAGGTGGGAGACTCTATTCACAGGACAACTATTAGTCGTGCACTCCACAAATCTGGCCTTCATGGAAGAGTGACAAGAAGAAAACCATTGTTGAAAGAAACCCATAAGAAGTCCCATTTTCAGTTTGCAAGAAGCCATGTGGAGGACACAGCAAATGTGGAAGAAGGTGCTCTGGTCAGATGAGACCAAAATTGAAATGTTTGGCCTACAAGAAAAACGCAATGTGTGGCGGAAAACTGACACTGCACATCACCCTGAACACACCATCCCCACTGTGAAACATGGTGGTGGCAGCATCATTTTGTGGGGATGCTTTTCTTCAGCAAGGACAGGGAAGCTGGCCAGAGTTGATGGGAAGATGGATGGAGCCAAATACAGGGCAATCTTAAAAGAAAACCTGTTAGAGTCTTCAAAAGACTTGAGACTGGGGTGGAGGTTCACCTTCCAGCAGGACAATAAGACTAAACATCCAGCCAGAGTTACAATGGAATGGTTTAGATCAAAGCATATTCATGTATTAGAATGGGCCAGTCAAAGTCCAGACCTAAATCCAATGAAGAATCTGTGGCAAGACTTGAAAATTGCTATTCACAGACACTTTCCATCCAATCTGACAGAGCTTGAGCTATTTTGCAAAGAATAATGGGCAAAAATGTCTCTCTAGATGTGCAAAGCTGGTAGAGACATCCCCAAAAAGACTTGCAGCTGTAATTGCAGCTAAAGGTGGTTCTACAAAGCATGCCACACTTTTCACATATTTATTTGTAAACAAAATTTGAAAACTATTTATCATTTTCCTTCCACTTCACAATTATGTAGCACTTTGTGTTGGGCTATCACATAAAATCCCAATAAAATACATTTACGTTTTTGATTGTAACATGACAAAATGTGGAAAATTTCAAGGGGTATGAATACTTTTTCAAGGCACTGTACATGAAACCCTGCAGTAAAGATTTCGAAAGGATCCAGCAACCAGGACATCCCTCATTATAGGTGAATAATGTAACTAAAGCTGTAGAGAAAAAAATGTTTTTAGCTAAACTTCAGCTTTAAGGTTTAGATTTAAAGGAGTTGTACGGCCAAAGCTTTTTTTGGCCATACTTCTCCTATGGGTCACAGGAGAAGCCCTCTCCACAGTCTGTCCACCTTCAACTCATCGAATCAATGCTGCAGCCATCTAATTGAGTATGATTTTTTTTTTACATTCCTGCACTTCTCTTTTAAAGAAAATTGGTCCTGATGAAAACATACAAGCCAACATATTTTTAGAGGTGTAGATTCTAGATCATCCCTATCAATTTAGTGCTTGTTCACATCTAGCGCTTTTGAGCTGTGTTGATCTGGGTTGCTCAATGCAGGCTCAATGCAAGGACACAGCAATACTATTTCAGTTTGTAAATTTGAGAAATGGTAGCCTGATGCTGAACATTCTATGCAGCACAGAAAGATTTGGTAGAGTGTTCCATAACAGGAAAGGGAGGAAACTCATCTTTCAGAATGTAAGCTCAGGTGAGGACTTGTCTAATCCACCTGGAAATATTGGATCAAGAGGCAAGATGTCCCTATAGAAACTCCCAGGTATGACAAAGAGAGAATAGGATTGTCTTGAAAAGGCCATAGACTCACTCAGCATGAGCCACATCCAAACAGTGGAGAGAAATCTCTTTGTAATGCTTCAGAGTAGGTAATAAGGAAAAAAGCACAATGTCCTCGTTAAGACAGAAAGCAGAAACACCTTTGTGAAGGAAAGAGGCCCTAGGTTGTAAGACAAGCTTATTCTGGTGTTACACTAGGAAGGGTTCCCTACATGATAAGTCACTAACTCAGAGATACGCCCCGCAGATAAGGAAGGTAACCTCATGAGTGAAGGAAGATGGAGATGTCCCTGATAGCCTCGAAGGAAGTTTGCTGAAGAACTGACGATACTAAGGGGGGGTCCCAACAAAGTCACTGAGGGAATGTACAGGGAAAACAGTGTGACCAACACCATACACTATAGCCTTCATTAAAGAGTGAGAGGCAAGTGGTCTCTGGAAAAGAATAGCAAGTACTGAAAATTTACCCAAAATGGTATTTAATCCCAAATGCTGATTCAGATGAGACTGTAAGAAGGATAGGACACCTCACATAGAGTACGTTTTGGGATAACATTTCCTAGTCTTACACCATGCAAAGTAGGCCTTCCATGTGTGATTATATACTTTGCATGAAGTTGATTTCCTAGCTTTCAGGAGCCATGGGAAGACTGAGTCAGACAGGCCCCTGTCCCTCAAGACCCGGGCTTTAATAGTCATGCCATTAAACCAGCAACCAAGAAGCAGGAAGACTGACCTGCCTCTGGGACAGTTGATTTGACTGATTTGGTAAGGTCCATGTTATATCCGCCAGTAGTTTGATTAGATACAAGCAACAAATCTCCTGGGCCAGTTTGGTACAATGAGGATCATCAGACCACTTTACTTTTTGATCCTGCTAAGCAGATGAGGAAGAAGCTTTAGCGGGGTAAAAGGGCCAAGATTCCCTGGTCCTGATGACAAATTGGCTCAGCTTGTTGCAGCTTGGTACTTGGACATCTGGTGTCCCCCACCTGTGAAAATACCCTTGAGACACCTCTGGGTGAAGCAACTATTCCCCTGGAACCAGACACTGATTACTGAGAAAATCCACCTGCCAAATTTCCTGAAATGTGTTTGCGGATGTTGCTGGAACATGAAGTCCTGCCCAAGCTAGAATGAGGTTTGTTCTCTTTGAGCTGTGTGACATTTTGTGCCTCCATGATGGCTAATGTAAGCTACAGCCATGGCCTACATCCAATGGAATCTTTAAATGTTTGCCTCATGGGCAAGATATTCAGAGCTGCAGGAACAACTGAATTACCCTGAGCTCCAGAATGTTGATCAGGAGTTGGACTTCTGCCAGTGATTAAGCCTCATGAACTGAGAGGGCACCCAGGACTCCACCCCAACCTGACAGGTTGGTGTTTTCAGTGTAAGCATCTTTCAAGACAATTCTAACACAAACAATCTCTGATGCAACCAGAATGTTCAGCTGCAAAGTTCTGGAGTAAACCTGAGCATATAGTACTGTTTTAAGGACTCACTGTTTCTTCGGTAGGAGATTTTACAAGCAAGTTCACAAACGTTGAGCCCAGAACTACTGCATCAGAGAAGAGAAAGCACTTGTGAGAGGATATGAACCAGAGAAAGAGCTTGCTTCTGTGATGGTGGAGGTGAACAGTAATAGCTAGGAGTCTCTTAGCAATGCCCTAGCAACAAAGCAGGATAGGGTGACCTCTGGGAGTTTTTCAGTTATGCTTCAAGAGGTACATAAATGACCTACATCTATATCAAGGGCATTTTTCAACTTTGAGCAAAACTGCAGAACTTGTTCCCATACCTGCATAGGCAGTTGTTTGGTAAAGGTGAATGATGCTTTTAAAAAATATCCTCCTTCTAGCAAGCAATCCAGTTATGAGGCACATTTACACAAGTTTTTTATGACATATATATGACCTGCCTGCAGTTTATCGGCAATTATTTGTTTCTTTAGTTCAAGTTATTACCACATTCCTGCTGTGTTTCAACTATAGGACCAGCTATAAAGTAAATGTGTTCCTATAGTTTAGTTATACCTATTTTCCCTCCCCTTCTCTGCATTCCTTTCCTGAAATCCTGTGATATATTAGTTTTACAACTCTGTGAACTCATGCATACAGATCATAGTACAAACAGTTACAATAAAGCACTCATGTCATTTCCAAATAAACATGCACAGCTTTCTCATTACAGCAACTTCAATTTAAAAGTAAACTCTGGGTAAGTAATAAAATGCATAGTAGAAATAAATGTATAGGGATTGTTTTGCCAAAGGGTTTGTTATTCTGTCACCTTCACCAGACAACATAGCCAAGTACTAAACATCTTTGAAGCAGAACAGCTTCAAGAACACTCCCCAACCCACAGCTCCCAACTGTCCCCGATTTACCAATTACACAGTAAAGCAGCAGAAGCATTCTGACCAGTCATTGGCAGCCATTAAATGGGGCATTCATTATACATTGCACCTTAATATCGAAGAAGTTTCATAGCTGCATTCTACAACTTTAAATAATAGGAATATTGGCTTCATTGCTTTTAGTTTTAGTTGTATTTTTACATTTTGACTGCAATGCTGTGCTTTCATGACCACATTTAATCTATCATCTAGAGACAGAATTGTGTGCCTTGGATACTAATAGACCCCAACAGCCCTGGGCTTGCACTGAATTCACCCCGTCAGGGTAGAAACATTTTAATTACCATACCATTGTAGACTTGTTTTTAGAAGTGCTGTCTATAGGTCTCTGCTACAGAAGTGCGACCTGGGTGGCAATCTTGGCTCTCTATAGATACTGTGTAGGACTGAGTGTAGCCACCCTAATAGAGGAAGTGGGTTATTCACAGGATTACCAGGTGATTAGGAGATTAATATACAGTACATCTAAGAGATTATTTACATACAGGCAATTACATTCATCTGGAAAACAATATCTTCCAAACTCAAATAAATCTTTGCATCCCTGATCCACTGCTTACCCAAATCACTGATCTGCAGCTTACCAGCTAGTACCAGATGAGATCTGACATCTCTGAATCTGGAAGTGCTAAGAGCTAAGCACTTCCGAGTTCATTCTCGGGGCTGGCCCCGTTCTGCTCCAACCTGAGTGCCGTTCAACATTTTGCATTTCCCCTGCATTGGTCATGAATAGTCAGGTGAAAGGTTAATTGGCTTTTCTCATACTGGCCCTAATGTGTATGAGTGTGGTAGGGATATTTGTGTGTGAGTTCCTATGGGCACATGGACTCCTGGCTCTGTGAACTCTGTGAGCATTGTGTAATCCCAGTGCCATGTGAACCAAAATGAACATAAAACAACCTCAGAAATTTCAGTTTGTTTTAATCTGACTCTTAGACTCTGGATAGGACTGTGGCCTCTTGCCACACAATTATGTTCTGTTTCTCCTCTCTCCCATGCTCCTGTGTATGGCAAATACATATACTATCCTGAGTCTAGGCCAGAGTGATGACAACCTCAACTCAGAGGAAGAGAGTCAAATGGCACTGGCAGTCATTCAACCTGGAAGGCTGGGGACATCAGAGAAAAAACTTTACTGGACAAAGGATTTTTAATTTTTAAAGCCAAAGCAGAGTTCTGCTTTAAAGTGAAACTGTGCTCTGCTGATAGAGTGCTATGTGTTTCTCCGAACAGAATAGAAAGGGATTTGAGAGAAAGTGAGAATGTGCACCTGGGAAAGGTGGTCGTTAAGTCTACCTGTTAGTTTGCCTTGCATGGACAAAGAATACGTTTTTTGTTTTTTTCTTTTATGAAAAATGTTCATGTTTGACTGTAATTCTGTTACATAATTCCAAGTTAATATGTAGAGATATGTGTTATATGGTCAGCCATGACACAAATAAAAGTTAATTCCCCAGCAAGTAAAGAAGTGTCAGTGATCAGTTTATGACTAATTAACTGGTTTAAGATAAAGGTATCATCCCGAGCTCTTAGCGGCTATTATAATTCCTCAGATAACAGCAAAGACTAGTTGACATGAACTTGATAAGTCGTGCAAAGTCCATAGTACCAATATAGGTTTTGGGAGACCAGAAGGGCACTGTCAGTGAGTTTCCACCACTGAGCCAACATGGTGGGCCGGGCACTGCTCGTACTCTGCTGCGTCACACTTTTCTTTGTGAATGTGGCACCTTTTGCGGTAAGTAAGGCTGCAACAGTTGATCATGCAATATTAATTAATTAATTTAATGCAAGAGTTTGGCATAATCAGTTCAAATCACAGCTATTTAAAAAAATTGTCAATTTCAGGAAAGAGTTTTGTTTAATCAGTTCAAATCAGAACTATTTTTTTTTAGGAACTCTATTTTAATGAAAGAGATTTAATATCATACCTTGTTTTTCATATGTGAAACAATTTTCTCTAGCCAAAAATAACTCCAAATTGTCAATTTCAGGAAAGAGTTTTGTTTAATCAGTTCAAATCAGAACTCTTTATTTTTTAAGAATTCTATTTTAAAGAAAGAGATTTAATATCATACCTTGTTTTTCATATGTGAAACAATTTTCTCCAGCCATAAATAATTCCATGGAGTAAAGTTTATAGCAAAAGATCATTTGTGATAAATCAGCAGAAATCATAGCGGTTTTTGACTAAAAATACTTAAACGGGCATTTCTTGGGATACTACAAGTTCAACTGTATAGCTTTGTGCTTAGCCAGGAGACCTTGTTCATATGGGCTTCAGCTTGTATGACAGCACAGCATACTGACAGCTTTCACAAAGCATTTGGGCTTCATTGGAGTCTTTGAGCCTTAGTTTAAAGCATCCTTTGGCTCCAAGTTGGGAATGGTGAGCACAGATCTTAAAGCACAACTCCTTAAAAAAATGATCCATTGAAGTGGGGCTGCACCCACACTGCAGGGGTTAATAGCTTGTTTGGTATATGGAATAGGAGATACAGTTTTACTGATCTGATCCTCCACTACCCTATGGTTCCACGGTGGACTCTCCCTCAGCATCATTACATCCAGGACAGGGCTATGGACTAGGGTTACCACCTCATCCCTTTAAAACCAAAACCATGTTAATTACACAGGTTCTGATGCTAATTTAATGCAGATAAAGCACCAAGTGAGTGTAGTTACCACCTTACACAGCCACAGAACCTGTGTAAATAATATGTGTTCGGTTTTAAAGGGATGAGGTGGCAACCCTACTATGGACCCTGCTTTGGTCTTGATGACATCAAGACGCTAGACTGCTAGAGTGAAGAAGAAGAGACTGCTGGGACTGGTCTAGCTAGCTTTAAGGGCCCATTCACATCAGCCTGTCGGTTCATTTTTATTTATTTATTTCAGATACCTATATAGCGCTGTCAATTTATGCAGCGTTTTACAAACATATATTATACATTCACAGCAGTCCCTAACCCTCAAGGGGCATACAATCTAAAGTCCCTAACTCACATTTATACATACTAGGGCCAATTTAGACAGGAGCCAATTAACCTACCAGTGTGTTTTTGGAGTGTGGGAGGAAACTGGAGGACACCTATGCAGTCACAGGGAGAACATGCAAGCTCCAGGCAGGTGGTGCTGGGGTTGGGATTTGAATCAGCAACCCTAGTACTGCCGGATGGAAGTGCTAACCATTTAGCCACTGTGATGCCCTGGCTGTCTATTTAGCCATTAATTTAAATAGGCTGCCCAATGCACCACGATGAACAAAAAATCTTCTATGCAGCATTATCTGCAGTGCGCATAGTGCATGTTGAAGCATTGAGAAGGTGCATTGGATTGCTATTCAAAATAAATTGGAAAGTCCTTAGACTGAGGTTTACAAACTAAGATTATAACATGCCCATATGAATGCCTGCTGATGCTTCCTAAATCTGAAATCTTTTAGACTTGCGATAGTGATTACCACCCTTTGAAAAGTGATTCATGGTGGATTCCTTTTCAGAGGGCAGCTGACTGCTGTCTCTTAAACGCCTGTTTTTTGTTTTCTTATTTTTAATTTGCCTACATCCAGGGACTGCACCACAACTACTAGACAAGCTTTGCAGTGAACTCAGTGGGGGAATCATGCCATCTGTCAAAGTTTAAAATACCACAGCTGCAAAGAAAAGCATTGCAGCCGCGGCATGTGTACAGCCCTGTCCAGCTGTATTGTTATAATTTGGCTGGTCAGCCAGAGGGTGGTAAAACTGTTTTTGCCTCAACCCCCTGCCTGCCACTTCTCTTAAAGAGACCTTGAACTACTGTTTTTGCACGCCAAGTTTTAAAAATGCCCTTGTGTGTACTTAGCCAAGGCTTTCCATAGGCAGGCAAATTCCACATTAAGAATTGTAGGGAAACTTTGAGGCATTATCAAGACTGTTCTATCTTCTATACCTTTTCTATTAGAACTTGGTCACTCTGAGCCACACGAAGGTGCAAACAATTTGACATAATTCATGGCATGGATTTCCCTGTGAAAAACATAGTTAGGGGGTGAACTTGTTCACCAAATTCAGATAATGTTATGCTCTGGCTCACATGCGGGATGCACTTCAATAATTCAATAAAAATGATCCTCAATTGAATAAGTGTCCAGTAGTGGTGAATGTCAGACTGCAGTATCCTTTAACAACCAGCATCAGATCGCAGTTTACTGTACTCTGACTGATCACTGTTTAGTGCTCTTTGTAAATCACCTTGCACTGCTCATTAATTAAGCCTACTGAAAACGGAAATGAACAGTTTTTCTCATTTATGTACAGTCCCGATGAGCATTAATGATCACATCTGATGCTCGCTATCTATCAGTTGTTAACCCTTGTACTGCATGATTATTGCAAGCAGTGCATGATTGTTACATTGCTTGTGGACATTGGACTGTACAACACGGGTGACCTCAGATCCCTTCAGCAGAATAGCAGTTAGAAAAACATTGTTCCACATATGGTTTCCATTGCCTTTAATAATTCATTTTAATGGCATTTTGTTTTTCAGATAAATCACCAATCAAACCCAGGTAAGAGCAAAAATCTGGAATTGTGAGAATTGCTTTATTTCTGTTCCACATATACATGGATATTCATGATGATTACAGAAAAGGATGGATTGTCTGTTGCCCCTATAGATTTATTGGTATTCATGTAGGTTTCTTGGAATCATCGAAGATTAGGGACTTTCAGATCCCTTTCACGCCTATCTGGTATGTTTTGTTGAAGTACTGTAAGCATGTTAATGTGCATTACGGTAAGGTAGTCCATTACTTTTGAAAGGGCTGCCAACATACTACAATGCACCAAAAATGGGATCCTTGTTTTCCAGTGGAACACATCACAATGTACAAATGTTCTCATTGTTGCCTTGTAGTTGGTTGAAATACATGTTTGTTGAGGTGTCGAAACAAATGGCAACACATTGTGGATTGTGTGGTAAAGTGCATTGCTGCACATCTTTGTGTTGTAGTAAAGCATTGTTTAAGAATGGCGCCACGACACACAAGTATAGTATCAAGCAATGCAGCTCAATAGAAAACACATGCTGCGTGTGTTGGTGCACTGTGGTACAAAAAAGAGTCTGGTACTTTTCTTTGCCATTGAGTTATGTTGAACCACAACAGACAGCAAAGGTCTTCAGGGGACCTTAAAATGGAAACTGTAAGTTCTGGTAAAGTATATATAAAGTCAAAACTTTTTATGTTTTGGAAAAGTAGTAAAAAGTTGAAACATCAGGTTACTTTTTTGATGCCTGTCTACTGCTGGGGCAAATTTCCCATCAACCCATGTCTTACAGATGCAGCAGGAAATGAGAGGAAATCTATCCAAAGGAAGATTGGAAGATTTCCCCTCATCTCTTGTTTTCATGTGGGTGGGTGCAGCATGGTGCGGAGGCAGTCATTAAACAGAGTCCATCTCCAATAAACAGAATTTGTATTAAAGGCAAGGCCCAACCATACAAACAGCCCAGTAGGTAGGTAGGTAGGTGCCTGACTGGGAACACTCACAGTTTTTAACAGGAATGTGGAGCGGAGAAGGTCTCAGATGTGCCAAAAACATCTGTCCATGAGGGTAGAATATGGTCTGGCCAGTCTGTGCCCAAATGGGAGGATTCCTGGAAGGATAGTGTGTCTGCATCCTGTCCCTACTTGACTGGAACCTGTCCATACCGCTTTTCACTTTCCCTGACAGATTGGTGACCTATCCTTACACTGTTCACTCATAAAATGCACACCAAGCCCAGGAGCCAGGGTCTTAAATAGACTCTAAAAACTAAATTCAGAAAATAATAGAGGGACTAAGTTTTAACCAATTGCAAAAACAAGTCACCGTCTCACCTCTTGGTGGGGTCCTTTAAATCTAAATCACACAGTAGTACTAAAACCAAGGAGACCAGGGGGGTCCACCCATAAAACTGGAGCTTAACTTGGGCACCAAAAGCAGTGTAGTCAAGGTATTGAATAAACGTTATTGAGAAAATATCAAAAGTACAATCAGGTCATCTGCAGCATAATGTATAGAAACTGTAGGATGGCGAGATTGTACTTTTGATATTTTCTCAATAAATTATATTCAATACCTTGGTTATACCGCTGGATCCCTCTGGTCTCCTTGGTTTTAGTACTCTTAAATAGACTCTGCCTGACCTAAGATGGCCTCCAGAGTCACATGCAGTGGCAGCATCCAACTGGATTGGTTCCCCAGTGACCCAGGAAACCAGAGAGAAGTATGTTCCTCCTGACTTCCTCTCCCTCTGCAATGTCACTGCAATTGAGCACCACCTAAGTGCAGAAAAGAGACTTTACCTGCCTACACTCAGGACTACTCTAAAATGTTAGATTTGCAGTCATTTTCTGTCACCAGGACAAATAGAGCTGTGAATCTCCCCAGCCAGGACAAGACAGAAATAAACACTTAAAAAAAAGGGTATAACCCTTCCAAAACTAAGAGAAAATGTTTTGTCTGTACATATGGTATGGTTTATTAAACTTTATTGCTGTGCAATGATCTTACGTTTATGTTTTATGAAACTATTGCTCATTCTTTCCTACTGCTTTTCGAAGAAATCGATGTAGATCTTACCAAATCCATCCACAATCATCTTCTAAGTTGGAGAGGCTGTCTTTGTTATAACCATTACTGAAATAAAAAATTAGGGTACCATGAAATAAACTGTAAAAATTAAGTATCAATGAAGTCTAAAATGTCACGGGAGTCCCGTGGAAAAACACAGCACCGGAAATCCAAACACCAGAACCACCATTTAGCAAGTCAAAAGAAAATATATGTGGAACAAAGACAAAGACTTTGTCAAACATACATTTAATAAAACACTCAACCACTTATTTCTAAGCTTCTATGTATATATACTCTATCTAGAATGAATGTATAACTTCACCTATGTTTACTATGTGGAAATACTTGGAAGGACTTATATTTGATACAAAAGCCATGACGGATGCTTGAAGCAGTGGCATAAAAATAGCCATAGCAGTCCATGTGGCTGCTATGGGGCCTGTGGTGGAAGTTGGCCCCGATAGAGGGGCTGTTGAGGCAATTTAAACATAGAACACTGGTGTCCATATGAAGATAACACATTCCTATCACCAAATTTTTAAGGACGTTTCTATTGACACTAAACTGGTACCCCTTGTGAAATTTCCAATCAAGAAGCGCTAATGTCAGACATACAGAAGGAGACTTCAGAATCGCTGTTACTAGTCACAGATACCTTTTGTAGGTTGTGCAGTATGAAGATTTGTTTAGCTGTCCTGTTAGTGTAGATGTGTTGCAGTTAGAGCTTCTGGTCATCCCAGCAAGCACTGAAATTAAGGTGTTACTAAACCCATGACCCTGCATTCACTATATCTGGTCTCCCACAGTACACAGAGCAGGAAATGCAATTATTTTAGTAAATATAAAGTGCTAAATACTTTTCCTTGCCAGCATTATATAGTAGTCTTGTGACTTCTATCAGTGTCCAGCTGAGCACTAGTTAAAGCTTTTAGAAGGATTTTTCATTCTCCCCTGATTGACCTATGAGGCTGCATAACCCCTTACCCTCTGTCTGGACAGTGCTGATTGTCCCTGTGCTGATCACATGCACTCTCCCACAATAAAAAAAAAACATACACACTGAACTGAGCATGTGCACTGAGTGACTCTCATAGCTCTATACCAGCAATGGGCAAACTACGGCCCGGCGGACCTTTTAATCCGGCCCGTGGAGCGTGATACTGTCAGGATGGCTGTCAGGATGTGTGTAGGTGGGGCAGCGTGACGAACGTGAGGGGAGCTAGGCTCCTCTCACAGTCCGCCCTGAAGACCGGAACGGCGCGGGAACACGGTGAGAGGAACGCGCGGAGCAAAGGTAAGTGAATGAATTACTATGGGGGATGAATTACTATGGGGGATGAATTACTATGGGGGATGAATTACTATATGGGGGATTAATTACTATGGGGGATGAATTACTATATGGGGGATGAATTACTATGGGGGATGAATTACTATGGGGGATGAATTACTATGGGGGATGAATTACTTTATGGGGGATGAATTACTATGGGGGATGAATTACTATGGGGGATGAATTACTATGGGGGATGAATTACTATATGGGGGATTAAATACTATGGGGGATGAATTACTATGGGGGATGAATTACTATATGGGGGATTAATTACTATGCTTACTATGGGGGAATATTACTATACTTACTATAGATGACACATACACATCATTCATCTACTCTTGGTCCGGCCCCCGGGTCCAATATATGAACCCATTGCGGCCCTCAAGTCAAAAAGTTTGCCCACCCCTGATCTATACAATCAGCAGATGAATAGGGGACAGTAGAAGAAGGGGAGGATCAGAGAAGAAAGTATCAAACAGCCTTTTTACACAATGTGGAGGATTAACCCCTTTTTTTCCACAGTGTGTATAACAAGCATGATTTATTGCATATACAGACTGATTTTACTGTTGTGGGTTTAGTAACACTTTAATTCTGCGTGCCTAACACAGTCTTCTTCAGGCTGTCATAATCCCAGAATCCTTCCTCAAAATAGACAGCTGTTTGTAGTTATGCAAAAAAAAAAAAAAGTTTAGAGAAGTTGCTTTAGTATTGCTACTGCAGCTCTTTATTTTCTTTTTACTGACTACTATACCACCTCTTTCAGCACTTGCTTGCTGTAGTGGCGGAGGAAGTGCGAGGGCTAAGAATTTGCATTGATGCTTTGAGATAATTAAAAAGACTGGCGGTGTGCAGAAAAATTAATATTAAAAGTAAAATTCCCTGCACTGATGCCCACCTATTCCCTGACAACTTCTGTCCACAGCACTGGTCCTAGTTATGTACTATGATGACAGCATAGTCCTTGATTTAGACATAGTTTATGTTAAGGTCAACAACTTTAGGGAGGTCGCTGGGAGGCATCACCACAATTTTGCTATGGGGGTGATATAATCTGTAGATATGCCCTTGGTTGACTATTCTTGATATTTGTGCCCTCATGTCTGTTTGTTACTTTACATGAGTATAAAAAGTAAAAAAAGAATAGAAATGTATAATATTACAATTTACCAGTCCTTAGATATGGTGGCTGCATTATTTTTATTTCTCACACTTTTTAATCCTTTATGTTACCCTGGTGACCCTTTAACACATTTTCTGTCCTATGGTGACAAGGATACTGAGCAGTTTTGTCACACTAGAAAAGGGAGTGTGTTACAACTACACAACACTATGTTAAGACTACATAACACCTCATTCTCTTCTTCATAACAGGGGGAAGCATTTTGTAGTCTGTGGAGATAACAGGGAACAATGCTAACTGATAATGGTTCAAACGAAGAGAGTACCGGAAGTTATCAGTTCACAATATTTCTGGCTGGATAAACAGCTATTTTTTGCTCTTTTTGAACTGATATAATAAAATGATTTTAATGGTATATTTAACAGACCAAAAGAAATTAAATAAGAGAAATGTATTGTTCGAGTCTACGTACATTTTCATGTGAAAATCGATTGCAAGCATGGACCCAAAGTGATACTATGTGACACATTTTGATTCGTTTTCCATCTATATGTCCTTGTTTCTTAGGGCGGACTTTTTTTGTCATGGTCATTCTGTGGTTAGTCCTTCAGGTGATGGTTGGTGCTTGGGTTACGATAGGTGTGCTATATCCGGCACTTTTTGAAAGCATTTCACTAAAATGGGAATTCCTATCAAAAGTATCTGTCAATTGATGGGCAAAAAGCACTGAGCAAATCAAACATAAGAATTTCAAACTCTAGGAACATCCTGTTCATGCAGGGTACAGCGAACCCCACTGGTGCTGCAAAACAAGCATTTTTGAAAGTTTTAGGATATAATAGTGGCTGCTAAATTGAAAAGGAAAAGGAAATTTTTACTCATTAAACTAAAAGTTGACTAGTTTTTTTCCAGAAGGGAATATTAGGGGTTAAAGTGGTTCTGGGCAGGAGGGGAAGTTTCTTTATATTTGATGGATGTCTCCCAAGATTATTCAGGTCTGAGACTCAATAACCCTATGGGGACAAAAACGTCCCCTAAAGTGGTTGTAAAGGCCATAGGTTTTTTTACCTTAATGCATTCTCTGCATTAAGGCAAAAAACCTTCAATGCAACTCCACCTATCCCCACATTATACTTACTTTAGCCTGATCTCATTCCAGCTCTGTGCACGAGAGCAGCGGCTCTCTTGGCTCTCTCCCTACTCATTGGCTCAGAGGCAGCAGCAGGAGCCATTGACTCCTGCTGCTGTCAATCAGATTCAGTGAAGAAGTAAAGGGGGGTTTGGGCCTAGCCACGCTCTGTGTGTGAATGGACACAGAGAGCTGTCAGGAGCAAGCCTGTACAAATGCCACATAGCAATATGCTTGCTATGGGGGCACTCGGCAGAGTGAAGGAGCCAGGAAACCCATCAAGTGACCCAAGAGGAGGAGGAGGATCAGGGCTGCTCTATGTAAAACCATTGCACAGAACAGGTAAGTATAAGAAGTTTGTTATTTAAAAATAAAATTATGGTTTACAATCCCTTTAAGCTGGTAAGATGTACTCTTCAATTTCTGTTTCATGATATACCCTCTGCCATCAAATATTATAAAAATTGTGTTGCTCCACATTTATTGAACACAGCCAAACGCCTAAATACCCAGATTCTAGTTGCAAACTGCTTGTCCAACTATAATAGATAGCCCCTTTTTCTGGCTTTCCCCATGCATGTGGGACTAACAACCCCAATTCTTACTTGGAGCTTTGTATTGGATAGGCACTGATACATTGAATATGACTATGCTTACAATCATGGCCAAAAATATTGGCACCCCTGCATTTCTGTCAGATAATGCACCACAAATGTTACAAATTACAATTACAAATGTGTAAGCATTCTCATGTTTATTTCTTTTGTTTGTATTGACACAAAAAAGTGGAGAAACAAAAAACCAAATCAGATACAATGGGGCAAAAAAGTATTTAGTCAGCCACCAACTGTGCAAGTTCTCCCACTTAAAAAGATGAGAGAGGCCTGTAATTGGCATCATAGGTAGACCTCAACTATGAGAGACAAAATGAGAAAAAAAATCCAGACAATCACATTGGCTGATTTGGAAAGAATTTATTTGCAAATTATGGTGGAAAATAAGTATTTGGTCAATATCAAAAGTTCATCTCAATACTTTGTTATATATCCTTTGTTGGCAATGACAGAGGTCAAACGTTTCCTGTAAGTCTTCACAAGGTTGGCACACACTGTTGCTGGTATGTTGGCCCATTCCTCCATGCATTTCTCCTCTAGAGCAGTGATGTTTTGGGGCTGTCGCTGGGCAACACGGACTTTCAACTCCCTCCAAAGGTTTTCTATGGGGTTGAGATCTGGAGACTGGCTAGGCCCCTCCAGGACCTTGAAATGCTTCTTACGAAGCCACTCCTTCGTTGCCCGGGCGGTATGTTTGGGATCATTGTCATGTTGGAAGACCCAGCCACGTTTCATCTTCAATGCCCTTGGTGATGGAAGGAGGTTTGCACTGAAAATCTCACGATACATGGCCCCATTCATTCTGTCCTGTACATGGATCAGTTGTCCTGGTCCCTTTGTGGAGAAATAGCCCCAAAGCATGATGTTTCCACCCCCATGCTTCACAGTAGGTATGGTGTTCTTTGGATGCAACTCAGCATTCTCTCTCCTCCAAACATGACGAGTTGTGTTTCTACCAAACAGTTCTATTTTGGTGTCATCTGACCATATGACATTCTCCCAATCCTCTTCTGGATCATCCAAATGCTCTCTAGCAAACTTCAGACGGGCCCGGACATGTACTGGCTTAAGCAGGGGGACACGTCTGGCACTGCAGGATCTGAGTCCCTGGCGGCGTAGTGTGTTACTGATGGTAGCCTTTGTTACGTTGGTCCCAGCTCTCTGCAGGTCATTCACTAGGTCCCCCCGTGTGGTCCTGGGATTTTTGCTCACCGTTCTTGTGATCATTTTGACTCCACGGGGTGAGATCTTGCGTGGAGCCCCAGATCGAGGGAGATTATCAGTGGTCTTGTATGTCTTCCATTTTCTAATTATTGCTCCCACAGTTGATTTGTTCACAGCAAGCTGCTTGCCTACTGCAGATTCAGTCTTCCCAGCCTGGTGCAGGTCTACGATTTGTTTCTGGTGTCCTTCGACAGCTCTTTGGTCTTCACCATAGTGGAGTTTGGAGTGTGACTGTTTGAGGTTGTGGACAGGTGTCTTTTATACTGATAACAAGTTCAAACAGGTGCCATTGATACAGGTAATGAGTGCAGGACAGAGGAGCCTCTTAAAGAAGAAGGTACAGGTCTATGAGAGCCAGAAATATTGCTTGTTTGTAGGTGACCAAATACTTATTTTCCACCATAATTTGCAAATAAATTCTTTCCAAATCAGCCAATGTGATTGTCTGGATTTTTTTTCTCATTTTGTCTCTCATAGTTGAGGTCTGCCTATGATGCCAATTACAGGCCTCTCTCATCTTTTTAAGTGGGAGAACTTGCACAATTGGTGGCTGACTAAATACTTTTTTATCCCACTGTACATTCCACGCAAAACCCCAAAAATGGAATGGACAAAATTATTAGCACTTTCTCAAATTTGTAAGAAATAATTGTAAGAAATAATTGCATTCCAAGTTTGTGATGCTCCTGTAATTTGTAATTAAACTCACCTGTATCAATTAACTGGTGCTGACAATATAGAAATCATACCGGCAACCAGGTAAAATGGTGAAAAATTGACTCAGCCTGTCTATTGTGTGTCTCTGTGTGCCACATGGAGCATGGAGAAGAGAAAGAGCAGTAAAGAATTGTCTGAGGATTTGAGAACAAAAATTGTGGAAAAGCATGGACAATCTTAAGGTTAAAAGTCCATCTCTAGAGTTCTTAATGTTCTTGTGTCCATTGTGCGCAACATTGTCAAGAAGTTTACAGCCCATGGCACTGTAGCTAATCTTTCTGGATGTAGACGAAAGAGAAATATTGAACAAAGATTGCAACAAAGGATTGTTCGAATAGTGGATAAAGAACCTCAATCAACTTCCAGACAAATTCAAGCTGACCTTCAGGCACAGGGTACAACTGTGTCAGCTCACACTATACGTCACCATCTAAATGAAAATGGATGCTATGGTAGGAGACCCAGGAGGACCCCACTGCTGACACAGAAACATAAAAAAGCCAGGATGGAGTTTGCCAAAACTTACCTCAGAAAGCCAAAATGCTTTTGGGAGAATGTGTTGTGGATAAAGCAAAATGACAGCTTTTTGGTAAAGACCATCATTCTACAGTTTTCATAAAAAGAAATGAGGCCTTTAAAGAAGAGAATACAGTCCCTACAGTCAAACATGGTGGAGGTCACTGATGTTTTGGGGTGGCTTTGCTGCTTCAGGAACTGGATGTCTTGACTTTGTGCATGGCATTATGAAATCTGAAGACTACCAAAGAATTCTGTGTGTGCGTGTGTGGAGGGGGGGGGGGTTAGGGTTCAGTGTTAGAAAGTTGGGTCTCCATCAGAGATCATGGGTCTTACAGCAGGACAATGACCCAAGACTCACATCAAATAGCTCCCAGAAATGGTTTCAGACAAAGCACTGGAGAGTACTGAACTGGCTAGCAATGAGTTCAGATCTCAATCCCATAGAGCACCTGTGCAGAGATCTCAAAACAGCAGTTGGGAAAAGGAAACTTCCAATCTGAGAGAACGGGAGCAGTTGAGGAAAGAAGAGTGGTCCAAAATTCCAGTAGAGAGGTGTAAGAAACTCGTTGATGGTCACAGGAAGTGATTTCAGTTATTTTTTACAAGTTGTGTGCTACCAAATTTTAAATTGAGGGTGCCAATAATTTTGTCCAGTCCATTTTGGGGGTTTTGCATGGAATATTTCATATTTGGCCTTTTGTTTCTCCACTTTTTATGTCATACCAATATAAACAAAAGAAATAAACATGAGAATGTCGAAACATTTGTAATTGCAACAATTATCTGGGTGAAGTTGTGCATTATGTGACAGAAATGCAGGGGTGCCAATATTTTTGGCCATGACTGGATTCTCACTTTGTCGATCTCAGCTACAGGACATATATAAATGTATATACATTATAACTATTCTAAGATCTGTAAGTTTTCATTGACTCACTAATTGTGAAGCAATACACAAATCTACTTAAATGTGTCTTTATATCTTGTTTATAAAGATTATACAAAAAAAAAACTACAAGTTGAATAGCATGTGTTATATTTAGCATGTTTCATATTTTTTTCAGTGTAGTTGCCCTTTAAAGTTACAATTGTCCTAATTTACCTACCTTTCTTACAGAAAATGATGAAGTTGAAGAATTCAAAGATATCCCTGAATTAAATGCGGGTAAGTAATCATTCTGATCTTGTAAAAATAAGGATAAAGCTGAACTCTAGGAAAAAGAAAGCTAGATACACAGATGGAATACATACAGAGTTGTTAATCTGTCAAAGGATGTGTATTTCTGTCCATCCAGTCCTAATATCTACATAGCTCTGCCACACAGCACAACCCTGTCTGGCAAGGAAGGGGACCTAAAATTTCTCTGCTGCAGGTTTACTTTTATGTTCAGATCTTCTCCCCAACCTCACCCTGTGACTGGCCGTAAAAGGAGGAACAGCAATCTAATGAACTTATCTCTCTGTCATTGACCAATGCTCCTAGGGGTGAATTCACATCTGCAAATGCACTTGCAGTGCAATTAGATGTAAGAACCCCAGCAATAAACAGCCCTACTGAAAGCAATGGGAGACTTCCGACTTCCACAGCTAATTGTGGTCAATCTGCTACAGCTACATAGTCCACAGGCTGCCTTAAAGTGGAGCTCCACCCAAAAGGGGAAGTTCCGCTTTAAGCTTTTGTCCCCCGCTCTCCATTAAGGATTGGCACCTTTGGGGAGTGGGTACCCAAATTTAACAGGTACCCGCTCCCACTTCCGCTGTGATCACGTAGTCGATTGAAAGAGGAAGTTGTCCCCCCCCACGCTCCCCGTAGTCTTCTGGGACACATGACATGTCCTAGAAGACTACGGGGCCATTCACAAAGCGAAGCGCTTCTTGCACATGCGTAGTGGGCACCCGGCTGTGAAGCCACAAGCTGTCACAGCCGGGTGCCCACACTGAAGATGCCGGTGCCAGGGAGAGAAGATGGCTTGTGAAACCAGGGACAGGTAAGTGTCTGTATTTTAAAAGTCAACAGCTACAGTTTTTGTAGCTGCTGACTTTTATTTATTTATTTTTTTTCAAGTAGAACTCTGCTTTAAGGGGCAGCAGCAGCATAGGCTTTGGAACCCTCCCTGAAGAAGAAAGAACTCCCTATGCAGGTCCTCAAACTATTTATCATCCTCACAGCCACCTTCTGGACACTCCCCTACAGAGATTGGCTAGAGCTTGAAAAATATTCATACTGGTCCCCAGCCCTATATTCTGGAAACTTCTTCCAGGAGCAGAGGGAATCAGTCAAACTCCCAGCCTGTGAAACTCTGAACAGACCAGAATAAACAATCACTGCTCCCTCAACTACAAAAGGAGTAAAAAACTACAATAATCGAATGTTCTTATGACAACACACATTTATAACACAGTACTATTATGATACATTATGAAGCCTATTTCAGTCCTAGTGACAGTCCTTTGTATTCCCTTTTTATTTCCAGGTCAGAGACTTTTCCAAGGTGATATCATGCTTCCGGTGAGTATTGGCTATTGAGTATTATGGATGGTAGAACCTGGAGTCATTGTTAATGGTTGTAAATGGTTGTTACCAGGCTAGACTGCTAAAAGGAAATGATTACACAAGGAAAGCCTTCAAAATATTGAAATATCACTTTGCTGTGCCAGTAGGAAGACTTTAGTGCAAACCTGTATTTAAACAACACAAACAGCGCAAAAAGATATATAGGTTTAGATCACGACATATATGAATAAAATATAAATGATATTAATAAAATTAATATTAATAGAACAAAAAGTCCCACTCCAAAATAAGCAAAAAAACATGTGAAAAAATCCTTAAAAAACTCAGAAAGTCCTCTGTGTTGTTTAGATATTTTTTGGTGTAGGTTTGCACTGATGAACTGCAGCATTTATTTGTTTTATTCCGTTTTAATTTTGGCGCTGGTGATTTATGCTTACAAACCTGTATTTGCCTATTCAGGGCAAAGGAACAAATTTGGTTTGATGTTTCCCTCCGCAGTGGTGTATAGCAGCAGTTCCATTGAGAAGAGTAAAGAAAATACCCAGTACTTTGGAGTATGGAGAAGCATATGTCTCATTTCCATTGCCAGCATCGGTGTTTGGTAAATGGCCCAGTGCTGGCACATGGAGGCAGAAAACAGTCCTCAGCCCTGTGCAAACTTCTTCACTCCAGGTGGCTGAACAAAGAAGGAGGGGAGCAAACGTAATGCTGGAGTATGGGGCCTTAAACTGATTCTGTTGCTTTGCACTGCATGATGAATGCATTTATTTATTTCAGGTACTTATATAGCACCGTCAATTTACACAGCGCTTTACATATATATTGTACATTCACATCAGTCCCTAACCCTCAAGGGGTGTACAATCTAAGGTCCCCAATTCCCATTCATACATGCACATGCTAGGGCCAATTTAGACAGGAGCCACTTAACCTACCAGCATGTCTTTGGAGGGTGGAAGGAAACCAGAGTACCCGGAGGAAACCCACGCAGGCACAGGGAGAACATGCAAACTCCAGGCAGGTGGTGCCATGGTTGGGATTCGAACCAACGACCCTAGTACTGCCAGGAGGAAGTGTTAACCACTTAGCCACTGTGCTGCCCTGTATGGGTTCACTTTAAGAATTTAGATTTAAATTCAGATGCAAAGAACTCCCTCCAGAAAGAGGAAATTACATCTTGGGAATGTTAGGACCTGCACTGTGTTAATCCAGCAGTAAAAAATTCTCCATCCACATAATACCTTGATAAAAATTGTAGTCATCTGCAAAAAAAAAGAGAGCAGTACGTTTAAGGGCACCTTCAGACTAGGGGCGGACTGACCATTTGGAAACTAGGGCACTGCCCGAGTGCCCGGGGTCAGTAGGGAGCCCCATGAGATGCCCCTGGTACCTTTTTCATAGGCTTTTTTGAGTCTGGGCAAGGACACAGGGACCCCATGATCCCCTATTGCCCCATGAGTTGTCAGCCCGCCCGTGCTTCAGACCATTGTGGTCTGTTGTTCCCGTGTTAATGTGGAGTATAGCATGGTTTACCTTGCATTGTGTTAATGTAGCCCAAACAACAAGCATTGTAATCTATTCTGCATTCTAAATTAATGTTACCACAACACACAACGTGCTGCACATTGCAGTACCGTGTAGTAAAAAGTGTTTTACTGAGAATTACCGCAAGATATTGGGCAGAATTATACTCTGCATCGTAATACTGCAATGGGTTTTCATGCATTAAGGTGCAATGTGTTACAGAAGAAGCCTCACTTCCAGTTTTATTAATGTGTTCTCTTACCCAGGAAACATAATACACGTAGTACTTTGTCCCATCTGCTAATGTTATGTCTATGGCTAGCTGCGAGGTCAAACAGGGCACACCTACCTCCATGGCTGACCGACAATGAAGGTAGCAAGGAGATGGTTGCTTTAACAGATGGCACTTTTTCTCCATCTGCAAGCACTTGCCCACTTGCCTGAAACATTTAACTAACAAACTCTTCTCTCCCTGCACTCCTCGTAAGATGATTGGCTTGGGCAAAGTGCTTGGAGATGGAGTAATGTGCAGGCTGTCAAAGCAGCTGTCTCCTTGCTAGCTGTGTTGTCATGTGACTGTGGGAATTGAAGGGAGCACCCCTTGTTGATTGTTTGATCGATCGGCAAACCTTGATCCATTTTGATTTAAAAAATTGAATAAATAGGCTGGAAAAAAATTAGGATCAAATAAAAATTGATCATAAACAGGAAGCCCGGTAAGCAATATGAAAGAAAGCAATCAGATTTTCTTTAGGAGTAAAATCCAACAGGGATTTTGAACCATACCCTCTATCCACAAATGATAAAAAATGCATACACTTTATTGATACCTTGTATCAATACTATTAACATGAAATCTCCACATAGGATTAC
This sequence comes from Staurois parvus, assembly GCF_062004578.1. Lineage (NCBI taxonomy): Eukaryota > Metazoa > Chordata > Amphibia > Anura > Ranidae > Staurois > Staurois parvus. The sequence continues at coordinate 1,008,961 of NW_028318184.1, read as the reverse complement.
ATGACAAGTGACCTTGATTCATGCAGTTAATCTCCCTCTACCTATTAATGACATTACGCTATTAAACAGATCTGAGAATGCTACTGGGTGCCACCATGTTGGATGTAGACTCCAATGAAAAAAGGGCATCCAAGAGGCACTGGGACTTTCCTGTGAGTTTAAACAAAGTAGTGAGAGGGCAAAAACATTTGAAGAGCCCACTGGCTCAGGTTAGGCTGCTCACAACCAACAAGGCTACCCTCCAGTGGGTACCCCAGCAGGTCACCAGAAAAAAACCTGCATATATGGAAGGAGCACCAGGCCAAAAGACACGAGTCTAAATTTATTTATTGATATTGTGTTAAAAGACTGTCAAAGGAACTCCCCCTTCGTCAGGGCTACAACAAACAATAATATCATGTCAATATAATTGTGACTGATAAAATTGTGTGTCTAGTAATCATAAAATATCATGAATAACATACATATACGTTTGTTATGAATATATGCAAAGAAATGAAAATGAAGAGATGAGGAAATATCAGATAGTAACTGATGTGGTGCAGTGGATTCATTTCCAGAATTAACAATAGAATACTCTAGTTTAAAACCAAGCTAGGCTAATACCAAGGGCCAAGCGTAAAAAAACAAAATGCAAACACATGGACCTTTTTTGTTGTCATTAGAAGCACTTGTTGGGCAGAGGTGTCATGTGGTTTGCTGTGTGGACTTAATGGCTCTGGAATCAATTTTATTTGGCCTAGACAACGGTGCATGAATCATATTAAAATATGTTTTTTTTCCTTCCAGCGTGAGAGGAATGCTCTGAGGAATGATTCCTATCGGTGGAAGTTCCCCATTCCATACATATTGGCCGACAATCTGGGTAATCTCTTAATTTATCTTTTTTTTATATCTATCTTTTTTTAAATCTATACCGCATATTTCTTCAACCAGGTGTACTAAATTGTACACCCATGCAAAGACCATGTTTGCCCTCACTGGATGCAGATGTGTTCTGTGCATACCTATGCAGGTAGTCCCATTCATGTCTGTTGGGTGACAGAGGCTCCACAGACATGCATTGGTGTTGGTGCATGACCTCAAACCCATATTCATGAAAAACCCACACGGATGTCAGACTAGGATCAGCAGCTGTGTTCGTGCAGCCGTTGTGTCCCAACCCACAATGAAGAAAATATATTTGAAATATATTTTAAAAATTTTCTTCCCAAATATATTGACATATATTTGAAATGCTACAGTTTCAGCCATGTTCAATATATTACAAAATATATTTCAATAAATAAATAATAATAATAAAAAAAAATAAAATTTATATATATATATATATATATATATATATATATATATATATATATATATATACTGCATGTTGAAATGCGTATTTATTACAAAATATATGAAAAATATTTTTAAAAATACATTTAAAATATACGGTATGTCTTTAAAAATACAAATCCACATTTTTTTAATACATTTACGAATATATGTAAATGACTTTTTTATATTTTAAAAAAAATCTGAAGAATATATTAGAAAAAAAATGTAAATATATTTTTTTTAAATATATTCTTCAGATTTTTTTTTTTAAATATATTGAATATGGCCAAAATATATGGCTAAATATTTGGGAAAAATATTTGGTTAGAATATTTTTAAAATATATTTCAAATATATTTACTTCCATGTAGGTTGCACAGACACAGCTGCTGATCCTAATTTCACATTTGTGTGGGTTTTCCCGAATGCAAACAGTGTGGGTTTGAGGTCAGGCACCCACACCAATGCGTGTCTGTGGAGCCTCTGTGACCCAACAGACATGAATGGGACTGCCTGCGCACAGATGCACGGAATACCTTTGCATCCAATTTAGGAAAACAAGGCCCTCGCATGGGTTGAGCAAATCTGCTAGGGTTTGATTCACCAAGGGCAAACCCAAATCCCATCAATATCTAGGGGGGGGCATATCCTCTTATTTAATTCTGGCAATTTGTAATGCTGAAAGGATAAGTTTTGCAGGTAACAAAATGTGCATTTATTATTTTTCATTTTGGAGCCTGTAAAGCATTGCACCAGTGATTAGCAGATTGCTGGTTTCATGCAGGTCTCCAGCAGATTGTCACTTTAATCTGTCTGTATGAGCAGACAGTACACTGACAGGAAGACTGAATGAACTCCCACAGCGCTCAACAGCGACATGGTAATTCATTGAAAATTACAAGCTGATATCCGCAGAGGATGTTGGTACTTGTAGTTCATTCATTGACAGAACTCTGGACAGGAGTTTGCTGAGACTGTCCATGTTCCTGCTGGTTTGTATCAAACTATCATTAAAGTGACACTAAACCTAAAAACATGTTTTACCTTAATTCATTCCTTGCAATAAGGTAAAAAATACTTTTTGGGGAAGAGAGGGGAGAATAGATCCAGTGCGGTGCAAGGCTGCAACTCTTCCCCCTCTCTTCCTTTTCACATGGGACTCGAGCCGTTGGCTCCTGCTGCTGTCAATTAAATGCAATGAAGAGGAAGTGGGGGGGGGGGGGCTAAGCCCTGATGTGTGTGTCTATGGTGTGTGGCTCCATAGACACAGCTCGGGAACGAGCAGGTACTGTGTGCCCCCATAGCAAACAGCCTAAACGGATACAGATAGGGGTTTTGCTGCAAAAATTGAGTGAAGCAAATGACACAGCAGTGTAAAAATAGTCAGCAGCGGGACAATTGTAAATAGCAAGGCTAGGCCCAAATTTATTAGAGAAAAAGAGCACGAATTGGGACTTTACTATCAGAATTAAGATACCTAATTTTTTTTCTTTCCACCGCTGCAATTTGCTATGGATGGAATGGCAGCTAAAAATTACCGCTGACCTCAAATCAACCATAAATAGACAAAACAAAAACATCAATAAGAACAAAAAAGGCCAACAAAGAGGGTTTCTCCAAAGGGGGCTTATTTGCCAGAAGTTCTCACTATACAGTTTGTCACTTTTCCCTATCCTTTCCCTACAACAGCTTCCAGTACACTGATAGTTTGGCTACTCTGTCCCCCCCCCCCACACACACACACCCACCTATTATAGTAAGGAGATTGCCTTATTCAGAATTAAAATTAAAATGAATTCAGTAAATTTACTGGGACCATAAATCTCAAATCTGCAGGATTCATCTCAAACTCATAATAGCAGTGAATCCAAGCTTCTTACAGCCTCATACCCAGGGCGGACAGACCATTTGGAAACTTGGGCACTGCCCGAGGGTCCGGGGTCAGTAGGGGGCCCCATGAGATGCCCCTGGTACCTTTTTCATAGGCTTTTTTGAGTTTGGGCAAGGCACAGGGGCCCCATGATCCACTATTTCCCGGGGGCCCCATGAGTTGTCAGTCCGCCCCTGCTCATAACTGTATATCTGTAGTGAGATCTAAGGTTCTGCTGCCTGTCAGGGATTAGAGTGAGAATTGTTCTTCTTGCTGGTGGCTCTGTTATGAGAAAACAAGCCTTGCCTCTAGCAAGATGACCCTCCTCACACAGAGATGCAGTGCAGAACAAGGTATAGTACAGCAGTAATGTGGAAAGATCTGATGTAGTTGCACCACATGCAATACTGGTTGTGAGAAAAATGAGGCCTGACGAACCCCAAATTGAATGGGGAGAATGTGGATTCGTACAGAATACAGCGCCTCCCTCATTTTTCTAAAATTTGTTCAAACAATCAGATTTAGATCTTGTGTGTGGGAAAAGACAAAGTTTCAACACACATCTCCTATAACCTATACCAGAACACAGGTCAGTTTAAAAGCAAATTGCAACAACAGAAAACAGTCCATCATAAATGCCATTAAACTTAATTAGTAGAAAGTTGTAAACCCCATTAGCAGGATGTCTCTTAATCTAGAGCCACATCCAGTCTATTTTTTTGAACTACACAAAGGTATGTTTTACCAAAACCCATAAAACCTGCTGTAATAAAATAACATTAATATAAAGTGATTATATGTGTATAAGGTGGATGTGGTAAATTACCCCCTCATAAGGAAAATATGTATAAGATCCAGAGTATGTTTTTTTTTTAAATCCAATAATTTTTTATTCGAAAACCGGGCATTTTCATAAACTATTAAACAACATCTGGTGATCCACGAAAGGACAAAAAGAAATAAACTGGTCGAAAAAAACCAGAGCTACCAACACAAACTCTAAGTGTATCCATAATCTGGCATCGGAAGGTCTCATCAATGACTGTCTCACAGGACAGGAGCATTGTATGTAAATACAGCCAATAAGACACGTACCTCAGGCATTTGTACAATAAACAAAGTAGAATGAAATGGTGGATACCCAAGAAAAAGTAGCCAAAAACTAAGAATAAACATGAAAAACACATAACGAATAAAAAGGTAAACCAAACTGTGATGGTGTTGTCACTGCATGCAATAACCATTGACATTTCCTAAAATTATCATATATTTGAACTAGCACCTAAGAAGTATCTTGCAGTCAGAAGCAGTAGTTAGGGTCTCATGTCAAGCTAGCATGATATATAAGATCATACAATACTAGAAGGCACATCTCTGCTCAGTAATCTATCTTTAACCAAGTGGAAGGGAGCCAGGCCAAGGGTACCCAACCAGGTCTCCCAAAATTTCAGAAATTTACCAGGACTGGCTCTGAGTTGATAGACCATCTTCTCCCTTGATATCCACATTATGTTTAATGTCTATCAAATCGTGATTTTATTCTATGCAATAACATGTTGGTTGTCAGACTGTAAACCACCCTCAATGCCAATTTTCTAACTATATGCCAACACATTATAGCACAAAAAAGACCAAGTGGTCCATTAAGTGTGTCCCATTTTTTAAATTTATATATATATATATATATATATATATATATATATACATATATATATATATATATTTTTTTTTTTTTTGTTTTGTTTTTGTAACTTTTTTTTTGTCTGAGTATAAATCTTTGTCTCAAGCATGTCTGAATTAACTGATTACCTTCCTCTGCTGTAAGTCTATTCCAAGCATCAACTGCTCCTTTTGTAAAATAATACGTGAATACCCCTCAGCATGCCCCTTTAGCACATCACTCTCTGGCTGCCTTTTTTTGGACACAGTTTCCACAGTTCAGTCCCTCTTTAATGAACTGAGTCTCATTAATATTTTATTTTTCATTTCAGACCTAAATGCTAAGGGAGCTATTCTGAAGGTTTTTGAGATGTTTCGTCTGAAGTCTTGTGTAGATTTTAAACCCTATACAGGAGAACAAACATTTATTCATTTCCAGAAATTTGGAGGGTAAGTCACCAAACCAGAAAGAGTGCTGATATTATACATTTGTAATCCACTTTCTTTTATATGTATTTCCTCTTTCACTGTACAGATTCCTAAGTAATGCTGAACCTAACAATCTATTGCCCTTTTTCTCATTTATACTCTGAGGCAGCCTATCTTGACCTTCAGGAAATACATGGAACAGTCATGTGCAAGTTTACAAGGGTATGGCAGAGCTCAGCCATTAACCTGCATGGCAGTTTGTGCATGGCATGTGCTGCGGGAAAGCACACAAACATTCATAAGAAAATTCTTAGGAAAGTTTGTATGAACATTTCAGAACATTTGAATGTCATTTGAGAGTAGTTTAAGATTCACTGTTAGAAATTCATACATTTTAAAAAAAATTCCATCTTGCTCCTTCAAATTTATTTATCACTGCAGTTGAAAAGGAACATCGAACTGATGCCATTAACCACTTGCCGCCCAGCCACCGCATATAAACGGTGGCTGGGCGGCAAAAGCACGTTTTAAAACGGCTGTCTTCAAAACAGGTAGGGGGCGCGCACGAGGCGCGCGCCCGCCCTCCCTGTCCCGCGGGTGTCAACAGCGGGTGTCAGCCGACGGGTCATGGCCGGTTTTTACCGGCCGTTTTCCCGCGATTGACGGTGATTGCTGACACAGAGCAGGGCTGCATTGTTTACACACAGCCCTGTTCTGTGTCAGTTCTCTGACAGCTTGTGAGAAGCTGCAGAGTTTATCTCCCTTGATCAGCTCCCCCCTCCCTCCCCCGTCCAGTACACACCCCCGCCCCCTAGTAAAACACTCCCCTTACACTGCAAATTCTAAAAATGTTAACCCCTTACTCCCCAGTGACATTAGTACAGTTTCAGTGTTTTTTTTTCACTGATCACTGTATTGGTGTCACTGGGGATGTCAGTGACCCCAAGTCAGTTCCCCCCCCCAGTGTCAAAATGTCCACCGCAGTCCCGCAGTCCTGCAATAAGTCGCTGGTCGCCGTCATATGTCGCTGATTGCCGCCAAAAGTCGCTGATCGGCGCCATTATTAGTATAAATAAAAATTAAAAATCCCAGTATCTTTCCCGCCATTTGTAAACGCTATAACTTTCACGTAAACCAATTAATTTACACGTATTGGGATTTTTTTTAGCAAAGACATGTCGCAGAATGCATTTTGGCAGAAATTTATGACTAAATTTGATTTTTGCATTTTTTTTTACTGGACATGTTTTATAGCAAAAAGTCCAAAATATTGTTTTTTTTTCTCAAAATTGTCAGCATTTTTTTTTTTATAGCGCAAAAAATAAAAAGTGCACAGGCGATCAAATACCACCGAAAGAAAGCTCAATTTGTGGGGAAAAAAGGATGTAAATTTCATTTATGTACCATATTGCATGACCGCGCAATTGTCCATTAAACTAGCGCAGCGCTGTATAGCAGAAAAATGGCGTAAATTGCAGTATTTATACCATAGTTTGTAGACGCTATAACTTCCACACAAAGCAATCAATATACACTTATTGGGATTTTTTTACCAAAAACATGGAGCAGAATACATTTTGGCCTAAATTTATAACCAACTTTGAGTTTACTATATATTTTTTATAGCTGAAAGTAAAAAATATTGTTTTTCTTCAAAATTTTTGGCCTTTTTTTGTTTATAGTGTGAAAAATAAAAAGCGCACAGGTGATCAAATTACACCGAAAGAAAGCTCTATTTGTGTGAAAAAAGGACGTAAATTTCCTTTGGGTGCAGCATTGCATGACCGCGCAATTATCAGTTGAATTAGTGCAGCGCCAAGTAGCAAAAAGAGGCCTGGTCAGGAAGGGGGGTAAATCCTCAGGAGCTCAAGTGGTTAATGGATAGAAAAAACAAAGGACATTTTTACAACATCCTTACAATGGAAATTGTTGAACTAAATACTACTAGTGTATACCCAGCTTTACAATCCCCTTTACAGCAGAACTCAAGTATTGTGAGTGCAAGAGTGAAGCATTGGGAGCCAATCAGGTGTGCTTCATGCATATGTGCTGACAAGGAACAAGCCGATAGGAGGAGAGAGCAAAGTGAGCATATGGGTAACAGCCTGCTGGTATTGTTTTACTATGTAAAAATCAACAGGCAGTGGGTGAAATGATGACACTATTATATGTCTCTTTTCCTAACTGTAACAGTGAAAGTAATGTCATCGTCATGGCGGTGTATATTACTAAACTGAATGGACAGAAAATGCAAATCCTTTTTATGACCAAAACATCATTGTCATATGCATTTCATCTGTGTATTTAGAAGTTCAGCTTTAAACCAGTTATTGGGGGTTTACCAGTTTATGGGGTTATGCCACAAAAGCAAGCTCGTGCTTTCCTGGCTTCTCTGCTTCTCTGTTTGTCTGCCCCAAGGTAACTGTGCCAATCAAAGATCAAAGATCAACAGGAACATGGGATTGCAGACCACATCCCCACCCCTCATGACCAGAACATTCCCCAAATAAGACCATTAAGAAAGAAACCATTAGGAAGATTATGGCGACTAATGGCTGCGGCACTTTATTGGTGTTACACAAAATAAATCATGTACATACTACAATAACCAATCAAGAGATTCAACATGTAAAATATAATAAAACACCTTCTTCTGGCTCAGCTATTGGAACTCGAGCCATCACATAAAACATCTGCACTTCTGAAAACGCCCCCCGTGCGCACGACAAAAAAGGGGGGGAGGGGAGCTCTTCTGCTTGCAGGCTGGCCACTGATCCAAATGATCCAGGTGCCCCTTATATCCCGTCCGCCATTGCTCCAGAAACTTCTGTGACTCCCAATTGGATCCCAGGAATTCTGCTTAACAAAATTTAAAGGGGCCAACACCAAATTTCCCCACACGTGACAAACCCACCATTTACAACTACAAACAAGCCCGTTTGAGAGGGGAGGGGCAGGGGGCGGCCGCAATCCCACGAAAGTGATCCCAAAGGTTTGTGCCCACTTTTGCCATTCTCTTCAACTTTGATCACTGTTAAGATTTCTGGTGGCAATATCTCTTCACCTGAGTCCCAGAGAGACAGATATCAGACAAATCAGTTGTGCAAAATGTCAATATTGCTACTCCTAGGTACTTCTATTGTCAGTCCAGGTCTGTTCTATAGCATGTCTGTATAGGTAGTCACTAGATATGTCACTTGTGTTCCCCTAGTGCAGGGGTAGGCAACCTGAGAGCCGCAGGACTACAAGCTCCATCATGCCTCTGCAAGTCATAGCTGTAACTGACAGTATTGTAATCTTTGCAATGCCTCATGGGAAATGTAGTTCCACAACAGCTAGAGAGCCACAGGTTGCCTACCCCTGCCCTAGTGCAATCATGTGTACATGAAAGATATTTGTTTTCCCTAGATGCTGGTCCTACGTCGGTGACTTTGGAGTTGGTCAGAACCTTTCTATTGGAAGTGGATGTGACCATAAGGCCGTTATAGAACATGAGCTCCTACATGCGCTGGGATTCTACCATGAGCAGTCCAGAACTGATCGCGATGATTACGTAGAGATCTGGTGGGATGAAATCACTGATGGTCAGTTTATATAATACCTATGATATTAACAAAAACATTAAAGGATATCTATGTCCTCTCTCTGCAAGAGTAGAATATGTAAATACTTACAATACTCATGACTACATCTCTACTTCACAAGTTCATCTCCTAAACCTTTTGTTCTAGGTTAGGGAACAGCTAGAACCCTTGCTAGTTTTTTTTTTTTTGTATGTTTTTTTGCTGTCTTTTGTTTCAGTCAGACAGGACAGGAAATGTGGGGCAAATCTCCCAACAACAGCATAACAATGGTAAAGCACTTTGGGGTCCATTTTAAAAAAAAATGCTGTGCTAATGCCTCAGAATTTACAGAGCCATTTCAAATAATTCCCATAATGTGTCTAATACTATGACTTTCCACTCCATCTAGTGGCCACAATGCAGGATTTTTATGATTGAGGTATTTCAGGAAAATACCTCATCATGGCCACCAGATGGAAGTGACGTTCATAGGAAATATTTAAAATAAAGTGAACAGTTCTACTACCTCCTCTTTACCACTAAATAAATCTATGGTGTAAAAATTATTCTAAAGTGCAATTGTGCATCATATAACCAATAATAAATACATATAAATTATATAAATACAGAAAAAATATGCAATACTGATAATTATTAATAAAGTGTCCCATATATGGGACTTTATTCATATTTATCAGTATTTATTGCATTGATTTTTTTTTTTTTTTACAATTCACATATTTTTCTGTATTTATATGATTTGTTTGTATTTATGATTGGTTATATAATGCACGGGGTGGCACAGTGGCTTAGTGGTTAGCCATTCTGCCTTGCAGTAATTGGGTCATGGGTTCAATTCCCAACCATGGTGCCTCCTGCATGGAGTTTCCATGTTCTCCCTGTGTTCGCATGGGTTTCCTCCAGGTACTCCAGTTTCCTCCCACATTCCAAAGACATGCTGGTAGGTTAATTGGCTCCTGTCTAAATTGTCCTAGTTTCATCCCTGGCCATGTGGGATCTTCTGCATGGTAGGGGTTGGGGAAAGACCTGACAACCTACCCTGTAAAAATAATTGCTAAGAGAATTCATGGAAGAAGTCGCTTGCGAGTGACGGTCCATGCAATCATCAAGGGTCGGATACAACTGAATGGATAGATATAATGCACAATTGCGCTTTAGAATAATGTTTACACCATAGATATATTTAGTGGTAAAAAGGAGGTAGTAGCGCTGTTCACTTTATATAAATATATTTATTTTGGTGGTGTTGAAATCAAATAGGATAACAGCTGCACCTTAGATTAGACCCACTGTGGCGCAGTTCTAATTGCTTTGTATAGATCATAGGAAATACATGTCAGACACAATACAGGGATTATTTGCGATGGGTGTATGAATGCTGAGGCATTCCGATAGCATTTTTTTAATATACATAGACCCCTTTTTTATTTGTAGGGTAGGAAAATGTTAGAACTTTTGTTAGATTTTTGATGCTGTCTGTGTCCCCATTTGAAAGATTTTCTCTTGCTTGATACCAGCAGAGCAAGTTAAATTTCCTGAACAAGGATACTGGCTTTCTATTTTGCAGTGCTGCATGATGTTTGTTCCTTCTCACAATTGGTGACTTAAAAACAATGCTCTTCCTGTGTGGCTGATTAAAGTGATTTAAAGTGTGACTGATTAAACTAAAGTGTTTCTAAACCCACAACAGTAAAATCAGTCTGTATATGCAGTAAAGCATGCTTGTTATTCTCACTGTGGAACCTAAGGGGTTAATCCTCTGCATTGTGTAAAAAGGCTGTTTGATGCTGTCTTCTCTGATCCTCCCCCTTTTCCAGTGTCCTCCTCTTATCTCCTGATAAGCCATATCATATGGAGACACTCTGCACATGCTCAGTTTGGTGTGCATTGCTAGAGAGGTTTTTTTTTCTGGGGAGAGTGCAAGTGATCAGCACAGGGCCAATTAGCACTGTCCAGACAGAGGATAGGGGTTCTTTATCCTCCTAGAGCACAATGAAGACTCCTCCTACAATCTTTAACATATGCTCTGCTGGACACTGATAGAAGTCACAAGACTGCTATAACTGCTGATGAGAAAAGGTATTTAGCAGTTTATATTTAATAAATAATTGCACTTCCATGTTCTGCATACTGTGGGAAACCAGATATAGTGAATAAAGAGCCCTGCGTTTAGTAATACTTTAAATTGTTAAGCAGTTGACTTTAGTAAAGCCAGTAGAATACAGAACACCCTCTAGTGGATAACTGGCAATTAAAAAATGTTGGTACAATAGCAAAAATATGGAAGAACAAACAAAAAAAGCACACAGAATGCAATATTACTTAACCCCTTCCCGCCGGCGCCTCCCCTGTAAGAGTTTCAGACGCCGGGAGGCGGGGAGGGTGGGGCATGGTTTAGGGATCATGTGACCGCCGTGATGCGTTGTCATGGCGGTCACATGATCGGGAAAGGTCCCGATCGAAAGAGCAGACCGGGACCTTTCCGTGAGTACCGGACATGTGTGCTGGGAGTGCGCAGGGCACGCTCTCGACACATATGTTTTTTGTTACATGAACGCAAATGTGCGGCCGCTCGGTGTCTAGGCCCAGACGCCGGGAGGCCGCACATTTGTGTGCGGACGGCGTAAAGGGGTTAAAAACATAGTATGTCTGCATTGAAGATTCACTATACTTTTAATTTTTAAATAATGTACATGTGAAAAATATTTGCCAATTCAGTAAATTTGCTCCTCAGCATATTGTTCCATGTAGAATTGAAGACAACAGGGAAAAAATGATCAAAAATTATGGTTTTTGCATCCTTTTATTGTTATTAATGAGGAAGGAAGCTGTATGTTGAAAAAAAAAATATTGCTCCCAATGAAGAGAGGTTCATTTGAAATATTTGGGTGGCAGGTTAAATCGCTTTCCTGATTATTTAGTAGATGTGTGTTGCCAATCTGATCACCCAATAGTTTGCTTACAATTTTAGGGATCCTCATGGGCAGTACCACATGGAAAAGGCTGGACAAGATAAGGAGGGTGGATTGATATCACCACCTGTGATTCCGGCTCAACCCCTTTGTGCAGTTTAATTTGCCCATACCAACAAATTTGCCAATAAACATTTGAAATACTTGGTTTTCTCTTTCATTCAGAATGTATCTGTTAATTTTGATGTTGACTTTTACAGGAATGGCACACAACTTCAACACATACGATGACAATTACATCACTGATCTGAACACTCCATATGACTATGAGTCCGTTATGCATTACGGTCCCTTCTCTTTCAACAAAAACTCCAGTGTCCCAACCATTACTGCCAAAATCCCAGCCTTCAATGACATCATTGGACAACGCCTGGACTTCTCACAGATAGACCTGGAGCGCCTCAACCGGATGTACAGCTGTAGTACGTAGCAATAATATAAAAGAGATATATAATATATACTATATAATTTCAGATTGTGTTCTGGGATATGTTAATATGAAGACCTTGTTGGCTTTTGACTAGGGGTTGGAAGGTCCAGCTAAATTACTACATGCCAGTTACCTTTTCTTATTTATTTCCTATTTGGACATTTGTGAGTAAATTCATTAAAAATTAAACTGTCAGTGAAGGTGGTCAGTGTCTACTAATTGGAGTAAAAGATTCTCTTTTCTTTCTCCCCTTTTTCTTTTTCTGGGCCATGAGGATAAGTGATAGATGATCACATATGACAGCAAATATGTAGTAGTGCCTTCACACTTTAGCTTTTTCAAAAATAGCCATGTACATTATACAGGTGTTCCTTGAGAATCCAGATGTCTAAATACAGGGTTAACTGTATATTTCAAGTGTAAAATTTTACTTTTTTTCAAGTGTAAAAGTTAATTTATCAAGGTTATTAAGGGCAGGTCTGCCCGGTTTTAATTCACTAAGGGTTTGGCAAATTTCAGTCAAAATTCAGTAAACCTGAACTTAGAGGCAAATCCCATTAAGGTCTATGTGGGACGGAGGTTGGTGGATCTTCTTTTTACAATCTGGCATTCCGGCCCTTTTTAGGGCTAATAGAAAAACAGCTGTCAAATAAGACATGGGAAGCTGGGCACTGCTATAAGGGAACATACTAACAGCGGGAATAGGGTCTTTTCATATGCCTTTAAGGGCAACATAGAAAATACACAATTCCTTTAAAGTGGACGTTAAGGCAAAACCTAACTAAGGCTAAACCTACTCCCACCCCCATTCTAAGGCTTTTCTATCTAACCCTGTAAAGAAAAGATCTGTATACTTACCTATTCTGAAACCACTCCTGTCCAGTTCCAGGATCAGCTGTCAGTGGTGGCTTCTATATAGAGGAAGTCTATAAGTGACATCTCCTCCTAGGCATTCCCATCCATTGTCTGCAATCTCTCCTCTACACAGAAGCCGCTGCTGGAGACCGGACTGTAGGAGCTTCACAATAGGTAAGTACACAAATCTTTTATTTACAGGGTTAGATAGAATAGGCTTAGACTGGGGATGGAAAGAGGTTTAGCCTTAGATTTTGCCTGAACTTTCACTTTAAATAACAAACCTGGGGGATACCTTAAAGCTGTACGTGGTATTACAGAACAGTTTGTTTTTCATGGACAGTCTCACCAACATCATACGCTGGAAGCACATATTTGGCTGTGGAATTTTATTTTTCCTTTTACAATTAGCTTGGTTTACATAGAACAATCAGCACCTCAATCTGCTTTATTTCAGTTTTATAAGAAAAAGCTTTCTTCAGGTAGCTTTAGCAGTGACACATGCTCTTTCATCCAGCAACGTAAAATTAGCCAACAGCAAGATCTTTATAATGAAGAAGGCTTGGCCAAAATTTACAATGTATAAGAGAAGGCTACAGTCAGATTCTTTACTTCATAAATTAAGAGACAGCAGATGGTCCAGCAGTGTAAAATTGGCCTGCAGCAAGACAATCTTAAATAGCAAGGCTAAGCCTAAATGTACTAGAGACAATATGTCACATACTTGATAGGATAATGAAATGACGCAGTTGGCCTCACTTGTGTCACTAGCCCTGACCCCGCTGGAAGTGGAACAGAGGGTGCCGAGGGACCAGGGGAACAAGAGTGCCAGCAGGTGTTGCCTGAAGAGCTTGCAGTTGGAGTCCTGAAGAGACTGGCGAACCACCGGTTCAGGAACAGTAGTGATGTTTTGGAATCCCACCTGAGTTAAAAGGGCATTTCACTTACACAACAGGTTCAGGATAAGTGACGTGACAGATCTCCCAGCTGACTTGAAGCAAGAACAGTTTATGGTGTGCAGAGCTGGTATGGTAGATTGCCAGGTGGGCACTCGAGCAGGACAGGAAGCTGGGATCAGAGACAGGATCAAGGTCATAGGAATAGCCAAGGTCATCAACAGGCGGACAGTGAGGTACCAAATCATGAGCAAGCCGAAGTCAGAAACAGAGGAACAGGAAGTCAGGAACAGGAACTAGCAACAAGGCAGGATTGGAATCAGAAGTCAGGTCAGGAACAAGCCGGGTCAGCAACAAGGGGATCATACAAGAATACAGCAGGACACAGGGAAATAGCTGAAGACCAGTCAACACTAAGCACAGGCAGAAGCATCCTTTAAATAGTCCGTCTGGCGCCAATATTCACTGTGCGTGTTCCTGTCGCACATTTCTGTGCGCATGCGAACATCTGGTCACTATTCTGCGGAGATTGCTGTGCGCATGCGGATTTCTATTAGCCAGCCGTCTCACAGGAATTCCCTTACACAATAGCTTTTAGGGGTTATAAAGCCATTTATTGGGAAAATTGATTGTCTACATTTGTGATATTCATCTTCCTGAACTGACCATATTCAGCAGAAAATAATAATGTGATAAAATAGCAACAAAGGTTAAATAATTCAATAAGTAATAATTAAAAAGTTAAATAATTTAATAATTCTTAGTGAATGCATAATGATATTGATAACGATATTGTTGCAGAAATGTATAATGAACACAGAATCAATTCCCGTTAATGTGTATCGTTTATTTGCAGCTGCTCCACTCATTCTCCTGGATCAGTGTTCCTTTGAATTCATCAACATCTGTGGAATGGTCCAGGGTACCACGGACGATGCAGATTGGATCCATGAACTCAGCGTTCCCGGGGTTTCTGGGGATCATACCTTGGCAGGACGCTGCAGAGGTAATAAATTCCAATAGGAAACTGCTGACACTACTATGTGTGACCCATAAGAGCATGGTTCTTGTGCAAAGGCCACGTGTTATCATTTAACAACGGGCATAAACACATATTCTACATTGATTGCTCTTGGCAAGGGTCATTTGCCTTGTTTGTTCCAGTTAGATTTTCGGGGAAAGAATGTACTATGATTTGCTCCCAAACTTGATCTAAACTTGTTTACATTGCTGGCACTTGAAAGTGGACTATGAACTTGCCTGTTATACTGAAGACCAGAGAAATTCCTAGAAGGAGATAAGAGTTTAAGTGTATCATGGTTAAAGCTGAACTCAAGCAAGATATGGAAAAGACATATTATTGCAGCTCTGTTCACTAACACATCATGTGTTCATTTTGAATACAAGCAGTGCAAGTAGTTAAATTTGAACTGGTGTCAGGCTCTTGCAGTCTTTGCACAGTGGAGCTTATATCAGGACAGGCAGAAGGAGCCAGTGAGTTGTGCTGAAATGCTTGTGATAGCAAGGGGCATGTTGATAGGAGCAAAGAGCAGAGTGACAGTGACATGAATTCACCACTGTGCTGCTTCTACTTTCACTGTCTACATGCTGGGGTAGGGACAATACCTGGAGGTGTTGCTTGACTGCAGAAGAGACAAATCAGGCCTCCCACTATGACAGTCAGGGCTGTGATGTGTAAATCTCACAATTGGATGGACAGAAATTTGAATCTCTTGCCAGGTAAAAAAGATCCTTTATATATGCAGGTTACCAGTCTATTAAGCTGTTTACCTGGAGTTCAGCTTTAAAAGTCAAAAATCATTGCATTGTCTAGGAAGGTCCAGGTGGATCACAAACAATACAAAATTAACTTGTTCAGGACTAGCATTCCTTCTTTAATTCAGCCATAGCCAGCGTGACTCCAATCAGCCCTGAGCTTACAAAGGGACCTTTAATAGATTTAAAAGTAAACACAATGGGGTGGATTTCCTAAAGGCAAATAGTCTGTACACTTTGCAAGTGCAGTTGCACTGATTTTCCCCAGAGCTTAGTAAATGTGTTAAAGCTCTCTGGACTTCCATCATTCAATCATATGCAAGCAAAAATTTAGTTTTTTTTAAATTTTCCTTCCTTATTGGGTATTATTTGCAAAGTGAATTTTACCACATTTACTAAGCTCTGGGGAAAATCAGTGCAATTGCTCGTGCAAAGTGTACAGACTATTTGCCTTTAGGAAATCCATCTCAATGGGTATGATTTACTAATGGCAATTGGGTTGGAGGGGTATTTGCACTTTACATATTCTTAAGGTAAATTTGCAGACAGCTGCAAAGAAATGTAACAGCACCATGGGAAATGATTGTGTATCTGAAGCATTTGTTACTAAAGTGGCCCAATCGCTGCTCCAAACAGTCATATCGCTTACTGTTATCAGGTGTATAGGACGCTGAGGATGGATGGGTGTTATGTTTCTCAATATATTTGGGTTGTATATAGACAGGGATGCCCATTGTCCCCATTGCTGTATGTTATATCACTAGAACCACTATTGTCAACAATAAGGCTGAATAGAGACGTAAAGGGAATCCTGATAGGAGATACAGAACATAAAGTTGCTGCTTTCGCAGACGACTTGTTGTTCTATGTAGGAAACCCCAGGATAACACTTCCAAACTTAATGAAGTCACTAAAGGAGTACGGAGAACTATCAAATTTAAAGATAAATCCAACAAAAACGGAGATTCTAAATATAAACATCTTAAAAAACGAAAAAGAAAGGATACAAAAAGAATTTCCCTTTAAATGGAAAGACAGGGATATAAAATATCTAGGAGTAAAACTTACAGCCTCACATAAACATCTATATAAACTAAACTATATTTCATTGATTAATGAGATTAGAGACGAATTAAAAAGATTGGAGGGAGGAACCCCGACAGGGATGGGCCGTATTAATGTGGTAAAAATGGTAATAGTACCAAAAATCATATATAGATATCAAATGATCCCAATTAAACTCCCAGAGATTTTCTTTAAAATAATTAAGAAACTGATAACAAGATACATATGGAGGAATAAAAAACCAAGACTGTCATACGAACTGCTAAGTAGGAGGAAAGAAAGAGGGGGTTTAGGGCTCCCAGACTTTAAAAGATATTACAAAGCGGTAATATTGTCAAGAACCATAGATTGGATATTTAATAATAAAAAAAGCTCGGTGAGAATAGAGAATGAACTTAACGGAATAGATTTGGGAAGAATGATATGGGTGCCAACACAATATAGGGGTTTAAATGACAAATACATACACTTTGAATGTTTTAAAGATTTGGGATAACTTACACAGAAGTATGAAATGGACTTTTAATTCCACACTGATTCCACTAAAAAATACAGAGTTTTTCCCCCCAGGCAGAGAAGAAATAGGAGGGAAGTGGTTTAAAAAAGATAAGGTGCAATTGGCAGATATCTTGGTGGGAGATGAAATAGGAGCATTTGGTGAATTGAAAAAAAAAGAGGGAGAGATTTTCACTAAATTAGACGAATGGCGGTATTTCCAATTGAGGTGTTTTGTTAGAAGTCTGCCAAGACCTTTAAGGACAAGAGACAATTGGAACTTGTTCGAAAAGATATTGGGAACACAAGGTGATGGGAAACACGGGATTGCTAGAATTTATAAAATACTCACTGAACTAGACACAAACACGAAGCCAACATATATAACAAAATGGGAAATGGATATGGGAGTGGTGATAGATGAGGAAAAGCAGAGGAGAATGTATAGATTAACTCACGAAAATGTCTCTATGAGAGAAGTAGAGATGAACTATAAGTGTTTGACAAGATGACACATTTCACCAACAGTAGAAAATAAGATGTGTGGAGAGAGTACACCGTTGTGTTGGAGGGGATGTGGAGGGGATGTGGAGAAATAGGCACAATATACCATATATGGTGGGGATGCCCAAAAATCCAGATATTCTGGAAAACAATAATACACTTAATAAGAAAATTGACAGAAATAGACATAAATCTAGATCCAGAAGTATGCATCTTGCACATCACGGATATAACGGTAAATAAATATAAAAAATCAGGGATATGGTACTATATAAATGCTGCAAAAGCCCTGATACCCAAGTTCTGGCGGCGAATAGAGGCACCAAAGGAAGAGGACTGGATTGAAAGAGTCGAGCAGATTAAAAAGATGGAAAGGTTGTGCCATACCCAAGAAGATAAGATGGAGGCTTACTATGGGAAATGGGAGAACTGGGAAAAAGCTAGATTATATATGAGGTATAGGAAAGAATAAAGATAACAACAGAAAAATTCCACTTGCTGATATAAGAAGACGCAGAGAAAAGGTAGAATAGGTAGAGGGGATACGGGGTGGGGGGTGGAGGTGGGGGGGAAAGGTAGCATAGAGTATATAAAGTAGAAATGTTGGTTAATATAATACTATAGAATATATTTTTATATATATATATTTATATTGTGATGATGAAATGTAATTAAAATGGAAAATTAATAAATATTTAAATTATAAAAAAAAAATATATATTTGGGTTGTGGTCCCTTTAAGGGGGACTGGTGTACTCAGGGTTCTCACCCGTGTAGGGTGAGAGATTCCAGAAGAGTTTGATCATAGACTTAAAGTCTATTTGTGTTAATAATTGTCTATTTGGGATTCAGAATTTTGGAGGTTCTTATTCGGGTGAGAACGAAACTACACCCCTGAATACATGGGCTCTGGACCCGAATGGATTAAGATTACCTCCAGGAAGCAGCACTTAAAGCGGAGTTTGACCCAAAAAGGAAAGTTCCGCTTTAAGTCTTTGTCCCCCACTCCCCATTAGGATTGGCACCTTTGAGGAGTGGGGGGGGGGAGCGGGTACCGGAATTTGAATGGTAACTGCTCCCACTTCCTCTGTGATCGCCTAGGCGATCGGAAGCGTAAGTTGTCCTCCCTCCCTGTAGTCTTCTGGGACACGTGACAAGTCCCAGAAGCGCTTCTTGCTCATGCACAGTGGGCACCTGGCTGTGAAGCCGCAAGCTGTCACAGTCGGGTACCCACAATGAAGATGCCAGTGCCAGGGAGAAAAGACGGCCGGTGAAACCAGCAGTGGTGAGGACACCACTGGACCGAGGGACAGGTAAATGGCTGTATTTTAAAAGTCAGCAGCTACAGTTTTTGTAGCTGCTGACTTTTTTTTTTTTTTTTCAGGTGGAACTCCACTTTAAGACAGGTTGCTCCTAGTGCAGGGTGTGGAGTAGTGGGAGTTTGGGAGAGGAGACATCTCTCTGTGTGCTGAATGCTACAAGCTGCTAAATCAACAGAATCTAGACTTTCCCAACTTTTGGTAAATCCATTATGTGAAATTTGCATGTGTTAGGCCCCTTTTAGATGGGTCAGCGTGATCCGCCTTTGCTCAGCGGGGAATCTCTCCACTGATCTCCACTGAGCAGGTGGACGCAGACCCTGTGCACAGATTTCAATGGGACAGTTGGATGGAAGCAGACCACCTGTCCGTTTCCACCTGATTGTCATCTAATATGATCCGCTAGACAGATGGGGAACAGATCGCAATCCGCCTGATTTTGGCGTACAGGATTGGATTGGAAGCAGCAACCGATCCATTGAAGTCTATGGATGGACCAGGCAAACCCTATCGGTCCGCTCGAGTGTAATGCGCCTTATGCTTCATCTGTGCTGAAGATAAGTGGACTTTTGCTTATTGTTGCTGAAGCTAGGCGATTTATGTTTGCTGCTGGATGCTCTGTTTTTCGTTTGCCTTAATAAAGACTTAGGGGTTGATTTACTAAAGGCAAATAGACTGTGCACTTGGCAAAGTTCAGTTGCACTCTGCAAGAGCAGTTTCTCCAGAGCTTAGTGAATGAGGTAAAGCTTTACTTTGCAAAGAATACCCAATCACGTGCACAGGGGTGGACTGACAACTCATGGGGCCCCCGGGCAATAGGGGATCATGGGGCCCCTGTGTCCTTGCCCAAACTCAAAAAAGCCTATGAAAAAGGTACCAGGGGCATCTCATGGGGCCCCCTACTGACCCCGGGCCCTCGGGCAGTGCCTGAATTTCCAAATGGTCAGTCCGCCCCTGCATGTGTAAGAAAAATGAAAACAAAAAACAGCATTTATTCTTGAATGATTGGATGATGAAAGTCAGCAGAGTTTCTGCTCATTTACTAAGCTTTGGAGCAACTGCACTTGCAGAGGGCACAGCCTATTTTTCTTTAGTAAATCAACCTCTTTATGTTTATGAGAACAGGCTTTGTGTGTGATCCCGAAACACTATCACTGTCACTATACCCCTGAACTTTACACAGGCCACAAATATGCAGTGGTCCATACCATACATTATACATAGTTACATCGTTAGTCTGGCTGAAAAAAGACAAAAGTCCATCCAGTTCCACCATTAAAAAAAAAAAAAAAAGTTATAATCCTATACCCACAGTTGATCCAGAGGAAGGCAAAAACAGAATACAAACACAGAAAAAAAGAAAGCAAACGGATGACACTTACTAAAGTGTCACCGGTTGTTGCATACTAGAGAGCAAGTGACTAATTCTGTCCACTTACAAATCCGTAGGAGTCAAAGCAAAGGATACATAAGCATTTAAAAAACACTTATGTAGCTGGGTGCACAATGTAGAAGCTATGACACTAAACATTATTGGGGCTGCCATCACACCAGAGTCTTGAAAAAGCAATTGTATTTGTGCATAATATGAGAAAACTCAAGTAGGCCAACACTGTAGATATAAAACAATAATTAGGAACAGGTATCAGCAAACTGTAACCAATGATCGTATATCTTATTGTATTTATTAGGACACCCCTGACTAGCATATATAAATTTCTCAAGATGTAAAGAACTATTGTTGCAGGTGTGGTAGGGAGAGCCTGGATCCATTGGCATGCCAATAATTTTCTAGCACTAAATAGAGTCTCATGAAGAAATAGAAGCAGATATTTATCAGCATCAGGGTAGAGAAATAAGCCCAACAGGCACTATTTAGGGTCCAGGAATAGGGGAAATCCCATGTGGTCATGTAAATATCTCAATTGTAGATTTACCCTTACTTTGAAGAGATTCTACTCACTTCCTGTTGTGGGATGAAAGACAATATTCCCTAGTAGGACACAGGCACCAAATATAAACCTGAAAGGATTATTATCCATTACCTACTCTATACAAAACAAAACAAAGAAAGGATAAAGGTTTTGTCTTTAGATATGTAGTTTAGTGTACAGGGGGCGTTCAAGTCAAATCGGGACTTTTGAGTTTATATAATAAAAGAACAAATTCAAGGAGTGGAAACTGCATTTATTTTTCAACATACTCCCCTGTTACATTCATACACTTATCCCAGCGTTTAACCCATGCCTGGAAAGCTTCGGCATAGAAAGATTTGTCAGTATACGTGAACCATCCTAGGACAATCTGCTTCACTTCGTCATCATTGTGTTCATCGTTCCTACAGAAAGTCGTCTCTTGTGCAATTTCACGACAGATTATGCAGTGATTATCCAGGATCAGGCATTCCATGCACTGAATGTTCATAGGAATGACTGCTGTGGGCTGGGAACCACCACGGCCGGGATCATCACTGACAGACGTACGGCCATCTTTGAAATGTTTCCACCATTCAAATGTCTTACTGCGGCTGAGCGTCTCATTACCGTACTGTCTTCTGTAGATATTCACGGGTTTTATGCCTTTGTTCACAAGAAGCCTCATCATCACATGCTGTCCCATGTACACACTAACACTGTTGTCTGCCATCTTGATTAATGGTCTCTGGACTGGTGCACAACATGTGCACTGCCTATCAGTGATAGGACACACTTGCTACTCACTACTGTGTGTAGTACCATCACGCTAGCATCTCTTCTTATACCTGTAAAATTAAAAGTCCCAGTTTGACTTGAACACTCCTCGTATAAATCCTCTGAAATCGATTTGAGGGGGATAGTTTTTGGTGAATAATACTTGTAGGAAAGGTGTATGCTAAATGGCCAAGTAAGGAATATACTTGTTGCGCATTTGAATTGAAATGGACTGTAGCACTGGGTGACTGGTTTTCACCAGTAGAAGATGCCCTGCAGAGGGTGATGCAACAACAGATTTAGGCAAGCAAAGGGCATTAAGGAATTACTAGGGATGGAAGACAAGGAAAATCTCCCATATAGAAGACGAGTTCCTTGACAGATATTTATTGAACACCTAATTGAAATAGTCTGATAAGACTGTTTAACCTCCCTGGCGGTATTCCTGAGTGTAGCTCGGGGTAAAGTTTCAGTACCACAAGCGGTAACCCCGAGCTACACTCGGGCTTACCATGCGGCGCTGCTCCACGATCCCTCGATCACTTACCTTGTCCTGTGCTCCCGTGATGTCCCTCCTGCAGTGTCCCCTGTAATGTAATCCGGCGGATGCCGGCATCTGTCATCTGGGTTCCATCCTCTGCGAGCGTCGGGACGTACGGGGACGTAACCGGCGGGAAATTTGAAAATGACAACAAGTGACATTCACTAAAATCACATAGTAAAACATTACTGTATCAAGCCATTTCACATATATTATGTCCCGAGTGCTTTGTCCTGTGCCCTGCCTGCATTTTTACTGTTCTTATTGCCTGGAAACTGAGAAACATCCATGGCGTCCAAAAAGCGTCACTTTAGGTCAAAAGCGGTTTTAGACCAGTTAGAGAACAGCGATAGTAAATTAGAACCACTTGCAGAATTGAGTGATAATGATTCGTGGGGAAATTCGTCATCAGACACTGAAAATGATTTTGCGACTTTGCTCAGTGATGTGCGAACTTGGCGCTATATTTCAAATTTCAGTGTTTTTGGTTTGATTATAATATTGAATTAAATTTATTATTATTATATTATTATTTTTTATGATTATTTACTAAATTATAATTTATGATTTTGTGTTTCAAATTTTATCCTACCCAGGATGACTAGACTCTTTTTCCGACAGATTTCAGTGAGTTATTCCTAAAAATTACAGGCCTACAATAAAAAAAAATACACATTTCCATGCAAAAAAATGTACCGCTTTGAGCACAGAAATATGGACATAATCAGACCGCTAGGGAGGTTAAGAATGACAATCAAACACTTAGAATATTGTTTAGGAATGCCAAAATACTTTTTTCATTATAATTTCTATTAGCTGTTTTTCTGTTGCTATACTGTAGTACTCTATGATGGGTTTTTCATACAATCTTCTTCCTGCAGAGGCTGGTTATTTCATGTCCTTTAACACCCATGGAGGAAGTGTTGGAAAAACTGCTGTGCTGGAGTCCAGGATCCTTTACCCCAAGAGGACAGAGCAGTGTCTGCAGTTCTTCTATAAGATGGATGGCAGCCTGAAGGACAAACTCACCATCTGGCTTCGCCTTGATGATGGCACTGGGACTGTGAGAAGGATGAGGAAAATTAACACAATTTATGGTATGTATTTTAACAAGCATTATTTTCAGCCAAGAGGAGCAAAGTGGGATCTAGGAAGGGTATAGGAAGCCAATTGTAGGGTGAGGTGTTATTGGTTTGGTCATTGCTACCTCATGCATTAGGACATTCCAGAGTTCTCAGTATAAATAATCCTTCCATATTCTGATGGAAAAAAAACATAATTTCTTCATACACAACTGATGTCTAAGCAGCTAAAAATCAGAAATATCCCTAACTGGAACACAGACAGCTGTAAAAAATATTTTAAAAAGAGTGAGGACAGAATAGAACCACTCTTAGGTTCCACAGTCTTGATGTGAAATACTCACAAAGTTTCTGGTAGCCAGTTCCCATGTAAAGCTGGCCTAGGAAGCCAAGGTAGATCAGATGCATACACATTTTTAGTCAATGGGAAGATGAAATATTTACAGTATTAAAAAATAATGGTAATAATATATTAACTTTCAAGTTGGCATTGCAAGCAGGCTTGTTCGGTTTAGCCAAACACAATAATGCTGTGCAAGTGCATTTCAGTTTTCATATTAAGATTTCAGTAGAGAACAGTAAAACGTTTTTGTCCACTTGCTCCAAGTTAACAGGCCTTGTTCTTTGCCTTTAAACCCCTCCCCCCAAGGTTAGCACCATAAATAGTTGTGTTAGAGAGGACTATAAAGTTGGGTCTTTTTATTTAAGTAGATCTAATATTATATTTTTTGGTTAGGTATGTCCCCTGTTACAAATTACATGTAATACTTTGTCCCATGTTGTTAAGTGCTTTCTAACCGTAGTGAAGTCCGACTTGCCCCACCTCCCCTCCTGCCGTTGAAGATCTGAAAACATATTTAGAGGGTGGGCTTTTTGAACGTATTTAGAGTAGTTCACTTTATTTCATCCAGTTTTCTTTGTCTTTTTTTGTGGGATCTCTGTCTAATTTAAAATTGTGCACTGTCATTTTAAAGGAAAGTTCACGTCAAAATAAATAAATAAATGTACATTTACTTTTTTTTTGATAGGAGCCCGGAAAGCAGTGCACCCGCGATCAGCAAATTGAGGGTGCCATGCATAGGTCTCCTACAGACCGTCAGTGTAAGCTGTCTGGGGCAGGAAGAATCAATGAACTACCAGAGTGTTCAACAGTGTCTTGGTAGTTCATTGAGAACTACATGCCGACACTAGCTACAAAGGCTGTTGGAACTTGTAGTTTTCACATTCACAGAACTCTGCATCTTTTTTAAATTGTGACAGCGAGCTGAGGGAGAAAATTCCTCACTCGCTGTCACAATGAGGGATCAGGGGGGTGTGGGGGCCGGTGCTACAGTAACATATTACATGTTACACCCTGAAAATGTTACAAAAGATGAACCTTTGAACTTTTTTTTTTCACTGAATGTTTTTTTTCTTTCTCCAGAAAAAAAAAAAGAAAAGTAATAATGCTAATTAGGGGCCATTTTTGGTGCAGGTCCAGCTTAGTTGGAAGGACTTTATGTAATGCACAGATGCTTTTCACAGCCCTTATGAAAATAATGAATTTCACCATAATATCCCTATATTCGCTGACATTTTGGGGAAATTAAGGTGGTTGTCAAAGTTCAAGGTTTTTTACCTTCATGCATTCATGTCCCTCATAATACTTTCTTGAGCCCACTCTTGATCGAGCGATTGTGCATGAGAGCAGCAGCTCTAAAGGGACTCTTCTTCCTCATTGGCTGAGATAGCAGCAGGAGCCATTGGCTCCTGCTACTATCAATCACAGCTAGTGAGCCAATGAGGAGAGAACGGGGGTGGGACCGAGCTACGCTAGTGTCTAAATGGACGCATAGAGCAGTGGCTCAGGAGTGAGCCTGCTCAGGTGTCCCCATAGCAAGCTGCTTGCTATGAGGTCACTCAGCAGGAGGGAGAGAACAGGAGCTCCAGCAGGGGGCCGGAGAATAGGAGAACGGAGAATAGGATCGAAGCTGCTCTGTGCAAAACCACTGCACAGAGCAGGTCAGTAGGACATGTTTGTTATAAAAAAAAAAATCTGCCTTTAATATCACTTTAAATCTCTCGCAGTCTGTCTCTCTATGAGACTTCACATACAGTATAGTCACCACGTATGGCTTTTTTTTCTCTGAGTATTCGCATATAGCCATATAAAATATAGACATGTAGTGTACTGTTGTCCTCCTGATCAGCAGGAGATCATATTATACCCTCTTTACAGCAAAGACATAAAGAACTGCAGAAGACTTGCAGTTAGCAGAGTTTTCTGCTCCATCTGCTAGCTGGATTCTGTTATATAGTATATTCATAAGCAATATGTTATATTTGCCTGACTAAAAATAAATGATCCTTGAACAAAATAAAAATCATGTATACAAAGACACTATACTTTTCTTTAACCTGATCCAAACCTTCTTTGTATTATTTTGTACAGCCGACAATGACCATGACTGGAAACTCGCCCATGTGACACTAAACGCCGATAAAAAGTTCCGTTACGTTTTCCAAGGTATTCAGGGAGATTCCACAACAACCAGAGGTGGCATTGTCCTTGATGACATCACTTTGTCCGAACTGCCCTGCCCCAATGGTGTCTGGACCATCCGCAACTTCAGCCAGATCCTTGCTAGTACTGTTAAAGGAGAGCGTGTTGTCAGCCGTTGTTTCTATTCCCCTGAAGGCTATGGTTATGGTGTGGGTTTATATCCTCATGGACAAAGTGCATCCACTTACACTGGTTACACTGGTATATCTTTCCACCTGTGCAGTGGGGAGGATGATGCTGCATTGGAATGGCCTGTATTGAACCACCAGATTATTATAACAGTGTTTGACCAGGATCCAGACGCTCGTCTAAGGATGTCTTCTAGCAGAAGCTATACCACATCCACTGATCAGGTCATTGCACGTAAGTATCGTAACTGGCATAAACACATGTAAAATATGGTATTTTCCAGCTATCTGTATTTAAAGTGAGAGTCCTCTTCTCAAGTTTAAATATTGTCGGTCAAATAAGAAGGGAGAACACAAGACAGGACTGAGAGAAGCCACACTGTTCTGTGCAATGATGGTATATGTCCCTATGGAAATATAGGAGAAAGATGACATATTAAGAGGGAGGTGTGGAAAGCCTATGACCTTTGAGATGTTCAGCCAGCAGAGCTGAAACCAAGGAGAGAGAGAGAGAGACAATATAGAACAGGATTTCTCAACTAGGGTTCCTCCAGAGGTTGCTACGGATTCCTTGAGCAAGGAGCAATTTCTCCCTCTCAGGTAAGTTCCCAATGACACCATTGATTTTATTTGTTTTCTGTAAAGGGGTACTTCTTCTCAATGACCACAAGTGTAAGGAGCATTCTTTCAGCTGGCCATCACACTAATGTATCATGAGTTGTAGATATAGCCATTTTTAGCAGGGGTTCCCTGAGACTGTAAAGTTATTTCAAGGGTTCCTCTGTATTGAAAAAGTTGACAAAGGCTGATAGAGAGTATGGCTTCTGCACTTAACCTGCACAGCAGCTGGCAGGCTTCTGGATAAGCCTCAAAACACTTAAGGGCCTAATTATAAAGCAATTCATCTGACATTCACTAAACATTCACTGCAGGTGACTCTTTCTGGTGGATCTGTTTTAAATGGTAGTAATTGATTCACCACCAGTAAACAATTGGTAAAAGTCACTTTCACTGCTTTAAATATGCCTCACATGCATTATTTTGCTACTTGCTACATCAAAGTGTTTGCACTAGGTGCATTTAGTTCTGCTTTAGGTTTTTAAGTTGTCCACAACCAGTTTTTTTGCATTTTCAGCATAAAACCAAAAACACACAAAGAAAAATCCTACCTACTCTGGCACTTACTATACAGTTTAAGTCCCTCTCTTACTGGGAAACCTTGTGTCTAGCTTCACAAAGCTGTGCTCTTTCAGGGCTGCCATCACATAGTGGTTGATTTACTAAAGGCAAATAGGCTGTGCACTGCAAGATGTGAGAAGAACATGCAAGGAAATTAAAAAAACAGCATTTTTGCTTGCACACGATTAGATGAAAGAAATCAGCAGAGCTTCGCCTCATTCCAGAGCTTCCCCTCAGATATAAAGCAGGTGCACTTGCAGTGCAGTCTGTTTACCCTTAGTAAATGAACCCCATAGTCTTTCTCTGTAGGTACGCATTTCCTGAATTCCCCCCCAAGAAACACAGTCTACAAAGGTGGTTGCTTCCTCTGTAAAGGATAACCACACTATCAACATAATTAGGCATAGCTAGACCAACTTTTCAGAAAATACAATACTTTTTAAATCACATTTAGGTATATAAACTATTTATTGTAGGGTGGCATGATGGCACTCAACTAAGATTTACTAAGAAAGCCCAGCACTGCCTGCAGACTTTTTGAAACACTGTGCTAAGTCCTTAGTTAAGATATGACCTTCTCTGCTAGGAAAGGAGGAGAGGTGTCACTCCTATGAGTGGTTGTTTGAACCAGAATGCATCCATGTGGCATTGATGGCATGCATTTTAGACATGATGTTCTTTAAAGACTCAGTTTGAATTGGTGTCAAGACACCCAAAATGCAGCATGCTGAACCATTTTCCAAAGCACTTCTACGCAACATATTGGAAATAATCCACTCTATTGAAAACAATGGGTGGTCTCATATCTATGCTTTTTACTTTTAAGTGGAATACGCAGCAAAATGGTCTACTGGACATCTGCTGTTAAGAAACCCTGAATCATTAAGGCCTTCTTTTAACACAGTAGCTGTATGAAGCAAACTTCAGAATGCCTAGAGTTTAGAACAACCAGGGTTCTATGAAACCCTCAGGTTCCTCCAAAGGTTGCTAAGGGGTTTCTTGAGCTATGGCTAATTTGACCTCCAATCTGATGATGCATTCATAGATCCAGGTCCATCACCACTTGGCAGAGCCAGTAGCATGACATCAGTGATCTTTAAAGCTGTCTGTAATGGTGAAATCATAATCGCCACTGTGTGGGCAAATTCTTCCCACTGGTCACCAATGTAAGAGGCATTTTCCTATATATCCTCAATTGACTAATCTTAGAAAGGGAAAAGATGTGAAAATTATTTTAAGGTGTTCCTTTGGGGTAAAAACGTTGAGACAGGCTGGTTTAGAGTGTTCATAGAGGAACATACACTTTAAAGAAACCTTTTTTTTCTACTGTCTGGAGCAGTCATTTACTTTTTAATTTGGTCCTGAATAAAACATTCCTAGAATTTGAAGCAAGATGTTTGTATTGTGGGCAGTGGAGAACATGAGCACCACATCAGAGAACACACAAATCGAGTACAGATCGTGCCCTATTGAAAGCTGAACCCAGGATCCCATTGCAAGAATGCAACAGTGCTATCTACATTCACATAACTTGTGTTATATTTTAACAGCTCAGAATATATCTCGCTGGGAAAGACCCTCTAAAACTGGCACCTGGGATCCCAATTGTAACTGCTATCGGACTACGGATTTTGGGTGGTACACCTTCATAACCCACTCCAGTCTACAGCGCAGGAGCTTCCTGAAAAATGATGATCTTATCCTGTTTGTGGAATTCGTTGGTAAGTTATGGCCATAGTTTAATGGCTTTAAGATATGCACCAATCAGCCATAACTTTATGACAACCCACCTAATATTGAGTAGGTCCCTCTTTTTCTGCCAGAACTGCCCTGGCTCCTTGAGGCATGAACTCCACAAGACCTCTGAAGGTATACTGTGGTATCTGACACGAAGCCATCAGTAGCGGATAATTTAAGTCCTGTAAATTGTGAGGTGGAGTCTCCTTGGATTGGACTTATTTTTTCAGCACATCCCACAGATGCTCAATTGGATTGAGATCTGGAGAATTTGGAGTTTGAGTCAACACCTCAAACTCATTATTATGTTCCTCAAACCATTCTTGAATCATTTTTGCAGTGTGGCAGGGTGCATTAGTCTGCTGAAAGAGGCCACTGCCATCAGGGAATACCATTTCTATTAAGTGGTGTACTTTGTCAGCAACAATGTTTAGGTAGATGGTACATGTCAAATAACAGCCAGATGAATGGCAGGACCCACAGTCTCCCAGAAGAACATTGATCAAAGCATCACACTGTCTCTGTCGGCTTGACTTCTTCTCATACTGTATTCTGGTATCATCTCTTCCCCAGGTAAGCAACACACACACACCTGGCCATCCACATGATATAAAAGAAAATGTGATTCATCAGACCAGGCCACCATCTTCTATTTCTCTGTGATTCAGGTCTGATGCTCTTGCGGCCATTGTAAGCACTTTTGGCTGTAGACACGGGTATGCATGGGCACCCTGAC
This sequence comes from Staurois parvus, assembly GCF_062004578.1. Taxonomy (NCBI): domain Eukaryota; kingdom Metazoa; phylum Chordata; class Amphibia; order Anura; family Ranidae; genus Staurois; species Staurois parvus. Next base: position 979,149 of record NW_028318184.1, on the reverse strand, counting down.
TGGTCTGCAGCCTCACAGCCCCATACACAACAAACTGCAATGCCCAATTTTTCTGCTTTCAACACAACTTCAGGGACAACATGTTTACTTGGTGTCTAACAGAGTGAAGGAAATAAGTATTTGATCCCCTGCTGATTTTGATTGTTTGATTGCTCCTGTGGACAGGTGTCTTTTATACAGGTAACAAAATTAGATTAGCAGCACTCCCTTTAAGAGACTGCTTCTAATCTCAGCTTGTTACCTGTATGAAAGACACCTGGTAGCCAGAAATCCTGCTGAATGATAGGGGATCAAATACTTATTTCCCTCATGAACATGCAAATCAGAGCATAATTTGTTAGATATGTATTTCTTTTGGATTTTTTGTTGCTGTTCTGTCTCTCAGTGTTACAATACACCTACCATTCGATTTTTAGACTGATCATTTCTTTGTGAGTGGGCAAACATTCAAAATCAGCAGGGGATCAAATACTTATTCCCTTCACTGTATATCCCACCCACTTTCAGACTCTCAGATGCCATTGTAACAAAATAACTGATGTTATTCCCTTAAGCTATCTGTGGTCATAAAGTTATGGCTGATTGCATATTATTGCCTGTGACTAATCTTGGAAATACTGTAATACATCTTTTTCTCATCATTTTCTTGCACTCACACATTGCACTGGCAGCACTGAGTAACAGCCACACTCCTCATCACATGTGTCCTCACATAAACTTGTATTGTACAGGAAGAGAGGGGGTGTGTCTGACCAAGTCTGTTACTGAGTACTGATTACTGAGGGCACTGGGTCCATCTCTAGTGCATTTTGCACTGCAGTTATATTTTGACGTCCTGCTGTAACAGGAAAGTGGAGGTAAGCACATTAAAATAGAGGTTGTAAGTATAAGATGTTTCCGACTGCATATCTCTTTCTGAGACTTCAATTGGTCTTTAAGCTTCACAACTTCCTGCATCCCCAGTCTACTCATTTAACAGTGAATAAGCAATACAGTGTGTGTCCAAATAAAATTCGGGTGACACAGGAAAATACTGAAAATATTGGATATGTTTGTATCTATACTGTATATTTAATGGGTTAAGTCTGCAATTACTGCAAAATTATTTGCACAGGATACTACTGGCAGAAAGATTCTTTGTAAAGCGTTGCCTGTACAGAGGCTGCCAGGGCAGCATAATGGCTAAATAGCATTTCTGCCTGGCAGTACTAGGGTCGTTGGTTTGAATCCCAGCCATGGCACCTCCTGCCTGGAGTTTGCATGTTCTCCCTGTGCCTGCGTGGGTTTCCTCCGGGTACTCAGGTTTCCTCCCACACTTCAAAGACATGCTGGAAGGTGAATTAGAGCCTGTCTAAATTGTCCCTAGTATGTGTATGTATGAATGTAAATTAGGGACCTTAGCTTATAGGCCCCATCAGGGTTAGGGACTGATGTGAATGTATAATATATATGTAAAGCGCTGCGTAAATTGACAGCGCTATATAAGTGCCTGAAATAAATAAATACACTGTATGCATGTAATGTTTGTGCTACATTTACGTACATACGGTATACAGCATAAATTACCCATACTGGCCATTGTTACTGTTCAGGGCCCACATGTAAATATCAATACCACCACAGCGGAATACCCACCATTGAAGTTTACATGTCAGAACTGACTGAATCATTCATGTAGCTGCGGTGCATTCACAGAATGACCAACCGTATCTGCATTATTGAAAGCCGAGGTCATTCAGTGCATGTGTCGCTGCCCCATGAATTCAGTACCGCCATGTAAATATCAATGTGCAATCAGCGGCAGCGGCACCACTGCTTACACATTATTGAAGCAGCGGCAGTAGCCTAAAGGGTCCACATACTGTATGTTGTAGGGTGTCCACATGTAAATGTTAGCACAAATATTTACATGCAAACAACATAGTATATAAAACAAAATCTGACCCTGAACAGAGCTTTCTTCTGATGACAGTATGTGAATGGGCCTACAGTCTTTTATACTGCTGCATAAAGATGCATATAAAACTATACCTATCTATCTAAAGGAAGGGGGAGGTGGTACAAAAGGTAATAGCTGTAGGCGATGATCTGATAAAGGTGGCTGAAGTACAGTTCTTAGGTGGAGGTGGGGTAGGCTTCCCTAAATAAATGAGTTTTCAAAGATCACCTAAAGGCAGACAGTGTGGGGGCTGACCAGACATGCTGTGGTAGGGAGTTCCAGAGGATGGGAGAGGCTCTGGAGAAGTCCTGGAGGTGAGTGGGAGGAGGTGATGAGGGAGCTAGAGAGGAAAATGTCTTGGGAGGAGCAGAGTGGGCAATTTGGGCGATATCTGCAGATGAGGTTGGCGATGTAGCTAGGGGCAGTGCTGTGGATGGCTTTGTATGTTGTGGTTAGTATTTTGAATTTTATATGTTGGGTTAGTGGAAGCCAGTGGAGGGATTGGCAGAGAGGGGCATCAGTTGCTGATTGGTTGGTAAGGTGTATGAGTCTAGCAGCAGCATTCATAATAGACTGAAGGGGGGATAACCTGTGTAACAGTAGACCAGTGAGGAGGGAGTTGCAGTAAACGTTAATAATGAAGCCAGTCTTGTAAAGTAGAATGGTATTCTTCCTGCTTTTTAGATTTGACGCATCTAATAAAGACTGAAGTTCCCATTCGGCAGGCTGTCCAGAAATATGAAGAAGAGGAAGTGTATTATAGGAAGAAGCGATCTCTGGAGAGCCAAGCAGAATCCATAGATTATGGTGCCCAACCAATTGAAATGTGTGGTGAAAACCCTTGCCTGAACGGTGGAGCATGCGTGATTGAGAATGGAAAAGCAAGCTGCAGGTACAGTACATGCCTATCTTACTGTTAGCCAAGAAAATTTTGTCATGTTATGTTTGGGCTCAACCTGTGCTAACCTTGATAATATTCACACCTGTTTAATTTATAGGGGACTCTATTGATAGAAATGCTAGAACTCTAGAGTGTATGGCTAACTTTTTATCTCGCATAAAGAGAATTTTTTGAGGCAAATGGACTTTCCTAGTACCGACATAAATATTACATTTATCAAGTTAAGAATTAATATTTTTAATTACAGAATACATTAAAATAACTAAAAACATTATTACAAAGATTTCACAAAAGACAAAGAAAAAAAAATCTCTTTTTGTACAAATATTGGGATGTAAGTACTTTTTAAGATCATTATCAAATCTATCTAGCACACTTTCTAAACCTTTTTATCTCACATGGTGAATTTGAATATATAGGAATATAAAGGGTAAAAGAGGAGATGGCTTTTAGAGATTGTGTTTTTAGAGGCTATGCTCAGGTTAAAGCCTTGTTCACATCATACATGCATGAAAACTGATGGGAAAACTGCAGATTTTACTTGCAGAGACATCAGTTTCACATCAGTTTTCATGCATGTTTCAGTGAGTTTTTATGCACATTGATATCAGTTTTCATGTGCATCAGTTATGTGCCCCGTTCACACCACAGTGTTGATGTCATGTCAGTTTTTTCCCATGCAGAGAACTGCATACAAGTTGCAGATTCCTGTGCAGAAAAAATCTACACATGATACCAGCGTTGTGGTGTGAACAGGGCTCATAGAGAACAATTGTGGTTTTTTGTGCCCTTGCAGAATGCGTGTAGAAAAAACGACGTCTCTGTACCATGGTGTGAGCAAGCTGGTCATGTACTCTGCAAAGTAATCTAATTGATTGTAAAATTATATTGCAATTACTTTGCAATATAATTTTACAATCAATTAGATTTACCAAAACTATGTAATATGATTGCCCAAGCAATTCATTCAGTTTATATGAAATCAGGCAGGAACTACTCTACAGTTGTTGGTAGAACCTAAAGCGGAACTAAAACCATCTATTTAGAAGTTTAAAAAACTGTTATATTCCTGGCATGCCGGAAATGTTACCTGTCAGATTTGCTTGTGCTCTTAACCAAACTGTCAGAACATCAAATGGCTCATAACTGGTCACATGTGCAGTGCCATGGCAGTTGCAAATTAAACAGAGGCTAAGATGGCAGCTTCCTTGGCTGAAAAGGATAGGAGGGTTAAGTACCGCTTTAAGGAGATTGTTCAGTCAGATTGTAACTTGTATGGTTAGATTAAAACCCAGGCTGAGGGGTGAGGTTCATGGTTTGGTGATGTTTACTGTCTAAACATTCTAACCTAATGTCAGGTAAGACCTTATTTTTAGGTTTAACAAATGAAGCACCGAGGCATAATCAGTGTATAATAATTCATGCAACAAAGCTGTTCTTGCTGTAACAGTAGGCTAAAATCTTTGGTGCTGAAACAAATACATCAGTTTTTCAGTAGAGATCTCTTTGCTTGAGTTCCCAGGTCTGTATATATGCCACTGTCTTTAAGAAGAGTCCTACTCTTCTTTTTGGATTTTTGTTGGGAAGTAATAATGAGCCATGTCACGTGGGGGACCTGATTCTGGTGACAACTTGCCAGCAGCAGGATTGCAAAGAGACCATTTTCCTGTTCTAAAAGGAGCCTTTCCCTCTCTAGCAAGGGTTTTTTGGCAACATTTCAGGCTAGCGAAGCAGCAATTCCAAAGAGGTAAGTGAATGTCTCTCCTGGGTGATTTTGCTGCTGGCAATGTGTCTAGGAACCAAGACAACTATGATGAGCTGTTTCCACAGGAATCCCCAGGAGATGTAGAAAGTCAGAAGATACCAGTTTACCATGCTTTATATATATCTAATATATCACCTGTTAGTGGAGTGGCACATTGACATTTTTGTTTATCAACCTGTATTTGCGCAGACTGAAGGTATTTGTTAGCAGAACTATGGTTATCCAGTTGAGTTTAGGGTTTGGATATCATTAGATTAATGAAACCCATGTAGGCCTCTATCAGAAACAGTCATGACATTTGTGAAACCCTTTCATGACATTCAAGTATATCTTTTTTGACCTATCTTTGTAGATGTGCATCAAGCCAAGCATTTATGTACACGGGTCAATTCTGTGAGACGGCACAGCTTCATGGGAATGTCCTCGGCATGATGATTGGAGGAGTGGCTGGACTCATTGCTATGACTATTGCAATACTGTCTGTGATGGGCAGAAGATAAATTCACTGTATAAAATCAAATGGAAATCTGTACAATCTGCCTACAGAAACATCACTCATATTATTAAAATTATATAAATGGTACAAATGGTTGTCTGGTGTTTAACTGGTGTTTAAAAGAAAACAGATATGTGCTAAACCTAAACATTAGCTCAGCACGGCCAGTAGAGCAATGTAGGTGTTCTAGGGATAAACTGTTAGGTGTTCCAGTAATGAGACACTGCTATTTTACAATGGCATTATGGATATCTCTTTGTATAGCAATGACTGGCCACTGGGTGCACAACAGCACTGAGGGGGTCTGTATTCATAGGGTCTAACATGGTCAGCCTAAAGCTCAATTCGCACTGAATTGAAAACTCTGTACTTATTACTGTAATGCAGTCAAACTGCATATACATGTAGCAGTACCCCCGTAGGAGCCAGCAATTTGTTGGGTTCCTAGGTCTTTTCCCGTAATTGCCCGCAGCCAGGCACACATGCACAGTCACTCGATTGGCTCAAGAAAACGTTTAGGGGATTTTTCTGATGCTTTAAGAAGAGGTTGAAGTTGGGTAGGGGTGGGAAGTGGTGGGATGCTCAAGTAACTCCTAGTAACAAACTTGAGAACACTAGAACACTAAGCCCAGTCCCTGTATGAGCAGATAATAGAGAGGCTCTGTAGTAGCAGTACTGAGAAGGTTAAATCTTCCTCTGTGGACTGTGCAAGCAAAGTCCCTTCACAAAGAACTAGACAGACTATGCTCTTCAGGGCAACAGTTACAATGTTCACTTAGTTGACTTTATAACACACAGGAGGGGTGGCAGAAGCACTCTCCAGGATTGCTCACCCTTGTCTGTACTCACTGATGCCTCTGGATAAACCTGGTTGCTCCCTACCAGCATTCTGCAGACATTTGCTCCCAGAAGTACCAGAATTGATCCTTAGATGACAGCCCCTCAGTCAGCTTCAGTAACCCTTAGTAGCTCCAGGCCCTCCAGCCACCCAGATGGGGCCTCCACTTAGAAACGTATATGACAGAAGTGTCCAGGGAAGGCCCCTAGGCTGTGATCTTTCCCTCTGGAAGAAGACCCAGCTCCTCTAGGTTCCAAGGTATTTATGCATTCTCCAAGAATCCTCTGGGCCAGGCCTATTGGCTAGAGCTACATAAATATTACTCTGCTGCCCTTGGTCTCCAACAATCCCACTCTTCCTCTGCACAGTGTTCCATTGCTCTGTAAATGAGAGCATTATTGATTAGAGCACTGTGCAGGAGAAGTGTTATAGCACTGGAGAGCACTGTGTTGTGTGTGAAAGCAGAGGTCTGGCTCTCCAGTATGCTGTTACCACAAGAAAATGTAACCCTTGCCGCAGCACTTAATATGTTAGATAACACAGAAAGAAGTGTATTTATTATTGTATAGGCAATGCAGTAATAAATACCAAGGCCTCAACTAAGATTAAAAAAAAAAAAAAAACAGTACTAACTAAAACAACAACAACAAAAGAACTTTTGCTGCATTACTCACTTTCTCTTTATTGCTGTCCCCCACAGACAATCTGCTTTGTGGTCCAGTGCCAGTCATCCTCCATGTTTAAAGGACTATATACTTTAGATATCATTGTTTTGCGTTACTAGAACACCATTACTAATGAAAACCAGCACAAGGCAAAGTACTACGTGACAGGAACCTATCAGTATGGAAAATATTTAAAGTGAATAAAAACAACAAATATTTGCAGGGATGCCTGGAATGGAATGCCATTTTACATAGGCTAACATTAGACAGAATGACAGCCAGGTGTATTTGCACAAGCTGAAGGCAAACAGTATTTATCCTGCACTAAAATAAGATGTGAAATACCCAGGTTTTTATCAGAGGGAGAAGTAGCATATATTGCTTAACTAATACAGCTCCAAGATTCCAGCTTCTCCACTTGATGCAGCTCTCTCAAAAGTGATCTTACCTAGCCTCTTCCTAAATAAATCAATTTATAATATATTATGCCAAAATATTAGGTTAACATCATGTGCTAATCTCACTACTATAATGAAAAGAAAGCAATCATCAAAACAATATCTTCAAACTGGATGGCACCATACTGGATTATTCCTCATTATGAACCAATATCTCCTTCCTGCTTGGTGGTGCCAGCCAATTGATACCAAAATTAGCATCTGACCTCCGCCAATGAAATTATAGCCAACAAAAAGGTAAATCTCTCAGAAGCAAAGGAATTTTAATTACCTGTGTAGCCCTGGCCTTAATGTGCCTTTTCCCACTACTGATTATGTGTAGCAATGACCCCAAAAGAGTTGCTGGATTTCAATGGGTCCTCGACTGTCTTGGGGAGAGACGGTTAGGGGTACAGGGTATCTCTTGACCTCATCTACAAGTTAGCTATAGACTCTTTGGGCCTCTGCCACAGGTCAGTGTAAACTCTGTAGGTACTTATGAGTGGCTACCTTTGTTTCTTTGGCCTGTGCCACGTTCCAGTTTAGGACACACTAAGCCCAGATGGTAAGATAAGAGAATAAAAACATTCGTCTTCTGGCTTCCTCCTCTAGGCACAGGGCCTGGGAGGCAAAGACTGGACCTCTCATGGCATTGTTCTTCTCAGGCAGTGAGTCTTGAAGAGCAAAAGAACTCCTTCTGCACAGACATCCTGACCAGGAAATCTTAGGAGGCAAGAGCTCCTCTAGAAGGTCTCCTCAAATATTTATTATCTTCCCAGACCCAGTAATGATTTATCTCTTCATGAGACCTCCATGCCTGTCCTAAATGTAGCTGAGACAATCACTGCAGGAAATCTTCATTAGTAGCTGAGCTCACTGTACACTTGGAATATTTTTTCCACAAAAGATTTATTGAATAGAAAAAAGTAGGGTCATGAACATAAGCATGGGTTCCATCTGATCAATATATTGCTAGAAACATCTAGCATATACAGTGAGATTGTATCAAAAGTAAATCACAACATTTAGCACAAACACATGCAAACTGGTGGGGCGGACCCCATAAAAAAACTGGGAACAATAAGAGGAAGAAGTGAGCTTAGAAGGGAAACGAAGAGGAAAGGGCCCATATGAATGGGGATACGGAAAAGTATCGCCAAGGTCATACATTTATATGTAGTGAACCGGGGGGGATATTCATAGATAGATGGGGTATTTTGGAGAATGCGCAGGGATCAAGTGGTATGAGGTATGTTAGCTCTTGTTATGACTCTAGATCAGTCATAGTCATATCGGTCCCTAACAACTAGGGACACTAACACTTGAGAAGGAGATGTATTGTAAGGGATCAACACTATTATAAGGGATCAACACTATTGTAAGGGATCAACAACAATATTTTTATTGCATGCAGAAGGGTTGAGGCAAGGCAAAGCAATATGATGCAGTGGATGTTGGCATTTGCAGCATTTGAAGGTAAAAAGGAATATTTCTTTCAGAGCTTTAAAGTGTGTCTTGCAGGAACAATACAGAAACTCACAATGAGGAAAAAAGGAAATGACATCATACAGTAAGAGGGAGGATACACAGAAATTTGAAGGGAATTAAAACAATGATGACATGGTAGCAGCATAATCATAAACAATTTAATTAGTGAAACGGCAAAGGAAATAAACATAGATGTAATTGCATTGCTCATATACTGTAACTGCTGAAGCCAACTGGCATAAACCCCTCAGTGATTGTCCAGGGCTAAATACATTTTCATAACCTAATACATTTTAATTTACCACTTATTATTAGCAGGCAGAAGCAATGTCCTGTGGCTTAGGGCACGGGTGTCAAACTGGCAGCTCTCCAGCTGTTGCCAAACTACCCATGACGCATTGCAGGATTGACAGTTACAAGCATGACTCCCAAAGGCAGAGGCATGATGGGACTTGTAGTTTCGTAACAGCTGGAGGGCCATTATTTTGACACCCCTGGCTTATGGGAAACCCAACAAACACAGATAACATAAACAAAGCTCAAGCTTGCTATAGCCTAGCTGCAAACACTAAATGTAGATGTTGCCAGTGATGAGGGAGCGGGGGGCAGTGCTGAGCCACGTTCTGTGATTCTCATAGAAACACAGGGGCGGCCTGGGAGTGAGCATGCACGAGTGCCACCAGAACAAGCGGCTTACAATGGGGTCACTTAGCGGGACGGGAGAAGCATACAGCTGCGGCGGGCGATCGAAGAAGAGGATTGGTGCTGCTCTGTGCAAAACCTTTGCGGAAGTTACCAAATGTATTTGATATTTTTAGGGGTTGAGCTCGTTGATGGTCTTCCTGATCTCTGGGCATCTTCCAGTGATGTTATTCTGCTCTTGAAGCATGCATGCCACTCAAAACATCTCGAACGACTTGCCGAATCATGTCAAACATCTCTGTGGCAGATTTGCCCCATTTCAAGCAGAATTTCACGTTTGCTCTTTGTTCTAACTTGCTATCCATGATGAAATAGCAGACACGGTAACGCAAATGGTCAAAACCAGCACCAGTTCCCGATATACACAGGACTAGATTGTAAGCTCCCATGAGCAGGGCCCTCCTATCCCTCTTGTATTGAACTGTATTATCTCCCGTTATATTGTAAAGCGCTGAGCAAACTGTTGCTGCTACATAAATCCTGTATAATAATGTCTTTTGGCACACTGACTTATGAAGGTCTGTGCTCCCTGTGGCTGTGTGTGCTGCCATCTGTTGGTGTGTTACAAAACTAGTCTCGAAACCTTTTGATTCCACCTTATAAGGTATCAGATATGGCTGCCAACATGTACATACAGATTTACAAGTTCTACAAAGGAATTTGGGATTTTAGGACATTAGCACATATGCATAAAATTATTTACATCAAGATGATCTCTTTTTCATGTATATCATTACTCACTGAAAAGACTTTAAATTCTATTTAGGTTTACAGGTACCTGTATAATCACACAAACATATATACACCAGATAATATTTAAGTTTTTTAACAAACATTGGAGGAAAGGTAACTTTATCCTGATTGGCTTGTATAGGCAACACAGAAACTTCCTTTTAGTCTTGATGAATGTAGAAAAAAATGAGATTACAGTACTGTGGGCCCTCATTTCTTTTTCATGTGGTCACTGGAAGCATCAGAGGTGGACATTGTTGTTGCTGTTGAAGTTTTCTATGGAATAAAAAAAATAGCTTTCTATTAGTGCGATAAAAATACCAACTAGGTATTAATTTTTATGGATCATTGTTTTTTATCGTATGTATTTGGTTCTCTCTCATATATGCTGAATCTGGAAGAAGTGGTAAGTATTATGCTGGCCACAGGATGAAGAAACTCATAACTGACTCCTCATACAGCATGGATAGAAGAATCTCCCCTATCAGCTGTTGTATTCAGCTGCTGCAACTACCGTGGCTGTCTGAATACCTAAACAGTGTCTGTGTCTGAGAAAATACAATCACTATTCAGTCAAAAAATTTCCACTTTCCTCCTTCAATTTTTTAATTAAAGTTTGTCAAGCTGGGTGAAGCCAACAGGGTTCGAATTTTGTCCTATTCTGCACAAAATTTGAGCAGTGTAGGGCCAGTCTAGCTTAAAGCCAAACTCCAGCCAGACTAACTATGTAACTATATATGTAACTATGTACAAATAGCCGTGTGCAGTGGTCCACCCCACTAGGCATCTTTGGGGTACATCACTTTGACTTATATAAAAAAGGATCAGGAACTTCATACATTACTCTTCTTTTTATATTAAGTGTGTAGCAGGTTTAGAACAGTGTCAAAAAACAAAACCCCATCTCTAGACTCTCTGACTCCAAGGTCTCATTACCCTTTCTCAAGCAGAAGTTAAAGTGATGCGTTAGCTCAGAGGTGCTCAACCTTTTGAAGAGCAAGGGCCGCTTAAGTGATTTGGTAACCAGTTGCGGGCCACGATAAAATGAAATGGTTCAAAATAACATATTTTTTATTTTGAATAGCATAATGAACATTTTCCTCCTGCAGCCGCTGAATGCCAGCGGGAGGGAGAGGAGGAGAAGCTGGTCTACAGCAGCTGCAGGCGGAAAATGAAAAGGATAGGTTCCTGTATTTGCAGCCCCTCCTTTCCCAGTGTAAAACAGAAATGTGACAGGAAGGCCGCACAGGCCCCCTGGAGCATGGGGGCGGGGTCACCATTGCCACTCCTGAGTCTACACCAGTGGTTGGGGGGGGGGGGGAATGGTAAAAACACATCTCAACTATGGGGTCTTACCACCCCCAAAACAAAAAATGTAAACAAGCCCGTACTGTTCTGAGCCCCTATAAGGCTGTGTTCACACTGATGCACTACAGTTTACCTGCAGCACAGGTGCAGCTTAGTGTACCTGCAGCTTTCATGCAGGTTAGCTGAGCTATGCCATAGACTTCTAATTTATCCTGCAGGTGTGGTGCACTTTTTGTAAGAGCAAAACTCCTGCATTCCGTATGAGGTCGAGGGACACATCAGAGGGCTCTGATGGACACATCAGAGGGCTCCGTGGGCCACAGGTTGGTGACATCCGATTTAGTTCTTGCTTGAGGAAGGGCAACATGAGAGCCTAATTAGGGTGAATATGGAGCTTTTTTTCTGACACTGTTCCTATTATGTTATACTTTTGATGTGTTGAAACAAAAAAAAGTTACTTGTTCCTGATATCGATGCATACACTACTATATTGACCAGTCGATGCCTGAGTGTGCCATGTTTGTTTTTCATATCTCCCAAGCATGAACAGTGACCGCACTGCAAAAACTGTATGGAACTAAGAGGTGGCTCTTGTTCTGTAATGTTCTGCAGTGCAGCTCTGCAATGGCTATCAGAGGAACACTAAAAAAATAGGTATATATTCATTCCCAGTGAGTTTTTTTTTCCTGGAAATACCAGAATATGCTGGCCACAGGATGAAGAAACCCCATACACACGATGAGAATATCTGACGAATGGTCGTCCCATTTCTTTTTTTTCCCCTGCTAGTCTAATGTTGAAAATAAAGCTGTGTACTAATGATCAGATTATTGTACAATCCCTTCAAAAGCAATTTTTTGTACGTTATTCTTTCCATGTGTACGGGGCATAAGAGTGCACTTGCATTCTGAGCACCACAGTGCAGCCTTTGAACATTCAACTTATTAGCCTTCATTAGTGCAAAATATGGAACAATGGCATCTATGCCGCAAGACTTATAGCACTGACATTGAACTACTCCATATTGAATCTCAGCAGCAGAGTGTTTGGTACCATGTTAGCCATTGACAAAATGAGATATTTATAGTGAACATTTATTGGCTAACAAAATAGATAGCAGTGCAAGCTTTCATGGCACAATGGCCTCTTCTTTAGGCTTCTTCAGGCCTGAAGAAGAGGCCAGCTTGTCTTGAAAGCTTGTAGTACAATCTATTTAGTTAGCCAATAATTTGAATCATCATAAATCCAATCTTCTCATATTGAGCTTCACAAATGAAAGACCAGAAACTTACAGCTGAGGATCCCTTGTTGAAGAGCACTTCCCGAACCTAAATGTAGATAAAACAACAGTTATGTTTTAGTATTAATACTAACTGTGAGTCACTGATGTTTAATGACAAGAAGACAACCACTATGCCAAAGCAACATATCTTGAAAACAAGATATAGGCACAGAGAGCATTGCAGGAGATTGTTAGGGGATTGTTTTAAGATTAACCTCAAGAGATGTACAGAGTTTATACTTTGCTATAAGGTTGAGTCCCTTGAGCCTGTTAGTAATTTCAGAGGTGTTTTCAGAGACGACAACCAAAGGTAAATAGGTTGATTGGGCACCCTTGTTCTCTCCTCTGGTCTACGACCAACACTGAAACCTCCTCTCATAGACATCTTTTGCTTGGACCCATGCAGTTCACTTTATCTATATGGAGGGAGTGTAGGGTTAAATTTGTCCTGTCTTCCCTGTGTTCCCCCTTGACCAATGTCATATTTAATCCCTGTCTCCCAAATAGCCTGGCCTTGACTCATGTGTGTCCCTGGGCCAAGGCCAATCTATTTCAGTTGCGACATTTGGTCCACCCAGCGACTAAGCTTAAACCCTTCTCTGAGATTCAAAAATCCACTTGTATGCCACCCCACCAATATTATGTGTATCTACAGATACATCATTTCTTTTCCTCCAAGGCCTCTTCTTTGACTCTTGAGAAACCTACCCCCTTTCAGCGTATCTGCATTCAAGGCCCGTACCAACCAGGCATAATTTCCTCTACGTATAAGCTGCTGTTAGATGCCTGCCCCCTTTCTATTGATCTTTATATGCATAAATGGCCCCAAATCCTCCAATGTGACATTGCCTTGGATCAATGGAGCAGGATTTGGGAGGTTGCCTCCAGATCTTCTGTATGTGTTGTATATAAAGAAAAAACTTACAAAATTCTGATGTTTTAGTATAGGACTCCTGAGGTTCTCCATGCTCATAATCCAAATGTTTCTTCTGTCTGCTGGCATTGTGGCAAGGAAACTGGCGCTCTTTTCCACACTTTTTGGGCTTGCCAGTACATTGCACCCTTTTGGAGAGAGGTCCTTAACCTGCTACGGCTACTTTTGCGGGCTCCTATTTCATTTGATCCCATCCACTTTTTGTTGAGCCTACCTTTTTCATGCCTCTCCAAATTTGCAAGGAAACTTTCCACTCACATTTTATCAGCGGCCAGGATTACATTTCCCATGCATTGGCTTTCTACTACGCCTCCTACGCTATCAGAATTGTTGAACGTTATAGCGGAAATTAGACAAATGGAGTACCTCACTGCTTTGCACGCTAACTTTGTACCCACTTTTGAAGCAGTTTGGGAACCATGGGATACTTCCAATTCCAATTTGTCTACTCAATTGTCTGTAAATGATTGTTAATTCACTGTTCTGTATTGACATTATGTGTATTTATGTACCTCTCATCTATGAGCCTATTTCTCTGTCCTTTTGTTGCATTGTTTTTGTCATACCGTGTTTCTATGCAACTCTGCTTGTTGTAAATGTTTGAAAATCAATAAAAAAGTGAATCACAAAAAAATAGCCTGATTGGATGTTAGATGAGACCCTAGGTGCACTTCATACCTTGGAAACCTTTTAATTCTAGTCTCTATAGTCAGGTATACATAGTCTTAAAACAAAAAATACAAAAGTACCTACTAGTCCTCCACTAATCTTCGGTATTCATTTAAATACTCCCAACATTAGTTACCTGAACTGGTCTGTTTCTCACAACCCCATCTGCAATCCTAAACCACAAAATAACAACAACCAGACTTTGACTACCAACCCCCAAGTAAAATTAACATTATATGACACGTTCAGTTTTAAATAAAACATATTCACCTTTATTCACAACATATTATAAATTATTGAGGATTTTTTTTTATCAGTAGGGCATCTGGTTATTCCTATACACAAACTGTTTTTCAACCTGTATGTATATGCAACCCAACCTGCAAATTGTGTACAAACAATCCTGTCCCAAACCTATATTTTTATTACTCCCATTTTGTAAGTGAAATGATTTTTTCTCTAAACATAGTTCTACTTTACTAATATAAAAGGGACCTATCATTCAATTGTATATACAAAAGTCACCTGATTCATGGAAAAAGTTATAATGGGTCTGTATTAAAATTGAAAAATAGCATTTCCAAAAATCTGCAACTTCATTTTTTGTAATAAGTCTACAGGTTAAACATACCTTTTTTTCTGTGATACAAGTCAGCAAAATGAAGAAGCCCTGTGAAAAGGTTAAAATTAAAATACATCAATAAAATTTCGGTACATTAAAAAGTTAGTGCACCCAAAACAGAAAGTTCAGTTTATGGTAGATGACAGAAAATAAAAGAGATTGTGATTATTATGAGGGGCTTCCACTCTTCCTGCTGGAATGTCAAATCTATTTTATATTATGAAGGATGTAACAGGAGGAGCTTTGGACTCATCAAGATAGATGGGAATGCCCAATACCTCCACAGAACTGGAACAGAGTCAGGAATTATGGCAAGGAGATTGCGGTGTTGGCATATAATCGTAGATATGAAGCCAGTGTAACTCATCACACCATACTCCTATTATTAAATATCATCTTTAGGTGGGCTGACCCTTTAAAAGATAAGTAAATTTTAATAAAACTAATTTGGGTAGAAATTGTATTTTCTACATATTTCCTTGTCTGTACATACTGACCCATCTGAACATATAAGTAAGATTTCATCTTACTTCTGGACCACTTGTCATCAAGGCAGAAATGGAAGGAAATTTTTGGAAACAGAAAGGCTACTTAAACCTAACAAAATGTTAACTCTTCCCTGCTCTCCACATTGCAGAGTCAAAAGCTATAGTACACACTATGAGAAAATCGGACAAACGATCATCTGATTTTCCATGAAAATGCATATCATGATGTAGTTGAAGTGGTATTGACTTGTAAGGAAATTTTGGCCAACAAAGGCAAATGTAAGCAAACGTAGCTACATACTAACGTAGCAGAAGAGGAAGTGTAGGGTCATTCTTTGCTACTGATCATGAGCATATTTTTCTATTCGATTATTTCTGTACGATTATTGCACAAATTAACAGAAAATTGGACTTGTGTTGACATACGATACAAATGTTCTAGCTTGCATCCTAGGTTTTCGTTGAAAGCACTATACTAATGATCATATAATCGTCTGATCATTCCTAATATGAACATTTTCGTATGATTTTCTTATTATGTGTATGGGTCATTACCCTTACTTCCTGTGCTGGTGACCACTTGACACAAAGGCAGGAAGTGAGGGGGAGTCTGCAAATCTTTTATTTCAGTCGCCTTGTTACGCAAATGCACTTAGTATGGTCTGAAACAACATATTATCTCCTCTCCATAATATACAGATAATTGACCCATATGAAGTGTCTCTATCACTTTCTATAAATTATAGTTTATAAGTAGCATGCTATGATGTAAGAATAGATTTTCAGAGCTAAGAAATCCTGTGTAAATTCTGCACTTGGAATGGATGTAGGGGACAGATAGCTGTAAATAAACAAGTACAACTTATGTAGGGGAATTTGTTTAGTCTCTGTGTATCACTTGAGGCCAGTCACTTCACTGGGGTAGGAGGAGTTTAAGAAATGACACTTGGCCTAGGAGGGAAAGGAAGCATAAGTTTAGCCCCGGAAATGTTCACTTGTAGTTTTGTATAAAAAAAAAAAATATTCCCACTTTTCAGGACTATGTAGGGAAAAATATTTGGAGAGCTCACTGGCTCAAGTTAGGCTGCTCACAACAGACAGGACACCCCTCCAGTGGGTACCCAGCAGGTTACCAGACAAAAAATAAAAAGTGCACCAACGAAAGAAATGCCAAACCAAAGGATAAAAGAGTTCAAGTTAATTTATTGGCTTATACTAAAACACCAGCCGGTGGTCTGTTGTTGTTGGGGGGGTATTTTGTTGCAGGTGGTCCATCGTTGCTGGAGGGTCTATTGTGGCTGGCTGCAGGGGATCTATCTTACTGCTTTTCTTGCTATCATTAACGCATTCTATACAAAGTGCTTAGCACCACAAAATAACACTTGGTTCTGTATTCTCTAAAATGCCAGTACTGGGAGGTGGGTAGGGGGTAGAACCAAGGAACAGTTCTTGGAGGTGGGTAGAGGTGAAGACAAGGGGACTTGGAAAGGGAGAACTCCTGCAACTATTCTCTCAGGGTAAAGACTCTGCTCACAAACCATGTGAATGAAGCTACACATCTGTAGCACAGTTTTACATAAGACTTGGCGTACTCCAAAGCTCGGGAGAACTTCACTGGGATCCTAGCTGGCCTACACAATTCAAGGGTTATACCCTCTTTATCAAAGCCAAACCTTCAGGACCCTCTCAACACCTTCTCAGCACAGGTTTGGCTCTTATGAAGAGGATATAGCTCTCAAAATGTATAAGCCAGCTAGGATCCCGGTGATGTTCTCCAGAGCTTTCGAGTACACTGAGTCTTATGTACAACTGTGCTATAGATTTGTAGCGTGATAAGCTGTTTCATTCACATAGCGTGTGTGTATATTTTAACGTGGATTAGTAATAAACGTCACATGGGATAATGCACTAGGCTGGTGCACCCTCTGTTGCTTGTGTTTTATATTTGGTTTTGGGACTTCTGCAGTCCTCAGAGGGCAGTTAGGCTGGAAGTAGTTGTCCTGTGTTGTGAAGCAGATACTTATGAAGAACCATTAACAGACTAGAAGGAGGTGGTTGTTTTGTACGTTATATTCTCTACTTTTGTACTTCTCTACGTTATATTCTCTACTGATGACTTATTGACCTATGCCATCTTCAGGTATGATAACCTTTACATTCATAGACTGAAATGCTTGTCATATCTCTTTTACACAACATAACATTTTGTTTTAGGATTTTGGGTCTAAACCCAATCACTAAAACATCAAATAAGGTTTAATAAGGTTTAATATATTAATGTAATTGTAAAAGTTGCTCTCAAGTTTTTTAAATCTGCAGTCTTCATTAAAATAGTACATGGTTACCCTGCTGGTCCTTGTTTGGGCATTTTACATAATAAATGACAACCATTTCACAACTGTGCCCTGTGTGTGAAGTTCACATTTTTCTACATGCAAGCCTGGTACTAACTACAAGTTGCTGTGCCAATGAATTGTGCAGGCCTGAACCCATATTGTCACTATGAGGGAGCCTGTCCAAAGCAATGATAGAGAGCCAATGCTCAAGCAAGTACATACAGACAGGAAGTATCTAAGTTTGGATGAAGGCGATCAGCAGCACTGATATACAAAAATGGATAACACAATACGGTAAAACAGTAATTTGTCATGGAAACTATTAAAATTAAACAGTGCTTTAGCAAATGTTTTTCAGATAGGGTTTACATCAGCTTTAAGATCTAATGTCATCCAATAACCAATAATTACAATAGCTATTTTTCCTGGGTAGTGTGTTACCTGAAAAGCATTCATCCCAGCAAATCCATAGGTAAAAACTTGTCTTGTTAGATCATCAAGATTTGTTAACAAAGCAAAGCCAAAAGACCAAGTCAATCCAAACACAGGCGTTAATACCACAATAGCCTTTAAGATGCTCTTAGCAGTCTCCTTGTCATCTGGTTGATTGGCATCAGAAACTGATGGCCGGGCTAACTTGGCTATGACTACCAACAGTGCAAAGAAGTTAAACACAATAATGGAACCAGCTGGGACTGCAAACGCATAGATAGCTCCGCTTTCTGGGTTCAACCAACAGATTTTTTCATGGCGGTATTTGCCTTTTGGGTAATAATACAAGAATGTGCCAGCAGCAATAATGGCTGGGAAAAAATATCCAGCGGTAAATGAAAGAGAGACAAATATTTTTTTACGTAGATGGTGGAACACAAAAAGGAGCTGGTGGAGGAGCATTACACTTTGAGCAAAGGTCCAGAAGAAAAGGGCCAGGTAGAAAAAATGGTTTAGGAAGGTTATTGACAAGCAGATCAATTGCTTTGCTATTATTGAAGGAAAGGCAGATGACAAGAAGAACACGTCTGCACATAGCAAGGACACTGTAATGTTGACCAAAGAGATGTGTCGGAAATATGAGATGTTGGTCCTTGTGACTGTCTTCCACACAAAGCCTTCTATCAAGACACAGATGCAAAGGGAGCATATGGAAATCCCAAGACCAGCATAAGTAATTTCATCAATTAGCACCAAAGAATCTACATTGATTGACATGAGTACGGCAAATGAGG
Source organism: Staurois parvus (assembly GCF_062004578.1). Taxonomy (NCBI): domain Eukaryota; kingdom Metazoa; phylum Chordata; class Amphibia; order Anura; family Ranidae; genus Staurois; species Staurois parvus. The sequence goes on along the minus strand of NW_028318184.1, from coordinate 960,321 downwards.
TTAAGTGGCTACAACTGCAGAATGTCGTATTAGTCCCCAACATTGATGTACATCCAACATCTGACCAAGACCCACCGAAGCCTGGCAGAGAGAAGTCCCAGAACACACAGTGCTGGGAATACATTTCATCCGATGTATTTACCACGAATGACATCTGGATATTGGATGAAGCATAGCTTGAATCTGACATCTTTATAGAAGTAGACTGCACAATGCTGTTTAGCTGTGAATCATTACTGTTCTCAAATATACTTGGTAAGAGGTTTCCGATGGTGCTGAACACCACACTAGTGATCTTGAGGTTGTTTTGTTGAAGGAGTGATGATATTGTCTGCTTATCTATTGATACACTCACTGTGGCAAATGTCTTTTGATAATCTTCTTTCTTACTTCCTTGCCCATAAGAGTTGCCCTTTATTTGGATATTATCAAGGTCAATCTCAAAGCTTTTATTTCCTGCCTGCAGGAGCTGGCTGAAGCATTCTACAGACTGTAGTACTTTGGAAGCTGGTGGACTTGTGGAGCTTCTCCACAATGGGGAAAAGTCAGGATCTATGAGGTTGCTGGCAAGTGTGAGAAACTTCTGAAATGAAACACAAAAAGCCATATTTTAAAGCTGCGCTCCAGGCAAACATAAATATGCAGATAAAACACACTGTTTAAGGGTCCATATTTCTGTCCATCTAGAGGTTTTTACAACTCTGCCACACAGCACAGCCCTGTCTTGCAGGGCAGAAGAACTGATTTTTTTTTAGCTACAGTTAAAGCAGAGTTCCACTCACTCTGTAAAAAAATAAAAGTCAGCAGCTACAAAAACTTTAGCCACTCACCTGTCCCACGATCCCGCGTTGCCCCCGCCGCAGCCCGTTTCACCGGCCGCCCTGTATTCCAGGTGCCGGCATCTTCAGTGTGGGCACCCGGCTATGACAGCTTATGGCTTCACAGCTGGGTGCCCACTGCGCATGCGCGAGTAGCACTTCGCTTCCTGAATGGCCCCATCGTCTTCTGGGACCTTTCACGTGTCCCACAAGACTTTGGGGAGGGAGGGTAGGAGGACAACTTCCACTTCCAATCGCCTAGGTGATCGCAGCAGAAGTGGGAGCAGGTACCTGTCAGATTCGGGTACCTGGTCCCCCCCGCTCCCCAAAGGTGCCAATCCTTAATGGGGAGCGGGGGACCAATCGTTAAAGTGGAACTTCCCCTTTTGGGTGAAACTCCGCTTTCAGTAACACTTAGAAATCTTGCCCCTCTCCCAGCCTGTGACTAGACAAACAATGATAAACTAATTTCTCTTTCAGTTTGCTCTTCCCTACTATCGGCAGGTTTCTTGTTAGCACCTGAGCACTACAGCACAACTGATTGGCTCCTTTCCTTTGAGCTCTGCTATACAGGGGCTGCAAGAGGCTGGTACCAAGTCAGATACAGGCCCTTAAACTTCTTAGAAAAATACATTAACGATGTATTAATGGTTACATAGTTGTAGTAATCTGTGTATTTTCATATCTGCCCATAGTTAAGCTTTAAAGTGAACCTGAAGTCTGAATAAAGTTACAAAGTCAAACAGTAAAGTTTTACTATGTTATAAGGAACCTTGGAAATGTTAAATTTGCATAAGCAGCGACCTAAAAATGTACATTTTGTCTTCAGTTTCTTTGCCTCAACTCGTTGAAAAACCTCAGTCCCTTTTGCACACCTGGTTAAAAGAAAGTACTGAAAGCACTTATAAGAACACCAGTATGGATACCTTAACCTTGACTGTGAGTTAGTACCAGGAAATTGACACAAGACCATGTAGTGGTAAATTAACTCAATGTATTGGTAAGGGTTAGACTAAATGGTGGTTTGAACATAAATGAGCATACAGATGATAGGTTCAGAAACAGTCTGCTAGACAGTATAATCACTATGCCAAAATAACTAGAAATAAGTTCTGTAACAATAGACTGGAATCAATGCATACATCAGCAAAGTCAGCAATAGAAAATGTATATAAGCATTAACTACAGTGTGAATAATAATTCTATAACTAGTATAGATTACGCTCCAGGAGAATGGCTAGGGTATGGCACATTGTTCCCTGAGAGGCACCTCTGAGCATGAGCATTAAGTAAAGGTCCCTGTGAAGCAGCTGTAAAGAGGCAGTCTTTAGTCATAACCCTTCAGTTGGCTAGCATTTGGGCCCAGTTGTATCATTGATGCACATGAGAACAGTCCCAGTCAAACCAGCAGGGAGCAATAAAGCTACTAGATGACTGTATGGTCAGTTCCTAAAGGACTCAGTCTCTCTAGTAGCAGATAGTAAATCCTCACAGCAGCAGCGCACCCAGTGATATCACAGCTAACCATCTAGTCATACACAGTGATTAGTCCACTTTCTGTACTGCCCAGGTGACTTTGGCTATCGGTATCTCCCAACTCAGCACTGCAGATCCCGGCCAGGCCTCTGATATGCAGCAGTGATGGTGCACATTGGACAGTGATGTGCACTCTCTGGTCTCCCTCATGGCAAAAGGAGGTTAATCCCAGTACAGTCCGGAAAATTACAGCTCTTGCCCCTCCACCTGGCAATCTCCTCTTTGGGGTATGTAGTTCAAAAGCTTTTGAGCACCAAGGCAGAGTCCCTGCAGTGCTGACTGACTCAGTCTATTGAAGTCTTCCTGCTCAGCACCTCAAAGCAATATCTACAGAGAGCAGCTGCAGCCAGTGTTTCTCTCACTCTCCATTCTTAGCCATGTACCTGGCTACACACCGTACATTTTTCTGTCTTTTCATACTTGTTTACTATGGAAGGAACAACCTGTGATGTTTATTTGGGTGGAAAATATGTTTTACAATAAAATGATCTAATTAAAAAAAAGTGGTTGTAAGCCTAAAAAACTACATTTTGCTGGCAGGTAGGGTCTTTTGGTGGAAGGAAATGTATAGTCTCTTCTGCAAAAATTAGTTTACTCACTAGAGAGCACATTTTTCAAATATGTACACTGATTGAACATACACGCAGTACAGTGTACCCAGTGGTGTATTAACTCATTGTGCTGCCCTAGGCAACAATGAAATAGGGCACCATTCCCCCCCCCAACCCCCCATCCACGGGTGGCAGCACAACTTTCAGACAGGGCCTTCTTTAATATTGATTAGACCCTGGGCAACCATTTTCTTGCCCCCCCCATGAAATATTGTTCCCCACCCCAACATCAGCAAAAACAAACACACACACACATAGACTTATCTGAAAAAAAATTTAGTAATATAAACATAAACATAAACTCACTGGTTGCTAGAGGTTACTACACATCCTTACTGTTCACTGATAGGTTGCTATAGGTTACTGCTTATTACCGCTCAATGATTGGTTGCTAGAGGTTACAGCACATCATTACTCCAGACATACTACAGGAGACGGTCAGAGACGGCCGACATAATACAGGAGATGGTCAGAGACTACAGACATACTACAGGAGATGGTCAGAGACAGCGGACATACTACAGGAGGTGGTCAGAGACTGCGGACATACTACAGGAGACGGTCAGAGACTGAGGACATACTACAGGAGATGGTCAGAGATGATGGACATACTACAGGAGATGGTCAGGGACAGCGGACATACTACAGGAGGTGGTCAGGGACAGCGGACATACTACAGGAGGTGGTCAGAGACTGCAGACATACTACAGGAGAGGGGCAGAGATGATGGACATACTACAGGAGACGGTCAGAGACTGCGAACATAGTAAAGGAGAATGAAGATGTCAGAGGGTACATCACCCTATGTCTGTTCTCCTATCCCTGTATATTGCCTGCTAAACACTGCACACATAATGGTTATTCCTGATCACCATAACAGGAACTCTCAGTGTCCCCACACACCAAATTTACTTACTGCTGTTTTACACCGACAGATCCCTGGCTCCTAGTGCAGGGCAGAGAACCCCCCACCCTTACCTCACCTCATTAGTCACATCTCCAGTTGTCAGGGGGCAGAGTGATCAGCTGTTAGAGGCATGTGGTGTTCATGTGATGGCTGGATGGAACTCAGGAGACAGGAGAGGCAAAGGAGCACTGAGCTAGCAGATTCAAGAGGTGAGAGAGAGAGAGAGCCAAGCAGGCATCCAACTGGACCCGCCTAAGTCAAACTCTGCCCAATGAGCATTCAGCCAACCATAGCCTTGGTTTTCAGTCCTCAATCCAACAACCGCCCCCACCTCAAACCCCAACCCACCCCACCCCCTTGGCGGAAACACCGCTCTCCCCCAAACCAGCAACCCCCAAACTGCCTGATTAAACTACTAACCTTAAAAGAAGCAGTTGGCCACGCTCCAGCAGTGAGCAGCTTGGAGGATCACTGGCAGTACTTCACTAGGTCCCCATCCCTGCAGCTTGTGCCATTTCTTCCAGGGGGCGGCCACCCTAGGCAAATGCCTTGTTTGCCTCGCTGAGGCAAACAAGGCATTGAATATGTCACTTATGAATATAAGTGTACTGTCAAGGCATCTACCTGACACCAGGAATGGAGCCAAGTGTTAAAATAGTGTAACTCTAGTACACATGCATGGCAGTTGTACCATCATTGACTGCTCAATGGACTGAGCAAGGAGATGGCAGACCTGAAAGAAGACAGGGACATGGCACCAGTGGGGAGAAAGTGGCTTCAGATAACTTGGGCCCCAGAGCACTGCAGGAGAGCACACCCAGAGGTAAATGTGTCATAATGTACAAATATGCTGTGCATACTTTATTATGTCCTCCCCAATCCCTCCAAAATACATTAAGAATGCATTAAAGAATATGTAAACCCAACATTTCATATTCCTGATATGAGAGTGGTCAGTTTTCTAGCTGTGCAGGGAACTTACTGTGCTCTCCTCCAATGATCAGATTTATCCTGACATCCCCTTCCCCTGCACAGCCTTTCACTTTGAAGATCAGTGTTCTTTTGTTTCTCCTCCCCTAGCCCTTATGTATGAGAACAAAGGATATGTTATCACTTATAATAAAAATGGGGGAAAAAAAGGTATTTTTAATGCTTTTTATATCTATACAAAAATGTGTTGCCTTTCATTACTATTTTAGCCTGAATGAGTTTTTTTTACAAGGCAAGGGTTTACAATCACTTTAAACGATAAGTTCACTTTTTGTAGCATGTTACATGTTACACCCATATTCAGGCTGTAACATGTTACAGATGCACCAGCCTCCGCACCCCCCCCCTTCCCGATCCCCTGTTTTGACAGCGAGTGGGATATCTTCTCGCATCATTGTTCTGTGAATGTGAAAGAGACAAGTACCGATTGCCTTTGCAGCTGTCAATTTGTAGTTCTCAATGAACAAGTTGAGAGTGTGCTGTTGGGCACTCTAGGTAGTTAATTGACCTTCCTATCAGATTGTAGCTTCCTGCCTGTATCTGTGAGAACATCACAGACAGTCTGCAGGACCATGTCATTACACCCACGATCTGCGGATTGTGGGCACAATGCTTTACAGTCTCCTAACAAAAAAAAATGCATATTTTCTTACCTGCAAAAAAATGTGCATTTATTAATTTTTTTGTAAAGCTGAACTTATCCTTTAGGACCATCAAGACAAAATGTACTGATTCCTCCTACTGAACAGTCATGTCTGCTAATATGACACATTTCATAGTAAAATTGACCAATTACCGTGACAACACTTGCGTCAAATGTGCTGTTCTGGGCGGCTGCTATATTAGACATGGATCCCAAGATGTTCACTACTGCTGACACCTCTGCTGTATTGTTAACAAAAGTCCCACTGCTATTGGACATCTGTTGGATAATATCAGGAACTTTAACCTGAGCACTTCCTAGACCTTGTTCCAGGGTCTGTAAAGTGCAAAAAAAAAAAAAAATAAATAATTATTCATTCAGATCATTATTTATTCAGCTTACTTACTGAAATATGCATTTGTTTCACATTAAACATATCTAAACCCCCAAAACACTGCATATTGTCTGAAAGCAGAAGCCCTGTAGAATAAAATTATGGCAGTTGCAAATTTTATTGTTAGTAGTTGCACATTACAAACATGTTTATCTGTTACCAGTGATTTAAATCCACCCAAATCACTTCTGCGTGAAAGGCCAAGGTCGGCTGAAGAAATGTAAACAAACCCTCAGATGCTGTTGTGGCCATGAGTTTGTTTACATGCCAGTAAAGCCACCATAGTAGTTTTGGGATGGCAGAAATAGGGTTAAAGCATACGTAAACTCAACATTTCAAATTCCTGATATGTGCCTGCGGTGCCATGTACTTGTATGAAAAAGTATCCTGTTCTCCTGGCTCCTGCCAGCTTCACAACCAAAACCTCTTAATCCAGCTTTAGCCCACACCCTGGGAATTTTGGACACCTGTAAATACTCAGTGGGCTTGCTGTCCCCTCATTTGCCGTTATTAAAACCGTTTGAATGCACTTTGCTCCCTCCGGGGGTAACGAATATACCTGCTTTCTCATTTTGGATTTCTCATGTTTTTGTGATAGTACACTCTATGCTGACTGTGAAGGGCCTCCACACTTTGACAGTTTGGAGAAAATCACTATATTCCTCCCAATTAAATCTTCTGCTACTTACAACTGCTTAATTTCCTTGCACCCCTAGTCTGAAACCTTGCTTCGTCGAAGTCTCTTATGGGTTTTGAATCCATCTGTAAGTTGACGGCTCCAATGAAGGGTACACTGTCCTTGATCTATGCCTCCATTCAAGGCCACTCTTCTGAACCCTTGCATTCATATTGCACTGATTGGGCTTGGGACTTGCGAGAGTCCTTGACTATAGCTGATTAGGCGCTGATCTGGCAGGAAATTTTTAAATGCTCCGGGGGATATACAAACTTTAGAAAATTCATCCAAAGTACTCACCAGATGGTATTTTACTCCAGTGCGCATAGCAAAATACGTCCCTAGCTATAGCTTGTTATGCTTCCGAAGCTTCAAGGCCGAAGGGGCTATGTTCCATGTTTGGTGGTCCTGCCTGGTAGCTCACTGCTTATGGTCCAGAGTGTACAATATGATCCATTCAGTCACACAATTTAATATCCGCAAAAATCCAATTGAAGCCCTCCTCCATAGATCACTCAAGAATGTTGCGCAACTGTCCCACATTCTCACTTAGTTCTATTTTATTGCAACAAAGCATGGACATTACCATCTCTAAATTTCGAGGAAGTTAAGTTCAGAATTCAGGGATTCTTCATTAACAAAAAATTAACAGTGGTGCTTGAGGACAAACATGATAAATTTCTCTCAAATTGGCAGCCCTGGCTCAGCTATCGACCAGTCTCCCATTTCACCACAAGGCTGCTCCAACTCTAATCTGGTAGTTCGTTACTACTCCCCCTGAGTTTGAGAGGGCAGAACCGTAGTCACCTAATCCCTGTGGCAGATATTCCCTACCTTTCCTCTCTTCATCACATTTGCCCTTCTAACACTTTTCTCTTTTCTTTTTTTTTTTTTTTACAGGGGACCCCCCCTCCTATTGGCAATGACCGTGTCATCTTTTCTGTTCCCCCCTTTTTTTTTCATTTTATTCTTTTTCTGTTTTTTATTATTTTTTCCTTTTAATGTTACCTAGACTTTATGAGTGCTCTTCCCCCATGAAACATGTTCCCAAAGGAGAACGTATCCTTTACATGTTCAGTTGGCTTTAAACAGCTCTTGATAGTTACAGGAGCTCCTTTCAAATATCCTGGACTTGTTCTTGTGCCAAAAATTTTCCCTTGTTATCTTCATTATTTTACATTATTCTTAACAAAAAAAACAAAAGACAATTGAAAAAAATGTTAACTAAAACCTTTAAAGTGAGAGCGCACAAATAAAGTCCTCATAATGCAATATATATATATATATATATATATATATATATATATATATATATATTTAAAATAAACCACCCTACAGACACACCCTTTAAATAAAAAAAGTAGATTTTTTTTTCCTTTTTTAGCAAATTTTGCCAAGTGCTCAATGAGCAAAACTGAGAGTTTTTTCTTCCACGGACAAATCAAATTTGACAAAATATTTCAGCTTATTCCTACAGGGTGTGTCATATGTTTCTTAACCACGTAACACCATTTATGTACATGAGCCGGACGGGAACAGTGCAGGAGCAGGTTGCCGTTCATAAACGGCGCCCGCATTTACAGCCTGTGCTTGCTTCCTCTCTGTGCGGGACCTTTGTGTGAGGTCCTGATCATGTGATCACTGATTGGACAATCCGTGATCACATGAATAGTAGTAAACAAGATGTCACTTCTGACATCATTGCTTACTACTTGTGAAATCTGTGAATGAACACAGAGGTCACATGGTACAAGGCTATTCACAGCAGCCTTGTACCATGTGACAAGCTCTCACAGTATTTCTCAATGGCTGCAAGAATGCTGCCAGAGAGAAGGATAAATTATTGTTTTTACAGCCTTTATGGGTGTAAAAGCAATCAGTGTAAAAAAGAAAAAAAAAAATCTTCATCACCCCCCACAAGTAGTACAGTGTCACTATAGTGACACTGTACTGCTAGGGTGACAGTATGTATAAAAAAATAAAACCCATAAATAATAATAGAAAAAAATTTAATAAAAATGTAAAAAACAAATTTGAAAAATTATAATTTTTGGTTATAAACTAACTTGGGTTATATTTTTTTTACTAAAAAGATAACTGAATACATTTTGGCCAAGATTTATGAAGAAAGAATATTTATTTGCAAATTTTTATAAGAAAAGCACTATTTTTCAAAATGTTTGGACTTTTTAATTTATATAGCAAAAAATAAAAATCCCAGTGGTGAATAAATACCACCAAAATAAAGTTTTATCTGTCTCAAAAAAATGCTAAAAATTCATATGGGTACAGTGTTGCATGACCGCGCAATTGTCATTCAAAGTGTGATAGCACTGAAAGCTGAAAATTGGCCTGGACTGGTAGGGGTTAAGTGTTCGGACTTGAAGTGGATAATCCCATTTCATGTAAGAGCTGTAGGTCAGCCACTAGGACGTGTTACCTGAACACTGCTTAGCGCAGTCTGTAGTTGCTGGCTAATACAGTTATCCTTCACAGCGAGCCACACTCCATCTGCCGAGCAATCTCGGGTTTTAAATCCTGATTTTCCCAGAGGACAGGTAGCAGAAGCAGACATTCCTCCTCTTGTCACGTTCCAAGTAACACCATCTATCAAACTGATGCTGCAATATATATCTTTTGCTAGGGTAGAAAAAAAAACATATCCATCACTGCTGTATTGCTATACTGTACTATCACATACCTGCATGTTGGCTAAGTGGCTTCATTTCTACGTAAAGTAGTTGCATGCAGTTAGCTTATTCTCCCCATATTTTGAGTGGGTTTCCTTCCAAAACCCAAATAATATTTGTTGCTTTATCACTAAATGAAAAGTGAATGTGCGTACTTGTACAATGAATGCTGCGCATGTTGCAGGAAATGAGAATGCTGTTGGCACACTGAAGGAAAGCCATGGAAGTGTCCTTCAGTTAATGCCGTCTGCAACTCTTGTGACCTTTTCTTAGCCGATGGATCTATTGGTGTTCCATGTGTACCCAATGGATGAATCTGTCTGCAGTTTTTAGTGTACGTGGCTGTCATGGGTTTTTGTCCTTTGACTATATGAATTATTACAAACACCGCTTAAGAGGATACGCGTTAAAACGCGTTGGTTCACTGATAAATGAAACATATAATAGTGACTGCAAGACATCTATGAAATGCATTTGTATGCTGAATTGAGCACTGATAAAACTGTGTATTATACATAACAAGAACAATATGTTCTAAAGTATAAGAAGCCATGATTGTTGTTTTTAAAATTTTTTCATGTTTAGTAATAAAGATATATTTTATAGATATATACAGTAAGTGCATTTAAAGTTGCTAATGATTCGTTTTTGTCTTTGTAGTATTCAGTATGGAATGTTGGCACATTAGCACTTAATGGTCCTATAGTTTGTGTAATACTATTCCTCTCAATTTCTGTAAGGGTGACGGGATTGGAGAACAGAAAGAGAACATAAATTTGCTCTTTGCAGACACATAATTTATGAAAAACTGACAAATGTTGGGTAAGATGGCTATTCTAAATACTTCCATATTTGGAAACCCTTGGTAAAATATACAGTATTCACCCAACTATAGCTATCAACAGCTTAATGACTTATAAACATCTCAAACTGAAGCCCAATAATAACCTGAAAACCAAGGCTTTCTTAGACATATATGCAGCATCTGGATTTCTTGTTTTGTTATTACAGATAACCTGCTTTATACTTACTTTGAAAAGTCCAATAAAACATTAAAACAAAAAAAATTATATAGCCAGAGTTGCCACCACTCATCAATGTATGATTACCTCTCCTTCCTCGCTCCTGGAGTTGGCCCAGGTTTTCACTGACATGTTGGCGATGGAAATTTTGGTGGCAGAAGATAGGGTGGACCCCGAAAAATTCACATGACCTGGACTTGTTGGCGGGCGTATAGTGATACTACAAAATTTTGGGACCTCCTTGTTTAATGCCTCCTCCTGCTTTAAGCTATAGGCATGTCATTGGGCACTTCTCTAAATGTTTAAGGTAGAGCTATCTTCAGATTTTGTGCTTTGTTACGGTTTCTAAAGCGAACAAAATCCTCTCTTGTATTAAAAGAGGTATAGACTCCAGAAAGAGAAATATCATATTACCCCTGTACAAATCATTAGTAACACCTCACCTGGAATATGCAGTTCAGTGTTGTGCACAAATTCACAAAAAGAACATTGGGGAACTAGAGAAAGTACAGAGAAGGGCAACCAAACTGATAAGAGGCATGGAGGAGCTCAGCTATGAGGAAAGATTAGAGGAACTGAATTTATTCTCTCTTAAGAAGAGGAGATTAAGGGAGGATATGATCAACATGTATAAATTCATCAGTGAGAATAAATTCATCTTTCCTCATAGCTGATCTCCTCCATGCCTCGTATCAGTTTAGTTGGCTTTCTCTGTACTTTCTCCAGTTCCCCAATGTTCTTTTTGTGAATTGGTGCCCCAAACTAAACTGCATATTCCAGATGAGGTATTACTAATGATTTGTACATTGAACTCGGTGTAGAGCTATTCACCCTGAGGTCATCACAGAGGACAAGGGGGCACTCTTTACGTCTTGAGGAAAAGAAATTTAATCTCCAAACACAAAAAGGTTTCTTCACAGTTAGAGCTGTGAAAATGTGGAATAGATTCCCTCAAGAGTTGGTTCTGGCCAGCTCAGTGCATTGCTTTAAAAAAGGCCTGGATTCTTTCTTGGATACACAGAATATAACTGGATACTAACATTTATAGGTAACGTTGATCCAGGGAATATCCAATTGCTTCTTGGGGGATCAGGAAGGAATTTATTTCCCAGCAGGAGGAAATTGAATCATGCTTTGCTGGGGTTTTTTTGCCTTTCTCTGGATCAACTGTGGGTATAGGATTATAACTTTTTTTTTTTTTTTATGGTTGAACTGGATGGACTGTTGTCTTTTTTCAGCCAGACTAACTATGTAACTTTGTTACATATTTTTCTTTTCAAGGCCTCCCCAACTGTTCCTGAGTCCCAGCATTTGCCTGTTCAGATGTACAGATAGTATTTGTGTATGGCCTCTAACTCTCTCTTGTTAATCCATAAGTGTGCATTATTCTTTTTTACTTACATATTTTTGTGATGTATTTTGGCATTGTATATTGTGCATCTGTGAAACCCTTTAAAACCATTTGAACAGACAACTATTTGACTAAAAAAAAAAAACTGAAAAATGATTTTGTCTTTTGTATATTTGCTTGTCAGTACAGAATTTATTTGATCTCCTTGGCCTGTCTTGGTAATTTTGGGGTAGTTCAGTCTATCTTTTTTGTTTTTTACTGATCCATCAATATGGTACTTTATGTTGCTCCGTGTACATTTAGTGTGCATACCTTGTATTACAGTTACAGGAATCACATTTGATTTTTGCTGGCCAGCCTTGTTCATAAATGTACAGGTGTAGTTAGTGTCATTAGTAGGGCGTGGAGGAGACAATGTGTAACAGTTCAAGTCTGTCCTTCTAGCTGTCAAAAAAAAAGAAGTTTTTAACCTCAGAAAATTCATATTAATAGGTCAGTTCGTAGTTGGAACATTTGAAACCAGTATGTTCAACCAATCAATTATCAAGCAATGAGCAATGTTTTTAAAAGTTGCATATAGGCAATTTATCAAGCTTCTGTGTACTCCAAAATTGCCCCAAATCTCAGCAACACTGGAAACAAACTACATAGCATGCACTTTGCTGTATTATTCAACAAATATATTTTTCTGAACTAAAAAAAAATTCCCAGCTATAACATCTGTAATTGTGAATTAACCCTAGGGATATGATTGGAATGGAATATGAGCACATGAACTAGAAAAACTTCACACCAACCTGCATCATAAGACTTCAGAGGCACAAAAAGAGTAACACCACTTACACCTAAAATGACTCAATCACATGAAGCAAATTAAATTCCAAACAATCACATCCCGCGATGCCTCCTATTTGAGGAATACTTCCTTACATGGCAAAGTTATAAATTAAATGAGGATCCTTATGTGCCCACCCTCCTCCTTAGCACAGGCACGGATACATAAAGCAAAACTATAGGCAAATATTTATTTTTTATTTTGGATAGAGTAATGGAGGGTTACAACCCCTGTCAGATTTTTTTTTTAACATCTGTGTCCCATTGGGTAGATTTATCTTAATTTCCCATTCCATATCAAAAGCAGGAAGTGGGAGGAATTCCCTGGAAATTAAGGGATTGCCTTGGGGCCCCCTGGTTACCAGAACTAATATCCCTATTGGAAGATTCCCCATCTACTACTTTTCTGTGGAAAATCCAGAACGAATAGAGAGGGCAAATCTTCCTAATGGGGGCACATAAGGCAATAAAAACCTGACATATGTTCTAATCCCTCTCCACTCTGTCCAAAACTAAAAAAAGTTTTACCTTTAGTTATACTTTAGCCAAGATCCTAAAGTTGGCTGGTTACCGAAAAACCTGCTTATGAGCTTCAAAAACTGAGAAAAAGAAATTATAATTAAAATAAAAGTACAGAATGTATAGAAAGGCTTTTTTTCTAAATTTACTCATGGATGAATCAATAGCTCAGCCCAAGGATCAATATAGCAATGATGGGGATACAATTCTTTCACAAAGGAAATAGTTGAGCCTCTTCAAGTAAAGAACTACTCAACCAATAAAATAAGTTGGCCAGGACATCTTGTCATGATGTTGTTCATTAAAGATGAATTTAAACTGGATACCTGCTGGCTCTATTTGATATTTCTCCTTTGGTTAATTGTGGCTGATCTCCTCCTCTCATGTAGGCTTCTCTTAAGTCATGTAGGCTATTTTAATCAGGAATTTCCCTTCCTCTAGGCTTCAAACTAGAGTGTACTTTCTATAAATGTATGCAGAGCTAATTAATCATGGATGAAGAGTGATGATGTTGTCATTCTCCACCCATGATGTTATGAATTAGGAGTCTTCACACACATTCTTTTGTGGGGTGAATTTTTGAATAAAACCACACAATAGACATATCACTAACCAGATGTTGCTGCCAATGTTAACTTGTCATACGTCCAGGTGACATTATAGTTCTCTCCGTCATAGGGCACACAGCATTCTAATTGTAGCTTGGATGTGTCCTGAGAGGTTAGACTCTTCTGTAATGGGTTGATGGAGATCGCCAATGGAAGGAGGGTGATGTTGACTTCTGCCGTTGCTATATGTACCAGGCTATCATTGGAGAATTGGCAGTAATATTTCCCTGGAACAAACCAAACCATAAGCTTCTGCTAATGACTTATCATTCATTATCTGAAAGGGAGCATTAAGTTGACACCTTTGCGTTTATATAACAAATAAAGGTTTTGAAGCATCTAATCCATACCTTGGGATTAATATTAAACTATCATGAGAAACAGGCTTCCTTTTTAAGGATTACTTTTGGTAGCCCAGTATAAAAGCTGGATTTTCCACACGATTGGTTGTCTAACTGAGCATGCATTCCCATCTAACTGTTCCTGTGCAACACATACAACTGGTGCAGACCCAATGTGCCACTTTTCCAATGTTTACTATGTGCAAGTTGAAGCATGCATGCACCACATATACAGAACTACAATTACCATGATATTCAATCATTGGTGAATATATTATGAAGAGAAGGTGAGCAAAAACCTAGCTTTAATAAATGAGGTGTGTATACTATATAAGATTAGATTTAAATACATGTCAAGTATATGCTGAAACCATGAACTTCCTTATGCTGGTACCTAGAGATATTCTGGTGAAGTGAGCATTACTTGTAAGTCTTTGCAAGAACGGTGAATATAGCTTTGTGCGGTATCAGATTAAAATTACAGTAAATACTGTTTGTTAAGTTTCTGAATTTTGACAGTGAACCCATAACGTGTTTTGTGCAATCAAGCCAAGCAGCAGCAGAAAAACAGCTTTTAACTGAGATGACCTGCAGGAGTTAGTAAGATTTAAAATATCAAATGATTCAAGGTTATTGATCCATACCAAGTTCAGCATGTATACAAACTGACTGCTATTTTTTTTTGCTGCCAGTTCAGACTGCAGGTACAAGCTTATCAAATATTTCACCTAAATGGCATATAGGTAGGGGTTAGTACCCCATTTAGGGAGACCCCTCCCTTGGGTGGAAACTGCGAGTGGGGCTAAATGAATCCCTTATATTCTAGTACTGAAGAGCTTGGGGCAGAGGATGATGGGAAGAGGCTAACCCTGGTATGCTACTATGTAAGCTTGTAGTCTCAGAAAGCAAACCCTTCGAGGTAGGCTCTGTTGGAGTACTCAACCTAAAGAGGACTACAGTGAGAAACTGGTCAGCAACCCTATGTTTAAATTAAGCTTGAACTATACAATTCTACTGATGTTAGGAGTAAAAGGCAGAGGCGAAGTTGTATTTTGGCAAAGAATTGTACATTCTGTTCCTGCTACAGTAAAAAGTTTAAAAAGGCTGAACGTGTGACATTTCTTTATTACCAGAGTTGCGCCTTGGGCCAGAAGAATATGAGTAACCACGACTGCGGCGTTCCTCCACGTTGTTTTTGTGCATCCAATCTTGATCATGTTGCAGTACAATGGTGGGAGGGGCCCTTGGCCAGCATGACTATTGCTGGTGGCAAATCAGTCTCCTGATTACAGAAACATACTGTATCTAACAAGACAGGCATTACTCCTAGTGAGTGCTACTACACAATTCAGTATGAAGGGTGACAAACTGAGGAATTGTACATCGTACTGCCACAATGTGGTTGGACGTCTACTCCACTTTCCTCCTCAGTAATTCTGGTAGCATGTACTAGAGCTGAAATGTCCTGTGTTTGTGAACATGGAAATGCAATTATTTTAGTAAATATAAACTACTAAATACCTTTTCTTATTCATTTTTATTAATTAATAAATATTTATAATATAAAAAAAAATACCTTTTCTTATCATCAGTTAGAGCAGTCTTGTGACTTCTATCAGTGTCCAGCAGAGCACTGGTTAAAGCTTGTAGGAGTTTTCATTCTGCTGTAGGAAGATGAAGAACCCCTGACCTCTGTCTGAACAGTGCTAATTGGCCCTGTGCTGATCCCATGCACTTCCCCAAGAAAAAAAACCTCTCTAGCAATACACACCAAACTGAGCATGTGCAGAGTGACTCCACAGGAGATAAGAGGGGGACACTGGAAGAAGGGGAGGATCAGAGAAGACAGGATGAAATACAATGCAGAGGCTTAACCCCTTAGGTTCCACAGTGAGTATAACAAGCATGCTTTACTGCATATACAGACTGATTTTACTGTTGTGGGTTAAGTGACACTTTAATTTGTTAACTGAGGACTTCTGCAAAATATACAGTTGGAGATGAAGTGAAGTGAGGTGATAGTGATAAAGTTCTCTCAGATCAAACCAATCGCTGAGCCTTCGGACCCTAAATCAGCCCTCATTCCTGTACCTTCACACCTCAGATCATGCCAATTCTTGCAGCTTCACACCTCCGACCACTCAAAAGCCTGCACTTTTGCACCCCAGATCAGGCCCAATTCATGTTTTCTCAGGCCTCAGATCAGCTCCAGCTTCTGCACTTTCAAGCCCCAGCTCAGCCCCAATTCGTGCACCTTTACACCTCAGATCACCCCAATTCTTGCACTTTCACACCCCAGACAGCCAAAATTCCTGCACCTCCAGACCTCAGATCAGCTCCAATTCCTGCATCTTCACACTTCAGATCAGCTCCAATTCCTGCATCTCCAGACCTCAGATCACCCAAATTCCTGCACCTTCACACCTCAGATCACCCAAATTCCTGTACCTTCAGACCTCAGATCACCCACATTCCTGCACCTTCACATCTCAGATCACCCAAATTCCTGTACCTTCACACCTCAGATCACCCAAATTCCTGCACCTTCACATCTCAGCTCACACCAATGCCTGCACCTTCACCCTTCAGATCACCCCAATGTTTGTATTTTTACATGCCAGATCAGGTGGATCTCCCAGGACTCCTTTGGATGCCGTCCTTGATGCTGGCGCGTGCCACCTCTGGCACTAATGCTGGGAGTTGCCTACCCCTGCTCTATAGGGATGCAGTGGCTGCATGAACGCAGCCACAGGTCCTAATTGGACAAGTGTAGAGGTGAATAGCCCCGAATGCACACTGTCTGTGTTCGGGGCTGTATACCAGCACCCACGTGTCTGTGAAATTAAAATTTTTAGCTGTGTTCGTATAACCACCTTAGTCCCCACAGAGTAACACAGGTTGTCAACACACAGCTCTAGCCACATAAAAAGAAAAGGCTGATTCACACTGTAAAGGCCATCAAGCCTCATTCACGCACAGTGCTTTATTTATTAACGCAATACAGTTTAACCCTTCAGATATTGCAGGTGTTTGGAAGTTATATTGTGTTTGTGTCTGCTAATAATAATTTTACTGTATTTTTAGCAAGAATATTATCTATTGCCATATATTGTCCGATAGGCTGTGCAGGGCCCTGTGAATTCTAATAGCAGTCCTGGTCCCATTAATCCACCATGACCAGAAGATAAACAAAGGCAGACATGTTTGAAGTGCAACTCTTTTGACAACTATGGCTCTCCATAGATTTAATGGAAAAAAATGTAGACATGATGGAACAGGATATGTGTAATTTGCAGGTTAGCCAAGTGAAAATAAAGGAAAAGAAACTAAGGCAGCCATTACATCTAAGGATTGGTAAGAATATATTAACATTTTTGTTTTTTCGGTAATATACACATTAATTACATGTAGCTGTAAACTGCACAGCCTCTTGTCCCATAACCTTCCTTAGATCCTTTGTGTGCTTGAACTTTAGACATCAACAACACTGACCTTTCCACCACTGATCGGCATGACCGATTGTAAGGACAGAGACAGTTGAGCTGGACAGTTGCTGAGTTGACACATCCACATTATCTCCGCCAGCAAACAAAGGATTGGTGACATTATTGGCAACGAGTGTCCAGTTCACGGATGTCATGGTTTCATTTATCTGGCAGACCAGCTGGATGTGGTCACCAAATTTCACTTCCAATTGCATGGGCT
Source organism: Staurois parvus (assembly GCF_062004578.1). Lineage (NCBI taxonomy): Eukaryota > Metazoa > Chordata > Amphibia > Anura > Ranidae > Staurois > Staurois parvus. The sequence goes on along the minus strand of NW_028318184.1, from coordinate 942,676 downwards.
CAATAGTCACCATTCCTGCAAAATGTAAGAGCAATCCAATATGTTAGGTTTATTTTAATGTTTTCTCTCTTTGCCTTTCTTTTTTCTTCTCAGCTCTTTTTGAGAGCACCAAAATCTCCCTTAACTCTCTGATATGATGTGCCCGCCTCAAAGAGAACTGATCTCTAGGATCTCATCGTGAGGAGCCAATCATGAGGGCTGAGACTGCTGGGTCAAATGACCACCAAGCGTATGGTTTCAGACTTGTTACATGCCAGAATTGATGTGCGGAACTACAGAGTTTAATCCCTTACCACCTTCAGCTAATGCAATAGAGACAGATCCTTACTTAACAGCCCATTAGTTATCTTTTGAGAACAGCTACATGTGCACCACCTTACAGAAGGGCCCCAGTGAAAGCCAGCTAACTTCCACAATTAGGCGCCAGATACTTTAGACAACACCAGGGGTACATCTATGTCAGTACACATACAAACACCTTCTATTTTGGCTGTATGCATACAGGAACGCTGTTTGAGAAACTATTGCTAAGAATTACAGTGAGCTTTCTTTTATGCCATTCATGATTTCACGGTTGATGCTATTCTTACTGATATTGTGTGAATTAGTGTAATGAGACATAGCCTTATTGCGGCATAAGTTAATGGCCATAGGTGAGGCTGAACTGCCCATCATTTACTCTAACGTATTCTGTTGACCTGTTGATTTGATCTATGCATTGCATTTGCTTACCCCTCAATAAAATATTCATCTTATTAATTCTTAAGTTGCTTGTGGTCTATTTACTGTGTGCTATCATACAAGCGTAGAATATTAACACTTAAGTTACGCAGGTGTGAGTAACCTACAACCGGGTGTGTTGGTGGGGACTGAGCAGGGTAAGAAGTCGTGGTAGAGCCATCAAACTAAGCGGATCTTCAGGGAGTAGTGCTACGTCACCTCAAAAACCCTAATTTGGTCTTGTTAATATTTGCTTTAAACATCTGAAGAATACAGTAAAAACATAATTCAATAACCAAAAGCAGTTTGAACACACTAACCAACAATATTTTCATTCAGAAGCTGAAATACAATAAAATAAAATTTACTTTGTAAAGTGTGCAAATAGGAAAGTTAGGAGCAAAAGCGAAGCATTCCATGAAAAAAAATTATTACCTGCTGTTGATATCTGTAATGATATGACACTGGAGAGAGACTGAGATACCAAAGCATTGCTGGACGCAAGTTGCGTTGAGGAAACTGGACTCGACACCAACATCCTGTAACTGGCTATCACACTTCCTGGACTTGATATAAGCACAGATGTCTTTAGCATGCAGGTTATTTGTTACTCAATTTTTGCATAGGAAAAGCTTTTCAATACATGGTTTGTTACCTGAAGCCAAGCATCGCCACAGACAATGGATTGCAATTCTTCGTGTAAGCATGTAGAAGCTGATAAAAAGAACACGTAATGATTATAAAAGCAACTCTCTTGTTCAAAACCAGTTTTTATCCATTTAGTAGAAACAATTGAGCACTGACGTGATACTTTTTTTATTTGCACTAACATACAATTTTGAGGACAAGCTTTCGGGGTATGTCCCCTTCTTCAAGGTCCAAGCAGTACTTTTAGTACAATTGTTTGTCCTTTGTTGTTTGTTGCATTTTCTTTAATAAAGAACCACTATCTTGAAAAAGGATGATTTTAGAATGTGCTCAAGAGAAAGTGATTTGATTGGGCAGTAAGAAGGGGGTTAATGGTTGGCTCAGGTTTGTAAGGAGCAGGAATGTTGCAGCAAAGGATTCTGGCAGTGTTCTTGGGATCCATGCCCCTTCTGAGGCCAATACCTAGAGCTAAGACCTTGACTAGGAGTTTTATTTGGGAAAACATGAAACTGATGCTAAAATGCTACTGTAATTTTGGGGTATCCTAATTGGATTTTACCTTCTTTCTCTTAAAGTCCTTACTGCTATTGATTATATTGAGTGTTGTACTAGCTATGGATTATTACAAAAAAAATTTGAAGTTTAATTAGCAAGTATGTAAAGTTCATTTGTCAGGGAAAAGAATTTAAAGTGGAACTTTTGCTAGCATGCCCAGAATTTTGGTTAAAATGCCCTTTAACTTTATGTTAGTTTAATGAATAAGAAGATAATGTTTGATCAATTTTCTGGTTCAACTGCCCCTCCACCTCTAGGCAATAATGGCCATTTAAACATTTTGTTTTCATTAGGGCAGGTTCACGCAACCTTACGTGTTCGAAGCTGAGGAGCGGTGCCTTGTGTTTTATAATGCAAGGCTCAGTCTCTCTTTTTTTCTAAACATTAATGGAATGCCAGAAAGTTACATTCCATTAATTTCTATGTACAGGAGCTCAGCTGCCATAAATAGAAAGGCAGGGACATGCAGGGCGGGTTCGCACTATAGCAGAGAACTGCATTTATCTGTCATTGGTATACACTCCCACTTGCTCAGGTTTTGTGAAACTATAAGATACAGTCAGAATTCTGTTTGAACAATTTCTAACTATATACACATGCTTTTAACACATATATCTTTAAATACCTTAATTTAATATAGAGGATTAATCCCGGACTGGCATCATGGGCCTGGGGACCACCATCCACATCAAATTCCAGTCTGGGATTTACCTTCTACTTTAGCTGTGAAACACATGGAAATAAGTTTCATGTATCCATACTATGTAATATACTTGTAAAATGTATCGTACCAAGTTCAAACCACATTTGTTTTAACTGATTTATAATTAAAGTTGAACTTTACTAATAGAGTAAACTTTGGTACAATTCTTGGCACCTTTAAAGTCACATAACTAGAAGAAACTGTGTTTGTATCTATTGATCCAAGGGATGTTGGTGCCTATCCACACAATTCTGGCATCAGATATATATCCTATATGTGTATTTCAAATGTTCATTTAGCCGTTTGCCCACAGTTCAGCCTTCTTTTGACATATTTAACTACTTCCCACCTGTAGAACGTCACATGACGTCCTGGACTTGAAGTGGAGATATTGGGATGATGCCTGCAGCTATAGGCATCATCACGGTATCTTTTTTTTTCAGCCAGTGATTCCCTTAAATGTAAAAGCTGTTCTAGCAGCTGATTAGCCACTGGATTGTTTTTACAGGAAGCAGGAGGGGATGTCCCCCTGTCATGTACCTGGTAAAGATCAGACTGGAGAGGGGGCTTCTCTTGCACCTCTTGTCCAACAGTGATGACAGAGAGTGTAGAGACTCAGAGTGGCACGAGGGCCGGTGTAGCAGGCAGCGCCAGCTGGGGTTTGCAGGAAGCAGATGACTGTATATCACCAGGCAGGACCAGAAATTGGAAAACGGTGACACTGGCTTGGCAGACAGGTGTATAGCCAGGACACAAGCCAAAAGGTCATCAACAGGTGGGAAGCGAGGCACAGGAACATCAGGCAGGACACAAGCCAGGATCAGTACACAGCTGGGCAGTTAGGCACAGGAACACAGTACAGGAGCCGAGGTCAAAATAGGCAGGCAGAAATCCAAGGACAGGTCAGGGGAAAGTCGAGTCTTACATACAGTTGCAAGAAAAAGTATGTGAACCTCTTGGGATTACATGGAGTTTTGCATGAATTGGGCATAAAATGTGCTCTGAATGTCATCTAAGTCACAACAATAGAAGAACACAGTCTGCTGAACATAATACTACACAAACATTAGATGTTGCCATGGTTTAATTGCACATAACATGTAAACATTCACAGTGCAGGGAGGAAAAAGTATGTGAACCTTTGGACTTAATAACTGGTTGACCGTCCTTTGGCAGCAATAACCTCAACCAAACGTTTCCTGTAGTTGCAGATCAGACCTGCACAACGATCTGGAGTAATTTTGGATCACTCCTCTTCACAAAACTGTTTCAGTGTAGCAATATTCTTGGGATGTCTGGTGTGAATCGCTCTCTTAAGGTCATGCCACAGCATTTCAATCGGGTTGAGGTCAGGACTCTGACTGGGCCACTCCAGAAGGTGTATTCTGTGCTGTTGCAGCCATTGTTTTGTTGAATTACTTGTATGCTTTGGGTCATTGTCCTGCTGCATCACCCATCCTCTGCGGAGCTTCAGTTGGCGGACAGATGGTCATACGTTTTCCTGCAAAATGTCTTGATAAACTCTGGAATTCATTTTCCCATCAATGACAACAATCCGTCCAGGCCCTGAGGCAGCAAAGCAGCCCCAAACCATGATGCTCCCTCCGCCATGTTTTACAGTGGGGATGAGGTTTTGATGTTGGTGTGCTGTGCCTTTTTTTCTCCACACATAGTGTTGTGTGTTCTTCCCAAACAACTCAATCTTGGTTTCATCTGTCCACAGTATATTTTGCCAGTAGTGCTGTGGAACATCCAGGTGCTCTTTTGCAAACTTCAAACATGCTGCAATATTCTTTTTGGACAGCAATGGCTTCCTCCGTGGTGTCCTCCCATGTACTCCATTCTTGTTTAATGTTTTCCTTATTGTAGATGTGTCAACAAAAATGTTAGCATGTGCCAGAGATTTCTGTAGGTCTTTAGCTGACACTCTGGGATTCTTCTTTACCTCATGCAGCATTCTGCGCTGTGCTCTTGCAGTCATTTTTACAGGACGACCATGCCTAGGGAGAGTAGCAACAGTGCTAAACTTTCTCCATTTGTAGACAGTCTGTCTTACCGTGGACACCTGAACATCAAGGCTTTTGGAGATACTTTTGTAACCCTTTCCAGCTTCATGCAAGTCAACAATTCTTGATCGTAAATCTTCTGAGAGCTCTTTTCTGCGAGGCATGGTTCACATCAGACAGTGCTTCTTGAAACCAGTAAACCCAAAACAGGTGTGTGTTTTTTAAAGGCAGGACAGCTGTCAGCAACACATCCAATATCATCACACTGATTGGAGTCAAGGTTGGCTCACTCCTGGCTCCAATTAGCTCTGGGAGAAGTCATTAAGCTAGGGCCTCACATACTTTTTCCTCCCTGCACTGTGAATGTTTACATGTTATGTGCAATTAAACCATGGCAACATCTAATGTTTGTGTAGTATTATGTTCAGCAGACTGTGTTCTTCTATTGTTGTGACTTAGATGACATTCAGAGAACATTTTATGCCCAATTCATGCAAAACTCCACATAATCCCAAGAGGTTCACATACTTTTTCTTGCAACTGTAGGTAAGCAGGTATGGCAGGTCAAGGCTCAGATAAAGCAGGAACTATCTGAAGACCACTCAGCAATCCATCCATGTCAGCGTCCAGCTTAAATAGGGCATTTGGCACCAGTGCCCTTACGTGTGTGCGTGTACATGCACATGTGCATATGAGTTCTGCAAATGCTAATACATTTGCGTGGGTGTGAAAATGCCTGTTTTGCATTGAGCTTTTGCTCAGAATTATTCCCATGCCCAAAAGTATGAGCATGTGCCAGACATGTACTGAGCTTCTTTTATACCCTCCTCCTGGAGCCCACTGGCTCCTCCTTAGGCTCTTCCATGTGATCGGGAAGCCCGGTATCCAGCCCTGAGGTGCCATTGGGTCATCATAGAGCTGGCCATGGACCGGATGGTCCCCAGCAATCTCTATGGTCCTGGGAAGCCGGAAGCAAAGGCATGATGTCACTTCCTGTTCTGGCAGATGTAAACACTGCCATTTTTTTCCCTGGAAAGCAGAGATCAATGTAGTTTTTTTAATTTCATGCTTTCAAAGGTAGAGGAGATATCTGAGGCCTTATTGACCCTAGAGGATCTGCCATGCCTTATTTCTATCACAAGGGATGTTTACATTTCTTGTGATAGGAATAAAAGTGATCATATGCACCCACATATGTAAAAGGTGTTCACACCACACATGTGAGGTATCACCACGAACGTTATAGCAAGAACAATATTTCTAGCGCTTGACCTCCTCTTTAACTCTAAACTGGTAACCTGTTGAAATTTTTAAAGCATCACCTACTGAGAAGTACTGTGGTTCCACTAGTGTGTGCAATTTGAAAGCATAGCATGTTAGGTACCTATTTACTCAGCATAACATAATCTCTTATATTTGACCAAAATTGGGTTATATATTGTGTTTTTTTCATTAAAATTCAATAAAGTGTATTTTTTTCAAAAAATTGTGTTTGAAAAATTGCTGTGTAAATACAGTGTGACAAGAAAAATTGCAGCACCCACCATTTTATACTCTAGGGCCTCTGCTTAAAATATACCAGGGGTGTTCAAGTCAAACCAGGACTTTTCAGTTTATATAATAAAGGAACAAATTTCAAGGAGTGGAAACTGCGTTTATTTTTCAACATACTCCCTTGTAACATGTATACACTTATCCCAGTGTTTAACTAATGCCTGGAAAGGTTCGGCATAAGAAGATTTGTCAGTACGCCTGAACCATCCTAGGACAGCCTGCTTTACTTCATCATCATTGTGTTCATCAGTCCCACAGAAAGATTCATCTCTTGTGCAATTTCACATCTGAATGTTCACAGGAATGACTGCTGTGGGCTGGGAACCAGCACGGCTGAGATTTTCATTGACAGCTGTAGGGCCATATTTGAAAAGTTTACATCATTCAAATGTCTTACTGCAGCTGAGCGTCTCATCACTGTGCTTGAAGTTTTCTGTAGACATCCGCGGGTTTTACACCTTCGTTTACAAGAAACTTCATCACCACATGCTGTTCCATGCACGCACTAACACTGTTGTCTGCCATCTTGATTAATGGTCCCTGGACTGGCCTGCAACATGTGCGCCGCCTATCAGTAATAAGACACACTTGCCATTTACTACTGCGTGTAATACTGCCACACCAGCATCTTTTTTATACCTGTAAAATTAAAAATCCTAGTTTGACTTGAACGTCCCTCATATATAATGTTTAGGGGTTCTGAGTAACTTTCTAGCAAAAAAAGTATGATTTTTACATGTAGGAGAGAAATGTCAGAATTGGCCTAGGGAAGGGGGTTGGGGAGAGGTTTGTTAAATGTTTGCTTTATTTAACTTCTCAGAATTTAATACTTACAGCCAGTGTTATATTGGACTCCATGGCTTGGTACTTTGGAGAGCTTGAATCTAGTAGATCTGTTGTAAATGTTTCATTCATGGTAAGTAATCCATTAATGTCAACTGGAAAGAGAGGGAAGCACACTTTTTTTAACATATTTGAGTGTGGAAACCTTACACATCATTTCCCATATCTTCTAAGCCCTCCTTGAACCCTGCATCTTATTGTTGACCCCTCACTTCTTTGTAATTTCCCTTTTGTAGTATGTTGTATTAGAATTTGTGTAACTTGTAGTGATGTACTGATTCTTAATAACAGTCAGGTTTGTCATGGACCTCCAGATACAGCAAGGAAACTGTTTAAATTAGAACTATGGCCTCCGAATAAAAAATATATTTGTCACGGAACCTAATTCTAAGTCTGTCTACACTTATAGTTTTCTTAGCCCCACTGCAAAATTCCACAAATATCTATTGAGCCTGCCAGTGAAGTCCTCTGCTTTCAGAAAATATATATACTGTTTTGGAAGTTTTGTGTAATTTTCAGGCCTAAAATGATTTTTGAAGCATGTGTGCAAAAGAATGCTCTGGCAGCGAAAGGCTTAATGGAAGAACTAACCCATAAAAAATCGTACAAGGTACGGGTACACTGGATAATCTTTTAGGGCCAGTTCACACTACATGTGTTTCAGTGTGCTTTTTTCTGAATCCAAAATGCACAAAAAGTAGGTTATATGGTTGCCAATGTCATAGTTCACATCAGTGCTTTTAGCTGAAAAACAAAAAAAGTAGAGCAGGCTGCGTTTTTCCTGCACAGAACTGTACTGGAACACGGTAAAATGCATCAAAAATGCACCAGAAAGCACATGTCCCTATTTTAATTGAAAAAAAGAGGGGGGGAAATGAATCAGAAAGCATCAAAAACACTTTATATCAACATTCACCCAACTGGCACCCCTAGAGAGAGAGAACATTCTTGTAAGTATGGCAATAATATAAAGACATTGCTCTGGAACGCCCCCCAATGCACCCCTTATGTCCACCATCTTTCCTTGTCTAGGTTTTTTTTTTCCAATATTTAACAGCTCCCAGTTCTTTGGGGGTTTACACTCTGTTTGCCTATACACAGTGGTCAAGGGGGGTGAGATGGTAGTAGTATGTCCTCTGGCTGGTTTGAACATGTTTGCTGTGAGCAGTTCTATAGATGCCTTGGTGTTGTACATTTATTTGTAACAACCATTTTTATTTTAACCAACTCATGCCCATTTTGCGTGTCATTCAAGTATTTTGCTGATTTCATTCAGTCATTAAAGTACAACTAAAGGTTCCTGTATGATAATCTGATCAAGTACCAAATCCAATATGGAATGCAGGTGCCACTGCACACTGTATTCAACTCTGATGCCAGGTAAATGAAAAACACCCCATTTGGCTTAATCGTAGAGGTCCTCTATGACTAAGCCCAATGTGGGTGAAACATGTCAGAGGGGCATGACCAATGGGCTGGGATCTGAGTTGATCTGAGTTGAAGTTGAGTTTTTCATTTACCTTACACTGGAGTTGACTGCAATGTGCTGCTTGACATATATTTTGGAACGAGATGTGTTCTGCCTCTGCCAGCACCTGAATACAGAGTGTAAACCTGGGAGACTGATACTGCAGGATTGGAGCAGTGCTGATCTGTTATTGTATGTTATGTTGTATTGTATTGTTATGTTACATGAAATCATAAGGTTTCAGAAACCTAAAATTTCAGTGAAAATCACACAAAAGTGAATTTTAGGGCAAAAAGACACAATAAATTACCCACAATTTTGGTAAAATATAAAAGACGAGGTTGTGCCGAGTAAATAGAAACCTAGTATGTGAAACCTTAAATTTGTGTGCGCCTATGAAATTGTATCAAACTTCAGTACCCTATATTTTCTATAGGCGACACTTCAAAAGCCCCTACAGGTCATCAGTTTAGTGTTACATAGGAGGTCTGGCATTAAAATTATTGCTCTCATTCCGGCATGCACAGCGATATGTAACGCATATCGTAATCAATATTTTCACACGTAGGTTCCCTGATGTATGCGTTTACGTTCATGCCTGTGTATATGTGGGAGTGGGGGAGCCTCAAATTTTTTTTTTGGGGGGGATGTTATGTGCTTGTGTGTAACTTTATTTTTTATACCAAAAAAAATAATTTTTACTTTTTTTTTACTTTTTTTTCATCACATAGAGCACACAGAGTCCTGTATGTGATGATTTGTTTTGGTGACAGGTTCTCTTTTTTGAGACATGCAGAGTCTAAAAGACCCTGCCTGTGTCCTCTGAGCTTCATTAGATGAACTGCAAACCGCATTGCAATCCATCTTTCCCCCAGCTATTCTAGCCAAGAAAGTGACAGCCGTGACCCGGAAGTGACAACGCAGACGTCACCTTCCAGGTCACACAAACAAGGGGAGGGGAGAAGATGCTCATCTGCTCTCCTCTCTCCCCTCCACCCACCGGCATCCACCATGGTGGGAGCTGACTTGTGGGGGAGCACCGGAACTGGGGGCTGTGGAAGCGATCTGTGGCAGTGGAGCTGCCTGACTGCTTCCACCTGACAGGCAGGAGTCTGCCTGTCACTCTCATACACAATCCCGGTGACTGCAGCCACTGGATTGTGTATAAAACCCACCGCTGTCAGGTCCGTATGGCGTAAGGACCTGGCAGTGAAAGTGTTAATCTGATATCATCACAGAAAACTACTTGAGTGGACTTTACCGGTACCAAATGGAGACGCAACTTTTCAAAATGTTCCATTCCACGTGGCAAACCTTAAAGTGGTTGTAAACCTCAGACATGACATAAGTGTAGCGCCCTCCTAGTTTAGCTAGAGGCAGCTAGACCCTAAAAGTTAGTAAGGAGCTTGTTAGCAGTTCAGGTGAGACAACCAGAGGGGTCAAATTCTGGTCAGGGCTGAGAGACTCTGCAGGCCCCACTGGAATTTCCCTCTGCTCTGAGGTTTTTGGAGGAGGGTGGATCTGAGGAGTGGCTGGCTGCACTCTTGAGGAGCCTCAGCCAATCCCCAACAGAAGGCTTTGCAAGGGGCTGGGGCTCCCTTAAAACTGAAAGGGCCTGCTCAGTAGGAGGTAGAAGGCTGCCAGGAGGCCTAGTGGGATGGGGCCTGCTTGCGAACCCGGAGCTGGAAAGGAGGAAAATGTGGGACTGACTGCCCCCCTGAGAGAGGACAACCTGTATGGCAGGGAAGGAACTGCCCAGCTGATAGGACTGGTAGCAGCAGCCACCCCGCAAGCGGTACAAGAGAGGATCTGAGTGAGTACACCTGTACCCCCTGGGCAGATAGGGGAAGGAGCACACTGGTGGGAAACCAGATTAGCCCCCTGCTAGTAAATGTACACTTTATTTAAAAGAGCAGGAGTCAGATCTCCTGCTCAGGAAGGAAGTCTCTAGATTGCTGGGTGAAGAGGAGTTCATCTAGGGTCTGGGGTGGTACAACTAGGAGCTGCTGGCTAGCACTCCACTAGAGACTGTGTTGCTGAAGAAGAGAAGCTTGTGAATAGTTTGGGAAGTTGTCCTCAGATATTGGTTCCTTTGGGCATCCTATACCCCCTTACGCTATCCTAGTACCAATCCCCTCAATAAATACCAAAACCAAAGCTCAAGGCCTGGTTTGTGTCTCAGGATAAAAGTCTGTGTGAGAAGGACTGGCTGTGCAGAACTATAGGGGGACCCAAATCCATCAGCAGTCCCTAAGGGGGTAGTGCTACATATGAACAAGGCATATCCCTTCTATTGTGTGTACCTGTCTCAGTTAGGGACACTAAGGGGTTTATTTACTAAAGCTGGAGAGTGCAAAATCAGGCTCACTTTTGCATCAGGACATTGAACAGATGTAGAGAAGAGAAGACTGCAGACAGGCAGGTACAACTTATGTAGGATTTGTTTCATCTCTGTGTATTACCTGAGGCCAGTCACTTCACTAGGTATATGTAAGGGTTTACAACCACTTTAATATAGTTCACAAATTATCAATCCATTAAATGTTACAATCACAAATGTAATACAATACTCCAATGTGGAATTCATTAATAATGTAGTAAACTGTGGGATGGCTTTCCATGACATGCACTAACGTGTGCTTTTTAGGGCCACGGGTCCACTGTATTAAAAACTTAAAAATTGACCTATAAAAATGTTAATATTTTAAAGTTGTGTTTGTATTTGGTACTAGTAGAGTCTGCCAAAGTATTTTGTGTGGTGTTTTATATGGATGTGGTACCTGGTTGGCCCACATCTTCTTTTCTAGTCTGATATAATCGATTTTTTAAAACCACTTTAATAGATGCTATGGTCTATAGCAGGGGTCTGAACTTTCTGAACAAAGTGCCACTTTACTGTCCTTCAGACTTCAGGGGAGCTGGTCTGTGGCCATTGGGTGTTGAAACTGTCCTGGTGTCAGTTGGAGTAAAAATGCAACTTTGGTATTAGGGGGATGAATAGTGCTGGTGTCAGTGGGAGGAATAGTGCCCTACCGTTGGTGTCAGTTCGAGTGCCTCATCATTGGTGTCAGTGGAAGGAGTAATGTCCTGTTGTTGGTGTCAGTGGGAGAAATAGGGCCCCTTGGTTTGTGTCAATGGGCGCCATTGATGTCAGCAGTTGCAAGTATGCCCCATTGTTGGTGCCAGTGGGAGGAATAGTGTCTTGTATCAGTGGGTGGAAAAGTCCCTCAAGGGCCCGATAAAGGCAAGCAAAGGGCCGCATCCAGCCCCCGGGCCGCATTTTGGAGACTACTGGTCTATAGTATCTAATAGATAGGGATAAGTGATTTTACTGCATTGAGCAAGTGCAGGTTTAAAGACTGCTTGTATTGGCTAACTGGAAGATCCGTACAATGGAAGAAGGATTGCAAAGGTTCCAAGGGAGGTGCAAAGCCTTCTAGTTTTTTAATATATACAGCATCTCTATAAAGCAGTTTTCATAATGGAAGCTTTTAATCTTACCCTTCTGGTCTGAGATATTTTTTGGGGCCTCACAAACTGGAATATTGTCATCTTGAATGAACAGGCAGGAGCAGAAGTTGGAGGAGTTACTACAAGGAGGATAGGTGTAACACATAGTGAGGTTCCAACTGTATCCGGCGTTGCAGGTACACATCTTCCCTATGACATTCCCAGTAATATTCCAAGTAACGTTACATTCTACAAGACAAAATATAAATACTGGCTTTGAATGTGGTCTATATCAAGCATACACTTTCACTATGCTTTCCAAAAATATATTTTTTGGTCAAAGGATAACTTACCTGTAAAATCAGACGTATGTCAAATTGGTGTCAAATGTAAGCTGAATTTACTTTAAAGAGTAATTCCACTTTTGTTGAGAAAAAAAAAATCTTCTTTGGGGGATCTATGTACATTGCCAAGGATTTTCACAAACTTCGTATTAGATTCCTACCTTTTATTATTCTGAGAAAACAGCTGTTTGTTTGCCTGGGTCCATATGCAAAGTAAATCTGAATAGGAGTGATTTTATAATTATCAATCAGCTGCTGCACTTGCAGTGTTCTAATGAGGAAAGTAGAAGGGCCTGAATCCCTCAAGGGTATATTCACACCAGATGCAGCAGAGCAGCTTTGGACGGCTATTTTAGCACAGTCCCACTATATGGACAAGGCAAAAAGCCTTGTCTGCACCTGTGTTGCGGTGGTGTGCAGGCACAGTGCGCTGATAAAAAGTACTTGGTCTGGCAATTGAACTTTATGAGATGTCTTTATGTCTTTGTGACATCTGAATAAAGTTTGTTTAAAAGAAAAACAAAGGCCACTTTGCGATTTGCCAAGCTCAATGCACAATCACTGTGCATCATCCTTGTGATGTGTGAACCAGCCCTTAGATGTAATTTCCCCATTGGGAATATCTCACCAAAAATGATGTTTTTGTTACAGGGGAAGCCTAAAATCCGACTTGTACCTTAATGGAAACTTCTGGGAAAATGCGTAAGTCAAACACAAGAAATTACATTTCTGGGGGCGTTCCTTACACCATTTGTGTACAGAACACCTCCAGGTTGCCACATTGCAATACATTTTACAGAGAATTACAGCACTGCATATTGAAGAGGAAAGACCATTTTAATGGTTTGTGTAACAATTGTATAGGCTATATTACTTTTTCTTATTTGCTATTTTTTTCTACATGAAAGTGGAGTTACACTTTAAGGATGCTGCATTTTCCATCTACACAAGCCCCTAAATTTAAAGTTTTGGATAGACATAGACCCAATTTGCTCCCAAACCTTTGATTCCCCTTTAAATTGTGTCCCAGTATATATGTTTTCTTTTACTAGGTGCATGTAGTGAAAGAAAAGCTTTTATTGCTTTCTGTGACTTTAGCACTAATTTTGTAAAAAACTTTGCAGGGGAAGATGCTGTGAGCTAATTTCCTATCCATATAGGTCCCCGCCCAGATCTACATCTCCCAAGAGCCTTTGGCTTGGGTATGAAGCCAAACTCCTCCACTCAGAGAAGCATTTAGTCTTTTTATGTCATCACTCTTTTAGTCGTCTGTGTTTCTTAGGCTCACCATATATGCTACATTCTGAGCATACAATCTCTACACAATCTACTTGAGATTTACCAAAACTAAGTCATACAAAGACTTACCTAAACTATACAATCAATTTATAACCAATAAAGCAGGCACTACATACTTGTTGTTCAATCTGTAGGTGATTATGCTATCAGATCGTAACGTGTGGTGAGCTTAAAGGCTTTTTAATCCATGCATTCTATGGATGAAGTTAAAAAAATCTTTTGTGAGCAGCAGCCTCCCCCCCCAGCCCCCCATAATACTTACCTGAGGCCCATCACAATTCAGCGATGAGCAGAAGAGCTTCAGCTCTCTGAGGACTCTCCCTCTTCATTGGCTGAAACACCATTGGCTCCCGCTGCTGTCAATCAATGCCAGTGAGCCAATGAAAAGAGAAAAGGAGAGGGGGTGAGCCGTGGCTCTGTGTGTGAATGGACGTGCAGAGCAGTGGCTCGGCAGTGAGCCTGCTTGGGTGCTCCCAGAGCATGCTGCTTGCTCTGGGGGCACTCAGCAGGAGGGAGGGGCCAAGAGCACAAGTGGGGAGAAGAGAAGAGGAGGATCAGGGCTGCTCTGTGTAAAACCATTGCACAGAGCAGGTAAGTATAATATGTCTGTTATTTTTTTTATCTTTATCTTCTGTCTTTAATATCAATTTGAGGCAACAGTATTGTATAGCTGTAAAAGAACTCATTGTATGCATGTAAAGAGGGGCAAAGAGGGATAGAGATGAGCAGTTGGTATTACTGCTTGGTATTACAATGAATAAGGTTCAGCATTGTCAGCCAATGGGAAATATTTTAGGGTCTCACACAGTGTTGGGACAGGTTCATCCAGTGCCCAGGGCAAGGATGCAGAACTAGAATGAGTGTACCACTCTGCATCCATTCTCTGTCCCTGTGCTCCAGTTGCCCTTGGTTGAAATGGAGTTTGCGCTGCACATTCATGGTCAATTGCTTTCTAGCAGCTAGAAGGTAGTTGTGCATGAACGTGTGTTTTTGGGAGGATGGGGTAGAGAGTGAGCATGTTGGAGCACAGTGTGAGAGCAATAGCTGTCAGAGCAAACATGAAGCCATGGCCCACTGGTTGCCAGCAACTGGTCTGGAGTGATGGTGTGCTATTGTGCTATAAGAGATGGTGCCTTCCTTACCACTGCATTCAGGGCAGCTGCCCCTCCTGCCCACCCTTTGTTCTGGACCTACAGGATCCCCATTTTTTTCTTTACTTGCAGTGTATTTAAAAGGCTAAAACATGGGAAATGCACCCACGATGCATAAAGGTACGAAATATTTTTTTTCCCAGACATACACTTTAAATACACAAAGTATTGTCTTTGCATAGGTGCATGTTGACATGTTTCTATTGCATTTGCATTAAGTTTGCTTGTAATTGTGGTTTTTCAGTTGTCCAAGGCATGCATGGAGCACAACCCGTTTCATAAAACCACTGGAAAGGAAAAGTTTTCCCACACTGGGCTTTGTATGACCCCACCAGTCAGAAGAAAGCATTCGGAAGGTTAGGGACATGTGGACGGGTATGAACTATCCACTATCCTTTTCCCAGCTCTTGCACATGGGTCTTACCTGTAGTTATTTCTATCTGCACCACGCTGATATAGACCGAGGAATTCAAGAACAGTGTGTATGGTAATATTGATGTGTTTGTTAAGTACATCTCCACAAGACTGCTTCCATACCCTTCCACAAGGACGTCCGTGTAGTACGTGTACTCAAATGCACTCCAGTTA
This sequence comes from Staurois parvus, assembly GCF_062004578.1. Lineage (NCBI taxonomy): Eukaryota > Metazoa > Chordata > Amphibia > Anura > Ranidae > Staurois > Staurois parvus. Next base: position 927,347 of record NW_028318184.1, on the reverse strand, counting down.
GCTGTGAAAACACAAATATTTATTATTATTTTATTATTACTCAGTAATTGCATTCCTGCACAGGTATTTTGCTGTGACTGATTTCCTTTAAAGCGGAGTTCCAGCTGAAAAAAAAAAAAGTCAGCAGCTACAAAAACTGTAGCTGCTGACTTTTAAAATACAGCCAATTACCTGTCCCTCGGTCCAGCAGTGTCCTCATCACCGCTGGTTTCACCGGCCGTCTTCTCTCCCGGGCGCCGCCATCTTTAGTGTGGGCACCCGGCTGTGACAGCTTGTGGCTTCATAGCCGGGAACCCACTGCACATTTGTGAGAAGTGCTGCACTTTGTGAATGACCCCGTAGTCTTCTGGGACCTGTCAAGTGTCCCAGAAGACTACGGGAAGGGAGGGGAGGAGGACAACTTCCGCTTCCGATCGCGATCGCCTAGGCAAAGTGGGACGGGTACCTGTCAAATTTGGGTACCCGCTCCCCAAAGGTGCCAATCCTTAATGGGGAGCGGGGGACAATGCATTAAAGCGGAACTTCCCCTTTTGTGTGGAACTCTGCTTTAAGATAAAGTGATCCTTGCAAAAAAAAAATATCTTCAAAATCAAACAAACAGTGGTAACTTTGCATGTTTGAATGAATAAATATCTGACACCTCACAATGGGCTCCATTCATTGCCAGGATTTGTGGTGGACCATGTCTATGCAATGTCTGTTGGCATGGTCGCATGTAGGGGTACATGTAACAAAAGGAAAAACACAGAAACATGATTATGAGACATCCCATTACTGGAATTGTCTCAATATGGACCTTGCAGATTTAAAAAGGTTGAAAACAGCTCTTGAAATGATTGAAATGATATTTCTGTGTTGAAGCTCATATAACAATTAAGTGGTTGGGTTTAGATCTACAAAGCTAAATTTGATAAGAGCTTGTGCTCAGTGAAAATACTTTCAAATTTGCAACCCTATACTAATTACTCGCTTGCTAACTGCCTCACTTAGGAGTATGGAGGCAAAATGGCAGATCACGTATCTGATATTTGAGTTAGCTCTTTAGGTAGGGGGCATGTGCACGAGCCCGCCGTCCCGGCTGTGCTGTGATTAGCTACAGCACAATCCGATCAGCGGGTCCCAGCAAAGCCGATGACAGGATAGAACTCTGTGATTGTAAATAACACAGAGCTCTGCCCTGACAACGGGGATGTGCCGGTTTTCTTTTCCCTGCAAAACAGGGAATAAAAAACGACACATCCCTTAGTAAAATCAGCACACAGTAAATACACCAAGCATTGTTAGGCATGCAGTTAACTTTTTGATTGCCCCTAGATGTTAACAACTTTCTAGCCAATGTCATTAGTACAGTGTCAGTGTATATTAGCTTTATAGTTTTGACCACTGTATTAGTGTCACTTGATATGTAAGTGGCAGTTAGTCAGTTTCCACAAAGTGTCAGTCAGTGTCATATTGGCCGACGTCCTATCACAGTCCCGCTTTAAGTCACTGCTCACCGCCATTAATAGTATTAAATAAATAATAATTTTAGTATATACCATAGTTTGTAGATGCTATAACGGTTATGCAAACCAATTAATATACACTTATTTGGATTTTTGTTTACCAAAAATATGTAGAATACATTTTGGTCTAAATTTTTGAAGAAACGTGTTTTCTGTAATTCTATCATTGGATATTTTTTTTATAGTTGAACTGGATGGGCTTTAGTCTTTTTTCAGCCAAATTAACTATGTAACTATGATACGTTTTATCGCAGAAATGAAAAAAAAAAGTATTTTTTCAAAATTGCTGGTCTTTTAATGTTTATATAGTAAAAAATAAAAAAACCAAGTGGTGGTCAAATATCACCAAAAGAAAGCTCTATTTGTGTGAAAAAAAATTATATACATTTTATTTGGGTAGTGACTGGATGATAGTGCAATTGACAGTTAGGCTCCATGCACACGGGGCATTTTGATAACGCTGGTAACGTTAGCTGTGTAAAGTCAAGTTAAAAATGTGAGTTTTCAGCTTTTTTTAGCGTTTTTGCATTAAGGTTTAGCGGAGTTTTGCCACAATTTTCTTTTTGGTCAAAAAAAGTCCAAAAATGCTGGATTGCACATTTTGCACCGTTAGAGTGTTTTTCCAGCTAAAAAACTCTTCTAGAAACCCACTAGTCCTGGGTTTTTTTCCAGCCAAAAAACATCCCTGCCAAAAAACATTGTTTACAGTCTGTGTGCATGTACACATAGGATAACATGCTGGGGGGTTTATTGGCTGTAGAAAAAAAACGTCAAAAGCCAAAAACAGTCACGTTAAACATGTCCAGTGTGCATGCTCTGGTCAGGAAGGGGGTAAAAACCCTCCGGAGGGCAAGTGGTTAAAACTGAGCTCATAAATACTTACTTGCTAGTTGCCTTCTGACTCTATGATTATTGTGTTCCTTTTCCTGGTATAAAAAAAAGATGCAAACAAATACAGATTTAAAACTCACTACATGAGTCCCAGATGTACTAAAAAATGTATATTCATTCATAAGGATAGTACGTATTCTATATGTTTGTACAACTATCATTGTGTGTTTCTCACATAAATATATTAAATTATATTATATACCATCACCTTGATGTACCTGATGAGTGACCATTAATTCCACAGGTAAAAAAAGTGTTGTGAATACAATAAAGTACTCACATGGGCTTAAAACATACTTGTACACTGTGCTGTGCAGTAAAAACGGTGTTGCCACTGGTGCAGGCACGCTGTGCTCTCAATGGACGGTGCGCCGTCCATTGAGAGAGATGTGCGAAGCCCACGGGAATGACATCATCGTGGCTCGGCCATTTAAAGGGCCACAGCCTGTGAACCCGAAAGGAAAACCAGGTGGAGATGGAAGCCCTGTCAGCAGTGACAGCGCACCACTGGAGGACTTTGTTTTCAGGTAAGTCTTTCATAATGTGCCAGTACTGTATATGATGCATACTAGCACATTATGCTCTTAACTCACAGGGAGATGATTTTTTTTGTTTTCTTTTTTTGTGGTTTACATGAAATGTGTTATAAATAATCATGATGGCTGCCATTAAGGACTTGCCTCTCTCTGGGGCCCAAAGGCCTCATTAGCAATCAAGGCAAAGGGGACAGCTTTCTTGTGTCCACCAGTTCAGTGGCCCACCAGAACATCCTCCAGTTGAAGCTTGCTATCTAAGCACCGCAGACAGAAAAACTCTCCTCTGGCCACTTGTTATGGACTTGTGGTCATAGGGTATGTCATAATACTCAGGAGGCAGGAAGAGGCTAGGTTTTTCTGTTTCCTCCATGGCAAGTGCCTAATATGAGGATATGGGTGCTCTTCTTATAACAAAAATGCGACCTGGCCTGGGAAATGGCCTGGGATCCAAGCTGCAGTGCTTAGATAGCAGGATACACATGCCAACATGTGTAATAAGAGCTCGTTCACATGGGTGGCCAAGATTGTAAACACAGGTGGTTGAGCCACGGTTTTGTTGCCCCCCCTGAACCACATATTTTAAATATATTTTAAAAATGTTCTTCCCAAATATATTGACATATATTGGAAATACTCCAATTTTGGCCGCATATATATATATATATATATATACATACATACAGTGTATGTTGAAATGCGTTTTTGTTACAAAATATAAGAAAAATATTTTTAAAAATACATTTTCAAATATACTGTATGTCTTTAAATATACATTTAGTCTACATTTTTGGAATGCATTTCCAAATATATGTAAAATGATATGTTAAAATTATTTTTTTATATGTTAAAAAAAATCTGAAGAGTATATTTAAAAAAAAAATCTATTTTTAAAATTTGTTTTCATTTATTCTGTAATATATAAAAAATGCATCTCAACATGCAGTGTGTATGTATGTATATATATATATATATATATATATATATACAGTCAGGTCCATAAATATTGGGTCTCAGTTACAACCCTGAGCGCTTATATTGCTGTGTTCAGGTGAGTATTCCCCACATGGAAGAAAAATATATTTGAAATATATTTCAAAAATATTATTTCCAAATGTATTGACATATATTTGAAATACTACAATCCTGGCCGTACTCTATATATATATATATACAGTCAGGTCCATAAATATTGGGACATCGACACAATTCTAACATTTTTGGCTCTATATACCACCACAATGGATTTGAAATGAAACGAACAAGATTTGCTTTAACTGCAGACTGTCAGCTTTAATTTGAGGGTATTTACATCCAAATTAGGTGAACGGTGTAGGAATTACAACAGTTTGCATATGTGCCTCCCACTTGTTAAGAGACCAAAAGTAATGGGACAGAATAATAATCATAAATCAAACTTTCACTTTTTAATACTTGGTTGCAAATCCTTTGCAGTCAATTACAGCCTGAAGTCTGGAACGCATAGACATCACCAGACGCTGGGTTTCATCCCTGGTGATGCTCTGCCAGGCCTCTACTGCAACTGTCTTCAGTTCCTGCTTGTTCTTGGGGCATTTTCCCTTCAGTTTTGTCTTCAGCAAGTGAAATGCATGCTCAATCGGATTCAGGTCAGGTGATTAACTTGGCCATTGCATAACATTCCACTTCTTTCCCTTAAAAAACTCTTTGGTTGCTTTTGCAGTATGCTTTGGGTCATTGTCCATCTGCACTGTGAAGCGCGTCCAATGAGTTCTGAAGCATTTGGCTGAATATGAGCAGATAATATTGCCCGAAACATTTCAGAATTCATCCTGCTGCTTTTGTCAGCAGTCACATCATCAATAAATACAAGAGAACCAGTTCCATTGGCAGCCATACGTGCCCACGCCATGACACTACCACCACCATGCTTCACTGATGAGGTGGTATGCTTAGGATCATGAGCAGTTCCTTTCCTTCTCCATACTCTTCTCTTCCCATCACTCTGGTACAAGTTGATCTTGGTCTCATCTGTCCATAGGATGTTGTTCCAGAACTGTGAAGGCTTTTTTAGATGTTGTTTGCAAACTCTAATCTGGCCTTCCTGTTTTTGAGGCTCACCAATGGTTTACATCTTGTGGTGAACCCTCTGTATTCACTCTGGTGAAGTCTTCTCTTGATTGTTGACTTTGACACACATACACCTACCTCCTGGAGAGTGTTCTTGATCTGGCTAACTGTTGTGAAGGGTGTTTTCTTCACCAGGGAAAGAAATCTTCGGTCATCCACCACAGTTGTTTTCCGTGGTCTTCCGGGTCTTTTGGTGTTATTGAGCTCACCGATGCGTTCCTTCTTTTTAAGAATGTTCCAAACAGTTGTTTTGGCCACGCCTAATGTTTTTCCTATCTCTCTGATGGGTTTGTTTTGTTTTTTCAGCCTAATGATGGCTTGCTTCACTGATAGTGACAGCTCTTTGGATCTCATCTTGAGAGTTGACAGCAACAGATTCCAAGTGCAAATAGCACACTTGAAATGAACTCTGGACCTTTTATCTGCTCATTGTAATTGGGATAATGAGGGAATAACACACACCTGGCCTTGGAACAGCTGAGAAGCTGTTGTAATTCTTACACCGTATTTATGGACCTGACTGTATATATATATAGAGTATGGCCAGGATTGTAATTTTCAAATATATGTCAATACATTTGGAAATAATATTTTTGAAATATATTTCAAATATATTTTTCTTCCATGTGGGGAATACTCACCTGAACACAGCAATAGAAGCGCTCAGGGTTGTAACTGAGACTCAAAGCAAAGCATTAAGAAATCCAAAAATTAAACAGCATGATGCATTTGGCAGGTGGTACTGCCACTGCACAAAACCTATTCTAGGGAATTGGACTGCATTGCAACTGCCTGGTATGCGTTGAGTCAGCATTTTGAGGGTTTAAAGTAGAAATCTGGGCTAGAATTAACTAAGCTTGAAACCGCTCCCACCCACCTTCTATCACCTATACTAGCTACCCTGTAGAAGGAAGATGCTTAGACTTACCCATTCTCAGAGAGGTCTGGTCACATGATCGGCCCCCAGCAGCAGGGAAAGGAGGGACAGCCAACAATGGATGGTCCATACTAAGCCTATGGCATCTATTGTCAGCACTCTTTCCACTCCCCTGAAGCCGGCTGCTGGAGAGATCACTTGACTGGACCAGAGCACTCTGAGAATAGGTAAGTATATGTATCTTCCTTCTACAGGGTAGTTAGCAGGGGCGGACTGACAACTCATGGGGCCCCCGGGCAATAGGGGATCATGGGGCCCCTGTGTCCTTGCCCAAACTCAAAAAAGCCTATGAAAAAGGTACCAGGGGCATCTCATGGGGCCCCCTACTGACCCCGGGCCCTCGGGCAGTGCCCGAGTTTCCAAATGGTCAGTCCGCCCCTGGTAGTTAGTATAGGAGTAAGAAGGTGGGTGGGAGTCGTTTCAAGCAGTTCTAGACCAGACTTCTACATTAAGCAGAAGTTGAGGGGGGAACATATCACTTCCTCACCACCTGTCAGATGCTTCTGGCAGCTGATTTACTGAGGATTGATTTTCAGAGGACTTCAAGCACTGCCGCACATAACTCAAAAATACATGAATTGTGGGCTTCAGGGCTGTGAGTGGACAGTCTCTGCATTTTTGAGACAGGGTCTGGACAGGACCAACTGCACAGTGGGTGCGATGAGAGGTCCCCAAAAATTCAGAGGCATGGTCAGGTGGAACTCACCTGTAAAGTGGCATGATTTGGTCACGCAAACCTCAAAAGTGGACTGATGAAATGAGGACCATGGGCAAGATTAACAATGTGGGACCATAATGTTGGTAAGTATGCAAACACTTTTTAATGATAATATTATAGGATATTGAAATTACCATAAATTTAATGTTCATAATATTTTATGTCCTTTAAAATTATAATCAGAAAATTCATCTGTGAATGGATCTGATAGTGACACCTTTGTGAAACATAGTGCATAGTACATATAGAACATTGTTTTTATTGCAGGGCTTCCAGCACAGAGAACAAGTCAAAATCTGCAGCTCCTGCAACAATAACAACAAGGTATTACCTATACTAGTGGTTCTCAACCTTTTTGAGACCAGGGCCCAGTAAGTTCTTACAAAACCTTCAATACCTCGACAGTGGAAAAAAAAGTATGAAGTCACACAATAAAAAGTATGGGAATGCAAAAAATGTATGGGGATTATTTAGAGGGTTGGGGGACTCTGCAGAGTGGGGGATGGAGTCCCTGGAGGTGGTTGGGGACTTTGCTGTGGCACTGTGGGAGACTGGAAGATGCTGCAGGGGCTGAGGGGACTGTGAGAGTTAGGGGCCGGAGTCAAACACTGTTGGAGGTTGAGATCACTGTGGGGGGGGGGCTGGACATTTTACATTAGGTTTGTGGAAAACTGCAGGTGGGTGGGAGGCAATGTGGGAGGTTGGAGCACACTGTGGGAGCTTGGGGGTACTATGGGAGATGGGCGGCACTGTGGAAGGTTACAGGAACTGCAGCTAGCTGGAGGTCCAGTAGAAGGGTGGCTGTGGCCGTCATTGGCCTAGGGCCTGGTGGTTGAGAACCACTGCCCTATACTAAAGCTGTCTCCAACACTTAACCCTCAGCTACCTGACCACAGCACCTGACCTAATCCTGGCATATTTTTAATATGTCTATTGTCATATCTACTATGTCTCCCTTACCTGGTCATTGCTTACAGAAGAATTCAGATAGCAGGATAAAGACATCACCAGACACAGGACTATCACAACGGTGGCTCCCATCCTAAAGTATAGGTAAAAGTTATCATTGTAAAACCTCAAATTAACCAAACACACTCACATGTTTCCGACAATGAGGCTGATTGTGCAACAATAGAGGCTGACGTTTAAAGTGAACGTCCAGAAGCTCCATATACTGTAAGTCCAACTATTTTAGTCATTTTAGATCTTTCTTCTAACAAGGCTTCACCAAACACATTAGCAGGTGCGGTTAGCTGGTTTGCCACTAGGTGGCTCTGTTCCCAATATAGTGTGGTAGAGGGAAATATGTAATTGGGTTTTAGGCCCCTTAAGAGGAATCCTTCCTGCAGCGATGTGGTGGGTGGAGTTAGTGCCCATATAAATGCAGGGAGGGGCCTAGAGAGTTGGGGCATGGGAACCAAGCACCCCAGAGCCATTGGGATGTAGTCAGCTACTGCCAAGGGCCCTTAACAGAGCTGAAGTACCAGATGAGGTAGTTCAACACCCAGAAGGACCAGCTGTAATCACCCTTACTCCTTTATGATCTGAAGAGCACTGTGTGTGGGATACAAAAGACCTTTGACATAGTTACATAGTTAGTCTGGTTGAAAAAAGACACAAATCCATCTAGTTCAACAAATAAAAAAGAAAAAAAAAACTAATTGTATAATCCTATACACACCATCCTATACCCACAGTAGATCCAGATGAAGCCCCCCCCCCCCCCAGCAAAGCATTATCCAATTTACTCTAGCAGGGACAAAAAAATCCTTCCTGATCCTCTAAGAGACAATCTGATATTCCCTGGATCAACGTTACCTATAAATATTAGTATCCAGTTATATTGTGCACATTTAGGAAAGAATCCAGGCCTTTTTAAAAGTAATCTAGTGAGCTGTCCAGAACCAGCTCTAGAGGGAGTCTACTCCACAGCTCTTACTGTGAAAAAGGCTTTTCGTATTTAGAGATTAAATCTCTTTCCTCCAGACATAAAGAGTGCTCCCTCATCGTCTGTGATGACCTCACGGTGAATAACTCTACACCGAGTTCACTATATGGACCACCTATGTATACATTCATGTTGACCATGTCCCCCCTTAATCGCCTCTTCTCAAGAGAGAATAAATTCAGTTCCTCTAATCTTTCCTCATAGCTGAGCTCCTCCATGCCTCTTATCAGTTTGGTTGCCCTTGTCTGTACTTTCTCCAGTTCCCCAATGTTCTTTTTGTGAATTGGTGCCCAAAACTGAACTGTATATTCCAGATGAGGTGTTACTAATGATTTGTAGCGGGGTAGAATCATATTTCTCTCTTTCTCTCTCCGCAGTCTCTACCTTTTTTAATTTGAGAGAGGATTTTGTTCACTTTGGAAACCACAGCTTGGCAATGCATGCCATTATTTAGCTTGTGATCTACCACAACTCCCAGATCCTTCTCTACCATTGATTCCCCCAGTTGTACCCCCCCTAGTATGTATGATGCATGCATATTCTTAGCCACCAAGTGCATCACCTTACATTTATCAACATTAAACCTCATTTGCCACATAGTTGCCCAATTAAACAGTGCATTGAGGTCGGCTTATATATTGGAGACATCCTGTAAGGATGTTATTCCACTGCACAGCTTGGTGTCATCTGCAAAGACTGAAATGGGATTTTTAATCAGAGACCCTATATTGTTTATAAATATATTAAAGAGTAAGGGTCCCAACACTGAACCTTGGGGTACACCACTGACAACCCTAGACCATTCAGAGTATGAATCATCAACCATTACTCGCTGAATACGATCTTTTAGCCAGTTTTCTAACCATTTACATACGGATTTTTCCAAGCCTGTAGACTTTACCTTACACATTAGCCGTGTGTGGGGAACTGTGTAAAACGCTTTAGCAAAATCCAAGTATGCCACACATAGCCACTCCCTTATCTAAGGTTTTGCTTACCTTCTCATAAAAAAAAATCTGAGTTGTTTGACAATGTCTATATTTCATGAATCCATGCTGTCTGTTGCTTAAAATATTTTTTTCCAGCAAGAACTCATCTATGTGGTCTTTTATTAAACTCTTCAGTATCTTCCCAACTATAGAAGTTAAACTAACAGTTCTTTATTTACTTCGGTAAAGACTTTGACCCCTTTTTAAATATAGGCACCACATTGGCCTTACGCCAATCCAGTAGTACTATGCCAGTCATTAACGAGTCCCTAAACATTAGAACCAATGGTTTTGAAATGACAGAGCTCAATTATTTTAGGACCTGTGGGTGTATGCTATCCAGTCCAGGTGCTTTATTCACCTTTATTCTGTCTAAATATTTCTGGACTCTTGACATGAGTATTAGTACACCTGGGAACAAGTGCAACATCTGGGAGTGTGCCCAACAGGGTAGAGCTATAGAATAGGACACAGACAGAGACTGGTATACTAAAGAAAAGCACCTTGTTAACCTCGGTGACATAAGCTGTAGACTTAGTATAAAGGGAGACTGGTCCCAACACTGTGGTGTTTCCAAGGAGGTAAGAAGACTCAACAGACTTTTAAGTTACAGTATGTGTTGGCATTCTGCGGCCAAATGACTGCTCCTGTTTATGGCGTTCTGCACCGTAGAGTCTTTTATGTAAGGGAAGGGTGGTGGTTGTTTGTCACGTTGTCCATGTTTCTCTCCTTGTTGGGTGTCAAGCCAACAAAGCCCTACCCCAAAGATGGGTTCTTCTGTGCTATGCTAGGCACATTGTACAAGGTCTCTCTCTCTACTTCATACATATGGGGTACCTTTACTCAGTGTCATTTTCATCAATACCCTGGGAAAAGGCAGAGGTTGCTGTCAGGGAATACTCAACTTTAGGGCGGGTCTCTACTCTTAGAGATGAAAGTACACCATGTACACTTGTACAACCACTATAATCCAGTTACTCTCGGGTCCCCATGTACATGTACATCTTCCCACTGAAGCTTGCAGTTAGGAAGGCCATGCCAAACACTGACCACAGCCACCTGTTCAGCGTTTTCCCACTACTGGTCCCTGTAGCAGCCTGGAACCCCAGCATGAACATAGCACAGGCTCCAGCATGACTAACTCTTGAACATCCGTACCTCTGTACAGGATGGGGACCTCTGCAGTGCAGTTCCATTATGGTTGCTGTGAGAGAAAGGAGTGCCAACAACATCTCAATTGTGACTAGAGGAAATTTCATCTATAACAGGCACACGTTTCTACAGGCTGCTTGCTAACTGTACCTTCATTGCTTATGGCAACCACACGTGTAACTTGCATTAAGGTGATTCTTAATATGCTGTCTCTTCATTCCCCATGTGCTAGTGACCCAAGCTGTAGACTAAGTGTGTGACAGTGATGGTTACTTGCATTGCACCCCTTTCAAGGACTTCAGACCAAGCAGAAGGTTCAGTTTAATGCTACACTTGAGTTAAAGTGCAACATTAAAAAGTAGACAGAAAGTCCAAAGCAGACAAAACAGTCCAGTAGAACTTCAATTAAATAGTCAACATCCCTAAGTCCTTAGTCCCTACTTCTAACTGGGCTATGTGCTGCCCCAGTGTACCTGCACAGGTCGAGTCCATTTAATCAGTCCATCAGAGGCATTCTCCAGCAGCTGGTGTCTTCGGGGTGAACCCTAAGCTCTAAAGACTTTACATCTTGGTGACTGTGGCATCTATCTGCTCCTCTCGGTTATAGCTCTCCTCTGGGAATCAGGAACAGGCAAGACCACAGAACAAAAGAAGAAACAGAGCCAGGCAATCACACTGATGAGAACCCCCCTTGACTCGGTCCGCTGTCCCTTTTTATATCACAGACCGCAGAACACAAGAAGAAACAGAGCCCAGCATTCACATTGACGAGAAACCCCTCTTGACTCGGTCTACTGTCCCATTTTATATCACAGGCGCAGTGGGTTGAACCCAAGGATCCCACCAAAAAGCTAAACAACTGGGAAAGGCAACCTCTACCTGGGGCAGCATCTATCTAACTACTTTTTACTTGCTTACATGTCAGTATGTTAATGTGATGTTAGATGTCACGGCCATCTTTGAAACATTCCAGTAAAGTGTGGAAAATTCATCACTTGTGTGGACATTCCTTTATCCTTTAATATTAAGGTCTAAGGTCAGGGATGTCACAAGCAGGACTATGGCCAGGTATTGGACACAATATGCTGAAGGATTTCTACCAGCAGGTGAGTTGTCCTATCCAAGAAGAAGCAGAATGGGGACTTGTGCAATCTGGTGCCAACAACCAGGTAATCTCAAACCCCCTTACAAAACCTATGATCCATGATGATACATGAGAGCACAATAAGACTTGAGAGTCTATGATGTGATCTTACAGTTTGAAACCAGACACACAAGAAGAACAACAGCTGACAGGTCATCTTATTTGCAGTGTTTTGGGAATAGTAACTACTGGAGCCATGCCGCTGTTTAGAATGTATACTTCTGACTGCACCCTCTATAGGCTCTTACTGGTCTTTCAAAGGTAGAAAAAGCAGGTTTCCAGCAAACAATCATGTAAAAAGGTGCTGCAGTACCATCTAGACACACATATAAGAGCTTTGTAAAACCCTGAAAACAATGAGCTTCATATTACACATATTAAAGTACTCAAGAGCAAAAATTTAATAGTGCATATTGCTTTTTTGCATTCCTTAGATGTGGTTGCTGCATTAGTTTATTTTTTTTCAGTCTAAGAACATTTTTTAGCAAGTACAGAAGATACCTGTTGATCTTGCCAAAATGCTATGTCCTTGTTGCTGCAAGTGAGCCAAACTTAAAGCACAAGCAATATTTCCTTCTTTATGTAAACCAGTAATACCCTCCATGTAATGGAGATGAAGAGTAGGATACATGTTTAAACCACATTAGATTGTTTGTTGTTTACTATGGTGCACTCCAAGACTGGGAAGTTTTATTGCACTAGTGGGAAAGGAAGGCCCCTGCTGGCTAGATAAGAAGGAAATGCCATGTTTCTTCCTCTTCAGGGAAGGCCAGGATTCTTCTCCCCAGGGCAAGGATAGCTGGAGAACCAGAGTAGTAATGGACTGACTTGTTGTCCCTTGTGTGGTCAGTTGTTCCAAATCAGGCCAGCTAAAGAGTGCAATATGATAGAAAAAACAACTAAGTTGCTAGTTAAGTAATTACCAGGTCTTTCCTAAATCTTTTCCATTTGCACAGGTTTGGGAACAGAGATGGAAAGGCCTTGAAAAAAAAAACTGGAAAAATTGGGAAAAAAAGGTTTTTTTTTTCCAAAGCCGTTTTTTGTTTTTTTTCCATAAAAATTGGAAAAAAAAGAAATGGGAAATATGTTCTTTTACGATGATAGAAGATACATAATATATCTGTGACATAGTATTAAAACTATATAACGTGAAGGCCTTAATTAAAGATTTCTGAGACTTTATGTAAAGTCTTTTTATTGCAAGCTTATTGCAAGTTCTCTCAGTTATAGACAAACAAATCCTGGAATACAATTCAAGTAACACTGTACTTCTCAATGCAGTTCTCATACAAGAAAAAATATGCATTTCTGCCACTAGGGGGAATTGCAGGGGAAAGGCTTCAGTTTAGTTTGTTTGCGGGTTCCATCTTGTACTTCCTATAGTTGGGTGATTGTTCGGATACAGTAGATGACAGTTTCTGTCCTCCTCTCAGGTCTAAATTGATAGGTAAGAGGTTACATTTTCCTGACAAATTAGTTTATCTTTATAAATTCTCCACCACCACAGCATAATGTTTCCTTATAGTCTGGTCAGTAAATTGTTTTTTCTTCTTCTCCTATCAGTAAAATGGTGAGACCAATGTCTAGAGTTTAGAAACATTTTCACAGTGTGATTTCTGCCGAGAGTAAAGCTGCAATGTGACTACCCATATGGAAGAAAAATATATTTGAAATATATTTTATAAATATTCTTCCAAAATATATTGACATATATTTGAAATGCTAAAATTTTGGGCATATTCAATATATTTCAAAATATATTTCAATAAATAAATAAATAATTAAAAAAAGTATATATATATATATATATATATATATATATATATATATAATATATACTGCATGTTGAAATGCGTTTTTATTACAAAATATATGAAAAATATTTTTCAAAATACATTTCAAATGTACTGTATGTCTTTAAAGATACAAATCTATGTTTTTGGAATGCATTTACAAATATATGTAAAAATATATGTTAAAATGACTTTTTTATATGTTAAAAAAAGCTGAAGAATATATTTAAAAAATATATATTTTAAAAAATATTTTTTTAAAATATATTCTTCAGTTTTTGTTTAACATATAAAAAAGTCATTTTAACATATATTTTTACATATATTTGTAAATGCATTCCAAAAATGTAGATTTGTATTTTTAAAGATATATAGTATATTTGAAATGTATTTTTAAAAATATTTTTCATATATTTTGTAATAAAAAATGCATTTCAATATGCAGTATATATATGGAAAGAATATTTTTAAAATATATTTCAAATATAATTTTCTTCCATGTGGGTATTCTTTTCCAAATGCTATAAGGATGACAATACACATCCTTGTATACCAGAGGTGCCCTAAAGACATCATAAATACTTTGTATAATGAAATGATGAGGACCATAATGAAAGTGCAAGTAGCTTTTCCCTCCAGAGCTCTCATTCCAGAAACACTCTTTCTGTTGCATCTGGATCATCATAAATTTTAAAGAGCAAGTTTAGTTTAATTATTAAATAAGGTGTAGTTTTATTCCAAGCATAATACTTTTATATAAATTACATTTCACATTCTCAGTTTAACTGGTTCCCACCCGGCCTATGGTCAGATGGCGGCCGGGCGAGCACCTCGTCCATCCGGGTGGACGCCATATGGAGTCCTTTCAGGCATGCGCAGTTTGCCTGCAAGCAGAGCCCCGCAGCGGCGCGATCTGTCATCGGCTTTGTACCTCGGACATGGCCGATGACAGATCTGTGTACCAGCCCCGTTGCCAGTACCATGTGACCTGCTGTGACCAATCACAGCAGGTCACATGACAGTTGTATACAATGGATGGCTTCCTTTCATGTCATCCATTGTATACAAGTGTTGCTAGCTGTGAATGGTCACAGCGATCACATGCACAAGCTGGGCCAATCACAGCCCAGCTGTGTCATGTGATTAGCTGTGGCCAAATCACAGCTAAGCACAAAACAAACCCTTTATAAATTGATGTCATTCAGGTAAATGCTTGCTTATAGCAAAGTAATTCTTTGCTATAAGCAAATTGTGTAAAAAAAAAAATACTAATCACTTCCCCAAAGTAGTACAATGTTACTATGGTAACATTATACTACTTTGGTCATAGTGAAATATGAAAACAAAACTTAAAAAAAGAGAAAAAAAATTTAATTAAAAATAATAAAATTAAAAAAATTATCAATTTTTTTTTCGTACTGTTACCAGTCAGTGTCCCTGATCACCACCATGCCAGTTATATGATGGCGCTGTACTGCACTGGTGACAGTATGCAAAAAAAAAAAATAGTGAAAATCATTTTTTTTATTTCTTAATTTCCGAAAAATTATGACAAAAAAATGACAACTTCAAAAAACTTGCCATGCCTGTTATGAAATACGTCGGACTGTCTGCTTTGCAAAAAGTGCTCATTTGGAGGATATCTGTACTGTTCTGACATTCTTGGACCTCAAGAAATTAGATTGACCGTCAGTACTTCAGGATTGATCAATATTCAGATCTATACCATAGTTTGTGAACTCTATAACTTTCCTACAGACTAAATAATACATCCTAATTTGGGTTATTTTCACCAAAGACATGTAGTAGAATACATTTTGGCCTAAATTTATGAAGAACAATTATTTATTTGTAAACTTTTATAACAGCAACAAAGAAAACCATGGGTTTTTTTTCAAAATTTTTGGTCTTTTTTTGTTAATTTAGCAAAAAATAAAAACCCCAGTGGTGATTAAATACCACCAAAAGAAAGCTCTAGTTGTGTGAAGAAAATTATAAAATTTTAGTTTCTGTACAATGTTGTATGACCGCGCAATTGTCATTCAAAGTCTGAAACCAGAAAATTAGCCTGGGCAGGAAAGGGGTAAAAGTGCCCGGTATGGAAGTGATTAAAGAAATGCCTTTCAATTTGTAAAGCTACTCCACACTGAATTTTTTTTGGGTTTTACTGATAATTTCCATTTTTTTTTCCTGAAAAAAAAAACGGAAAAAAGTTTTTTCCCATGGTTTCAAAATTTACATTTCTACTTGGGACTGGTGCAAAACATTAAAACACATGTGTATAGCAAATTTGTACACATATGTTAGGTCCAATTTACTTCTCAGCATGTCTTTGGAGTGTAGGAGGAAAGCAACGCAATCACAGGGAGAAAATGCAAACGCCACTTGGAAAGTACCTTAGCTGAGATTCAAACCAAAGAGTAAGTGCTAATCCCTAAACCACAATACTGCCCCATCACATCTATGACGCATTTTATTACTTTTTTGTTTGTGGGTTTAGATCAACTCAAACCCTTTAGATTCCAATATCACCCATGCATCTAGCATTTTCTAAAGAAAAATTCAGCAACGATTGCTTATTTTCTCAGTACAGGTTTTCTTTTAAATATGTATATGTCTTCTAAGCATCTGCATCATCAGGATATAGTCCAGAATGGGCCCCCTCCAAGCTCTTACCTTCTATTAAGGACCGTGTTCCATATATGAGGATTTGGATGTCTTAGTATGGATTGACAGGATTATCTCAATATGTCTCTACAGAGCGGACAGTACAGAAGACATCACAGTGACACCACACTTATTTTAATATTTATTGGATGCAAATCAGTGCTAATTATATGTCAAACTTCATAAGGCTCTCTTAGTTTGCCTGCGATGGGCTGTATCGTGCTGCTTTCTTTACTTTTAGGCTTAAATACAACTGTATACAAACATTTACATGTGGATTTGAATGTCAAAAAACATCTCCACTGGAAGACAGTCTCAGTTCTGGAAAAACTATGTGGTGTAGATTTCAGCTGGAGAGTGAACAGAGTTCTCACTGGTCTGACCCTCCTGTGGTCCACTTTGCAGCATGATTACTGACCAACATTTGTACATTTTTTTCCAATAATGGTTCCCAATGAATAAAGTTACATAGTTACATAGTTAGTCTGGCTGAAAAAAGACAAAAGTCCATCCAGTTCAACCACAGAAAAAATAAAAAGTTATAATCCTATACCCACAGTTGATCCAGAGGAAGGTAAAAAAAACCCAGCAAAGCATGATCCAATGTGCTCCTGCAGGGAAAAAAAATCCTTCCTGATCCCCCAAGAGGCAATCGGATATTCCCTGGATCAACTTTACCTATAAATGTTAGTATCCAGTTATATTCTGTGTATCCAAGAAAGAATCCAGACCTTTTTGAAGCAATCTACTGAGCTGGCCAGAACCAACTCTTGAGGGAGTCTATTCCACATTTTCACAGCTCTCACTGTGAAGAAACCTTTCCATCTTTGGAGACTCTGTCCCAGAATAATAAATCCAGAGAAGACCAAGAAGACTACAGGGCACAGTAGTGACATACAGTAGGTGTCAGCAGTAGAAACCACAGTGCTCAGCATTAAACACAGGAGATCGACACTCCCAGGAGTGTTGGATTCTGTAGAGCCCTCGGGGAAAGATTCAGAGTGGTGTTCGGTGATTTAAGCAGCAGTGAAAATAAGTATTTTGGTCCTTTTTTTTTTCATTCTTCT
Source organism: Staurois parvus (assembly GCF_062004578.1). NCBI lineage: Eukaryota > Metazoa > Chordata > Amphibia > Anura > Ranidae > Staurois > Staurois parvus. The sequence goes on along the minus strand of NW_028318184.1, from coordinate 909,894 downwards.
TTCCAAAGAAATGCTTTCCCTTTTTTTTTTTTATCAGTAGTATACCCATGATTTATTTTTAGTAACAGGGTCCCTTTAAAGGGAAAAAAATCATGTATTTTAAATGCTTGCTTGCAGAATTTTTGTTTTCTATTAATGATTTTTATATTGACTTGCAATGTGCCTTCGACTTGGCAAGCAAAAAACAGAAAGTGTCAACACCAGGGGCGGACTGACCATTTGGAAACTCGGGCACTGCCCGAGGGCCCGGGGTCAGTAGGGGGCCCCATGAGATGCCCCTGGTACCTTTTTCATAGGCTTTTTTGAGTTTAGGCAAGGACACAGGGGCCCCATGAACCCCTATTGCCCGGGGGCCCCATGAGTTGTCAGTCCGCCCTTGGTCAACACCCTAATACTCCCTCCCTGCAATTATAGCTTCTCCTCTCCTGGAAGTGTCTAAATTACCATCTGTGCTGGACCAGCTCCTTCATTCCTTTCCTTAGCTCTCTACATCAACTTTTATGTAGCAAGAGGAGGAGAAGCAATGGGGTATACTATGTATAAAGTGTTAGTTGAGTAACAGTTCTGCTGGGGCTGCTGACATCCATCCAAGATGATGGCACCCAGCAGCAGTCTCAGGGATTTTGGATTTCTACATAAGGGAAGATTTTACATGTAAATAAAATGAATAAAAAACAGGGGTTGGACAAAAATACGGAAACACTACATGATTTGCAGGTTTGAAAGTGACGACATGTTTCACGTTGAAAGTGGAAGTGATTCTTTTGCTTCCGCTGTGTGATGAAACACCTAGCAAACAGGTGAGAAACCTCACTTTCATCATTCACTGCATGTGCTGCTAGAAATACAGAGTCATGTCAGAGTTCTAAAGAGGACAAATTGTTGGTGCCTCTTAGCTGGTGCCTCTGTGACTGAAATTGCCAGTTTATTCACTAGGTACAGTATCAAAGGTTATGACGGCACATACAGTTCCTGGGAAAACATTGCCTGATAAGCATAAGTGCGGTCGACACGGTCAACTGACCGAAAAACACAAAAGGACATTGCGCAGGACTGTGACCTGGAATAAGAAAACAACTGCTGCAAAAGTGACCGCAGAGCTCAATCTCAGTCTTCCAAAGCCCATGTCCTCAAAAACAGTGCGGAGGGAGCTCCATAAGCAAAACATTCACAGGTGAGCTTCAATTGCCAAACCACTAGTAATCGATTTTAATGCTCAGAAGAGGAGACAGTGGCTCAACACCCATAAATTGTGGACTATCGATCAATAGAAGACTGTTATATGGTCCAGTGAATCGAGCTTCACACTGTTCACAACCACCGGACGTGTTTACCATCCCAAGAACTGTCTTGTGCCAATGGTAAAGCATGGTGGCGGCGCAATTATGGTTTTGGCAGCCATATCTTGGTATTCTGCAGGGCCTACCATCACCTTGAAAGTAGAGTCAGTGCCAGCGAATATGTAATAATTTTGGACAACCATGTGTACCCCATGGTGTAGACATTGATTCCCAAAGACAGGGACATTTACCAGGATGATAATGCTCCGATTCACACAGCTGGTGTTGTCACATCATGGTTTGACAAGCATGCAGATGAATTCTCGTACCTTCCCTGGGTGCCACAGTCAGCAGACCTCAATATTCTAGAGCCACTATGGTCAATCCTCACTGGATTTGATTGACTACACTATTATACCTTGAGTAAATTACATTGGAGAAGAGAAGAGGTATAGCATACAGCCAGTATGTTTTATATGTATAGCAAAATAAAATTTTGATTGTTTTTATGGTAACCATACATGCTTCAATTTTATTATCTAGTCAATGTAAAATATGATCAAAATGATCGAATCTGCAAACAATAGAATAGCCATAGCTTCCCTTCCAATCGATTTAGACTTGAATTAGATCAAATTCAATCAAATTGATTCAAATGGCCAAATACAATTGAATTTTGATAAGATTAAGACATTACATGGTGGAAGCACAGATGGAATCAATAATATTATCATATCTCATGGTGACCACACATATGGAGATAAATGATCAATTTATTTTCCAATTGTTATCTTCCGAAAGGAATAATTGATCTGTAATCAACAACTCATTCGATCAATGTGCCACATATGGGGAAAGTGGATTTCAATCAATATACACCTCCTCCCTTGGTCACTTGATAAACTCCCATGGTTTTAAGTACCATCTCTATGCTGATGACACACAAATCTATCTTTCTACTCCTCACCTCACCCCTTCAGTCTCCTCCCACATTACTAACCTACTAAGTGACATATCGGCATGGATGTCACTCCACTTCCTCAAACTCAATCTTTCCAAAACGGAGCTCTTAGTATTCCCTCCAGCCCGTGCCCCCTCCCCTGACTTCTCCATCAAGACCAATAATACAACCATCAGTCCCTCCCCTCATGCCAGGGTACTAGGTGTAATCCTAGACTCCCATCTGTCCTTCCAGTCACAAATCCAATCGCTGTCCAAATCTTGTAGACTTCACCTCTGCAACATCTCCAAGATACGCCCGTTCCTAACCTCGGAAACCACTAAGCAACTTATTCACTCCATTGTTATCTCACGCCTTGACTATTGTAACTCCCTCCTCATTGGCCTACCTCATCGCAGGCTATCCCCTCTTCAGTCTATCATGAATGCTGCTGCCAGACTCATCCACCTTACTAACCGTTCTGTATCTGCCAACCCTCTCTGCCAATCCTTCCACTGGCTTCCCATTGCCCAACGGATAAAATTCAAAACATTAACAATAACATATAAAGCCATTTATAACTCTGCCCCAAATTACATCACCAATCTTGTCTCCAAATATCACAAAAACCATCCTCTCCGCTCCTCACACGACCTCCTGCTTTCTAGCTCCCTTGTCTCCTTCTCCCATGCTCGTCTCCAGGACTTATCCAGAGCTTGCCCCATCCTCTGGAATCCTCTACTCCAATTCATCAGACTATTGCCTAATCTGCTCACTTTTAGGTGATCTCTGAAAACCTATCTCTTCAGGGAAGCCTATACTGCCCTCAGCTAATAATGGAATCTTCTACTCCTCCTACCAGTCCATCTCCCACAGTTCTTACGTTTTGTACCACTAGCCCCTCCCTCTTAGATTGTAAGCTGTAAGGAGCAGGGCCCTCCTAACCCTCTTGTATTGAACTGTATTGTTGCTATATTGTCTCCCGTTATATTGTAAAGCACTGAGCAAACTGTTGGCGCTATATATATCCTGAATAATAATAATAATAGTTAAGATACATTCGTAACCTACAACGAATCTCTATTTCATCATGCAATCTCATAATCTGATCTCTCAAAATACAATCATATTCATGAACAATATATCTCAGTGCTACCGATTTGATGCAAAATGATCAATAATCTTCTGCTCTGGCCAATCAACTTAATATTATTAAATGTGATAGAAACAGAGTCTAAATTGATCACAAGGGAAGTTATGGCAATTCAATACTTTGTGAATTTATTTGCTTTGATTGAATTTCAAATCGATAGGGTAATAAAATTGAGGAGTGTGTGGCCATCCTTAACTATTGATTGAATACTTCCCCCATGTGTGGCATATGGATCAAATGAATTGTTGACTATGGATTGATTATCCCTGTTGGTAGAGATCAATCAAAAAAGAAACCGATCATTTTTCAGTGCGTGTATGACAACCATTAGTTGTATACAGATAAACAATAAAAATGGTACATGTCACATACATTCTATTGCTTCTAGCCACAATATGTATCCTCTAGGAGAACAGTGTTATCATTACTCCTCCATTTGCATAATAAAATACTATATACAAAATAATATTCCTTCTCTTAAAGAAGAACCATTAAAAATACAGAGGCAGGATTTTTTTCTTATTTGATAAATGTTTATTGGAACAATATTTGTTTTTTGTTTTTTTCATTTTAGATAGAGTGGTGAGGGGTCAGAACCACTGTCAGGTTTTTATTACTGTCTGCATCCCCTTTAGGGACACTCAATCTAACCAAGCTGATCACCAATGTCATCAGGAATTAAAAGTGAGGGTGAATCCAATATGCTGTTGTCCCTGGAACAGGAGTAGAGGATAAATATTCCAATGGGGACACTTGTTCCCATGATAACTGTCTAAGAGTGGATTTCCTTCACATTGGAAATACATTTTCTTACTTCCTATTGAGGAACCTACAAGTCAGGAAGTTAAGGGAAATCTCCGTAATGGGCTTTAGATATACAGTACTTTAAATGTTATTTCCAACAAAGTAGGTAATGTGCATGCAAATTATCTGGCAGGTGATTGGAACAGAATAAACAATTAAACAGACCTCTGGGATGCTACAACCACTGTATGTATATATAAGGATTTTCCTATGTCATTAGACTTCTGAGCAATGTTAAAATGATTTTGCAGATTTCAACCAGTGCACATGCTGTAAGAGCACATTTGGGACGGAGGTGGGAAAGACTGTAATGGCATACAGTTTTTTACATTTAGTGATTGGAGGTGGGGTTGGAGGATATCAAGTAGAGAGGCGGTGGGAGAGAGGTACAATGAGGAGGTAATAGAGAGAAATGCAAAAAGGGGGGGGGGGGGGTTGGAGGATATTGAGCAGAGAGGAAGTGAGAGAGGAAAATTAGGAGGAAATAGAGAGAAATTTAAAAAGGGGGGAGGGGTGGATGATATCAAGTAGAGAAGAAGTGAGAGAGAGGTGCAATGAGGAGGTAATAGAGGGAAATGAAAAAAGGGGGGGGGGGAGTTGGAGGATATCAAGCAGAGAGGAAGTGGGAAAAAGGTACAACAGGGAGGTAATAGAGAGAAATGGAAAAAAAAGGGTGAGGGAGGTTGGAGGATATTCGGTAGAGAGGAAGTGGGAGAGAGGGACAATGGGGAGGTAATAGAGAAAAAAGAAAAAAAAAGGCGAGGGAGTTGGAGGATATCAAGCAGAGAGGAAGTGAGAGAGGTAAAATTAGGAGGAAATAGAGAGAAATGAAAAAAGGGGGGAGGGGTGGATGATATCATGTAGAGAAGAAGTGAGAGAGAGGTGCAATGGGGAGGTAATAGGGAGAAATGGAAAAAAAAGGGTGAGGGAGGTTGGAGGATATTCGGTAGAGAGGAAGTGGGAGAGAGGTACAATGGGGAGGTAATAGAGAGAAATGAAAAAAAAAGGCAGGGGAGTTGGAGGATATCAAGCAGAGAGGAAGTGAGAGAGGTAAAATTAGGAGGAAATAGAGAGAAATGAAAAAAGGGGGGAGGGGTGGATGATATCAAGTAGAGAAGAAGTGAGAGAGAGGTGCAATGAGGAGGTAATAGAGAAAAATTAAAAAAAAGGGGGGGGGGGGGTTTGGAGGATATCAAGCAGAGAGGAAGTGGGGAAAAAAGGTACAACAGGGAGGTAATAGAGAGAAATGGGAAAAAAATGGTGAGGGAGGTTGGATGATATTTGGTAGAGAGAAAGTGGGAGAGAGGTACAACGGGGAGGTAATAGAGAGAAATGAAAAAAAAGGGGGGGGGGGGTTGGAGGATATTTAGTAGAGAGTAATTGGGAAAGAGGTACAATGGGGAAGTAATAGAGGGAAATTTAAAAAAAAAAGGGGGGGGGGTTGGAGGATATCAAGTAGAGAGGAAGTGGGAGAGAGGTGCAATGGGGAGGTAATAGACAGAAATTAAAAATGAAATTCCTATTGCAGATGATGTCCAAAATCTGACTTGTATCTTATTGCAGTCTCCTGGGAAAATCAGTGAACCAATCACACTAGCAGGAAATGATATTTCTGGGGGGTGTTCTGTACACCACCTCTGTACAGAACGCCTCCAGGTTACCATATTGCATTGAATTTCACAGCACATTACAGTACTGCAGACTGAAAAGGAAAGGTAGTTTTTAATACCATTCAATTACAATATGCCCCAACCAGTGTTTAAAATACTAGAGCAGCTCTGCTTGCAATAAAAACTTCCTCTCAAATGCTGTCTCCCATTCCATTGCTGGATGTCTTCAGTCTTCCAGGTTCATCAATGCCCAGCATAATTCAACTGGGAAGGCAGAGGACCAATGCCCCTCGGGGGTGTCACTATGACATCCTACACTCACAGAGTGGCATCCCGATCTCTACATCATCGAGGACCGCACAGTTCCAGGAGAGGATATATAAAAGAAGAGGATCCTGAGTGTCATGTTCAGTCCAGAAACATCCTCACTATCCTTTTTATCTATGATTCTTTTCTTGAGTCAATTAGACATCTCCACATGTTGCGGGAGATAACTGATTTTGGCTTCAAGTCCTATGCAGAGCTCCTGGGAAAATACTGAGACAATGAATATGTTGTTTTTTTTACATACTGGCGTAATAACAGCCCTTTACCCAAAATAGCTTAAATGCACCTATTTCCACAATTGAATCACAAAGTATATCAGAGCACATGACTTCCACATAATGAAAGGTTGAAAAACTGTTGGTTGCCTCTCTTCACTCATGGGTGCAGAACGTTTCCATGTCCGGTCTCCATAATGTCAATGTCACACTATACAGACACTTTTTATGTGAGCACTGCGTATGAACTTCCCGTAGTCTCACTTGATTCTGGAGCTGTGGAGAAATTGTAGGCAGCTAAAACAAAACAAAAATGAGAATGTTGAAGCATGAAATATATCATCAAAAAGAATCTGTCACAAAGAAAAATAAATTGGGGGGTGGACTCATTCCAAACTCGAATTCTCTCAAAAGGAACTTAGTTAAAGCTGGACTGCACTGCTCCTCTCCTGTCACTGAAAACATTTAGGGCCAGTTCACACCACATGCAGTCCAGGGCATTTTTTCTACATCATTGATAGTAGGTTACGTGATTTCTAATGGCATCGTTCACACCAGTGCGGACAGTTCCAGAAAAAAAAAGTAGAACATGCTGCATTTTTTTCTGCACTGAACTGTACTGGAAACAGGGGCAGACTGACAACTCATGGGGCTCCTGGGCAATAAGGGATAATGGGGCCCCTTTGTCCTTGCCAAAACTCAAAAAAACCTATGAAAAAGGTACCAGGAACATCTCATGGGGCCCCCTACTGACCCCGGGCCCTCGAGCAGTGCCCGAGTTTCCAAATAGTCAGTCCTCCCCTGACTGGAAAGCAGTAAAATGCACCAAAACGGACTTAAATGCACCAAAAACGCACCAGAACACACATGTTCTTATTTAAGTTGAAGAAAAAGTCAAGGGAAAAATGAAAGGGAAAAACGCACTGGATCACGTTAAAAACACACGTACAGAAACACACCTGGAACAAATCCAAACTGCATTTCTATGGTGTGAACCGGCCCATTTGAATTTGATGCACACTGTGAGTTTCTGACACTGTGTATTACTAAGTGCAGCAAGTCAGACCGAGCCAACCTCAATTCCAGGCAGAAGCACATCCAACGTCATCTAGCAACTTCCTTCTCAACTTAATTGTCCCCGGCCCACCCCTTTCGTTCATTGGATTTCAGTTCTTTTATTTATGGAGGCTCAGCATCATTACCCAGGGCAATCTGCTGTTGTCAGGAAGCTACGTAAAGCCCCTCCCACATCCATGCATGCATTGCATAGAGATACACGGAGACCCAGTGATGGCTGAGCTGAGCTGCTGATTTACTGTTGGGGTGGGAGTGTTGAGGGAGCTAAGCAGCTAAGATACTGCTGGAAGGGGGACTCAGGGGAAAATGAGTTGCTGAAAGAACCCTGATTAACCACTTGCCTACTGGGCACTTATAACCCCTGTCGCACTTTGAATGACAATTGCACGGTCATGCAACATTGTACCCATATGAAATTTGTATCATTTTATTCACACAAATAGAGCTTTCTGTTGGTGGTATTTCATCACCACTGGGTGTTTTATTTTTTTGCACTATAAACAAAAAAAAATTTGAAAAACAAAGTTTTTCTTTGTTTCTATTAAAAAAATTTGCAAACAGGTAGTTTTTCTCCTTCACTGACGTGCGTTGATGAGGCTGCACTGATAGGCAGCACTTATGGGCGCTGATAGGCACTGATAGGCTGCACTGAGGAGGTGGCACTGATGAGGCGGCACTGCTGGGCATTGATGTGGAGACACTGATGATGCTGCACTGATATGCAGCAATGATGGGCACTGATGGGCGACACTGATGGGCAGCGCTGACTGACGGCACTGACTGACAGCCCTGACTGGCAGCACTGACTGGTGGCACTGACTGACGGCACTGGTGGGCACTGATGGGCAGCACTGCTGTCCACCAATGGGCGCAACTACTGCTGGGAACTGATGGGTGGCACTGGGGGGTGGCACTGCTGGGCACTGGTGGGAGGGACTGCTGGGCGCACTGCAGGGCACTGATCATCAGGGCACTGATGATCAGTGCTGATCTGCTGTGTGACAGCTGCCAGTTATCAGCAGTACTTTCCTCATGCTGTGACGATAACCAGCAACTGTATTTGCTCCCTGATCTGCTGTGTCAATGGACACAGCAGACTACGTGGTAAAAGGCTGCTGTGATTGGCTTTTTACCTCATAACGCGATCAGCTGTGTCAGTAGGACATCGATCACGGTGATCGACGGGTGCGCACCACTGGGGGAGCGAGGGAGGGTGCGTTCTGGGAGGGCGTTATATGACGCCCTCCCAGAACTGGGTGACCGCGCTGTAGCTTTCATTCGGTTATAGCGCGATTACCAAGCAGTTAAGCACTAAAGCTCTGGAAGATTTTACCCCCTTCATGACTAGGCCATTTTGTGCTTTATCAGCACTGCATTACTATAACTGGAGCTTGCACGGACATGCTGTACCCAAATGAAGTTTATATTATTTTGTTCCACACAAATAGAGCTTTCTTTTGTAGGTATTTGATCACCGCTAGGTTTTTTATTTGTTACTATATAAATGAAAAAAGATTAACATTTTGAAAAAAAACAATATTTTTAAGTTTATTTTCTAAAAAAAATACCCAATAAAAAAATTTAATTTCTTCATAAATTTAGGCCAAATTGTTTTCTGCTACATGTCTTTGGTAAAAAAAAAAATCGCAGTAAGTGTATATTAATTGGTTTGTGTGATAGTTATAGCACCTCCAATGATGGTATATATACTAGAATTTTTTTTATACTAGTATTGGCGGCGATCAGTGAATTATAGCGGTACTGTGATAGTGCGGCAGACAATATGGCACTGAAACTTGTTGGGAACTGATTGAGGACACTGACATCTCCAGTGACATTAATACAGTGATCAGTGCTAATAATATAATGTCACTGGCTGGGAAGGGGTTAACATGTACAAGCAATTCGAAGGGTTAATTGTGTGCCTAACAATGTGGTGTTATCACTAAGGGCTCGTTCACACTAGGCTGTTTTGCCAACGCTTGCCAAACGCCCCTATAGCTTTTGGCAAGCGTTGGTCCGGCGTTTGCGGAGCGTTATTAACGCTCGGCAAACGCTCCGCAAACGCCGCATGCGCGGTTTAGCGGCGGTTGCTAGGCGTTTGCCGAGCGTTAATAACGCCCCACAAACGCCTATAATGCAGTTTGAGTGGTGTTACCGCTCCGCAAACGCTCCGCAACCGCATCGCAACCGCACCGCAAACGCCGGCCGGGCGTTTGCGGAGCGGCACCATAGACGAGAATAGGAGGCTTCAAAGCCTCCTGACTCGTCCAGAGGCGTCCGTTTTGCCGCGACGCGACGCAAACGCTCCCGTTAGAACAGCACCACGCGCTGTAATGTGCAGAATTGGCAGAGGTGTTTGGGAAGCGGTAAAAACGCTTACCAAACGCCTCTCTGCCGCCTGCACACAAGGCTAGTGTGAACGTAGCCTTAGGAATGTGTTGTTTTTTTCTCCCTGCTGTGCACATCACTGCTGTCTGTAGAGAGCCCTGTATTGTATACCAACACAGGGCTCTCTTCTGTCATTTGCTCAGCCATCAGGGGGTCCAGGCCATAAATCACTGGCTTTGACCTGCTGATCAGCATGTGCTGGAGAGAATGGTAGCACAGCTGGGGTGGTGGGCCTGTGTGTGCCCCCTACCCAGAAGAGTCAGATCACGTACATGTATGTGACCTGGTGCAAGGGGGCCGCTCTGCCGCAGTATATCTGTGGTAGGTAGTCACCAACTGGTTAATGTAATACTGGAAGTGATTGTCTGGCTTTCCATTCTGTCCCAGTTGGCAGGCTGGTTTCTCATTTAAGTGGATGAAGGCATGTCGTATAGGCTGTATGCCCCAGTGTAGCTTGGAAGATTGCTGAAGATTTCAGCCAGAGGCTGTGCTCCACTGGGCAGGCTGCACAGAGAGGCTCTTCAGACAGTGAGGTTATAGTAAAGTGTTAGCATGCTGTTTATACAGACATAGGTGCAACTGCCATTCTCATATATTAGGTACTACTAGGAGGTGGAACTATGTGGTTATGAAGTCATTTCCTGTCTTTTTGTTTCTGTTGTTTTCCAATAAATAAAGAAGGGCTCGGCCATGTGTCCAGCAACACATTGACAAGAGTCAAATTTGCAGCAACTTTTCAGCAGAAAGTTCATCTTCAAAGTTCTAGTGAGATGACAGGGGGAGAAGAGGATAAAAGTACTAAAAGCTACAGGAGCCTTGGTTTCACCCATGCTACTGACTTCCAAACCCTACTGAAAGAACATGAATGCAGTAATACTGTACATTACACCATACACACCATTGTTGCCATAACGCTTTTTCAGGAAGTGGCTTTTCCTTGGCTTTGGCCTTGACCTTGACCTTGATGGTTCTGAAGAATCCGTAGACGTCTGTGAATAGAAAATGATTTGCTCATAATTTTGAACAATCTAAACCGTTATAGAGTACTAGGTGCTGCTAGCTCTAGTTGTGGCAAAATATACAAATGTGATTGCTAGTGAGAGGCATTAAGACATACTAACCAATTTTAAACAAGGAATTGATTTTTGAAACTAAATAAAAGTAGAATGTGGCCATTAGCATGGCTTCATAGAGTTCTTTAAAACTCTCCAATATACTGCTGATAATTATAGTACAACAAATACTGTTTGTTATCTAAAGTGAATTGGTTAACCATTTGGTGCTTAGGAGCAAGAACCTGCTGTTGCCTTTGTTAGCCTCTTCTGTGCACCCCTATAATCCTGGCTTCACACTTGATACCAAGGGTTTGACCAGCCTGACCCCAGTCCACCTGCAATGTTCCTGGACAGGTTCCTGCATATACTGCCTACCATTATACCATCCATACCTTCCACACCTCACAAACATTCTCTGGCAGTGAATCAATCATCATCATTTAAAACACATACACCAGGAAGATTTACAGTAGCTGCAGTGAATGTTTGTCGATTGTCAAATTTACCGCTTAAGGCCTCATTCACACAGCTGTACCGCTCTGTATGCTTGTGCAAAGAGGCCGTGTTCACCCATGTGGAATGCACAGGCTGACTGTTTAAATCAGTGTTTCTCAACCTTTTTGCAGTAAAGGCACCCTTTAAAATTATGGACAGTCCCGAGGCACCCTTTAAAATTATGGACAATCTTGAGGCACCCCATTCTAAAGTAGGGTGCCTCAAGACTGTACATAATTTTAAAAGGGCACCCCATTCTTAAATGTCAAAAACTATTCTAATAGTTTTATAGAATGCAGCAACATCCACACATGTAAGAACACCCAACATTAGAGGTGATTTATTCTTCCAAAGTAAATACACTTTTGCACACTAATACTGACTAGTATCCCAGTATTTCTCTTCTTCAGTTTTTCTCCATCACTGAGCTAATGTGACCTCAGCACTGATGGAGAGGGGCAGGGGAGGGTCAACCTAGGATGCTGTACAGGCAGCTGACATCCTCCTTATCAACTGATGAAGGTAGTAATGGTAGTAATGGTGCACAATGGAAACCTGTGGCTTTGTGTAACTAAAAGGCAGACTTGTCCACCCACTGACTTGTATACACGTTTTGGGCAATTTTCAGAGATTTTGTCAAGGCATCCCATGATGAACTGTTGCCAACAGCAAAGAGAGGCACCAAAGTCCTGATCCCAGAACATAAGCTTGGTAATATTTTGACACATTGCGCTAAAGAACTAAGAATGTAGATAATTGTTTTAAAGTATTGTTTTAAATGTACTGTAAGGCCACAACGTAGGTTTCAACCCTGTTTATGTTCACTCCTAACGTATTAAGGGGTTCACTTACCTGCACCCTGGACCTGAGTGTTCTCCAGTAGGAAGAAGATATGCTGCTACGTACTGCCTTCCGTACCTAAGTAGAGTTGAACATTATTTTACATCAGAGCAATAATGTTTTAACATTTTTGCATTATTTTATCAACTAAAGTAGGCAAAGCTGAGAATGCACCAAAAACCATCAATAATGCTATACGTATTGTTGGTTTTTACTGCTGATGGACTTGGCTCAGCTGGTAATGGCTGGAGGCTAAAGAGAATGTGTTACGATGCAAGATGTCTATGTGAAATAAAGCACTGGTGAAATGCAGAAATCTGCAAGATACATCCGTTAAGCCACAGGATGTCTTAAACAATGTGGAAACAGCCTAGCTGAACTAATAGAAGTTAGAGTGTTAATGCGTTGGAGTGCCATTTATCCTTAATGCACCTATACCCATGCAATAACACACAGTAAAATGGGCGTGTTATTGCAAATGTCTGGATGGGCCCTTATAAAAATATCAGAACATTATCCAAATTATCTTTTTAATTGTCGGCTTAAACATATTTCAGTAATGGTATGCGTGCAATATTATATATATATGCCCATTTGTAACATGCTCAGTTTAATACATACATTATATATAATATGTATAAAATGTATATATTACTGGTGAAATGAAAATTCTGGACTGAAAATTCAGAATGCACTTGGCCGAAAACCAAAACGCAGTTTTTTTTTTAAATATATTTTTTATATATAATTGTATTATATTCAACTTTAAATGGATATGAATGTAAAAAATACAAACCAGTAACGTAAAATAACTTTTATGTAAAGTAATACATAAAACTTGGACAGAAAATAAAATGAAATATATATAAAATGTAAAAAAATTAAATAGAGGCATTTTTGCATTGAAGTCAATAGGAGTTTTTGCTTTGAGATCAATGGAACACGATTTTACATTGAAGTCATTAGGGGGTGTTTTTGCATCGACGTCAATATGGGGAGTTTTTGCATCAAAGTCAATAGGACACATTTATGCATTGAAGTCAACGGGAAGCGTTTTTGCTTTGAAGTCAATGGGACGTGATTTTGCTTTGAAGTCAATTATCATTTTTGACTCATGATATCATTATTGACTCATGATATCAGACAGTTTGCATGTCATTCACAAACACATATAAACTAAACAGTCACAAGTTTGTAGACACCTGACCATCACACCCACAAGTCTGTAGATTCCTGACCATCACAAATGCTCTTTAGTCTGAATATTAATGCCCATAATTTTGGCAATGTCCAACAAGATCATACACACTATATAGCCACAAGTTTGTAGACACCTGACCATCAAACTTAGATAAACGTGTTGGTCATCTCATACCAAACTCATGGGCATTAATATAGAGTTGCTCTCCCTTTGTGGCTATAACACCCTCCACTCTACTGTGAAGACTTCCATAAGATTTTTAAATGTGTCTGTGGGAATTTGGGCCCATTTAGCTAAAAGAGCATATGTAAGGTCAGGTATTGATTTTGGATTAGAAGACTGGCTCACAATTAGCTTTCCAATTCATCTTAAATTCTGGTAGGTTGAGGTCAGGGCTCCATGCAGTTGACTCAACCTTCTCCACACTAGACTTGTAGGGGTAGCAAGGGGGGGGGGTCTTATTGGGTTCTTCTGGGCTACAATAGGCACTGTGGACAAGATCACTTGCCCTGCACATCTATGCTGTGTCACGCTCATCAATTCCCCAAGACAAGGCGGGCCCTTCTCCCTTTTTCTTGTGATCCGTACCCCTGTCCCTGTTATAATAACACAGGGTCAGTGGGCCGGACCCACAAAAGCCCGCAAATGTAGCCCCGGGAAGGTGGCAAAAATGTTAACCCCTTCCCCCTGGCTGGAGCCATAACTCAGTAACCTACAGTAGGCAACCTGCCTACACACTAGTCAAACCATATCTTTAAGCAACTGGCTTAGTACACAGGGTCTCAGTCATGCTGAAAAAAAGAGCCTTCCCCGTATTTTGAAGGTTTAAAGCTCAAAACTGCCTAAAGTATCTTTGTATGCTGTATCATGAACAGTACCCTTCACTGGAAACACCTGAACTCTATAATTTAGAGGGGTTTCCACATAATTTTGGTCATATAGTACAGTGTTTCTCAACCTTTTTGCAGTCAAGGCACCCTTTAAAATTAAGGACAGTCCCGAGGCACCCTTTAAAATTATGGACAGTCTTCAAGAACCCCATTCTAAAATGGGGTGCTCAAGACTGTCCATAATTTTAAAAGGGCACCCCATTCTAAAATGTGAAACTATTATAAAAGCTTTATATAACACAGCAACATCCACACATATAGGATACCCAACATTAGAAGTGATTTATTCTTCCAAAGCAAATACACTGGCACTGACTAGTATTCCAGTGTTTCTCTTCTCCCTCAGTTTTTCTCCATCACTGAGCTATTGTGACCCTAGCACTGATGGAGAGGGGTATGAGAGGGTCAAACTAGGATGCCGTGCAGGCAGCTGACATCTTCCTTATCAACTGATGATGTCATTGGTTGTCAGGATGCCAGCAGCTAGAAGGTCATAATGGTGCACAATGAAAACCTGTGGCTTTGTGTAACTAAAAGGCAGGCTTGTTCCACCCGCTGACCTGTATACAAGTTTTGGGCAATTTTTAGACATTTTGCCAAGGCACCCCTGAAGAAACCTCAAGGCACCCCAGGGTGCCTGGGCACCCTAGTTGAGAAAGGCTGATATAGTATATAATCCTTCCCTGCAGGTTTGCTGTAAAATGCTGGTAATGCTGAGATCTTATATATATTTTTACTTATAATAGGATATCACTTACCTTTTGATCCAGCAGCACCGTCGATATCAAAATAAATAAACCCTAGATCAAAAACATTACAAGTCAGCTTTCCGTATTGAGTGTTTTAGTAAAAAACAAAGGTCACACAGGACGGCTTGCAAAAATTTGAATATTCATTCATGGAAGCATATAGCCAGTTTGTATATATTGCATTTATTATGTTCAGGTTTTGAGATGTTTTTTTATTTTAGTCTGCTAAATATACTGTACAGTATAATGCTTCAACAGAAAATTTGGCTATTCCAGTCAGCAGGTGAAGCTCTTGGCTCCTTTTCACAAATTCACAAGTCTAATCTTACAGCGGTATTAAACTCAAAAACAAAAATGTAATATATTGCAGCTTACAATCATTAGATGTAATGGCTGCATTCAGTTTTTTTTTGTTTTTTTTCCTTCCGTTTTTCCCCTGGTGATCTGGCCAGTAACATACTTCTCGTATTATAGAGTGCCTTCACTCTGGATGAAGGAGCACAGGGGGCACCTCTGGAAAGCATAATTGTTAATTTTGGGGGGAGGGGAGTGTTAGAAATACTAGCAGATTTAGATACACTACCAAATTTAAGCCAAACTCTAGCTAACACTTTATAAGCAGTTAGAGCAAACATTTTTTTCCTTTTCTGATAATTTGTTTGCAAAAATAAATAAAAGCTAATCATTGCAAGCACCACTGACAGTGGTAAGTGGTTTATCTCAACCCTGTAACTGCTACATCTGCAGGAGAGCTTGTTATTTTGAAAAACAACACATTGGCCAGATTACCAGAAGAAAGACTAAAAAAGAAAACTAATGCAGCCATCACATCTAAAACTTGGTAAGCTGCAATATAAGAATTGCTTGCTTTTGGATTTAATACTGCTTTAAAGGCAAAATTCACCTTTGAAGCATTCTACACGTTACACCTCTTATAAAATTTGGCAAATAAATAATTTTTCTTCATAAATTTAAGCCAAAATGTATTCTTCTACTTAAACTAACCCAAAACAGTGTATATTTTTAAGTCTGTGTGAAAGCTATAGAGTCTACAAACTATGGGATATATATCTGAAAATTGATCAGTTGAGACCCTAAAATGCTGGACGTTGGTATGGTGTATGGCGGTGGTCAGGATGCTGGTATGGGGTATGGCGGCGATCAGGATGCTGGTATAGGGTATGACGGTGATCAGGATGCTGGTATTATTATTATTATTATTGTACAGTATTTATAAAGCGCCAATAGTTCGCTCAGCGCTCTACATTACAAAGGGGGACAGAACATGTGACAGAACAATACCAATACAATGCAACACATGAGGGGATCGAGGACCCTGCTCTTTCGAGCTTACAATCTAGGAGGGAGGGGGTGGTGGCACGTGAGGAGATAGCTGTGGGGGATGGAGTGGTAGGAAGAGTGGAGGAGGTCGGCAAGTTAGCAGGGGGTGGGGTAGGCTTCCCTGAAGAGATGGGTTTTCAGGGTGCGCCTAAAGGAGAGGAGAGTAGGTGATAATCTGATGGGTTGGGGCAGGGAGTTCCAGAGGATGGGTGGCACCCTGGAGAAGTCCTGGAGGCGGGCATGGGAGGAGGAGACCAGGGAACTAGAGAGAAGGAGGTCTTGTGAGGAGCGGAGTGTGCGTGCTGGGCGGTACTTGGATATTAGGTCAGTGATGTAGTTCGGGGCAGTATGGTGGACAGCTTTGTACGTCAGCGTTAGGATTTTGAATTTGATCCGTTGCGCAATCGGAAGCCAGTGGAGGGATTGGCAGAGGGGGGTGGCGGAGACAGAGCGGTTGGAAAGGTGAATAAGTCTGGCAGCCGTATTCAGGATCGACTGAAGCGGGGATAGCCAGCGGCGAGGCAGGCCAGTGAGGAGGGAGTTGCAGTAGTCGAGTCGTGATATGATGAGGGAGTGGATGAGCTGTTTAGTGGTTTCTGGGGTTAAGAACGTGCGGATTTTGGCGATGTTGCGGAGGTGGAGTCTGCACGAGTTTGTTAAAGATTGGACTTGGGGCTGGAAGGATAGGTTGGAGTCCAGAATGACACCCAGTACTCTGGCCTGCAGGACGGGTTTGATGGTAGCGTTGTTGGACGTGACGGAGAAATCAATGGGGGGTGGTGTCCGGGCTGGGGGGAAGACAAGAAACTCGGTTTTGGAGAGGTTCAATTTAAGGAAGTGGAGCGACATCCAGTCTGATATGTCGCTCAGTAGGTGTGTGATTCGGGCTGAGACCCAGGGGGTGAGGTGGGGGGTTGAGAGATAGATTTGTGTGTCATCGGCATAGAGGTGGTAGTTGAAGCCGTGAGAGTGTATGAGTTGGCCAAGGGAGGAGGTATAGATGGAGAAGAGAAGGGGTATGGCGGTGATCAGAATGCTGGTATGGGGTATGACGGTGGTCAGGATGCTGGTATAGGGTGTGACGGTGATCAGGATGCTGGTATGGGGTATGGCAGTGGTCAGGATGCTGGTATGGGGTATGGCGGTTATCAGGATGTTGGTATGGGGTGATCAGGATTCTGATATGGGGCATGGCTGTGATCAAAATACTGGTATGGGGTATGGCTGTGATCAGGACACTGGTATGGTGTATGACAGTGATCAGGGTGCTGATATGGCGCGTGGAAGTAGTCAGTGTGCTGGTATGGTGTATGGGGTGATCAGGATGCTTGTATGGGGTATGGCTGTGATCAGGATGCTGGTATAGGGTATGGCTGTGATCAGTATGCTGGTATGGGGTATGGCTGTGATCAGGACACTGGTATGGTGTATGGCAGTGATCACGGTGCTGGTATGGGGTATGAAGGTGATCAGGATACTGGTATGGGCTATGGTGGCGATCAGGGTGCTGGTATGACATTTGGTGGCACTAAGGTCGGTGGGGTGGGGTATGGTGGTGAACAGGATGCTGGACTCAAAGATCTCAGCTCTGACCTGCTGTGCTATTGTGTTCTGACATCCCCCCCCCCAATAGCACAGCAGGGGAGATCGCTGTACTAACACCGCATAGTTAATACAGTGGCTCCTTCTGAGGTGTCCGTTTTTTTCTTTTTTTTTCGTTTAGCCTGCTGCAGTGTGTACTAGACTTAACAGACATTAAGATAACTCCTGACCAGGGGCGGACTGACCATTTGGAAACTCGGCCACTGCCCGAGGGCCCGGGGTCAGTAGGGGGCCCCATGAGATGCATTCAAAAAAAGGGGGATTTGTGAAAAGAAATTCACAGAGAAAGCGGCTACATTATGAACAGAACGTGACACTCAGAAAAAATTTCCAAAAATTATGCTTTATTACACATATATAAATATGACATATGGGCGTTCGCCCTGGTTTACCATCACCTCAGTATGAGACAATACACACAGACCTAAAACCATATAAAATGACATCAAGACCGGTCTAAATGCATGTGCAACAGAAAAAATGACTGCAAGAGTCTAATGTCCCTGTAGCACAAACACATAGGTGAACACTTCCCAAAAGAGGTGTATCCAAAAATTATACCATAGGCATACCATAATGTTAATTATTATATGTAGAACAATACCATTATGGTGAATCCCAATCAGGGAATCCAAAAATTGTACTATGGAAAAATATCACATATATACAATGCAGCAAGCACAATAGGCGTCAAGAAGAGAACAACAAGCCTCAGGCCTGTATGGAGGGAGACATAAATGTCAAATATATGATGCAATTCATTCCTGTGCCGGCACAAGTGGTTGGGGCCCATTCATCTGTAATATAAACAGCTGTATCCTAGAGCTCTTGAATGAAATAATGCCCCATTTATTCCCAGGGTGGAAGAAAAGATGCAAAAAGCAGCACTCTGCTAGAAATGGTATCTTCACCACTATATGTGGACTACATACCACCTTTCGTAGGGAAAACAGGACATATCCCAAAAGATCTTCTGCCCGTTGAGATATATATGGTATATCCTGTATCCTATACAAAGCACCATGATGTCCCCATCCTGTAGTGAGATAAATGATATGTGGGAAGTCACTGACAGAGTATACACTCAATAAGATATATAGGTCATATAGATCACAGAGGACCATATATCTAATGTCCTGTAACAGTCCACTCACCACCTGTGCTGTGGGTATTAGGAATGAAAAAGATGTCCTTCATGGGTACTGCCATACACGGCCACAGAGGCCTAGGAACCACCGCTGACATCCGCCGATATACCGCGGGTTCCAGCCCCTTCTTGGCGCTTGTGCTGCTCACACTTGCCTCATGGCATATGAAGATGGCTTCCTCCTTATGGGTCAGCGTGCGTTCCACCTAATGCGCATGACCGGAAGTGACGTATCTGACGTATGACGTCAACGCGTTTCGCCGATGGGCGTATCTCACTCAGCTTCGTCAGGACCAATGAAACAACTGCATTTCAATTTCCTATTTATAGTGGGTAAAGACCCACCCATTTATGCAAAAAAGCTAACCTGCAATTGTTCCATATGGAAGAAAAGAAGGGGGCTAAATACTTAGCATAACTGCTGGTCTTTGTTGAATATAATTAAAAAGACAAACGGCTGGAGACAACAGAGAGGAGAGAGGCTTAGCAATTTTACCAATGCATATATTGATCAAAAGATCATGAATTAAATATACCAGTCAATTAACGCTTTTATCACATTTTAACCAGTAGATGGCGATATAAATCAGAGAATCACCAATTCTATTCATTGAGACAGGTTTTTTAGGAGACAATGTAAATTACCAAAGGACACCACAAGATGGCAATATAACCTGGGAGTTTTCATAAGGGTCATTACAGCAAAAATACCCCAATTCTCAGGCAACCATCCTATGGTGTGGTTATTATTCAAAAAGAGGAGGTACTAAGGGACAATTAACCAGACAATCAATCCTTTTACATTTTTTAGAGCTATATTGAAGCTCATACCATAAGATCATCCATACTTTTATTAATATTCCCACTATATATAGGTTTATTTTGGGGTTATTTAATCTGAAGTCCAACCCTTTATAAAGACAAAAAAATGCCGTAAATTGCCCACCGCATGGCAGTAAACAGGTACATAGTCCTATAAACCTATTTTTCCAAAAACACTTGGAGGTCACATTCCACATTTAACCCCTTAGGGTACAGTGTATCAAGTTTATATATCCAATGTTTCTCCTTTTTAAGCAGTTCTCTATCAAAATCACCTCTTCTTTGTGGGAAGTGCAGTGCATAGAAACCTTTTACTTTTGTACCGTCCAGTTTACCTCCATGATATTTAGCGTAATGTTGGGCAAGATTACTGTCAGGGTCATTTGACCTAATGTCTCTAAGATGTTCACCTATTCGTACTTTAAGTTGTCTTTTAGTCTTACCAACATACATCTTTTTACAGGGACAGGTTAGGATATATAATACTCTCACTGTGGAGCAGTTTATGAGACTCTGAATTCTATAATGAGTATTATTTCCTGAGTCATAAAAGGAATCCGTACGATCCACATATTTGCAGATTTGACATTTTCCACATTTAAACATCCCCTTGGTACGTGATTTTAACCATGTTGTTTGTTTTAATGGTTGATAGTCTGAATGAATAAGGAGGTCACCAAGATTTGGTGCTCTTCTTGCTACCATCTGGGGGCGCTCACCTACAATCTTACTCAGCCTAGGGCATTGGGTTAGAATCTTCCAGTGTTTTTCTAATATCAATTTTACATCTTGCCATTGGGCTCCAAATTGGGTTATCATTCTAAGAGGTTGATCACTCGGTTTAGCCTTTACATCCTTTTTAGGAGATAATAAGTCCTCGCGGTCAGTCTGATATGCCCGTCTTCGAGCATTTCTAATTTGGGAGTGGGAATATCCCCTCTCTCTAAATCTTCTATAGAGGTCCTGAGCCTCCATTCTAAAGTCATTGATGTTTGAGCAATTTCTCCGACATCTCAAAAACTGTCCCACTGGAATCCCCGAAATCAGTGAACGTGGATGATAGCTTCTTGCCTCTAGTAGGGTGTTGGCAGCAGTAGGTTTTCTATATGTCTTTGTAAGGAGTCTTCCATTCTCAAGTCTAATCTCCAGATCCAGAAAAGAAATACATCTTTCATCAAATATATACGTGAGTCCAATGTTGAAGGAGTTCTGATTTAACTCTCCCAAAAATAATTTTAATTCCTCAGATGTTCCTCGCCATACAAGGAACACATCATCTATATATCTTAACCAGATCTGGACATTAGCTAGAAATCTTGATGATCTGAAGACAACCTGCTCCTCCCAAAACCCCAAATGGAGACATGCATAGGCTGGAGCCCACGGTGCTCCTATACTGGTACCTCTAGTTTGTTGATAAAAGGTATTGTTAAATTGAAAAAAATTATGTTTTAATGCAAACTCCAATAACTCACTAATAAATTCGTTCTGTCCTCCCAAAGTAGGATATGTTTTATCAAGAAAATAGGAAACTGATTTTACACCACATTCATGTGGGATAGAGGTGTAAAGTGATTCCACATCTATTCCCACTAGAATGGAGTTATCATTGATAATCATGTTTTCAATCTTAGCCAACACATCTTTAGTGTCCCTTACATAGGAGGGGAGATTAGGGACCATATCTTTAAGGAACAAATCTATATATTTCCCTGTTTTATCTAGGGGACCATTAATGGCTGAAACAATAGGTCTACCTGGAGGGTTTTCTTGATTTTTATGTATTTTAGGGATAATGTAAAAAGTAGGGTGATTAAATTCTTCAGTTCTCAGATAGTCATATTCTTTTTTAGTTAACAAACCCACTTCTTTTCCTAGTATTAAGATGGAATTTAGTTTTTTTACCACCATATGGAAAGGATTCGCAGTCACTTTCCTATATGTGGATGAATCACTCAATAAGCGCTTCACCTCCCTGACATAGTTTTGTTCATTCAAAATCACTACATTACCCCCTTTATCACTTCTCTTAATAACAATATCTTTGGTCTCTTTTAGTTCTTTAAGAGCTTTTCTTTCTTTTTTGGTAAGATTATCACCAATTGGCATTTTCCACTCAAGATTTTTAAGATCATCAGCAACAAAATCTAGAAATGTCGAGATCCTCATATTGGAGCGAATTTTCGGCATTTTTGTCGATCTAATATTTAGATCAACCTTCCTAATTATGTTATTGGAATTGTCCAGGTCTATTGCACTCTCATCACCATCCTCATTTTCCTCTATGAGAGATATCAACATATCTAGCATCTTGCGGTCCTCAATGGACGAGTCAGAGGCCATATCCTCCAAAATAGTGGGATTACCATGTATCATTCTCAAGAAAACTTTTCTTAGAAATAAGTTAACATCTTTAAATACCTCGAACTCGTCCATGGGGGTCACTGGTGAAAAGGACATACCTTTGTTCAATAAAGAAATATGTTCCCTTCTGAGTGGAAAATTAGCCAAATTGATTACCTTATTGTCATGGATATTCTCTTCTACTACCTCCTTTGACTTCTTGTTCTGCCCTTGTCCTCCTGATGTTTGTTTTTTAAGGATTCCTCTACTTTCTTTTTGGATCCTCTTCCCATCTGTGATTGATGGATATGAGGAGGTTCTCCATTTTGTTGGTCTAAAAAAGAGACAGATTTTCCAAGATTTTCAGAATCACTTTCACTAGACATGGTTTCTCCCATTGATCTAGAATGTGAACGAAATACTCTTCGTTTAGATCGACTTCTACTTCTTTTTGTAGTGAGATCAAATATCTCACCTGTTTCCCAGTCTTTTAGATCACGTCTAAATTTAGTTTGTTTAGTAGTTCTAAGATTTTTTTGTACTTTCTCAACTTCCTTTTTCAGTTGTTCATTATATTTTTCAAAGTTCTCCTGATTTTTGAAGGGATCTAAATCTAATGCACTTTTACTAATAGCCTGGTCCAATTCTTCAAGTTGTAATTTTTCCTCCTCGACAATGAGTTTCATACCATTAATCCCATGTTCTATACACAGCACTTTCCATTTCTCCAAAAACCTTTCATTATGTAAATGTTCAGCTGGAACTACCTTACTTCTCAAACCACGTGGGATAATACTTTGTCTAATATAAGCTTCCAAGAAGCATACATCCCATTTCCGATTAAGACGTTTAATAACAAGCTTTTTATGTTCCCTGAACTTAATCTTAATATCCTCATCTTCAGTGGATAGATTTGGGCCTTCTGCTACAAAGGCTCGATACATTTCCAACTCTACCTCCTCTCCCGGTATAAATGCCATGAATATAAGCCTCTCAACTCAATGTGCTCCAACCGTCTAATAAAATAAAACACTCATAAACTGGGGTGATGGCAAACCAAATTACCAAAGTCAAATAACCTCTATAGGAACAGGTCCATAAGAACCCAAAAGACGCATGTATAAAAGATAGTTATTAAGAGGTTGTAAAATGATTTATCATGTCACCCAATATTTGGTCTCCATTCAGTAGCCAAAAGAGGCATTCAAAAAAAGGGGGATTTGTGAAAAGAAATTCACAGAGAAAGCGGTTACATTATGAACAGAACGTGACACTCAGAAAAAATTTCCAAAAATTATGCTTTATTACACATATATAAATATGACATATGGGCGTTCGCCCTGGTTTACCATCACCTCAGTATGAGACAATACACACAGACCTAAAACCATATAAAATGACATCAAGACCGGTCTAAATGCATGTGCAACAGAAAAAATGACTGCAAGAGTCTAATGTCCCTGTAGCACAAACACATAGGTGAACACTTCCCAAAAGAGGTGTATCCAAAAATTATACCATAGGCATACCATAATGTTAATTATTATATGTAGAACAATACCATTATGGTGAATCCCAATCAGGGAATCCAAAAATTGTACTATGGAAAAATATCACATATATACAATGCAGCAAGCACAATAGGCGTCAAGAAGAGAACAACAAGCCTCAGGCCTGTATGGAGGGAGACATAAATGTCAAATATATGATGCAATTCATTCCTGTGCCGGCACAAGTGGTTGGGGCCCATTCATCTGTAATATAAACAGCTGTATCCTAGAGCTCTTGAATGAAATAATGCCCCATTTATTCCCAGGGTGGAAGAAAAGATGCAAAAAGCAGCACTCTGCTAGAAATGGTATCTTCACCACTATATGTGGACTACATACCACCTTTCGTAGGGAAAACAGGACATATCCCAAAAGATCTTCTGCCCGTTGAGATATATATGGTATATCCTGTATCCTATACAAAGCACCATGATGTCCCCATCCTGTAGTGAGATAAATGATATGTGGGAAGTCACTGACAGAGTATACACTCAATAAGATATATAGGTCATATAGATCACAGAGGACCATATATCTAATGTCCTGTAACAGTCCACTCACCACCTGTGCTGTGGGTATTAGGAATGAAAAAGATGTCCTTCATGGGTACTGCCATACACGGCCACAGAGGCCTAGGAACCACCGCTGACATCCGCCGATATACCGCGGGTTCCAGCCCCTTCTTGGCGCTTGTGCTGCTCACACTTGCCTCATGGCATATGAAGATGGCTTCCTCCTTATGGGTCAGCGTGCGTTCCACCTAATGCGCATGACCGGAAGTGACGTATCTGACGTATGACGTCAACGCGTTTCGCCGATGGGCGTATCTCACTCAGCTTCGTCAGGACCAATGAAACAACTGCATTTCAATTTCCTATTTATAGTGGGTAAAGACCCACCCATTTATGCAAAAAAGCTAACCTGCAATTGTTCCATATGGAAGAAAAGAAGGGGGCTAAATACTTAGCATAACTGCTGGTCTTTGTTGAATATAATTAAAAAGACAAACGGCTGGAGACAACAGAGAGGAGAGAGGCTTAGCAATTTTACCAATGCATATATTGATCAAAAGATCATGAATTAAATATACCAGTCAATTAACGCTTTTATCACATTTTAACCAGTAGATGGCGATATAAATCAGAGAATCACCAATTCTATTCATTGAGACAGGTTTTTTAGGAGACAATGTAAATTACCAAAGGACACCACAAGATGGCAATATAACCTGGGAGTTTTCATAAGGGTCATTACAGCAAAAATACCCCAATTCTCAGGCAACCATCCTATGGTGTGGTTATTATTCAAAAAGAGGAGGTACTAAGGGACAATTAACCAGACAATCAATCCTTTTACATTTTTTAGAGCTATATTGAAGCTCATACCATAAGATCATCCATACTTTTATTAATATTCCCACTATATATAGGTTTATTTTGGGGTTATTTAATCTGAAGTCCAACCCTTTATAAAGACAAAAAAATGCCGTAAATTGCCCACCGCATGGCAGTAAACAGGTACATAGTCCTATAAACCTATTTTTCCAAAAACACTTGGAGGTCACATTCCACATTTTTTTCCAAAAAAAAACAAAGTTTATTGAAACAAGATACAAGTGATCACACGAAAATGTACAGATGAAGTGTACATAGGACATACAGCAAAGCATGTATCATACAAAGGCAAATGAGGTCCAACGCAAAACCAAACAGTGTGGATGAACTAGGCCACGACAGGGTTGTGCCTGTAATATTTAGGTATGCTTGTCAAGTGCTAAAAAGAAAGAGACGTTTGGCCTCCTACCATATTGTCTTGCGGTAAAAATCTGTGGGGGGGAGACGAGCAAATACAATACCTAAGTAGAAGTCAATACTACAGAATATGATGGTGGAATTGTGCGAATGTAGGAGTAATTGTCGTGGGAACCGCTGAATAATTGCGAGAGGTGATGCTGACCACCTACTCAATGTGCTATTGGAAAAATTGTCCGAGACGTGTGTAAGCATATGAAAAGAAAAGAAAGGAGAAGGCGAGAAAAAAGGGAAAGAAAGAAAGAGAGAAAAAGAAAAAAAAAAAAAAGGGGAAGGAGGGGAGGGGGGGAGGGAGGAAGGGAAGCA
Organism: Staurois parvus; assembly: GCF_062004578.1. NCBI lineage: Eukaryota > Metazoa > Chordata > Amphibia > Anura > Ranidae > Staurois > Staurois parvus. Next base: position 883,945 of record NW_028318184.1, on the reverse strand, counting down.
AATATGGAGGGTAAAATAAGAGAGGGGACAACTGTCAAAAATATCTTATCCTCAATACAAACAGGAACGGGAGTGGGTGGAACATACGCTGTCATCGGCGTCGAAAGAATGCGCATGTGACACAGGGGGGAGTATGATAGCACCCTCAGGTCAAATACTACTAAATGACACTATCGGGAAGTCCATATCAGGTGCAGACAGGCTGGTCCATGAGGGATGGATACTCCGGGGTAGTCAGAAAATGGGTCCAACAGGCCCATACGTGAGAGAATTTCGTAGGAGTGTCGAGAGCAGTCGCAACCAGTTCTTCCATGTCCGCCGTTTTACCCACTCGGGTGAGCCATTCACGTATAGAGGGAGAGCGAGTGGAGCCCCACAGAACCGGAATACAGAGTCTGGCTGCGTTGATCATGTGCATGGCTAATGATTTAAAGTACTGAGCCCTGGGAAGGGAAGAATGATGGAGGAGGAATTGAGCAGGAGAGAGAGCTAAGGGCAAGGAACTTATAGAAACTACTAACCTATGGACCTCCAGCCAAAATGGTTGAAGAATCGGGCAAGACCACCAAATGTGAAGAAAGGACCCATCCGGGGTCCCGCATCTCCAGCAGCTGTTGGGGAAGGCGGGGTTAAAATGATGAATTCTTGAAGGAGTTCGGTACCATCTAGAGGCTATTTTGTAGCCGTTTTCTTGTGTCGAGACATTGAGGGAACATTTATGAGAGTATTGGAAGACCAGGTCCCAGTCTGAGTCCGACAGCTCAGCATTAAGATCTCTCCTCCAAGCCCGACATGCGGGGAGGGAGTCATAAGACCGGCTCTCCACTAGAAGTGGGTAGATCTCCGAGATCAGATGTTTCCGCGGTTCAGCCTTCGCGCATGCAGATTCAAATGGGGTAAGAGAGCGATGCCAGTTATGAGGGGGTTTATGAGAGAGCAGATAATGTCTGATCTGGAAATATACCCAGAAAGGGAATTCGCGAATACCCAGACTTTCTTGCAATTCTCGGAGTGTTTTCACCTTGCCCTTGCGGAGAAAATGTTTCACTAAGAGCTGTTTGTGTGGCCAATGTTTCAATAAAAAGTCTTTATGCATGCCAGGGGGGAAGTCAGGGTTGAGGCGTATGGGGGTCAGGGGGTTGGGTGTGTCAGAAATGGCTGCAGATCTACAAGCCGAACGGAAAATTTTTAACGTAGGTCCCACCAAAGGATGGGTGAGAAGAACTTGTGGCGTGTGTTTCGGCAAAAGCCAAGGAATCTATGCCAGGGGGAAGGGCGAGCAAGCATTCTCGATAGATATCCAGTCTTTAGAGGCAGTGTGAACGTGCCAATCAACTATCCGGGAAAGATGACACGCCCAATAGTAGCGGTAAAGATCAGGGAATCCTATACCCCCTTTAAGTTTAGAAAGGGTTAATTGGGAGTAGGCAATACGCGGACGTTTGTGGCTCCAAAGGAACAGTGAACACAGTCTTTTGCAAGAAGCAAAGAAAGCAGGAGGTAAGTGAATTGGTAATGTTTGGAAGAGATACAGGAGACGGGGAAGTACATTCATTTTAATGATCGCTGCCCTTCCAAACCACGAGAAACAAGGACGGTGCCATTTATTGAGGTCATCTTGCATAGAGCGAAGAGCGGGAAGAAAGTTTTTCATGTAAAGGTCATCAAGGTTGCTGGTGAGCTGGATACCAAGATAAGTTAGGGAATCCCTTTCCCAGTGAAATGGGAATTGGGCCTCACAAGCAGAGACTAGCTCCGCAGACAAAGTAATGTTAAGGGCGGCAGATTTGGAAAAATTGATTTTAAAATTCGACAAATATCTGAAAAGGGCAAAGTCTTTCAGTAGGTTTGGAAGAGTGATGTGAGGGTCCGCCAAGAACAAAAGAATATCATCCGCATAAGCTGCAAGTTTATATTCCTTATCTGTCACCGTGATTCCTTTAACATCAGGGTTTAAACGAATTTTCCGCAACAGGGGCTCAAGGGATAGGACAAACAAAAGCGGGGAGAGGGGGCATCCCTGACGTGTACCGTTCCGTAAATGAAAGGAGTTGGACAGATGGCCGTTCACCCGGACCCGGGCAGTAGGGGCAGAATAGAGGGCCATGATAAAGTTGAGCATCTTCTCACCCAAACCCAGTGCCACCAAAGACGCGTTCAAGTAATCCCAGGCAATCCTGTCAAAGGCCTTTTCTGCATCCAAGGAGAGGAAAAAACCCGGCGTGTTAGACCTGCGAAGCCAGTGATGGAGATTAAGGGCCTTGATAGTGTTGTCCCTTGCTTCTCTACCAGGGATAAATCCTGCTTGGTCCAAATTGACCAGGGAGGGAAGCGAGGGAAGAAGACGATTAGCAATGATCTTCGCGAATAGTTTGACGTCCACGTTCAGCAAGGAAATGGGTCTATAATTGGAAACCTGGGTGTTATCCTTCCCGTCTTTGGGGATAACTGTAATGTGAGCCTCCAACAGGTGGTTAGGCGGCCCTGAAGGTTGAGCGAGAGTGTTAAAAGCAGCAAGAAATGGAGTACCCAGTATATCTAAAAAGGATTTATAATAGGCTACTGAAAAACCATCAGGGCCCGGGCTCTTCCCCGGTTTCATCTGTTTTACTGCAGATTGCAGTTCAAGTAGGGTGAGATCATTTTCCATAGCGTGCACCAGATCCTCGGAGAGGGCGGGTGAACCGTAGAGATGGAGAAATTCAGAGATCAAGGTAGTTCTAGATTTGTCCGAATGTATGGGGGGGCGTTCCGTAGGGAGGTTGTACAAGGATTTATAGTAGCGTTCAAAATGGGCGGCAATATCGGGGTTAGATGTAGCCTCAATGCCATCAGAGCCTCTGATTTTATGAACCGTCATACTAGCCCGTTTCTCCCGAAGAGCTCTAGCTAGAAATTTCCCGCTCTTATTTGCGAACTCATAATAGAGCTTATGTGTAAGAATGTATCTTTTTCTAACCGCTTTACCCAGTTCCGTGAGAAGCTGTGTGCGTGCATGCGTGAGTTCCGAAAGGGTCGACGCAGCCAGCGTCCGTTTATGTACTCTCTCCAAAGAGCGGATCCTATCTGAGAGGAGCTTCAGACGCTCCTGCTTGGCTTTCTTACGTCTTGTCGCAAGGGCTATGAGGCTACCCCGTATGACACACTTGTGGGCCTCCCATTGTGTGATGGGTGAGGTGTCTGACGAGCTGTTCAAGGAAAAATATTCAGCCATATTAGAGCGGAGCTCCTGAACAATAGCGGCATCCGTAAGAAGGGAAGCATCCAAACGCCAGTATTTGGAGCGCGGGTGCGAGATGGGAAACCGAAGCGTCATGGTGATAGGATGATGATCGGAAAGGACCATCGGTTCAACAGTAGCCGCATATAGGAGAGGGAGATCTGGTTGCGACAAAAAAAAGTAATCTATCCTAGAATACTTATTGTGAGGTGGGGAAAAAAAAGTATAATCTTTAACAGTGGGATAAAGTGTACGCCAGGTGTCATGTAATTGTAGAAGCTGTAATTGTATATGTATTTGCCTGAGAGCCTTGTAGGGCAGAAAAGAACTACCCGAGGAGGAGTCTAGCAGAGGGCTTAAGGGGACATTCAGATCGCCTCCAAGTATCAGTAACCCTTCCTGGAAAGCAGCTAGGGCAGAGACAATTGAGCGCATGAAGGAGACCTGTTGAACATTGGGGGCATAGACATTGGCGAATGTGATAGGTCTGTTAGCGAATACTCCCTTTATAAACAGGTATCTACCCTCAGGGTCCACCATAGAATCCTTTATATTAAACTGGAGGTGTCTGTCGAACAATATTGCAACCCCCTTAGACTTAGCCAGGGGGTTGGCGGCGTGGAGGACCGTGGGGAAGTAGAAATTGTAAAGCTTTGGAATGGAGTCTTGGCGAAAATGCGTTTCTTGTAAAAAGACCACATCCGCTTTCTGTTTGTGTAAGTAAGAGAGGAGCATGGAACGCTTTTCGGGTACGTTCAAACCTTTGACATTAAGTGAAAGAAGTTTCAGAGACAGTTGTCCCGTCTGGGAAGCGGAAGAAAGCATGGCTGTAGGAAGGTGGAGCCTGAGTCCGGGGCTTCGGTATGCCGAGGATCCGGGGATGGGAAAAAGGAGGGGGGAAGGAGAGAGAAAAAAAAAAAATAAATAAATAAAAAAAATAAAAAAATAAAAAAGGGGGGGGTATAGAAAGTATACGGCTAGAGGAACAGTCCCGCTGTTCCACGTGAGAGAAAGAAAACAGGAAAAGGGGAAAGGGTCGGGGAAAGGGAAGAGGAGCAGAAAAAAGAAAAGAAGCTCAGAAAAAAGATACGGATAGAAGCCGAATGAAAAAGTATCAGTGGAAGCTCGCTGAGCTCACTGTGTGGGGAACGAGGTCGGCGTGAAACCAGGAAGTGCGCATCCGCCGGCCGGTAGCCCCCTATGAGAAATCATAAAACAAAAGGCAAGAACAAGGGAGCGGGGTTCGAGAGATGCAAGTGATGTCAGAAGTCCGCAGGGGTGGAGCACATAAAGGTTTGGGTACCGGTCTTCCATGGGAGATGAAGTGACATGTGACATGCAAAGGAAGAAGACCTGGGCAACTTTAGTAGATGTATCACACGTGGAATGTCGCCGAGCGAGGGGTCTAGCTACGCTTAGTAGGAAAGAAGCGTAAGGCACGTACAGAGTGACCGCATTGGGAAGAGCAGCCCACTCCAAGGTGGGCGTGAGATAGTAAAGGGGCACCTCACTGAACGGAGAATATTGGAAGACCCCTGCATATATTACAGGCAAACCACAGCACAAGGCACAAACATAACAAGTCAACAATATCAAAACATGAATGAGCATGACAAAATCAGATAAAACATCAATAAGCCCCTGTTCAGCTGTTACTAATGAAGCCCCCTAAGACCAAGGCCCGTCATCATCCCACAAATATATGAGTATCAAGGGGACTAGATAAGACATAGAAAACCCTTCCTCCCCCTACCCCCCCCACACCAAGATAGTAGCTAGCGTCCCCAGGGAAACAAAGGGTACGAGCATCACCGCTCTCGGAATGGCGTAAGAGTGGGGAGGAGGAGGAGGAGGGAAGTGAGCATGGGAGTGATCAAAGGCACGCAGGCTCACAGGTATGCCATTTCGGCCAAGTAAAAGCCGGGTGGAAGAGAATGACATGGTACCATTCTGAAATATCTAGCCAGTAGCGGGAAGAGGTGATGCTTGTCCACACAGTCAAATTCACTGACTAAAAGAACATGTACACTCCCCGAGAGATAAAAAAAAAAAAAAAAAAAAAAAACAGTGATCCATCCCCGCAAACAATAACCATCTCCCCCAAAACCACCTCCCGGTCAAAATTTAGAGACACTAACATAGGTACGCAGAAATTATACATTACAAATTGAGCAGGGAGCATTGCCATAGGATCGGGAAGGCCAAACGTTCCAATGTCCACGGAGAGGATGAGGGGGGCGAACAATCCATCACCGAACAGCCCCAGGCGAGCAGCAGGACGTCCGCAAGGATGTGAGGGCGAAGTTCAGAGCATACCAGCAAGACGATGTCGGAGGATGTTCATCGCCCAGGATGCCTCCAGATGGTAATAGGAAATAAAAGGCTAGGAGAAGGCACCAATCGATAACCAGCTGGAGGCGGAGGACTCGCTGTGGAGTGCGGAGGACTAGGTGACAATTAGTAAGGCAGATCCCAGAAACTGTTCCCCCATGTATGAGGACGAGACAGCTAGAACGGTGCCGACTCCCAACCCCCTGTAGGGCATGAAGGAGCTGTGGAGGCCCACTATTTGCGCATAGGGCAGAGACGGAGTTCCGTGAAACACAGGCCGCAAGCTTGACGGATAAACAGTAAAGGTGGCAAAGGTGGTAAAGTAGGAGTCCGACGAGCATTGATCAGAGAGCGCAAGTGCGCAATTAGAACATATGAGGCGGGTGGACGAAAAAAGGTGTGCAGTAACAGTAGAACGTACTCAGCAGGGTATGCATCAAAGTAGCAATGTTAAGGGAAGAACAGGGACCATTAGGTTTCGCGTCTTGGCCTCCTGTGTGCTGGCGAGGCCGTAGGACTAAAGGTAGTCGTGGCGTCCCCCATTAGGGGTCTCGGAGGGGTCGATGGGGCCATCCGCCCTCTACGAGAGGACTGACCGCGCCAATCCATAGCATTATCCTCGGCCGCCAAATCCTGGGATAGCGGCAATCTCATGGAGCTAAACCAATCAGGCAGGTCAATCAGCGGGATGTCTATGGAGGCACAAAAAGAGGGCAGTTCTTCAGGGGTGCGCAAGTTGTAGGAACGACCACTAACTTGTACAGAGAGACAGAAGGGGAACCTCCATCTGTACGGGATGTTACGTGATCGGAGCGTATCCAGAAGAGGGCGTAAAGCGCGCCGCTGGCGTAGGGTGGTGCTGGATACATCCTGAAACAATTGTATTTCTGTACCCTCATACAAAAGGCGCCCTCTGTCTCTAGCACAGCGGAGGATATCTTCTTTGAGCGGGTAGCTGACTAGGCAGCAAACGACATCCCTGGGTGGGTCTGCATCTCCCCTCCTGGGGCGGATCGCTCTGTGCACACGTTCGATGTCAATTGGGGTAGCTTGCGGGCGACCAAGGAGGTTATTAAATATGGCTATTGCTGCCTTGGGAATATCGGTATTTTCTACTGATTCTGGGAGACCGCGGATCCTGATGTTACGCCTGCGGCCACGGTTATCTAAATCCTCAATATGCCTGTGGAGTTCTCTGATAGTTGACGCGTGTATCGATGACCGATGATGTAAATCAAGAATTGCGGAACCATTTTGCCTGGACGCGGATTCCACGTGATCCAAACGTGAACCCATGGCCCTGAGATCATTATGCAGGTCCCCTAATGCTGCAGTGAGTGTGGCTGTCAGGGTGGCCTTAATGTCAGCAGCCACAGCCTGAAGATCCCTCAGGGACAGAGATTGTGAGGCAGAGGGGACATCATGTTGAGGTACTGTGTCTGTAGCTGCCTGCATTTCAGAGCAGGAAGGGTTAACCACATTAGCAGCCGTGGAGAGGAGGAGGGGGGCGGAGGGGGACGCAGCAGGAGAAGGAGATGAAGATGGCTGCGGCCCCTCCCTTTGCTGTTGGGAGCGGAAGAGCTCCGTTATGTGTCTCCCCTGCACACCCTGGCCCCGTGGGGAGCGCGATCGGGTACCGGATGAAGTCCGGTCAGTCTTCCCCATGATGTGACAGCTCCCTCTCACCCCGTTCCGTAGTGTAGCAACACAGAGGGATCCGGCCGGCGGGAGCTCTCTCTCTATGCGGCCATCTCCCAGCCGCGGCAGACCACGCCCCTCCACATTCCACATTTAACCCCTTAGGGTACAGTGTATCAAGTTTATATATCCAACAACATGGTTAAAATCACGTACCAAGGGGATGTTTAAATGTGGAAAATGTCAAATCTGCAAATATGTGGATCGTACGGATTCCTTTTATGACTCAGGAAATAATACTCATTATAGAATTCAGAGTCTCATAAACTGCTCCACAGTGAGAGTATTATATATCCTAACCTGTCCCTGTAAAAAGATGTATGTTGGTAAGACTAAAAGACAACTTAAAGTACGAATAGGTGAACATCTTAGAGACATTAGGTCAAATGACCCTGACAGTAATCTTGCCCAACATTACGCTAAATATCATGGAGGTAAACTGGACGGTACAAAAGTAAAAGGTTTCTATGCACTGCACTTCCCACAAAGAAGAGGTGATTTTGATAGAGAACTGCTTAAAAAGGAGAAACATTGGATATATAAACTTGATACACTGTACCCTAAGGGGTTAAATGTGGAATGTGACCTCCAAGTGTTTTTGGAAAAATAGGTTTATAGGACTATGTACCTGTTTACTGCCATGCGGTGGGCAATTTACGGCATTTTTTTGTCTTTATAAAGGGTTGGACTTCAGATTAAATAACCCCAAAATAAACCTATATATAGTGGGAATATTAATAAAAGTATGGATGATCTTATGGTATGAGCTTCAATATAGCTCTAAAAAATGTAAAAGGATTGATTGTCTGGTTAATTGTCCCTTAGTACCTCCTCTTTTTGAATAATAACCACACCATAGGATGGTTGCCTGAGAATTGGGGTATTTTTGCTGTAATGACCCTTATGAAAACTCCCAGGTTATATTGCCATCTTGTGGTGTCCTTTGGTAATTTACATTGTCTCCTAAAAAACCTGTCTCAATGAATAGAATTGGTGATTCTCTGATTTATATCGCCATCTACTGGTTAAAATGTGATAAAAGCGTTAATTGACTGGTATATTTAATTCATGATCTTTTGATCAATATATGCATTGGTAAAATTGCTAAGCCTCTCTCCTCTCTGTTGTCTCCAGCCGTTTGTCTTTTTAATTATATTCAACAAAGACCAGCAGTTATGCTAAGTATTTAGCCCCCTTCTTTTCTTCCATATGGAACAATTGCAGGTTAGCTTTTTTGCATAAATGGGTGGGTCTTTACCCACTATAAATAGGAAATTGAAATGCAGTTGTTTCATTGGTCCTGACGAAGCTGAGTGAGATACGCCCATCGGCGAAACGCGTTGACGTCATACGTCAGATACGTCACTTCCGGTCATGCGCATTAGGTGGAACGCACGCTGACCCATAAGGAGGAAGCCATCTTCATATGCCATGAGGCAAGTGTGAGCAGCACAAGCGCCAAGAAGGGGCTGGAACCCGCGGTATATCGGCGGATGTCAGCGGTGGTTCCTAGGCCTCTGTGGCCGTGTATGGCAGTACCCATGAAGGACATCTTTTTCATTCCTAATACCCACAGCACAGGTGGTGAGTGGACTGTTACAGGACATTAGATATATGGTCCTCTGTGATCTATATGACCTATATATCTTATTGAGTGTATACTCTGTCAGTGACTTCCCACATATCATTTATCTCACTACAGGATGGGGACATCATGGTGCTTTGTATAGGATACAGGATATACCATATATATCTCAACGGGCAGAAGATCTTTTGGGATATGTCCTGTTTTCCCTACGAAAGGTGGTATGTAGTCCACATATAGTGGTGAAGATACCATTTCTAGCAGAGTGCTGCTTTTTGCATCTTTTCTTCCACCCTGGGAATAAATGGGGCATTATTTCATTCAAGAGCTCTAGGATACAGCTGTTTATATTACAGATGAATGGGCCCCAACCACTTGTGCCGGCACAGGAATGAATTGCATCATATATTTGACATTTATGTCTCCCTCCATACAGGCCTGAGGCTTGTTGTTCTCTTCTTGACGCCTATTGTGCTTGCTGCATTGTATATATGTGATATTTTTCCATAGTACAATTTTTGGATTCCCTGATTGGGATTCACCATAATGGTATTGTTCTACATATAATAATTAACATTATGGTATGCCTATGGTATAATTTTTGGATACACCTCTTTTGGGAAGTGTTCACCTATGTGTTTGTGCTACAGGGACATTAGACTCTTGCAGTCATTTTTTCTGTTGCACATGCATTTAGACCGGTCTTGATGTCATTTTATATGGTTTTAGGTCTGTGTGTATTGTCTCATACTGAGGTGATGGTAAACCAGGGCGAACGCCCATATGTCATATTTATATATGTGTAATAAAGCATAATTTTTGGAAATTTTTTCTGAGTGTCACGTTCTGTTCATAATGTAGCCGCTTTCTCTGTGAATTTCTTTTCACAAATCCCCCTTTTTTTGAATGCCTCTTTTGGCTACTGAATGGAGACCAAATATTGGGTGACATGATAAATCATTTTACAACCTCCTAATAACTATCTTTTATACAGGCCCCATGAGATGCCCCTGGTACCTTTTTCATAGGCTTTTTTGAGTTTGGGCAAGGACACAGGGGCCCCATGATCCCCTATTGCCCGGGGGCCCCATGAGTTGTCAGTCCGCCCCTGCTTCTGACATACTGCAGTTTTCTGCTTCTGATCCCTTGCTAAAGCATTCAATTAATTATTTACAGCTTTAAGCTCCATGTACACTGGCTTAAAAAAACCCTGCTCCTAGAGGAGTTTAGCGAATTGCCTGTAGAAGCAACTAATGTTATCCTATGTATCTAATTGCATTAGGTAGTCTAGAGGGGTTTATTAAGCTCAGCATTAAGAGGCAGAAAAGAAAAGACTTCTGTTCTGCATTTTGAGAGTGTTTTTCTGGCAGATAAAAAACACCTATTGCTGTTAAACACTCCTAAACGCTAGTACAAAAAAAACCTCAAAATAATTTTTTCTGCTATGAGCACTGGCGTTTTTGAGTCAGTGTGCATGGAGCCTTAGCAAATCCCTGTTTATTAGTTGTTTGCTAAGTAATAGTATAGCAGAGTTAGTAGCCATTCCTGAATGAGATGGCAGTTCTTTTTTCGGTTTTATAGAAATGTTCACTCGCGTTAAAAGGCTATGGAGATGCACTCCTGGAATTATAGCTGTGTTCTGAGAGGGGGGCTCACAGCAGCTCTGTCGTCTATTTAAAAAATGTCTATGTATTCTGGACAACATGGCTGTCCAGTGTCTTCTCACAGAGCTTTTGGCATAATGCTGTATTTTTCCTGATTGAAGTATTTTAGGAAAAATATGGTCACTAGGAGGAGAAAGCAAACATCTGAAATCACTATATTAAGCAAACTAGAATTAACCACTGATGAGCGAATGCTTGTCCCATTCATCCAACATTTTTTTTTTTCATAAACACACCATACTGTCTTTCAGCTACTAAGTATACATAACAGTATGAAATAACATAGCACTAGAACAGTTTATAGTTCACTTATCTCTATGGTTCTTTTAGTTGATATTGCTATACACAATTGTTATATGTCAGGCAGTTCACATGCCAGTGATTGTCAAGCCACAAGGGCTCCAGAGTGATTACGTAAAAACTAAATAAGGGGTGAAAATAAATCTTTAATATGCAAGTTGCACAATTTTCTCCTTAACAGCAACAATTACTGCATTGAAGACCTGTGTCAGGAATGGACTGGCCAGCAATGGTGGGACTCACCTGCCTTATGAGCTGCAGTACCAGGGCTGGCCAGCGGGTGCTCCCAGCAATCAGAGACTCAACCTTGCAGCCAGTCAAACACCTGGAAATGATTATACTGGTGTATTTAAGGGATGGCCAGACCTGCAGACTCTGCCTTGGTGTGTGTTTCTCCTGGGCCCTGTATCCTGTTCCTGCTCCCCGTTCCTGTTCCTGTCTGATTCGTTGCTGACCCTGCTCTGATCCCTGGCTTTGTCTGACCATTCTCCTGCTCCTGATCCCTGGCTTGTCTGACCATTCTCCTCTGCCTGACCCTCTGTACCATGCTGCCCGCTACCTGCTGAACCTGGCTTGTGACCCCGACCATTCTCCGCTTGCTCCCCCTGTACCTACCTGCCCGATTGATATTGACCCAGCCTGCCTGACGACGCTTGCATTGTATGTACTGTCACCTGTGGGTGGTTGGTTTGGTTTGTTTGCACTGTGTTATGTTTTAGTATTGCACTGCGTTTATGTTTGTATTGTTAGTGTTAATAAATTATATTGTTTATAACATATCTGAAGTCTGCGTTTCCCTGCGTCAGTCACACACCTCTGGTCACACCCTGGAGCCCTGACAACCTGGAGCATTAAGCAGAGTTCCTAGGGCTCATGCTTAGGTCTAGCAACACCCCTGTTTGTTACATTACTGACTCTTCAGTACAAATATTATTATTATACAGTATTTATATAGCGCCAAAGGGTATGCTCAACGCTGTACAGTAGCAGGAGGACATAACATGAGACAAGACAGTAACAATACACTACACAAGGGGTTCGAGGGCCCTGCTCTTTCGAGCTTACAATCTAGGAGGGAGGGGAAGGTGGCACAGGAGGAGATGGCTGTGGGGGATGGAGTGGTGGGTGGAGTGGAGGAGGTTAGTTGTTAGGTGAGGTCGGGTGTTAGGTGAGGTTGGGGTAGGCTTCCCTGAAGAGGAGGGTTTTCAGGGTGCGCTTGAAGGTGAGGAGGGTAGGTGACAGTCTGATGGATTGGGGTAGGGAGTTCCAGAGGATGGGGGAAGTCCTGGAGAAGTCCTGCAATCGGGCGTGGGAGGAGGAGACCAGGGAGCTAGAGAGCAGGAGGTCCTGTGAGGAGCGGAGGGCACGGGTAGGGTAGTATCTGGGTATCAGGTCAGTTATGTAGTTCGGGGTGGCATTGTGAATGGCCTTGTAGGTCAGGGTTAGCAGCTTGAACTTGATGCGTTGGGCAATTGGGAGCCAATGAAGGGATTGGCAGAGGGGGGAGGCAGATGTGAAGCGCTTGGTGAGGTGGATGAGTCTGGCCGCTGAGTTTAGGATCGACTGGAGTGGGGATAGCGTTTGTTTGGGTAGGCCAGTGAGAAGGGAATTGCAATAGTCCAGGCGTGAGATGATGAGGGAGTGTACAAGTTGTTTGGTGGTGTCTGGGGTGAAATATCTTCTCTTTTGCCAAGTTCCTGAAGATTTTGCATAACTATCTGTGAATGTCTTAAAAGCTCTTTTATTTCAGCCAATGATTGATATAAATTTACAAGCTTTTTATTGTGCTGTAAAGCTGCATGTTCTCTGGTTTATAAATAACCCTGCACATAATTTTGAATAAACATATTGGAAGTGTATACTATGCTTACCTGAGAAGAGTTGAGTGCTGCAAATAATCCATGGATCACTTCACTTTTAGGATTAAATATAATTCCAAGTCCCAATCCCCATGTGGTTCCTAGAAGAGGAGTGAGGACTGCCATAGTTTTAGCAATTACAATCACTGTTTTTCTGTCCTCTCTCCCAGGTTTTTCTCCAACAGTAGGTCTCATCAACTTGAAGATGACCACTATCAGGATCAAAATATTGATAAACACAATAGATAAAGCTGGCACCACAAAAGCAAGGAACGATCCGGATATATAGTCAAGCCAGCAAAGTTCTTTGCTTGTAAATATTTTTCTAGGTTCAGTTGAAGCCACGGTGATAATGGTTATCAGAAGAGGGCATCCATAACCCAACAGAAAAGCTATGAATATCATGGTCTTCCTACTTATGTCGTGAAAGATGAAGATCATACGATAAAAGAGAATAAGTCCTGTGGTCAGCATCCAGAAAAACAAAGACAAGTAGAAGAAGAAGCTAAAAAAGGCAGCTGCTTTGCAGGCGTCTGATTCTGTATCCTTTATTGCCGCACCAATGATAAACCAGATATCGGCTACCAGAAGAGTAACAGCAATATTTACTAGGCAGACATGGCGTATGTAGGAGGTCTTGTTTTTTATAACTGAGGTCCACACTAAGGCCTCGATAAGCAGAGTGATCACCAAGCAGGCAAGAGATATTCCGACTCCGATGTAAGTAATTATTTCCAACAATATACTTTTCATGGGTATCATAAGACTTGAGAAGGACGTCAAGTGGTTACATGAGCATACTATGAGACCATTTTCATCTGTGCTGCTACAGCCGCTGCTATTCCAAACATTCCACACCAAGTCATACCAAACACATTCAGGGTTCACTAGTGACATATTGCTCTTAGAAAAGGACATACCTATTTTAAATGTGCTGCTATTGATGTTTGAAATGGAAGTCTTACCAATGACTGTTGACATAATGAGCCCGTTGACAACCTTTTCTGCGCTCACTGGCAATGGCAAAATGTCCTTCATCGTAGCGTAAGCGATGGTGATCACCGTACTAGAGTTTTCTGGCCATATGCTCTTATCGATAAACACATCACCATTTAAATTTTGCAAGGAAAAACTCCCATTATAGTCAGTGGTTTTGTTCACAGTTTGCCCAAAAAAATGAATGTTATTGGATATGGATTTATTTTGAAAGCTGATTGTACCATTAAAGTTAAGATTCTTTGCAAAAGTCTCTACAGCATTTAGAACGACCGCACTTTGATTCGTCACCTTGTCCCAAGCGCTGGGCTTGTCCACCATAATATCAACTGTTGTGATAAAGCTCTAGAAAAAAAGTCTGGTATTAATACTATTATAGCAAAACTCCAGGTATACACCTAAACATGCAATTAAAATACATATACAGCCACTATTTTACCTGCCCAAGGCTTTTTAATTCTGTCCAGTTACATGAGCAGGGCCATTCTTAGCCTCTTGTACTGAATTGTATTGTAACTGCACTGATTCTCTTATATTGTAAAATGCTATGCAAACTGTTGGCACTATTCAAATCCTCTATAATAGCAAAATAGTTTTTTTGTATGAGAATACTGTGCTGCAACCAGGAGCATAGCATGGTTCCATTCACTTGAATGTCCTGCCAAAAGCAACAGGGGAGATATTTTTAGGTGTGCCACAAAGCATTGCAGCCAGCGGTATGTGTACAACCTGGTCTGACTACCTTTGAAGATTGGGCAAAGGTGGAAGGTGGGTGCAGGCATCATGGTGGATACAACTGTAACTCAACTGCCTATTTTATTACCCCTCCTGAACACAAATGACTAAGCCTTACTGTTCTGGGGACAACCTTTTTTAGCAGACAGGAATCTCTCCAACAACGCTACAATCTGTAGCAGTAACGCCAGGCAAGAGTTCTGATCTTTCCCCACTCTTTGCAAAAGTAAATAAATGAAAATATTAAAAGGAATGGATTCTCCCATCCATACAAATGAGGTGGATGGAGAACCCCACCCCTCCCCTTTGGGACATTGAATTCTGACAATAGGGCTGTCTGCTGGCAGAATACACAGATTAATGGCTTTCCAACATTCCCATTCAACAAAAGTGTATCTAACAAGTGACTTCTGTTGAAAAAGGATGTCCACACATGGATAGAAATGTGCCCAGTCCCTGCTGATCTGGCTGAATTTCGATCCATCTATGGCCAGCTTTACATGCCAGTTCTGTGTATCTAATACTTTCTCTTTTGAACTGAGTACACACCTGGATGAAATGGTACTTTAACATCTTCCTGTAGTTCACCTTTAAAGTGTTACTAAACCCCGGACCCTGCATTCACTATATCTGGTCTCCCACAGTACACACAACATGGAAATGCAATTATTTTAGTAAATATAAACTGCTAAATACCTTTCCTCATCAGCAGTTACAGCAGTCTTGTGACTTCTATCAATGTCCAGCAGCGCACTGTTTAAAGCTGTAGGATGAGTTTCCATTCTCCGTTGATTGTCCTATGAGGCTGCAGGACCCCTGACTCTCTGTCTAGACAGCATTGATTGGCTCTGTGCTGATCACATGCACTCTCCCAAGAAAAAAAAAACTCTACCAATTCACACCAAACTGAGCATGTGCAGCTTGCCCCCAAGACTCTGTTCTATTAGCAGATGAATTGGGGACTGTGGAAGAAGGGAAGGATCACAGAAGACAAGATGAAACATCCTTTTTACTTAAAGTGTTACTAAACCCTCAACAGTAAAATCAGCTGTATATGCAGTAAATCATACTTGTTACACCACTGTGGAACCTAAGAGGTAATCCTCTGCAATATGTAAAAAGGCTGTTTGTTCCTGATTGCTCTGTTCCTCCCCTTGTTAAAGTGATCACCTCTTATCTCCTGATAAGACAAACAGAAGAGTAGGCATTTTGCACATGCTCAGTTTGGTGTGTATTGTTAGAGAGGTTTTATTTTTTCTTGGGAGAGTGCATGTGATCAGCACAGGGCCAATCAGCACTGGTCAGGCAGAGGTCAGGGGTTTTGCATCCTCCTAGAGCAGAAAGAAAACTCCTTCTACAATCTTTAGCTAGTGCTGGACTGGACACTGATAGAAGCCACAAGACTGTTCTAAATGCTGATGAAAAAAGGTATTTAGCAGTTTATATTTACTAAAATAATTGCACTTCAATGTTCTGTGTATTGTGGGAGACCAGATAGAGTGAATGCAGGGTCATGGGTTTAGTAACACTTTATAGCAATTCTAAAGGTTCATTTTTGGGGGGGGGGACAAACATGTTTATACTTACCTGCTGTGTGCTGTGGCTTTGCACAGAGTAGCCTGGATCCTCCTCTTCTTGAGTCCCCCACAGGCTCTCCTGGCCCCTCCCTCCTGTTGGGTGCCCCCACAGCAAGCAGCTTGCTATGGGGGCACCCACTGCTCCGTGTGTCTATTCACACATGGAGCTGTGGCTTGGCCCCACCCCCCTCTCTTCTCATTGGCTGACTGGTTGTGATTGACAGCAGCAAATAGCTTCCGCTTGCTATCTCAGCCATTGGGGAGGCAGAGACCCGGGACAGCGGAGGCTGTCATTCACATCGCAGGATCGCGATGGGGCTCAGGTAAATAGTGAGGGGGTTGGGGGCTCTGCTGCACACAGAAGGTTTTTTACCTTCATGCATAGAATGCATGAAGGCAAAAAGTCTTAAGCCTTAACAACCACTTTAATGCAGAAGATTAACCCCTTAAATTCCACGGTGAGCTTAATATGCCTTACTGCATATACAGACTGATTTTACTGTTGTGAGTTTAGTAACACTAATCTGTATCTAAAGCCAACACTTTTAAAGTGATAAAGCATAGATCCTGTGTCAGGTTTTCAGTTCTGTTCCTGTTATGGTGGCCACACGTGCTTTAATGTTATTACCCAATCAATGTGTGATTCAAACAAAACAATTGAATCTGAAAACAATCAAATATTCATAACTTCCTTTCCAATCAACTTAGATTTAGTTTAGATTGGATTCTATCAAATTGAGTTGGTTGACCAGGGCAGAAAATTATTGATAGTTTTGAATGTATTGGCAGCACTGAGATGCTTTGGTCATGAATTTTATCGTATTTTAATCAGAGTACGATAATACGTAGTGGAAACAGAGATACAGTCAATAACATGCGATTATATCTTCCAGCCATCGGTAGAAACCCACTTCCCCATATGCAGCATATCAATTGATTGGATTGTCAACTATAGATTGATTTTTTCTATTAGGGAAGATGGATTGGAAAATAAATTGATCAATAATCGATGAAGTCACCAGGAATGAAGGGGAGGGAAAATCCAACATTTTGAGCTTTCACCAAAGCCATAAAAGTCTGGTCTCAATGTGTGTTGGGACTGAGCTAGGTAACCTTGCCCAACACAAGACAAAGCAAAAAGCTTGCTCCCTATCATACCAGTTCAAACCACAGTGCTGAAAAAAAGTATTGAACGCAGTCGTTTTTTTACTGCAGCATAGTGCAATGCAATCCACAGCATCGCTGCTCACTGTGTCCAATAGAATGTTTTGATATGCTGCATGGATCATTGCATCGGCTCTGTTCATCCCAAAGCACATCAACAGCCCTGTATTCAGTGGTGTGAATGAGCGTAATAGAGGGAACACTTATTCCAGTGAGAATTATAAACAATAAGACGGACAAATGGAGTTTATGTGGTGCTCAAGGATCTACTATACAACTTTATATTACAAACATACAATTTTATTTATTTCTAGAACATCATAAAATATTGGTGACTTAACAGAGCTATCCAAGGGGAGAACCTCTGTTTCTCAATGCGTTTCATGAATCCCGATGAAGCAGTTAATTATCTGCAAAACATATGGAAAAATAGAAAGTCTCCCCTTGAATACTCTATTCTTCGGTGTGTAAATTGTTTAAGTATTTATCTCCATGTTCTTCACTTTATATTTTGGGCTCCAAGGAGAGTAAGCTATTAAGGGAAGTAGACAATTATGTAAAGCCAGACAGGAAAACTCTTTTATATTGTCTATTTTTTATGATGTCCTATAGGAAAATTATTTTTAATAAAAAGTTGTGTTGTAGATCCTTGAGCACTACATATAGTCCATTTGCCCATCCCATTGTTTATATACTATTCCAGGACAAGGTCCTCTGTATCGGCAACTACCCATCTCCCCAATCTATTTATTCGATTATTCCAGTGAGAACTGTCTATGGCCTTGTTTGAACTTGTGGTTGGGGGACAGTAAAAACACACCGTTGAGCCAGGCAGTAAAGACTGTGCTATGCCATGCAGGGCCTCACCACTAGAGTGGGAAGGAAGGTAAGTGTTTTACCAGGCAAGTTGCACCCCTTGGGATTGGGGGAGTCATTAAAGGACAGCTATACTTTCGCTTTTACTTCATTGTCTTTTATAACATATTTTAGAAATCACTTTAATATGTTCCCGTCTTTGGAACGCAAATACGTTGCCCCTTGGTGGGTAGGCTTTAACACTGAAAGGCCAGATATATGCGTCCCAAATGTTAACATTTCTGTGCTGAGAGCACCACCCTGCTCCTAGCAAAGTTACTGGCGGGAACTGGAAAGCTCAAAATACCTACTTGCGATTGGAAGCTTTTCAATCATGTGACTACTGTGACTGCCAATCACAGTGGTCACATGGTCAGAATGCCTGTCTCCGCTTCCTGGCATTTAAAACCTCCTAAAGGGCTGGCAGGGGCAGCAGGAGGGGTTAAACTCTAATAATAAAATGTAAATAAATTTCACTTGTCTGGCTCATACATACAGACATACCTTCATCATCGGCTGGTCAACTGGAACATTTGTGTTTGCCAATGTAAATATGATCTGGACCATCATCTCTAATGTTTTTGAAGAGTTCAGAATAGTTTCCTTCTCACTGTTTGCAATAACGGTGATATTTTCAAGTAATCCTGGCAAGGACTGCAGTACCTGAAAGCCATTGACCACGTCCTATAATGATGAGATGTACAAAGTAAACAAACAGCTGGTTGTGGAGTGTCTCATTAACATGGGAGCTCAGTCCCATACAACATGAAGAGCCCTTTGCTTAATATTTTGTCCTTATGCTGAGCTGCATGCAGGCAGCCCATATTAGTGAATGGACATGCATCAGCTGGGCCAATTTTGGCAGAAATGGGTGCACTGGCTTGAATACACAGGCTCTGCATTGGGGACTGCGCACCTGTCCCTATGTATCTGTCAAAATTGGCTGTGCAGGTTAGTCTTGATTGTTTATTCCATTATCAATAGAGCAGCTGTATACATGTAGCGCCCCACTAGATAGCCAGGGGGAGCTAGTGTTACATTGTTAGGAGGGCTGAGAAGCAGCCTGGGTATAATAGTTAGCAGAAAGGCTCTGCAGTTCATTTCCCTGATACCTTCCCCTGCTCTAGAATCTTGGAGAAGATGCAAGAAGCAGTGGGAGGGGGTGAGGAGGGGCTGGCCTGCACACTTAGGGGACCCTGGACAATTCCCAAGCAGGAGACTTGGCATGGGGCCAGGGCAGCCTTTAAATGTGACAGAGCCTGCTCAGCAGCAGGAGAGTTCAGGTGGAAGATGTAGTGAGAAGGCTAAGGTGCAGGAGCCTGGGAGGGGGCTCACCTTCAGGCAGTGGTGCTGGAGAAGAGGAAAGCTTAGACCTCATCGGACCCCAGAGCGAGCTCTACTTGTGCAGCAGGGAAGGAGCCAGCCCACAAGAGGATCTGAAAGAAGCTACGAACTCATCAGCTTATAGGAACAGGACTGAGTGAGTAATCATACGCCACCTGGGCTAGTTAAGCAGAAATAATCACTCTGGTGGGAAAATGGATTAGCTCCTTGTCTGGGACTGTTCACCTTAAAGTGGCAGGCACTGGATCCCTTGCCCAGGGATTCCTTCAGACAGCTGGATAGAAAGGATTATCTGGGGTCAGGGATGGTACACCAGGAGATGCTGGGGAACTCTCAAAGAAGAGAATTTTGATGTGTAAAGACTTGTACAGTATATAGTTTCAGGAAGCTGTCCTCAGTTGCAGTTCCCTTGGGCATCCCATACACCCCTTACCCCATCCCTGTTCTAAACCCCTTAATAAAATCACAACAACAAAACCAAGCTCAAGGGCTGTTTACTGTCTCCTGGATGTAAGTCTGTGAGGAATGCGTGCTGCCTGGCTGTTCAGGACTATAGGAGGACCCAAATCTTTAGCGACTCCTAAGGAGGTAGTGCTACAAACATATTGTCTCCACCCAAGGTAACAACACTACCTTAACATGTTTCACTCCTAGGGGTTTGCTCACAAAGAAATTCCTTTAAGTTGACTGCGAGCAAGCGGGTATGTTTATTTTACTGCAGAAGAGACATTGCATGTCTCTTCTGAAATAAATAGCCTGCCTGCTGAAGTTTTTAATTCTAGACTTTTTTTTCCAATTTAAAGGTTCAGACCAACAAATGGCCCATAGGGAACATCAAAAAAATTGCCCATCTGGACTCAAGGATCCACAACTAGCCTGTGAGATGGGCTGAAAAAACCTAAAGATAGATGGCTGTCTGGTCTACTGAATCTGCCTTTACCCTGGCAGTGGTTAAAAATACTACAATATAATACCAAGCAGAGGGAAAGCTGTTTTTGGGCATCATGCACCCAAACCCTTTCATCCCTGGACAACTCAGCCAATAAATAAACAGAAAAAGATTGTTGGCGTGGGAGTCTGTAGTTTATCTTTCACTGTACGTGGGTCAGTAAGTGCCCGGGTGCAGCCAAAAGGTAACTCATTAGTAGGAGGCTATTACTGCCTGTTTAGGGCTCATTCAGATGGGTGCTGACACCCACCTTGCATGGTGAGCCACTGTCTTCTGCATCTGAATCCACCTTGAGCTGCAGAATTGGATGCAGATGCAGTAGCTGCATGGACACAACTGCATGTCAAAATCTGATAAGTAGCATGGGTGACAGAGTCCTTCTGAATGAACCCTAAAAATCAGCAGTTCCTTCGGGGGTCTTTGCTACACTATCATCCCCATCCAATGGGCAGTTGTTACCTTAACATTCTGCAGTTCCTGGAAAATCCTTGCGGAAAAGCAGTCATCTTCCACTGACCAGCTCCCATTATTGCAGAAGCAGATTTTGTAGCCCAGCATTGTTGAATCGAACATCTGACAAGGAATAGCATATGTTTTACCATCGGGAGTTTCAGGACATTCGTCTTGCGCCTTGCAGTTTTGTTGTTCTGCAGTCACTAAAATAGAAATATTTTTTTTTTTTAAATGCTTATATAGTACCGTCAATTTACGCACATTCACATCAGTCCCTAACCCTCAAGGGGCGTACAATCTAAGGTCCCTAACTTATATTCGTACATACACATACTAGGGCCAATTTAGACAGGATCCAATTAACCTACCAGCATGTCTTTGGAGTGTGGAAGGAAACCGGAGTACCCAGAGGAAACTCATGCAGGCACAGGGAGAACATGCAAACTCCAGGCAGGTGTTGCCGTGGTTGGGATTTGAACCAACGACCCTAGAAATATTTTCCTTGTGGATCAGGTATTTCTTTGAGCCATCTTAAAGGATTGCAATGTTATTTTTCATTAAAAACATCTAGTGACAAGTACCAGAATATAACCTCTGACTTTTCTTTCTGTGCTTTGAGAGATGATGACCTAGGTCAGTACAAATATTGCACTGCTTATATTCAGAATTTCTTCAGTCTGCACTGGTAAGGAGAATGGTGTGGACAGCAGCTACCTGTCTTATTTGATGGATCAGTATTGGATAGCAAAATGCACATCTAGAAGGATCCCTGATTCTTCCTTTGTTGCTCTCACTTAAGCAAGCCATGGAGTGCACTTTTATTTCCTTCCACCACAGGAATCCCTCCCACAGCGTTATTGTGTTCTGCAGGTGGGGAGCCTTCCTTGGCGGCAGAACACAATAATCACTGCCGGCTGCTATAGTCGCCGGTAGTGATCGCATGCAAAAAATCCGACAGGCTGGTTTTACTGAATTCGATTGATGGATTGACTTCAGAAAAATCAGCCAGCCCATAGATGGATCAAATCTCGTCTGGTTCAGCAGGGATTTTAAGCCTAGTACACAGAGTAAGTTCTTTTTTGTTCAGCCCGCTGGAAAAAAAATGAGCAGCTTCGTGAGGAGGTCTCTGAACTAACTATTTGATAATAGTACAGCGATCCCCCTGCTGTGCTATGGTGTCCTGAACAGGGGGACTACCCCACCAGAGCACACTGGTCAGCACTCACAGCCATTGGCTAAGAGCACTGATCGGATGTCGATCGGCTGCTGGCTTTCCAGCATGCTCTTTCGACAAAAGCCAGTCATGAGATCGGCTTCTGTCAAACAAGGACCTGTACACACCGGCCAAATGTCAGCTGGTATCTACTGTACCGGCTGATTTTAGCTGATATTCTGCCCCTGTGTACAGGGCTTTAGACCTGGTCTGAGGCATATTTCTTGTACATTACAGTTGCTGTTAGAACTTAAAGTGGAACTTTACTAACTCCTGCTAGATCACTTCAAGCTGGCCCCTTTTTGCAGGTAAAGCTATGTAAATAATTAAAAATAAGTGCCTATACTATTTTAAATCCAGTAATTTACTGTCACACCCTATCTGCACATGCTCAGTTGCTCTCTATTTTTTGTCAAAAATGTAGAGGCTGATCTGCTGACAGCTTAAAGATTTACTGCTGCTCAGGGGCTCTGGGCTTCAGCAAAATGGCAGCCTCCAGCGAGAAATTGCTGGAGGCAATTTACAGCACACAC
The DNA here is from genome assembly GCF_062004578.1 of Staurois parvus. Lineage (NCBI taxonomy): Eukaryota > Metazoa > Chordata > Amphibia > Anura > Ranidae > Staurois > Staurois parvus. Next base: position 861,469 of record NW_028318184.1, on the reverse strand, counting down.
TCATTTTGGTAGAATAATTATTAATGTGGAATGTATGTTCCTTGCTAAAGAACATATTTTTTATAAAGTTGCTATGGGTAGAGAGCTCCATTTTAAGGAGACATTGACAGTGTGAGGTCAGCTGTAAGGGGCGTGGAGAGGGGAATATTCACAAATAGCTTCTGCTATTCTTTTACATTGTGGCACTGTGCAATTGTGGGAGATCTATCACTTCACCAGTGTAGCCCTAGGGCAGGGGTAGGCAACCTTTTGAGCCTAGTGTACCAAAAAATGTTTGTAAAAAATTAGAAGTGTCAGACAGGGTTGTCATTAAAAATCATTATTTCCCCCACAGCTTACTAGACATCCATCAAACCTCCCAACATTAAAACAACAGAGGGACGCCATATGGAGATGAGAATCGGTGTGTCTCAGCGTAGAATATGCATGGTTAAATTATGCTGAACATTTTACATGGCCTCATAGAGTGTGATCCTCTGCACATGTACACCACACATGTATTCCGCAGTCCTTCTACTCACAAAATAGTCCTTAATTACTGTAGAACAAATTAGAGTCTTACAGACGCATACATATTATCACAAAGGATCATTTTTCAAAATCTTTAATTCCTTCCCCCTAGGGGCCCCTTGGATGGCCTTGGTACCCTGAGTACTAGCAGAAATGATTTTTGCACACACAGAAAATATAGTACACCTACTAATTGGAGGGAGCAGAGCTCTGGGGGCGAAGCGGGTAACATTCCCTGGCTGCAGTGCTAGTTTTTCTTGTTCAAACTTTTTATTGGTATTATAACAAGGGGAGGGGGATATTAACAGTAGGCATTGGACAGTACATTGACAGCAAAATACAGGGGTAAAAAAAAATAAAAAAAAATTGCACAGTATCAATGTCCTTATATATAAGGAGGCAGTGCTAGTTTTTATAGGGGGATGCAGAGCTGGCAGCAATGTGCAGTCGTGGGGCGGGAAAGGATTTGTGTGTGCCACGGATACAGAAAAAGATACAGATGATATACCTCTAAGTCTATGGAAGGGGGAACCAGCTTCACACTCAGCTCTGGCCAGCAAGCAAGTTTCTACATACACAGCCTCAAACGTCCTCAGCCTCTGGCATGATTTCAACAGGGATGTGGGTGCGCGCCCCCACAGAAAAGTCATCAGGTGCCAAGGGATTGCCAATCCCTGCCCTAGGGTAATTCTGTTCAGTATAACCGGACAGGTACATTGCTGACACAATGGTTACTCCACCCATAATGTAAGGTTACCTGTAAAATGTGCCCTGTTGGTGAAATCGGTAAACACAGGCTAACATAGTTATGAAATATATCTTTTGTGCAGGAATGACCCTTTAATTAAAACCATTGGGTAATGAGAACAAGAACACAGAAAAACAGATAGCATTATACCCTCCATAGGGTTGTGTTGCCAAGACATAAGCCTACTTTGCCTTACCTTGAATATAGCTGATGGTCATTTCATGGCTAGGGACGCTATCATTCAGACTGTTGAAAATCTCACAAGAGACACTGCCCGGTGTTTTAGTATTACAATCAAAGCTTATGTTGCTGGAAGAACAATTCAGCTTTGCATCTGCAAATAAATAAACCATTAAGAAAAGCACTGAGAGCCCATTTCCATTGTTCAGAGGTTACAACATGCTAAAGCAAGTGTCCATGTGCATTATAATAATAGTACCTGTGCCCATCTCCATGCTGCAGTGGGCTTTGAAAAATACAGCATGTACAGCATGTACAGTTTCTCAGCATTTTAGTTCTTTGGAAGGCCCATAAAAGTCAATGGCAATGTGAGTTTTTATACATTGCCAACTGGTATTAACAAGCTTCAGTCAATGACTGCTTTTCTGTTCACGTCAAATCCTAAATTCAAAAAAGCACCAGTATACAAAGGAAACACCCGTTGGAACATGACAGTGTATTTGCCCAATGCACCTACACACATGGATAAATCTCAATAAGTCCTAAATCATTTGTACCATTATAAATAAATAGGCAAAAAGTCAAATAACACTATCCTTACAGGTACACCGTTAACCAGTACCAAGACAATATCATCTAGTGCCCAGGGCGAAGATGCCAAACAGCCCCCTCCCCAAAATGTATGAGCATTATGTGTCAGCAAAAATCACCTCCTGCCCAAAAAAAGTCAAGCAATATAGGGGGGCTATAGAGGGCTATAGTATTGCAGTGTCGGGGTCCTTCACTAGAGATGCCAATGGCTGTCAGATTGCGACTGTGCAGTGTTTGCCTATCCGGTCCTACCCGTGTTTCTTGCTGGAAAGAGATGGGGTAGATTAACAATGCACAGTGGTTATCCGGCAGTCCCAATCCAGGAACGCTACAGTGGTAGAAGGAGGAACTGGAGGGGAGAGAAAGAGCAACCCACCCGTCTTCCCGGTTTTCTCCTCCAATTTTGATCTGGCTTGTATCTTTCAGCACTAAGCTGACAGGAGTAGTGAAGCTGCCATCACTACTCCTGTCAGCTTGTAGCTAGGACTTCTTCATGTGGTCCCCTCACCTCACATGATACTCAAGGCAGCCACCCCTCCCACCAACCCCTTGTTCCAGCCCTGCCTTTAACCACTACCCATCCTTAGGCCATTTATAAACGGCCTCGAAAGTGATAATACCAGGAAAGTGATCTGTCAGGATGGAGAGTTCAGTGCTGACTCTATGCTGCAGCTGTTCAGAGCTATTCCTGTCCATTCATTCAGTGCATCTGAAGCTGCAGAGGAGATTGAGGGTTGTTTAGACCCCTGAAACCTCACCTAAGCCCACCAACATGTGCCACGTACCTGGTCAAGGCCGAGCTGACGTAAGGGCTGCCCCTACATCTCTTGTCCTGTCTCCCCTGGGAATGGTAACAGGGTATAACAGGGCTCAGAGTGACATGGGTGTCTGCAGGGGATCTAGTTTAGGATGTCTTGGTAGCAGATGCGGAGCTGAGGAAGATCAGCTGGCGGCAGGCAAGTACGGGATCTCAGATGCTTGGTCAGATAGGCAGAGGTCAGCAACAACCGGACAGGATTGCCAAAACAGAAACCAGGAGCAGAGTCAGTGCCATGCCAAGATCAGAAGAGCAGAGAGGGTACCAGAACAGTAGGAATGAAGCAAGGTCGGATTATAAACCAAAGTTAGCACCAGAAGTTCAGAAACAAGCAGCATTCATCATGTCGGGTCAGAATACAGGAGTACACAGGATCAGGTCACAAGCAAAGAGAGCCGTCAGCCACTCAGCAATTATCCAGTCCAGTAGAGCTTTAAATAGGCCACTGAGCACCAGAACAAGCACTCTCATGCTAATGCACATGTGTATGTGCACGTGCTTGTGCATGTGTATGCGCACATGCTCGTGTAGATGCACGCAGGGTCCTAATTTGATGCACAGTTCTATTGTGCGCATGTGCATTTCTTTGAGCATGCATTTGAGTATGAGTCCCCCGACAACGAGGCCCCTAAAAAAATATGCAAATTTTTAAAAGCTTGAAAAAAAACGAAATTAAATAAAAAAAAACTATTGACTCCAGTGGCAGAACTACCAGGGTCACAAAGGTTGCTGTGACGTCTGCTCGCTGCCTGCCTGGTCTGCCACCAGCCTGTCCAGCCGTGACGTCTGCCTGCTGCCAGCCTGCTCTGCTATCAGCCTGCCCCGCTGTGACGTCTGTCCCCTGACAGACTGCTCTGCCACCAGCCTGTCCAGCCATGACGTCTGCCCGCTGCCAGCCTGCTTTGCTGTGTCTGCCCCACTGTGACGTCTGCCCGCTGCCAGCCTGCTTTGCTGTGTCTGCTCCGCTGTGATGTCTACCCGCTGCCAGACTGCTCTGCCACCAGCCTGTCCAGCCGTGACGTCTGCCTGCTGCCAGCCTGCTGCCAGCCTGCTCTGCTATCAGCCTGCCCCTTTATGATGTCTCCCCACTGCCAGACTGCTCTGCCACCAGCCTGTCCAGCCGTGATGTCTGCCCGCTGCCAGCCTGCTTTGCTGTGTCTGCCCCGCTGTGACGTCTGCTCGCTGCCTGCCTGGTCTGCCACCAGCCTGTCCAGCCATGACGTCTGCCTGCTGCCAGCCTGCTCTGCTGTCAGCCTGCCACTTTGTGACATCTGCCTCCTGCCAGCCTGCTCTGCTGTCTGTCTGCCCCGCTGTGACGTCTGACTGCTGCCAGCCTGCTCTGCTGTGTCTGCCCCACTGTGACGTCTGCCCGCTGCCTGCCTGGTCTGCCACCAGCCTGTCCAGCCATGAAGTCTGCCTGCTACCAGCCTGCTCTGCTGCCAGCCGGTCCAGTTGTCCCATCTGCCAGTGAAGTGCCATCAATCAGACTACAGGACTGACCAGACACTCATGCCCCGCCGTGCTCTTGTGGTTGCTGTTCCACCTTCAGTGGCCCTCGAGCCAGAGATGTATGAGAGGCCTTCCTCTGCCGTCAGGTTCACAAGCAAGGTACGTGACAGTTCTATTACGCCACTGTATTGTGCCACAAAAAAAAATTGCAACAACAAACCATTTTATTCTTCAGAGTCTCGGCTTACAAAATGTATATAATGTTTGGGAATCTTAAGTAATTATGAGAAATGCAGATTTGTACATGTATGAGAGAAATGTGAGAATTGGCCAGGACTGGAACTGGTTAAACAGCTCATTTTTTGCCTCCGGGGCCTGAAACACATCAGACTGAAAGCACTACACAATGCAATATGAAAATTGTGAAGAAAATATGAAAATGTGAATATGTCTTCACAGTAATATTTAGAAAGCACCAACTATTTACGCAGCACCTTACACATACTTTATATTGTACATTCACATCACTCCCTGCCCTCAAGGAACTTACATTGTAAGCTCCTTAATTCACATTCATACAAAGAAGCCAGTTAACCAACCAGCATGTCTTTGGAATAAGGGAAGAAACCAATGAGCACAGAGAGAACATGCAAACTCCAGGCAGTGATGTGGTCTGAAACAATGACCATAGGCAGACGTGCTAACCACTACACCAATGTGCTGCCCAGTACACTACAATTTGTGCTGATTTCTGTTGTGCAAAGGATTGTGGCAAAATTTTATCATTGAATTTTATGGCATTTACACCAGCAATATTTTAAATGTGTACAGTATATAAATGAACTGATGAACATTTTTTAATATTTGTCTGGATGTTCTGATGTTCTGTATTAGCTACCATAGTAGTCTGGATGAGAATTAAGTGACAATAGGCTGAAGAACATTTCTATATCATAACTACTATACATACATCTGTAGCACCCTCTAGTATGCTACTAGAATAGTGTAGTGTATTATAGGCAAAATCTTTGTATATGACTCATGGTAGTTGTGTGAGACATGTGATTGAGGTTGTGTTATTACAGGTTAGCTGGATGACTCAACAGGTTGTGGCTCTATCGCCTCCTCCTGACCCTGTAGGACCATAGAACCTTCCAGAAGTCGGTAAGCAGGAAGGGATGGAGACCTGATCTGCATGTTCATGGGGGTCTGGCCAATCCCAGTTCTGGAGGCTTTGATGGAATGGTGGACTTGACCATAAATATGGGAGAGTCAGGCTGACAGAGGAGTCGAGTGAAAGATGGAGTGCTAAGGAGACTATCGGAGCCTGGGAGGGGTCCTCTAGGTCTCAGGCTGGCTCAGAATGATACATTCAGCAGTGAGGTGTGAATGGGATCGAGACCTGGAGCAGAGAGGACACAGTGAGTACAGCAGCACTCTTTGGGATCTACAAGGGGGAAGACTGACACACGTAGCAAGCTTTCTAAGGACAACGCTGGGCTCAGTCTTTTACCCTTGTCCTGGGAGATCTTCCAAGCAGCCAGGAGGACTGTAGTGTCTGCAGGCTGTGGAGCTGGGAGCAGCTCTACCGGGAGGAGAGAAGATATCCCTGCATGTAGTTACAAACGTTAAGCTGATTTTTAAGGGGCTGCTAGTTCCTTGTTCATAAAGGGCTGTTGCTACTGATCCGCAAAGATTGACGGCTTTCAAGAAAAAAACAGTCCAGGATCTGTCTTTCTACATAGGTAGGAAGTTGTCTCCCCATCATTGAATCAAGGCGACTGGGTATCCCATAATCCCTATTTCCCTATCCAAGTTACTTCCCCTAATAACATTTAAAAAAAACCAAGCCCACAGACTGGTCACTGTCTCTTGGATGCAAGTCTGTGTGAGAAATACCTGTTGTTTGGCTGTGCGGAGAAAGCTTAGGGATACCTACAACACCGCAGCCCACACGAGGGTAGCGCTACACATCAATGAAAATATATTCTTCCCTAAAAACTCCTTGACTGTTTCATGTATATGTAGCCAGGTGCTGAGCTACAGCAATATGGAGATGATGACATTGCCCTCTATTTTTCTTTCCCTCTACTGAGATACTGATGTTATGCTGCACCATATTCTACTGGCCAACAGGAGGAGAGCTAAAGCCACACACGCCCATAGACATCTATGCAGAGCTCTGAGAATCCTGGGAGCTGTAGTTTGAGACAACAGCCATACAGTGGCTTCACTACAGATGCCAATATGCACTGCGCAGTAAGAGGAGTGGAGAGATGATGTTTATTAAACTACCCGGGAAAGTTCTTCCTTTTGGCACTGAGAGAGTTATAGAGAGAGTACCTCTATCTGAATATTTGCCTGCTAGCTGGATACCATACCAGTGAAGATACGGGCCTGAGACTGAGACCCAGTCGATCTAGGACTAGCATAGCCGCCATAAATGCACTCTGGCAGTATAGTTCCAGCACTCGGTAGATTAAACTTTCCTACTGCCCACTGCTACACTTGAGGTGGCCTTGCTACTGTTTATGCTGATCTGAATGCCAAATGTCATCCTATCCCTAGTCCTTTCTGTTAATCACTTTGTATGCTAAATTGTGCTATTACCATTGTTAGTCCATTTTACACTTGCCTACTTACCAACCATATTGGGTGGCTGTCACGGTCTCCCCCACGCTCTTCTTCATCCTCCCCCCTCCCTTCCCCTTACAGGTCCCTACTTCCGGCATAAGCCTACATTAAAGGCTGTGCCGGACATCAGAGATCTGCCCCCTGCGGTGCGGTTCGCACCTCTCCTAGGCCGGATGTTGAGGAGTCTGACACCCCGCTGTGCCTGCGCCCTCCGGAGACAAAGGCCACGCTCCCTGTGTGTGGCTGGAGTGAGAGGGCAGGGCTTGTTGCCCTGGAAACCCGACGCCGGGCTGGCCGTTGCCGGGGCAACCCGGAAGCATCCTGCTCCAGTGATAAAAGACCGGAGCAGGACCCGGGTAGGCACTTCGTCCCCCACTCGGGACAGGGTGCTCTGTGAGGTCTGAGCTGAGGCCAGACTCCACAGCCAAGATCCTGCCGAGTCCCTGCAAGCCTGTTGGTCCCCTGCTCTGTAGAGAAGCGCTGTGTGAGGTCTGAGCTGACGTCAGACCCCACAGCCAAGACCACCGCTGAGTCCCTGTGAGCCTGCTGTTGTCCCTGGAAAGCTGAGTACCGTGAGGGTCCCTGTCTGCTGATCGCTGTTCATCCCTGGAAAGTGATCCCTGTCTGCTGACTGCTTTGTCCCTGGAAAGCTGAGCCCCGTGAGGATCCCTGTCCGCTGACCGCTTTGTCCCTAGAAAGCTGTTCCTGTCTGCTGACCACTTTGTCCCTGGAAAGATGTCCCTGTCTGCTGACCGCTTTGTCCCTGGAAAGCTGTTCCTGTCCGCTGGCCGCTGTTTGGAGGTCTGAGCCGAGGCCAGACCCCAAAGCCCAGACCCCGCTAAGTGTCCGCTGATCGCTGTTCGTCCCTGGAAAGCGATCCCTGTCTGCTGACCGCTTTGTCCCAGGAAAGTTGTTCCTGTCTGCTGACCGCTGGATGTCCCTGGAAAGCTGAGCACCGTAAGGGTCCCTGTCTGCTGACTGCTTTGTCCCTGGAAAGCTGTTCCTGTCCGCTGGCTGCTGTTTGTCCCTGGAAAGCTGTCCCTGCCTGCTGACCACTTTGTCCGTGGAAAGCTGTTCCTGGCCACTGGCCGCTGTTTGGAGGTCTGAGCTGAGTCCAGACCCTACAGCCCAGACCCCGCTGAGTGTCCGCTGATCGCTGTTCGTCCCTGGAAAGCTATCCCTGTCTGCTGACGCTTTGTCCCAGGAAAGCTGTTCCTGTCTGCTGACCGTTGGTTGTCCCTGGAAAGCTGAGCACCGTGAGGGTCCCTGTCTGCTTACCGCTTTGTCCCTGGAAAGTTGTTCCTGTCTGCTGACCGCTGGATGTCCCTGGAAAGCTGAGCACCGTAAGGGTCCCTGTCTGCTGACTGCTTTGTCCCTGGAAAGCTGTTCCTGTCCGCTGGCTGCTGTTTGTCCCTGGAAAGCTGTCCCTGCCTGCTGACCACTTTGTCCGTGGAAAGCTGTTCCTGGCCACTGGCCGCTGTTTGGAGGTCTGAGCTGAGTCCAGACCCTACAGCCCAGACCCCGCTGAGTGTCCGCTGATCGCTGTTCGTCCCTGGAAAGCTATCCCTGTCTGCTGACGCTTTGTCCCAGGAAAGCTGTTCCTGTCTGCTGACCGTTGGTTGTCCCTGGAAAGCTGAGCACCGTGAGGGTCCCTGTCTGCTTACTGCTTTGTCCCTGGAAATCTGTTCCTGCCTGCTGACCGCTGTCCCTGGAAATCTGAGTGCTGCATGGGCCCCTGTCTCCTGACTGCTGTGTGCCGCTGGGAAGTTACCCCTGCCTAAACCCTGAGTGCTCATATTCTCCTGCCTGAACTGCCCCCCTTGAATCCACATATTGCCCTGTCTGGACTGCCCCACTGAATGCACCCATACTTTCCCTACCTGGACTGCCCCCCCCCCCCCCCCCCGAGTGCTTGGGCCATCGCTACCCGAATTGCCCTACCGTGGGCCGGATTATAACTGTTTGGACACCTCCCCCCTCTTCCCCCCTTTTTGGGTACCCGGACACTACCTTCCTACCCTGATTCAGTGCCTTCCATATTTCAATAAAGCTTTGTGTGTTTATCATCCTTCGTGTGCGTTCTGTCCTGTCTACGCTTCCTTCACAGTTACAATATATTATTACCTGGCTTGGTGCCTGTTTTCTTTGATCTAGCACTACGATTGGGAACTAAGTATTACTTTCAGCAATAAACCTGTGTTAGAATGCTGAGGTTCTTGAAAAGGTCTAGGAAAAGAAACAGAGGACCAATCCTACCCAGTGGCTCCTATGAGGGTAGCAGGACATATGCAACTGGATTACAGCTATACCAGGGCTTCATTGCGCTTTACCATAACACTTATTTTAAAACACTCAACACTGGATGCATATACTGGTGGAAGCAAAGGATAAAGAGGTTATTTTTTTCTTTAAAATTATGTGCACTGCCTGACTCAACCATCTCTAAAGGTATTTGGCATATCGATTAACTGATTTACAGGACAGATCCTCTACATCATTATGAAGGTCACACTTACCAGGTATAGATGGAGAGCCATTTGTAAAATTTCGAGTGTAGCCAGATCCATTTACACAGCATGATAATGTTACCAGTTTTGTACCTTCACAAGCTGTCAGATATGTTTGCAGAGGGTAAACTGTTATTTCTTCCGTGAAAGGCAAAGGTACAATAAACACAGTGAGATTGGCGTATGAACTTAGGCTGCCCTGGTAGACAACACAAAAGTAGGTGCCTGTGAACCAATGAAAACATGTAGGGTTAGACTGCAATCTGCCTGCCCATAATCCCCCCAACTCTGAGGCCATAGCACCCAACACATGAAAATCCAAAACTAAGATATACAATATACACCCATCAGTCATAACATTATAACCACTGACAGGTAAAGTGAATAATACTGATTATCTCATTACAATGGCATCTGAAAATGGGTGGGATGCGTTAGGGAGCAAGTGAACATGTCATCCCTGAAGTTGTTTTGCTGAAAGCAGAGAAAATGGGAAAGCATAAGGATTTGTGTGACTGTGACGGGCCAAATTGTAATCACTAGATCACTAGGTCAGAGCATCTCTAAAACTGCAGCTCTCGCAGGATGTTCCCAGTCTGCAGTGGTCAGGAACTGCCAAAAGTGGTCTATAGGTGACAGGGTCATGGGTGGCCACGGCTCATTGAATCACATGGGGAGCGAAAGCTGGTCAATGTAGACCAATCCAATAGAAGAGCTAAAGTAGCTCCAATTGCTTGTTCAGTCAGAAAGGTATCAGAACACACAGTGCATCACAGTTGGTTGAGTATGGAGCCAGTAAGGGTGCCCCTGTTGGCCCATGCTCACCACCAAAAGTACCTAAAATGGGCAAGTGAGCATCAAAACTGGACCACAAAGCAATGGAAGAAGGTGGCCTGGTCTGATAAATTCAAGATTGGTTTGAGGAACACAACAATGATTTTGAGTTGCCTCGAAATTTTCCACATCCTAATTCAACTGGAATGCGCTGGAAAAACAAGTCCAAAGCATGCAGTCCCGACCTCACAACTTACAGGACCTAAAGAATCTGCAACTGACAGCTTAGTGCCAAATATCACAACAAAATCTCAGAAATCTAGTGGCGTCCATACCTTGATTGGTTATGGTGAGTGGTCATATTGTCATGGCTGATCGGTCTAAATAGCTCCTAGACCAGAACATACAGGGTCAGCCTGCACCACACCTAACCAAAGTCCTCCCAAACTGGATCCATAGCAACCAACACAATCCAAAATTAAGGAATAAATTGCTTCTCAACCAATCAGAACATGCTGATACAGTGCCCCCCTCTATGCAAAGTCCCCCCACTGTGGCCATAAAACCTGACACACGAAAATCCTCAATTATAATAACTGGTTACTAACATTTATAGGTAAAGTTGATCCAGGGAATATCCGATTGCCTCTCGGGGGATCAGGAAGGATTTTTTGTCCCTGCAGGAGCAAATTGGATCATGCTTTGCTGGGTCCTTTTGCCTTCCACTGGATCAACTGTGGGTATAGGATTATAACTTTTTTTTTAACCTCCTCGGCGGTATGATTCTTTCCGATTTTTGGTGCTGAAAGCGGTACCATTTTTTTGCATGGAAATATGTAGTTTTTTTATTGTAGGCCTGTAATTCTTAGGAATAACTCACTGAAATCTGTCCGAACAAGAGTCTAGTAAACATCCCGGGTATGATAAAATTCGAAACATGTAATCATAAATTATAATTTAATAAATAATCATAAAAAATAATAATATAATAATAATACATTTAATTCAATAATATAATCAAACCAAAAACACTGAAATGTGAAATATAGCGCCAAGTTCGCACATCGCTGAGCAAAGTCGCAAAATCGTTTTCAGTGTCTGATGATGAATTTCCCCCACTAATCATTATCACTCAATTCTGCAAGTGGTTCTGATTTACTATCGCTGTTCTCTAGCCGGTCTAAACTGCTTTTGACCTAAAGGGACACTTTTTGGATGCCATGGACATTTCTCAGTTTCCAGGCAGAAAGAACAGACAAAATGCAGGCAGGGCGCCGGACAAAGCATTAGGGACAAGATGTATGTGAAATTGGTTGAGACAGCAATGTTTTACTATGTAAAATGTAAAAAAAAAAAAAGACATTTTTTAAAATTTTTACATTTCCCGCCGCCAGCGGCGCCTGTACGTCCCGACGTCACAGGGACAGGACACAGAAGCCGGATGCCGGCATCGGCCAGAGGAGATGGCCGGGGACGCTGCAGGGGACACATCGCGGGAGCGCAGGGTAAGGTAAGTGAAGAACAAATGCCGGAGCAGTGCCGCATGGTATTCCCGAGTGTAGCTCGGGGTTACTGTTTGTGGTACTGAAACGTTACCCCGAGCTACACTCGGGAATACCGCCAAGGAGGTTAATGGTTGAACTGGATGGCCTTTTGTCTTTTTTCAGCCAGACTAACTATGTAACTATAATATAAATGACATTTTCACAAGTCAGTACCCAACACATGAAAATCCAAAATTAAGATAGAAATATCTCTATGGTCAGTCAGAACATGTACAGTCATACTGCATCACACTTATGCAAAGGCCATATCTTCTCCCCACTGGGACCATAGCACCTGACACATGAAATCCCAAAATTAGGATATAATTAGCTTGACCCATCAGTACATGCAGGGTCAGACTGCATCAAACTTTTGCATATCCCCCAACCCACTTCCATTCCTACTCCCACTGGGGCCATAGCACAATACAGGACAGGAGGGGAGAGCAGAGTGACAGAGAGAAGATCTAATCAATCTGCTGCAGAAAACCCTCTTCTGTGTGCCTCCCTCAAACCAGCTCTGTTACTGAAGTCTGACTTCTGGGCTCTATCCCACCAACATACATTTGGGAGCTCACAGAGAATATTACAGTGAGGCAGAAAGACACAGTAAGAGACAATTGCATTAAAAAAAATAGATGACTGGGCCATTAAGTAGAAGATGTGTATGGATTATTTTTGGAAAATAAGAGTCTCCATTACTGAAATCAACCAAAGTGTGGGTTGTACCATTACTTACTGATGACCAGAGTAGTATAGAGGAACTGGGAATTCTGCTGGAGATCACATCATGGACAACCCAAAAGATAGAAATTAACTTTTAAACAAAAGTACTTACTATAGTTAAATAATGCTGAATAATGCCCTTGATATAGGTTTAGGTCCTGTATGTACTTCCTGAACTCTGGCCTGAACCAGAGATGGCATCTGCCTATCCTGCCTAGTTACTAAGATGTTGCTAAGACGCTCTCAGCTAGTTCGAAACCCTATAATGCTGCAGAGTGGTTTGAGAGTTAATTTCTCTGATGGTGGGTGTGAACAATTACAGCTGGGAGTGTCTTAGCAATAGCCTAGCAACAAGGCAGGATGGGATGATGCCATTTCTGGGAGTTTTTAGGCCAGGCTTTGAGAAGTATGTAGATGGCCTACACCTATAGCAAAGGCATTATTTAACTTTAGTCAGAACTGCATAGTTTGTTTTTATCTGCAGGTGTCTCCTATGCAGTTTTTTTTGGTGAACTAACTAAAACCAAATTTGACAATATTACATCTATGTGATCTGGTGATATTATAAAATACTTTATTTTGTAAGTCACATATGATTGTTTACTTACCAGCCCAAGAGGGGGTTACCCTATCCTTCTGTAATATGCTACTGTTAGTCACAATGTTGCTGATGGTGCCTCTCGCCCATACGATTTTATCAACATTCATATTCGTCTGGCAATTCACTTTAAGATTTTTGCTTGTTGAAACTTTCAAGGATGACGGTATTGTGATATTAGCTGCAGGAAACAGAAATAGAGATCTAGAAAATACCCATATAAAGCAAACTGAAATTAGTAAAAACTCATGCTGAGGTCTGATATAGATGCAGAACACTCCTGATTCCCACAGCATGTGAGGAACCTCAAAGACATTTCACTTCAGGGTCTAGTCCTCGGAAGTAGTAGAGCAATGTGTACAGATGGGTGTCTGTGAGCAGGGCACCAGTTCACCATTAGCAATGACCATGCTGGACAAGGGTCCATCCCACCATCATCCTGTGCAGGAACAAGACAGGGTACACACACACCTGGAGAAACTCTGCCATCTTTGGTCACTGTCATTCTCCAGGCCTGAGGCCCACCTCTTGAAATAATGAATGCCCACTGTCACGTGTGCCCCGCTGTCCCTGCTCGCTCCCCCCTCCCTTCCCCCTCGCCGCATCCTCTCATTCTGCACACAGCTGTGAGATGGGGAAACAGCACTCATTGTGAATTAAATGTTTTGAAATGTTTGACTGACATTTTTGGATTTAGCCACAAGATGTCACTGTTTTTCCTAACACAGCCTCAGACTGCATAGATACTTTTATATTCATGAAGGGGTGGGGTTTTACACAGGGAAGTTGAGTGAACAGGAAGAGGAGACAGCAGCCATGCTTTGGAGAATGGGACTGTGTGAGATGAGAATCTGATGCCATCCAGGTGTGAGAACATCCCTCCGTAATCAGAAATGTGGCTAAGTGAAGCTGATGGTGTTCAAGACGCTGATCCTGTTCAGAGAAAGGGAGATTGCTGCCAGGAATGCTGATGAAATTGCTGCTTTTTGGAGAGACATTTGTTCTGTTCAGCGTCACCAGCGGATACAAAGCAGACCCGGGTCGGTAAGAATTGTGCACGCACCTCCTTTCAGTGTTGGCGCCTATAAGACTGAGACAGGCCTATAGTTAGTTAGTTAGGGTCTCTGTTTGTGTCAGGCCACAAGTGTTATTGCTGATCATTGGAAGGACTCCACAACTTAAAGTGACATTTCACATTGGAGAACTGATAAAATCCTACAAACTCAAGCCAGACTGGCGTTTTGCTCAGAAGGAATGCTCAGGCACGTGCTACAGGATCAGTTATGGGAGAGGGAATACTGTAGATTTGTGTAAGATTGTAAGCTGTTGTGCTGCACCGCAGGCTAGCCCATACCATACACCCATACACTGATTCCTGCTCTTTTAGGGTAATAACGGGTAAGGTGTGGCAGCTTATTAGTGTCCGCCAGTAGGTAAATAACTAAACTTTCTACCTTCATCCATCAGAAGGTGCTGTGCTGTGCAGCACAAGGGTTTCAGCCTTTGGGCTGGGTGTATGTAAATTTATTGTATGTTCTCAGCATTTGTGGTTGTGTTTATTTGCCACATCTAAGTAAAATTCTGTTGTGACAAAAGCTGGTGTTGGGATTGCTTTCCTCGTTCGTGACTTCACTGTATCCTGGGGAGCCCACCCCGGTACACGGCTTACACAGCCTTGAAGCAGGCTGTGCAGGATTAGGGGAGGAGCCGCCGGGAGGTCTCTGCGCGCCCCCAGTGGGCGCAGCGCGGGCACGGCTTCCCGCGCTGTGTGCCCACCAGTGACAAAGCCTGCGCTCACGAGAGCACGGCCCGAGTCAAGGGGATGTGCCTCATTGCCCCGGCGGTGCTGGGCCGGCCGTTGCCACCCGGAAGTGTCCTGTGCGGCTTTAAAAGGCTGGCACGGGACCAGGCCATTCTCTCTTCCTCCTGTGCCGCTGCTGGAGCCACAAGCCGCTGGGAGGTCCGGGTGGGGGGACCGGGCCTCCGCAACCATCCCCGCTGAGCACTCTGCAGGAGACCCCCCAAAGGTCAGGACTATTATTCGCTGCCACTCTGCAATACCCCAGGGTTGGGAGTACCCGCTGCCCTCTGCTAAATACCCCAGGGTGGAAGTATCCACAGCCATCCCCGCTGAGCACTCTGCAGGAGACCCCCCAAAGGTGAGGACTATTATCCGCTGCCACTCTGCAATACCCCAGGCTTGGGAGTACCTGCTGTCCTCTGCTAAATACCCCAGGGTGGGAGTACCCGCTGCCCCTGGAAGCCGCCTGCTGCCGAGCGTCCACAAGCCACCTACCTCCCTGGAAGCCGCCTGCTGCTGAGCGTCCGCAAGTCGCCTACCTCCCTGGAAGCCGCCTGCTGCTGAGCTTCCGCAAGTCACCTATTCCTCCCTGGAAGCCACCTGCTGCTGAGCATCTGCAAGACGCCTATCATGAGTGTCCCTAGAAGCCATGAACTGCCCCTATTGTGTGCTCAGACTACCCTTGCCATGAACTGTCCCTATTGTGTGCTCAGACCACCCTTGTCATGAACTGTCCCTATTGTGCACTCAGACCACCCTTGTCATGAACTGTCCCTATTGTGCGCTCAGACCACCCTTGTCATGAACTGTCCCTATTGTGCGCTCAGACCACCCTTGTCATTATTATTATTATTTTAATACAGGATTTATATAGCGCCAAGTTTGCGCAGCGCTTTACAATATAAGGGAGACAGTACAATTACAATACATTTCAGTACAGAAGGAATAGGAGGGCCCTGCTCATGGAGCTTACAATCTAAAGGAAGGGGGAGGTGATACAAAAGGTGATAGCTGCGGGGGATGATCTGGCGGAGGTGATTAAAGTACAGCTCTTAGGTGGAGGTGGGGTAGGCTTACCTGAAGAAGTGAGTTTTCAAAGATTGCCTAAAGGCAGACAGGGTGGGGGCTGACCGGACATGCTGTGGTAGGGAGTTCCAGAGGATGGGAGAGGCTCTGGAGAAGTCCTGGAGGCGAGCGTGGGAGGAGGTGATGAGGGAGCTAGAGAGGAGGATATCGTGGGAGGAGCGGAGTGGGCGATTTGGGCGGTATCTGTGGATGAGGTTGGTGATGTAGCTAGGGGCAGTGTTGTGGATGGCTTTGTAAGCTGTGGTTAGTATTCTGAATTTTATACGTTGGGTTAGTGGAAGCCAGAGGAGGGATTGGCAGAGAGGGGCCGCAGTCGCTGATCGGTTGGTAAGGTGTAGGAGTCTAGCAGCAGCATTCATAATAGACTGAAGGTGGGATAGCCTGTGTAACGGTAGACCAGTGAGGAGGGAGTTGCAGTAATCGAGGCGGGATATAACCAAGGCGTGGATAAGTTGTTTTGTGGTGTCATTGGTCAGGAAGGGGCGGTCATGAACTGTCCCTATTTTGTGCTCAGACCACCCTTGTCCTGAACTACCCCTATTGTGCGCTCAGACCACCCTTGTCATGAACTGTCCCTATTGTGCGCTCAGACCACCCTTGTAATGAGATGCCCCTATTGCGCGCTCTGACTACCCTTGTTTGAACCGCCCCATGGCGTGCCCGGAGTATAGCTACCTGGACTGTCCCCCTGAGTGCTTGGGCCATCGCTACCTGTTGAGTCCCCGTGAGGTCAGGCCCCACAGTCGAGGTCCCGCTGAGTCCCCATGAGTCTGATGTCCCTAGAAAGCTGTGTGGGAGCTGTGCTGAGGCCAGGCCCCACAGCCAAAGTCCCGTTGAGTCCCCGTGAGGCTGCTGTTGTCCCTGGAAAGCTGTGTGGGAACTGTGCTGAGGCCAGGCCCCACAGCCAGAGTCCCGTTGAGTCCCTGTGAGGCTGCTGTTGTCCCTGGAAAGCTGGGTGGGAGCTGTGCTGAGGTCAGACCCCCTAGTCAAGGTCCTGCTGAGTCCCCGTGAGCCTGATGTCCCTAGAAAGCTGGGTGGGAGCTGTGCTGAGGTCAGACCCCCTATTCAAGGCCCTGCTGAGTCCCCGTGAGCCTGATGTCCCTAGAAAGCTGGGTGGGAGCTGTGCTGAGGTCAGACCCCCTAGTCAAGGTCCTGCTGAGTCCCCGTGAGCCTGATGTTGTCCCTAGAAAGCTGTGTGGGGGTTGTGCTGAGGTCAGACCCCATAGCTAAGGTCCCGTTGAATCCTCATGAGCCGGCTTACCATGAGTGTCCCTACAAGCTGCATGTTGAGGAGTGCCAAGAGCTGCCCCGATTGAGTGCCTTCCATAGTTCAATAAAGCTTTGTGTGTTTACTATCTTCTTTGTTTGTTCTGTCCTGCCTACGCTTCCGTCACACCCACACATTCAGCTTTTTAACATTTTATTATGGCAGAAGAACAATGAGCAATACAAAACCTCCACCTCTTCTCTGTCAATCCTAACATCATCATTCTACACAAGACAAGTCCACAACAACAAAGGATAGCCACTCAACTCCTCTATGGTCCTCATCTTAGGTCCTTTGTAAGTGGGTTGTCCACCCAAGCCTGTTATGGGCCTACTCCAAAGGGTTCACTTTCTAAGGCTACAAGTTTACATATTAGTATACTAGGGGTAGCTTTTCCCATCACCATTTTCCCCAGGCTCTGCCCCAGATTCTTTGCTCCTATCCTACAGCACACCAGCTGCTCTGTTCTTGTGCAACCACTGGTGTGAATAGGTCCTTAAACTGGGGTTAACTTCTGCTAATAATTGGGCAAGGCTTAATATTTTACAGTGGGGGAAGAGCGAATTGGCATGCTATAAAGTATCATTGAGTGACAGTTGTGAGTCTGCTAGAAATGCTAATATCATGTCCAAAATGGTGGCACCCAGCAGCAGGCTTGGCTTTTGGATTTCTGCACAAGGCAGGTTTTTATAGGTACATAATGTTTTTAAAATGGATTGAATGCACATAAAACTTTATGGAAAGATGGAAAGATTGTTGTTGAAATGAATGGTCTAGCAACAGGGTTTCTGATATACAGTATATATATATATATATATATATATATATATATATATAAATATTTGGGTGTCTAGTGGTTTAAAATGTTAAAAACGTTTGGGTGTCAAGTGGTTATTATCACAGGTGATTGGTTTGAATTGCATTTTAGCATGCAGTATGTGATATGGCTGCTTCCAAGATCAGGGTCCAAGTCTGTAAAATGTGGAGGAAGGAGACTGGAAGTCATGGAGCTGTAGACCTGGTTGAATGAATTATGATTTGGAAGGGTTGGGAGATTCGTAGTGATAGACCTGAGTGTAGAAGGTACTAAGGAGAGCAGCAATCTCTCTGGATAAATGTACAAAGAAAACATACCTTTTTTATAGTAGGTAACTTTTATCGTCTTCACGATTGTTGTCCCTTTATTTCGCTGAAAGCTACATGTATAGATGGTGACTGATGGGCTGAATTCTATAACATTGGGGGTCACAATGTATATGCTGCACGTTGTGTTGCTTGTTGAGTTCCCTGTACCTCCTATTGAGAACAGATTGAGATAATTTACATAGAAATTAGTTGAATTACATTTTCATTACAAAACAGAAAAAATTTGGTATAGCAAAGTCATAGCTCCCAACTGTCATTTTGAGGGACTGTCCCTCTTTTGTCCCTGGTGCAGCCTCAGTCATCCCTATACAAAATATACTATTTTGCTACCAAAAGCGTTATGCTGCACTAAAGTTCATATCCAACCTCTATATTACTGCACTTGTTATTTAAAAAGCCAATATAAGAGAAAAATAGAGTTAAAAAAGGCACTGTGGGTCTTTTAGACTTTTTGTCCCCTATGTGATAAAAAATAAAGTTTAGTGAAAAACATTTTTTTTTTTTAAAAAAAAGGTTAAAAATTTAAACTTACACTCAAGCATTTGAACCCCCCAAAAAAGTTTTGATCCCTCCCATTATTCATTGTTATCTATGAACTAATGACCTGTAGGGGCGTTTAAAGTGTCACCAATGGAAAATATAGGGTACTGAAGTTTATTGCCATTGCACAGGTGCATGCAATTTTAAGCCTTATCTATTTACTCAACAGAACCTCATTTTTTATATTTTACCAAAAATGAATTGAGTAATATATTGCATTTGTCTGCTCTAAAATTAACTTTAGTGTATTTTTTACTGAAATTTTGCATTTCTCGTTGTGCTAGTATTGTTTGACATAAAAAATTGGATCTACCACTAACTACCACTAGGATGTTTGCCTTCAGAAATATATTAAGTTGTGGGAGTTTTAACTCATCTTTAAGCCTAAACTTATTAAAAGGTGGGCCAACTCAATATTGAACCCTACGGACTAAGACTGGGATGCCATTAAAGTTCATATACGTTTAAAGGCAGGTGTCCCAATACTTTTGGAGAATTTACTTTGTGTTGTTTTTTTAGTGGTAGGTTATGGTAGTAACAAGAAACAGCACAGACACAGCTAAAAAATTATTTTTTGTTTACTATTTTGGACCAGTTTTTCTTTGATAATAAAAAAAAAATCAGGAGATATCCATTACCATTGACCACCAAATGAAAGCCTAATTTGTCCTGAAAAATACAAGGTAAAATTCACCTGGATGTACAAAGTAGTTTTGATTATATGTTTTATTAACACATGTCAAAGTCGCAAAATTTTACTTTGTCTTTAAGATTTGTTTCACCCTTAGATTTAAAGGGGTTAATTGGCTTATGTGAAAGTTATAGCATCTACAAACTATGATGTGTACTGTATATTGGAATTTACTCAGCTTTTACTTTCTGACTGCCTAACACATTTCTTGAGCTGCTAAAATGCCAGGGCAGTACAACACCCCTCCCACATACACACACACAGGACCCCTTTTTAGAAAGTAGACACCCCAAGGAATTTGCTGAGAGGCATGTTGAGGCCATAGAAGATTTTATTTTTTTGCCAAAAATTTTTGGAATATGACAAAACATTTTTTTTTTTACACAAAGTTGTCACTTAAATGATATATTGCTCACACATGCCATGGATATATGTGGAATAACACCCCGAAACACATTCTTCTATTTATTCTTAAACTTATAATATACTGTATATATATATATATATATATATATATATATATATATATATATGTATGTATATATATATATATATATATATATATATATATATATAGGGATATTGCAGGTGAGAGACTTTTTGGCAGCCTAGCCACATACAGGACCCCAAAATTCCATGACCATCTTCAGGCTTTCAAAGGGCATATTTCTTCATGTCACTTCCTCACTACCTATCACAGTGTCGGATGCCCTGAAATACCAGGATAGTACAAAAAACTCCCAAATTACGCCTTTTTGAAAAGTAGACACCCCAAGGAATTTGAAAAGAAGCATGATGAGTATTTTGCAGATATATTTTTTTGTCACAGGGTTTTGAAAAAGAAAATATACAAGCGGAGGCCCTAGAGAATAAAATGGTGGATGTTCCAATTTTTTTATGTCACTTAGTATTTGCACAGCGATTTTTCCAATGCAAATTAAAATAAAACAAATACTTTTTTGAATTTTATTACACACAAGCACAATATATTTCCCACTTGTTTGCTAAAATATAAAAGAGGATGGTATGCAATATGGTTAGCCAGCCTGCATTCTCAGAGTCCCCGAAGGAACGGGAAAGCCAGAGAAAGCAGTGGGGGGGGGGGGGGGTGTTAGGATGTCCCTTCCTGCTGCTTGTAAAAGTGATCCAGTGGCTAATCAGATTCTAGGATTGCTTTTATTTGAATGCCGACTGCCAAAAGATTTCTCCTCTAACACTGTTTTGCAGACAACACAACATTTTTTATTTTATTTTCCTTTCACTTTCAATGATAATGGTAAACAGCAGAAATGGGGTGAATCTCCCTAATGAGGACACATACACCAATAAAAACCTGAGAGGGGATCTAAACCCCCTTCACTCTATCCAAAAGTAAAAAAAAAAAGTTTTGTCTTTAGTTATACTGTAACCCCCATACTCCGCAGTCCCATGTTTTCTCTTTTCTTTTAACTTTTTACTTGAGGTCCTTTTTTCGGTGCCAGCTTCACTGCCTGTTTGATACAAGGACACTTCCTATTGGATGGCCTCTGGCGGAGTCTTCTCAGGAGAGAGAAGGAGCTGACCTCATCAATAGTACAGTAAAATACTTCTTCGGGAACTGTGCCGCACTCGGCTACATTGTTATTAGTTCCTATTTGTGGACTAAAGAACACCTTTTCATGTGTTATGGGGAAGGGGAGAGGGAGAGGTATTCTGTAGTCCCGCATTTATGTCTGTATTAGTGGCCTAAACCTGTGTACTGCTGCATACAGCAATTCATTGCTCTGGTGGTCTGTATGTTGCAGCTGTGTATTCCAAGTGTGGAAATATACTCGCAATTTACATTATACGGCCTCATATGCCCATGTGCATAGACCATTATTGCACTGTAATGCCTCAAGTGGTCTTTTTAAGTCTGCCTGGTATTCATCTGCGTTTTTACCGACCCATTGAAATAAAAACAAAGTAAGGAGCTCACCTGCCGGTCCACTTATAGTCCATGTTACATTAAATTCCCCAATATCAGGACTACAGCACGTAAGATTAAATGTAGCACCATCATTGAACGAGTCCACATCATCTGATGAACTGATCTGTAGTGTATTAATATTATCAAGGATTGTGCTGTTAGCTTTCAGTGTTCCATTACTGTTCAGAGAGCAGGTGTAATTCCCTATAAAAAAAAAAGAATGTGCCCAGAGGTTAAGGTGTATCATGGGCAAGGAAGGAGAATTCCAGATCAGTGCCCCATGGTTTGGGATTGCCCAATCAATAGTACTAAAGGAAATGTACATTCTATGTAATCTTTCTGGTTAAATACAGCTGCAAGAAAAAGTATGTGATCCCCTTGGGATTACGTGGAGTTTTGCATGAATTGGGCATAAAATGTGCTCTGAACGTCATCTAAGTCACAACAATAGAAGAACACAGTCTGCTGAACATAATACTACACAAACATTAGATGTTGCCATGGTTTAATTGCACATAACATGTAAACAATCACAGCGCAGGGAGGAAAACGTATGTGAACCTTTGGACTTAATAACTGGTTGACCCTCCTTTGGCAGCAATAACCTCAACCAAACATTTCCTGTAGTTGCAGATCAGACCTGCACAACGATCTGGAGTAATTTTGGACCACTCACTTCACAAAACTGTTTCAGTGTAGCAATATTCTTGGGATGTCTGGTGTGAATCGCTCTCTTAAGGTCATGCCACAGCATTTCAATTGGGTTGAGGTCAGGACTCTGACTGGGCCACTCCAGAAGGCGTATTCTGTGCTGTTGCAGCCATTGTTTTGTTGAATTACTTGTATGCTTTGGGTCATTGTCCTGTTGCATCACCCATCCTCTGCGGAGCTTCAGTTGGCGGACAGATGGTCGTACGTTTTCCTGCAAAATGTCTTGATAAACTCTGGAATTCATTTTCCCATCAATGATAACAATCCGTCCAGGCCCCGAGGCAGCAAAGCAGCCCCAAACCATGATGCTCCCTCCGCCATGTTTTACAGTGGGGATGAGGTTTTGATGTTGGTGTGCTGTGCCTTTTTTTCTCCACACATAGTGTTGTGTGTTCTTCCCAAACAACTCAATCTTGGTTTCATCTGTCCACAGTATATTTTTCCAGTAGTGCTGTGGAACATCCAGGTGCTCTTTTGCAAACTTCAAACGTGCTGCGATATTCTCTTTGGACAGCAATGGCTTCCTCCGTGGCGTCCTCCCATATACTCCATTCTTGTTTAATGTTTTCCTTATTGTAGATGTGTCAATAAAAATGTTAGCATGTGCCAGAGATTTCTGTAGGTCTTTAGCTGACACTCTGGGATTCTTCTTTACCTCATGCAGCATTCTGCGCTGTGCTCTTGCAGTCATTTTTACAGGATGACCACGCCTAGGGAGAGTAGCAACAGTGCTAAACTTTCTCCATTTGTAGACAGTCTGTCTTACCATGGACACATGAACATCAAGGCTTTTGGAGATACTTTTGTAACCCTTTCCAGCTTCATGCAAGTCAACAATTCTCGATCGTAGGTCTTCTGAGAGCTCTTTTCTGCGAGGCATGGTTCACATCAGACAGTGCTTCTTGAAACCAGTAAACCCAAAACAGGTGTGTGTTTTTTAAGGGCAGGACAGCTGTCAGCAACACATCCAATATCATCACACTGATTGGAGTCAAGGTTGGCTCACTCCTGGCTCCAATTAGCTCTGGGAGAAGTCATTAAGCTAGGGCCTCACATACTTTTTCCTCCCTGCACTGTGAATGTTTACATGTTATGTGCAATTAAACCATGGCAACATCTAATGTTTGTGTAGTATTAAGTTCAGCAGACTGTGTTCTTCTATTGTTGTGACTTAGATGACGTTCAGAGCACATTTTATGCCCAATTCATGCAAAACTCCACGTAATCCCAAGGGGTTCACATACTTTTTCTTGCAACTGTAAATGTTCTTGTTAATGAATTGTACATGATGCAGATTTTATTCACTCTATCCAAGCCTTTATCCAGTGCTTACATTCTTTCTGCATGTAGGGAGGCAGATAGCTTAAAGAGGATCTTTGGTCCACCCACAAATAAAATTAAAGTTAGCAGCTACAAGCCGGCCAAAGATGGTTTGAATCTCATCTGGTTTAGCAGGAGCTGGTCGAGATTCGAACCATCATGTATGGGCAGGCTGAATGTACCCAAATTGACCGATCGATCAACTTGGGAAGAACCAGCCTGCTCGATTTTACATGTGTTTATCGCTAGCGGCTGCTATAGCTGCTAGCAATAATCACCATTTTCTTCTGGCGGGGACGGCTCCCCCATCCCCCTGCCAGGAGAACACAAGGGCTTGGCAGGAGGGATTCCCCTCTCAACACTGTGGTTGGAAGAAAGAAATTTGCACAGTCTATGGCCTGCCTTACATGTCCAGAGATCCAGCACCGTCCTCACAGGGGCCATTTCTTTGCCAGTCTTTAGTTCCCCCAGAGCTGATACACTGTATTTACTTTGGCAAGCTGGCTTCCTACTGCACATGTGCAAGCCGCTCTGCTCTATGTGAATGGTCTTGCTGCCCCCTGGGACTTGTGATGTGTCCCAGAAGGTTGTGGGCAAAAAGAGGAGGTCTGAACTTCTGCTCAGATTGCCTAGGCAAAGTGGACATGGGCACCTATCAAAACTATGTACCAAATCCCCCCCCAAAACAAAAATGTGTCCAAAAGTGGGAGAGGAGGGGAAAGGAAGCGGAAAAGCGGAATTTCCCCTTGCAGGTGAAGTTCTGCTTTAAAGTGACCCTGTTGAAAAGGTGAAATTCCCAATAAAAGGTTTCTCTGTGAAGAAGAGAGTCAGTTTAACTTTTTTTTAATTCTTTATTTAAAGAATGACACAGGGTATTAATGAACTACCATGTGAATACCAAATACAGGGCAGTACAGACAGAGAGTCAGTTTTAACCTTTCCTGCTGTCCACATCACTGACAATGACAGAAATTTGCCAGCTGAAGTTTCTTCAAATGCTGACACTCCTGGGAGTGTCCATCTCATGGTCCCGTGCTATGCTCATTGGTTCCTCCTTCTGAAATCCACATTGCTACAGGACACAGGTGGCAGGTGAGATAAGCAATTAATTTTTTTTACAAGGAGACCATTTACTGGGAGTTTCAGTTTGGCAAAATGGTCTCTTTAAAACAGGGGTGTTCAACCTTGTAAAGAGCGAGGGCCACTTAAGTGATTTGGTAAACAGTTGTGGGCCACAATTGAATTAAATGGTTCTGAATTTAGAATTTTTTTATTTTGAATAGCATAATGAACATTTTCCTCCTGTAGCCACTGAATGCCGGTGGGAGGGAGAGGAGGAGAAGCTGGCTTTCAGCAGTTTCAGGAGGAAAATGGAGAGGATTGGTTCCTGTATATACCGCCCCCGCCACCCTTCCTGTCCAAATGTAAAACAAAGTGTGACAGGGAGGCTGCACAGGGCCCCCTGGAACATGAGACGGGGTCACCATTGCGATCTCTGACACTGCACCAGTGGTTGGGGGAATGTGGTAAAGACACGTCTCAATTATGGGGTTTTAGAACCCCATAAACTGCAAATGTAAATGAGCCCTTACTGGCCTCAGCCCCCTATAAAGCTGCTTTCACACAATACGCAATGCAGGTGCAACGCAGTGCACTTGTGACTTTCCTGCAGGTTAGCTGTGTTTTGCCATAGACTTTCAGAAAGCGCACCAAACCTGAAGAATATAATAGAAGTGTGCTTCCCTGATTTGAGGTCAAGGTCCACAGGTTCAGCACCCTGCTTTATAATACAGCTGCGTCTTCCAATACTACATGTTAGGTTTGCTTTCCAGAAGGCAACATCGGCAGGCTGGACCTTCTTCTTGATCCACTATACCTAAACTCCAAGCAAATTTGGTAATTTAACAACTAGGGGTAATACCTGACACCTTATCACATCCAAATCTCTAGGCAGTACTGGGTGTTTTAATGGACAATCACAGGCCTGAGTGATGTCACATAAGGGTGGGAAGGCGCTTACTGAGTCTTCTGCAGGCTGTAGGCTTCATGAACACTGGATGTTTTTCAGCTTCTCCTAAGGGCATCTGCATGTTAGCATTTTAACTGCTTCCCGTCCACCCATTGTCTATAGATGGTGGATGGGAAGCAGCGCCAATGTGGGCTAACATGCCCATATGTCATCTATGGCTCCAAAAAAATGCTGTAAACGCGTCTAAACGAGTGTAATCATGTATAAATGCACATTAATGTTAGGCACGTTTTGCACTTGAGCAGTAATTCATTTCAATGGCTAGAATAAATTATTATTCTGACCAATGAAATGAATTAACAGTTCTTAATGTGCCTAAATATCTAGTGTTTTTTCTGTCAAAATGCTTCTACCAGGAGGAGATGATTCTAGGAAAGTTGGAAAAACATCCTGTGCGCATGAGGTCTTAGAATGTGAACGTTTATAGTTGGATTTCAGGATGTTTAGGGAGTGGAACAGAACAATGTAAGAGAGCGGGGAAAGTAAGTACATCATCTATAATGCGAACCTGTTATTTTGTCCATTATAACATGAAAAGCTCACAGTGTGCAGTGAAATGCAGAGTAAGCAAGAGAGCAAGCTGTACAACTGTGCAAGACTGAAGGTAAGACTGGAGTTAAGGCTTTAAACTCACACATTGCTTATCATACATGTAATTACAATGAAGAAACGTCTCTGAACCAGGTTTGATTTAATGGTTCACTTACCTTGATCAGAGTCAGTTAAATTATTTATTGTCAGTGTATATAGCATCATTGTGCCTTGCCATTTGGAAGAGGTGTTATATTTTTGAACGTCTGAAATATTTTCATAGTTGTAAAACCAGGAAATGTCGCCGAGTTCATTAAACAGACAATCAATTGTTACCATGTCTCCCTGGAAAAGGGTGCTTGGAGAAAATGTCATCCTTGCCTGTGCTGTGTGTAAAACAAACAAAAAAAACCCAAAAAACAAAAATGTGATTAATGAAGAAAATTCTCAAGCAAAACATAAAAAATAAAAGGCTAAGGTTAGGGATAGAACTAGTGTTTCTCTGTTCCTCAGTATCGAACATCCTGCTTCCAGATAATGAGAAGCCATTAAAGTGTTACTAAACCCTAAAGTGTTACTAAACAGTAAAATTAGTCTGTATATGCAGTAAAGAATGCTTGTTATACTCACTGTTGTACCTAAGGGGTTAATCTTCTGCATTGTGTAAAAAGACTGTTTGATCCTGTCTTCTCTTATCCTTCCCTCCTTTTACTGTCCCCAATCCATCTGCTGATAGTACAGAGTTCTAGGAGTCACTCTGCACATGTCCAGTTTACTGTGAATGGCTAGAACGTTTTTTTCTTTGGGCGGGTGTATGTAATCAGTACAGGGCCAATCAGCACTGTCTGGACAGAGGGTTAGGGGTCATGCAACCTCATAGGATAGTCAGAGCAGAATGAACACTCCTCCTACAAGATTAACCAGTGCTCAGCTGGACAATGATAGAAGTCACAAGACTGAATGAGAACAAGAATTAGATTTTATTTTATTTAGCAGTTTATATGTACTAAAATGATTCCTACTGTGGGAAACCAGATATAGTGAATGCAGGGTCCTGGGTTCAGTAACACTTTACCTGTCCAAGAACAGGTCCAGGATAGTACAAAGAAGTTTCTGTAGCCTCAGTAAAAACAAATAACTGTGCTGCGCTCCTATATTGATGTAAATAAACTATAAAAATAGTGTAAGTCCTTACCATATATAATCCAAACAGTACACAAAATTACTTAAATTATCCCTTTAGGATATAGAGAAATATTAGTGTAATAACATTATTATGTGTCCAATAAAGTAAAATCCTCCTTTTCTGAGAGATGGGTTCAAATAGGTGAATTCACTCCAAGATATAGATGATTGCGGTATATATGAAGCTCAATTATGCGCTCACCTCCATTTTTAGCCCAAAAATACAGGCTAAACAAGCTCTTTATCCTAAAAGGATAAAATGTGCACTCAGAATTTGACGGCCCCTTTAACCTCTTGCCTACCAAGGCAGTTTTGATATTTTTCCCATACATTTAAAATCACAATTTTTGTTTGCTAGAAAATTACTTAGAACTTGCAAATATGATATATTTTCTGAAAGCAGAGGCCCTGGAGAATAAAATAGTGGCTGTTGCAGTGGGTCAATATGACATTTGCTCAGCCATTTATCAAATGCAAATTTTCAGGAAAAAATACACTGAGATTAATTTTAGCGCACAAAACCAGAATATAATGCCTACTTTTTTGGTAAAATATAAAAGATGATGTTGTGTCGAGTAAATAGATATCAAACATATCAAGATTTCACACCTGTGAAATGGTGTCAAGGTACAGTACCTAAAATTGTTCATAGGAGAAACTTTACAAGCCTTTACAGATTGGTTGAGTTAAACATGAGCTATGGCACTAGAATTATAGCTCTCACTCTAACTTTTGCTGCAATACCTCAGGTGTAGTGCAACCACCTTTTACATATGTGTACCAGACCTACGTGTTTATATATATATTTTTTTACTTTATTTTATTTTTTTAATTATTCATTAATTAAATTTTTTTACACTTTTTAATTTTTTTAAATTTAATTTTATTTCTATCACAATAGGTGAACCCATTGTGATAGCTTTGGACAGTGACAGGTACTCTTTATTGGGAAATAAGGGGACTATTAGACCCCTGATGTCTCCTCTGCCTTTCAAAGCATCTGTTCAAAAATAGATCAAGTTTTATTAGATTATTTCCTGGCTGTAACATGCAGGGAATGACAGCGTTGAAGATGGAAGGGACAAAATCCTCATCACTTTTGGCTTCATTCATCACAAATGGATATTCCTCCTTCTCCTTTGTAGGTAGCCAGCCTGTCTGCTTTCAGTGGGGCTGAGCTCCTGGAGAGCCCAAGAAAGGCTGTCACGGGAGGGGGTCTGTAAGGCCTCTTGGATAATTTTTACTGGAAAGTTAATTGCTGCCTTAAATAAAATGGTACCAGCTGTGGGAATCCTCTAGGTATAACCACTTTCTGCCCAGGACATTTATATGCATACACTGGGCAGCAAGAACAATCATAATTTAACCTTCACCATTGGCTTCAATGCATTTCATCAAAATAGCACATCTTGGAAAAATATTCTGATTCCTGCCCAGTACAAAACTCCCAATTTTGGTCATGCTGATCCCTGATCTATTGAATTTATATCATGTTACAGAAAACGAATTTTGGCAGAAACATGCAATTGACTCCCCTCCCCCCCAAAGTCCATCTATAATTGAGCATTATTTTTGGTTGAACTGAGCCTTTAAAATATACAGCCAACTCTTTCAATTCCAATGGGTTGCTAATTGGCATGTTTGCACAGTAATGCAAAAGTAGTAGTGCAAAACTCCGTCATATAAATAAATACATAATATTTATCTCAGCGCATGTGTCCATATTAAAAATATTTAAAAAATATCTTAAATGTGAAATGTTTTTAGTTTTTTTAATAAAGCAGGGAAGGACTGGATTATGTGTCAAATTTCTAAGTCCCTGGCTCCCAGTGGGTTCTCCAAAGGAACATATGATGAATGCAATTAAAACCACTTGTCGACCAGTCATGTACCTGGTACGTCACAAGTCATCAAGTGGTTGTACCCTGGTACCATTTTTTAGAGCCGGTGGCTGGTTTCTCTTGTAATAGAGTTCGGAGTGGCTAACTAGCCGCTCGATTGCTATTACAACAGCAGGAGGGGACATTTCCCACCTCCTGTTGCCTTTCGCTGATTGCTCGGGCTCTCCCATCCCACTTGGAGACCTGAGCAACCAGCTTTTGCCTCTTCCGGCTGGCCGAACAAAGCCGGGATCGGCTTTGATCAGCTCTCTGCTATGGTAACCCGGAAGCGACCTGTCATCACTTTCGGTTTGCCTGAATGTCAATGGCGCCATTTTTATAAACTCAAAAGCATTCAAAAACACAGATCTCGGCTATAGAAGAAAAAAATGAAGTTCAGCTTATGGAAGTCCTACTGGTGGACATAACAGGAAGTGCAGGAATCTCCCTGAAGGAGATGTAGTTTTGCCTAAAATTCCAGTTTTAGAATGAAGGGATACCTTTTTGTTGGGAGTATTCTACATTTTTTATGATACCAGAATTTCCCTTTTGCATGTAGACATTATCCCAAAGTTGTAGAATTACAATTGGGCAATGTACTTTCATTTATTTATTTATTGTTGTGAATTGGGTAAAAATACCCTGGGGCTTTTCACATCACGTGCATCAATAATCATTACTTAGCTTCTTGAGCATGCGGTCACACATCATTTTTCTGATGGGCGGATTACAGCAAGAGGCATATTACTTACCTTTGAAGTCAAAAAAACTATGTAGAAAATTAGACTGAAATATTAACAGCTGCAGTGTGTCCTACGTTAGTCATAGAGGTGGCTGAAAATTATTATTATTATTATTTACAGTTGACAAGGAGGTTGGATCTAGGAGGGCTAACTATATCCTGGTAATTTGTTCCAGCTTGGTTGGTAGCAGGAGGCAGCATGGGAGGATCTGCTGGGGAGAGGATTGAGTTTGCTGAGGCATGTCAAGCTGACCATACACAGCTGGCCATAGCAATTCGAGTGTACCATCCCCTTTTAATCCATCTGCAACTTTTTAGAGCAAGGTCAGCCTGATTGGATACAGATTAAAAGAGCATATTAATGCTCTCTCTCTATATATATATATACTTTGTGTATATATACATACAATATATATATATATATATATATATATATATACAGTAGTTTTGTGTAAATTCAATTTTTTTATTATTTTGGTCAGGACAGAAAAACTCAATTTAAAAAATACATTTAAAATAAAAAATCAGTGTTTAGTTTTTATGTATTTATTGCTTATTTTTTTCTAAAAAAAAAAACTGGTCCATTTTTGTTGGCATGCAGGGTCTTCTTCCACTTGAGAGCTTTAATGGAAACAGTCACAGTTTGCAACACTGTATGTGAAGGTAGGGCACCTTGGTGATGCGCCCTCAGAGGGCAGGTTCAAAAGGTCCAAAATGCCCCAGCCTTCTGGGTTGAATGATGCTTGGGAGTCATTAAACCTAGAACACTGAGGACATTGAATTCCAATTTTTTTCACGTATTCAGAGGGACTGTTAAAAAAATAGCCTGGAGCCTGCTGGTAGCTCATTTGTTGTTTAAATTAGACAAAGAGAACTTCAAAGCAAGCAGTACTTGGCTAACCCATAATTCTTTGCATATTTTGTCAAGTATTAAATGCTTATTTTCAAATCAATTATAGAATATATAATAAAAAACACATACAAAACAGCAATCTACAAGGAATACACTTTTAAAAATAGTAACTATAATATAGTTAACCCAAAACCATTGAAATGTATTTTTATTCACCTAGATAAGGTGGCCATCATCTCTTGTATGACTGTGGCTAACTAGCCTCAGAAGAGTAAATAGACAAGAAGACACAGCAACCAAATGTAGGTGAATCTGGGAAGGGGTTAACTTACCATTGCAGTATTTTTGCAGTGGAAGGTTGGTGATACATTTGCAGCCTGTATCTGTACATTGTCCAAGGGTTCCTAGACAGTCGTAATCCTTATAACAGGAACAGTTTGCTTGTGATTCAGTTAGTTGACATACTAAAAATGGAAAAAGTGACAGCAAGATATTGTAATATCTAGTATACATCTCATTTAATATTTTTTATTTTTTGGATCATGGAATTTTATTTCACCTACCTGCCATTTGGTCATCCACCCTATGTTCTGCATTGGGCCTATAATTCTGCCTGCTTTTGCAATAACCTACGCAATTCTCTTCTACTATAATCAAAACATAGCTCCCAAATATCCCCTATTTGGGGATTTTCCCTCTGCTAGAACCAAATCCCTCTGTCTTCTTATCTTGTATCTTTTTTTAGGTCTGATGTGCTATTTACCTGCCACAAGTGTCATATTGCTCAAACCTCCGTCTAATCTTCAGATTATTCTGTTTGCTATATTCAAATGTTAGTTTAAAAGAAAAGCAGTGATTAAGAATCAGCTGTGAGTTTAAAGGGTTTAAATGATCATTTTGTGCACAGTATGGTCTTTGTGATAGGGGTGTAGGAAGGATGTTGCCATTTGCCTAAATTCTAAAGAAAGCAAGATCATAGGGCTCAACACCAGACTCCTTGCTCCCCCTTTCCCACAAAAGACCCCACTCCCCTTTGTGGTCCCTGTTTGATTTCCTTTTTAATACTTTCCATTTCCAGATGTCTTCAAGTGGGTTATGTAACACCCAGGGCCAGTGCTAGACTATTTTGCGCCCTAGGCAAGACCAGCTACTTGTGCCCATCCCTCCCCCCCAAAAACAAAAATTAAAAGAAAAATGTATTTTTAATAACAGTAGAAAATATTAAGTCCACAAAACATAAAACTGATAAATATCTTCAATCTTTAAGACAAAATCAGTGTCACGGACGGACTGTATCTGTGGCTGGCAGTGGCAGGGTGACAATTACAGTGAGTGGAGAAGAATGGATCCACACTTCCCAGGCAGTGGAGGGAGATAAAATGCTGTGATAGCAGGCAGTTGAACTGTCCCATCCCACATAGTGACAAATCTGACACAACACACCACCACCAACATTGACACAGATCAGCAGGCTCAGCAGACACTAGAAGAGCAGGCTTTGGGATTGTGATGATGTCATCACTCACTGATTCATTGCATGTGTGATGGATGGCTGGCTGGGTCACACACACACACAAGATATCCAAGTTAGACAGTACCTTTCTCTGCAGGTGTAGCTCCACCTTTGCTGATGAATTGGAAGAGAAAGGCTGGAATGTCACAGTGATCAGCAGCTGTCAGCCAGCATGCAGCAAGAGACTGAGTCTGAGAGGAACACTGAAAGGAGCGGTAGCTCAGCTGCTACACTGGCCCCAGACACCCAGCATCTACCTCTGTCCTTTCTCCCTCGCCTCTGCTGTAGGATCATTCATTATGTGGAGGAGTCCCACAAAGAGGGGGTGCCAGCCTGTGGTTTCCCTAGGTGGCAGTGCACCCTAGGTGGCTGCCTAGTTTGTCTAGTGGAAGCATAGGCCCTGGTGACACCACAGGGTCTGTTCCCCTTCACATCTTCTGAGGGCTGAGCAGTCCTCACTGTTGTAAAGAGTGCCACTTCCTGCAGTAGTACACTGTGAATGGACAATGTGGTGACATCCCCTCAGGAGGTGGGCCCAAGATGCCTTGTACTCACAGTATGTCCTCAATGTTACTCATCTTGTTGTAAAGAAGATGAACATCTTCAGACTAAACAAATAAGCTTTGTAGCCTGGGCTGCTTTTTACTTGTGTTACAGGGACCTTTGTAAGAAAAAAAAAATTAGGTTGAGAGTTGACATTTTAAAGTACAAACCCATGTTTTACAAGGCCAACGGACAAAGGTCGTTTCTAAGATCAGTCACCACTATTACCTTTATTAGCGCTTGTGTGTTTGGGTTTTTATTCAAGTCAGACCTGCTTCTCTTCCTATAGAAGTTAATAAACATGCAAATGCAGCTTGGAGCAGGTAGATGCAGCTTAGAGGGAAGTCAGCTACAGTTGAAATACACTTATCTCAAGCCTAAGCATCATGCATCTGAGAGCATACTGTATTAACCTGTCGATATAAGTCCAAACAGGTCCTTAGCCCAAAAAGTCCTTCCCTGTACCCCCTGATTTAGTTTCAGTTTGTTACTGGTTCCTGACTTTCCCTGACTGTAGCTAAACCTTGCCATCTTCCATTGTCCTGACCAAGGAGGTCACTTCAGTGGCCAATAAGAGCACTTTGATTTGATTGAGTAGGAAAGCTCTTTAAAGTTCAGGAAACATAAAAGCCAATTGGGATATGGGGAGCAGTCAGGATTTAACAAAAACAACAACATAAACAATAATTTAAAGCTGAACGCCAGGTATGATCTTAACTGCATACTTAAATTGATCCAGTTTGGACCAATGCTAGTATGCACTTCTCATACCTAAGGGACTGCTATGGAAGCTGAAAATCATTCCTGGAATATAACAAGATCATACCTGGGAGTTCAGCTTTAAAAAAAAAAAGTTGACACAAAGAAATTAATGGTTTCTTCCTCATGTGGCCAAATGACAATTGATAGTATGGCAGTATACTTACCTGGAGCAAGGTCTTCATGTATTACTGTAATTGTAGCTGGGAGTGGGGTATATATATTTAGATTCTCCAAAGAACGTCTGATTTCTGCTTCCAGACTAGGATCAGAGAAACTTATCTCAATGTTGCTTTCATAGTAAGATAGGTCATCACTAGCTGCAAAGATAACATAATAACATAAATAGTATCTGGTGCCTAAAGGGCAACTATCATTGAATAGGTATGCAGGTTTCAATAATTTTTTGTTTCAAACTTCACAAACTTTTTTTAAATGTAACTTTTATAAAATTAATTTAAATAAATTGTATTTAAAGCCAAAACTTTTTGAAACAGATAGCAAAACAAGCACCTGGCTTTTTAATAGAGCTAACGTTCAATTGGTAGAACTACTTCACTCATCAGGCAAATCAGATTTGTACTGATGGTAAGTAATCTATGTGAATTACATGATTAGGAAGACCTTAGACCTACTTTTCTCCCAGCCTTCTCATGACAATTCTCCTGCCCCTGTGAGAGTCCCGTCATCCAAGTCAAGTAGAGAGCCAATGCTCATCAATTGCTTTTCCACTCCACATTCTCAATGAAACATTCTGGTTCGGGTAGGTTTATCGTTCTTTTACACTTTGACATTACGTCATTTTTTTCCAATTAATTACTCATGTTATGCCCCATATATGGTTTAATATTGTGTTTAAAACCTATTGTCAGCCTCCGACACCCATTGTTTTTTTTAAAATTCCACATGATTTCCTATCTATATAAACATTGGTTGTTTTTTTTAAACTTGATAACTCACTGGTACCCATTAAGAAATACAGTCTATGATGTCCCTGCTCTAGAAGGTTGGCGATCTTCTTTTCATTGTCTGCAATTTACAAAGGCTTCCCCTTTCTTCTTTGCCATAGTGTATGTCTCCAATGTTCATACTGTAGTGTACTGCACTATGCGATATATGGAGACATATTTCTGCTTACACTTTATATGACCCAGGTGACATCTTACCTGTCAAAACCCAGGTATCCGCTACCCACTAAAAAAATTAGGTGTCAAATGTTAAAGAGGAGGGGGAAAGGAGGCAGACAAGTGGAAATGCCCCTTGTGGGTGAAGTTCTGCTTTAAGATGCTGTACTATTTTGACTCTTTTGGTTGTTTATTAATCTACTTCTTACCTTGATATGTATTTATTAGTGGAAGTCCTGCTATTTCTTAAGGGCATGAATTTAGATAAACATAATTAGAGCACTATATTCTGTTTCCTGATCTCACCCTGAACACACATCAGTTTTGACATTTCCCATCCTTGCCCCTGCCATCAGTGAGGGGGGAGTTCTGCCTAACTGAATTAGTTATTTTACCTGCTTTCTGATTGCCCAAAAGCTGTTTGATGTGCCTGTGTGGCAATGTATTCAGTGTTTTTTATGAGATCTTGTTTACTAATTTTGTTCTTCTATGATAGTATAAACCTTGTTGGGTAAAGCTTCAAATCAATGACTTTTATAGTTAACCCCATTTTGCCAAAAAGCCTCCCTTGCCTAGCTGAACCCTGATCACTGAAAACCTTTCCCATTGTAAAAGGTACAATGGGAAAGGTTTTCCCATTTGTACCTAAACACCTTCACTTTCTACAGTATATACAACAAGACTATCTATAGATGCCTATACATCCTGTCACCCAAATCTAACTGTTCTTTATTTACTGACACTATGGTCTAGTATGGATAGACTCCCTTTATACATTCTATTCCTGGTTGCTTGGGCAAGCAAGTCACTGCAGCCCCTCTACTATCCTAATGGGATGTTATTTTGTCCTTTTTGCCACACTTCCTGCTGATCGTTTTTTGTTTCTACAGTTTTCTTTTCCTACACCTTCTCTCATTCCCTTTTGTAAGTTTCTGTCTTCCTCTCTGGCCACAGCAAGGGAACACAAGCCTAAGAGGCTACCTTTCCACATATCTTCCATTATAACCGTCAGCAGCTTACACATTTTTATAAGGTATAGTTCTTAGATTGGTATCTTTAAATATACAAGGCCTCAATGCACCAAAAAAAATAACAACTCAAGCATTCAGATATTCTAGGTTGATACATGCTGATATACTGTGCCTCCAAGAGACCCACTTTTTTAAATCATCCTTAAATATTTTGGTTCACTTCAGCCCAACATCCATATAGCGAATGGCCATCATAAATGTAGGATTACCTTAGTGGGCTTTAGTAGGTGAGTTAAAGTGGTTGTAAGCGCTGAAGGTTTTTACCTTCATGCATTCTATGCATGTAGGTAAAAAACCTTCTGTGTACAGTATCTCCCCCAGCCCCCCTAATACTCACCTAAGCCCCCTCTCGATCC
Organism: Staurois parvus; assembly: GCF_062004578.1. Lineage (NCBI taxonomy): Eukaryota > Metazoa > Chordata > Amphibia > Anura > Ranidae > Staurois > Staurois parvus. The sequence continues at coordinate 825,335 of NW_028318184.1, read as the reverse complement.
AGCGATGTGCACTGGATTCTTGGTTACCCAGGTACTCACTCATCTCATTGGCTCTCCCTGCTGTCAATCACAGCTAGTGAGCCAATGAGAAGAGAGAGAGGGTGGGGCCAAGCCACAGCTCTGTGTGTGAATGGGCACATGGAGCAGCACGTGCACCCGTAGCAAGCTGCTTGCTGTGGGAGCACCTGACAGGAGGAGAGCTGGCAGGGGGCCATAGAAGAGGAGGATCCAGGCTGCTCGGTGCAAAACCACTACACACAGCAGGGAAGCATAGATTTGTTTTTGTTTTTTTTTAATTATGCCTTTAGAGTGGGGTTTGGCAAGCTGTTGATTGTGGTCTACCTGTCGACTGCGGTCATCGCTTAGCCAGCTCCTCCTCCCGCTCTCCATCTTGAGCCCTTCTGTCTTCTGCTCTCTGCTGCTGTGCACTGAGCATGTTAGCAGCCACAGGGGAGGCTGGGGGAAAGAGGGGCAGAAGGCATTGCTGGGGGGCCCAGAGGTCACTGCTTTGGGGGAAAGGAAGGGCAGAGGACACTACTGGAAGGGAGGTGATGTGCAGGGGACACTGCTGTGGGCAGGGCCACCCCCATAGCAGTGTTATCTACCGCCCTTCATATCACCCCCCCACAGTAGTGTCCTCTGCCCCCCTTTCCCCCCATAACAGTGATCTCTGCCCCCCACCAATGTCCTCTGCCCTCCTTTCCACCATAGAAGTGGCCTCTAGCCCCCCACCATCAGTGTCCTCCCCCCCTTCCCTCCCATGGACAGGTATTTTAAAAATCTGAATTCCCAGCAAGTGGCTTAGGACACCAGGGTAGCTGGAGGGCAGAAAAATCCCAATTCCCAGTCACTTGCTGGGAGTTCAGATTTTTAAAATACCTGCCTTCCGATGATTCCCTTTATTGTCCTCCTGGAGGGGCTGAAAGCTAGCATCTCCTCCTCGCCCTCCCCCCAGCGTACAGCTGCTGCAGGAGGAAAATCCAGGGGATTGGTTCTAGTAAACACCTCCCTCGCTGCCCCTCTCATTCTTGTTTCTCCTTTTTTCTGCTGCCTGGTCCTTCCCCCAAGTGCTCCCCTTTCAACAGGGCTTCTAAAAAAATTGTGAAAAATATTAAAAAATAAAAATGTAAAAATAAAAACTGCTGACACCAACCTCTGCCCTACTGACACCGTCCATTGCCCTGCTGACACTGTCCACTACCCTATTGACTGACACTGTCCAATGTAGGCTAAATTTGTAATTTTACAGTGCATTTGCTTTTTATATGTTTCTACATTTTCCTTGCTATTTAGTTAAGCCTTGCTAGTTAATTATTTTTTTTAAATGGTGCTGAACCCTGGTGATCTTTGATCTCTTTCATGTTGTTAAGGTAGATCTCCGCCTCTCAAAGGTTGCCTACCCCTGCTTTAGAGTCACTTCAGTTTTTTGCCACAGGAAAGTGAAAGATCCTACTGGGCACTATTTGCTTCTTACTGAACAGAGGTCGCTATTGTTTCCCATAATGACCCTATCTCTGCTCAAATTCTGTTTTGCACTATTATTAACTATTGTTAAACATCTTAAAGGTATTGCTATAATTTGGGGGAGTCTAACTTAACCCCTTACCCACACATTGATAAATCAAAAGACTCTCTGACCCCTTCTCAAGCATCTAGATCTTTCCGCAACTTACTTTCCCAATACTCTTTGATGAACTGCTTGAGGAAGGTTAATTCTAATAAAACTGATCATACTTATTCCTTACACCCCAATGATTTATTTTTGAGAATCTAACATATCTTACTTAAGACCTCCTTCCTGCCTTTATTTGTTAGCTTTCATATACTTTCATTTACCCAGTCTGATCATGCTCTGGTCTTTATCTCTATCTCTTCCCTGACTACTAAGCACTAGGAAATTTACTGGACCCTGAACAACTCATTATTGACAAATGCCACAACTTGTTTCAATATACAACAATCCTTACAAGACTATACTGAATAACTGTTTTTTTTTTTCCTTCCTCTGGATCAACTGTGGGTATAGGATTCTAACTTTTTTTTTTCTATGGTTGAACTGGATGGACTTTTGTCTTTTTTCAGCCAGACTAACTATGTATGTAACTATATGTAACTGAAAATCGTGGTTCTGACTTGTCTTCTTTCAGTCTTTGGGAGGCCCACAAAACAGACAGTAGAGTTGGGGTTCTTTCACGTGGGCGTTCCATTTTATTTCTTCAGTTCAGTCAACACGGATGAGTTTACATCTGTTTTTTCATTCGTTTTTTCATCCTTTTATCATCCGTTTACAACCGTTTTTCATCCGTTTACATTGGTTTACATCCGTTTTGTGTCCTTTTTTCATCCGTAAACGGACAGATGAAAAATGGACATACAGAACGCCAGTGCGAAAGAGCCCTTATTCTTATCCAAATAGCCTTTCCTCTTAAAAAGGAAAGGCAGTCACATTTGGATAAACTCGAACAAGAATTTCAGACTTGTGCTAATTCCTTTAAAATGTATCCAACCTCTTCTAACAAGGCAAAATGTTTAACCTATTACTAACAAGAGCAGGTGGAACAACAACTTAGAAGAATGGTCCATAGATATTACCTTAAAGGTAACAAATTTCTTGCAACTAGACCTAAAAATATTGACCCCTTTTACAAACCTGTCAGGCTTAAAATGGGTAAAGATATCTACACTAGCAATTCCATAAACACCCTCAATATCTTCAAGCATCATCTATCTAGGTTTTATTGCTAGAACTAAACAATTTTCTGTCTCACAAGTGGATCAGCTATTCACTAACTTAGACTTCCTCACCTTCTCCAATTCACACAAAGAAATCTCTGAATAACCAGTTACTGCTTTTCAAATATAAATGTCTGTTAAGTAGTTTAAGCCAAACAAAAAAACAGGACCAGGAAAAATATATGATATTTGGACTCTTTCTGTTAAATGCCTTTAATTACATTAGACAAAGGGTAACATTTTTTGCAAGAAATGGCATATACAGTATTTGTGTAATACAGAAGCCCAACATGTACACTACCCCTTAATTTGTCGATTGGAAGCTTACTGGAAAAACTACCAAAATTGTTTTTTTATTCCATAGCATCAGGCTACAACATTCACAGAGTTACTCTACTGACAAATTTGGCTAAACATAGAAATATACCTGCCATGTTGCTTTCCTTGGATAGTTACAAAGCCTTCCATTCTATCTCATGACCCTATTCATTTTGTGCCCTAGGATGGTAGTGTTATGGTCCATATGTTCTCAACTGGATCACCTCCCTGAAAGTTTTTGTGTGATACTTTTAGGTTTTAAATTCATTTCCTTTGACATAATGAGATGATACAACACAAGGTGCCACAGAGGCCTTAGCCCAAATGATAGGAGACAATCAAAAGATTACTGATTTGAAATGGGCTGGAACAGCACACAAAATATGCTTATTTGCAAGTGATGCTCTACTGTTTGTCACAAATCCTTCCACCTATCTTGCTTATCTCTTAGATCTTCTGGTCTGTCTCTAAACAATGCCAAGTCTAAAGGAATAAACCTTTCTGTCCCACCTTAAATACTACCTCTTACCTAAACATGATTTTGAGTTCAAATGGGCTGATCTTAATTCTTCCTATTTGGGTGCATACCTGACAAACTCTTTAATAGCTCTTTATGACCTAAAGGAAATATATTCTCTCTTTAGTGTACTTCCTATTAGTGACACATGCTACATTCTCTGACTTCTACAAAACCAGATTGGATGTTTGATTTGGAACTATCAAAAATCCTTAGGTTGAGTGGCGGGTTGGTGGTTCCCCGTCTCTCCAGTATTCCTTGGTAGCACAAATCAGTGAACTCACTAACTATCTAAAAATACATGTCATTCCCCTGTGGGTGTGTTTATTTGCCCCTGATATCAAGCCCATAGGAATTGACAGTTTACTCTGGCTTCTGCGCAGGGATAGATCTCAGTTAAAAGGACCAATCATTTCACACACCTAAAAATTATGGGACTCTATCAAATGCTTTTGTCGACTCCTCTCACTCATTTCATTGACTTCTACATACCTTTTTTTATATAATCCCTCCTTCACTTCTGCAGAAGACTTTCCTATCCCTTTCATTCATTGATCCCTTTACAAGATCACATGATTATTCAATTTCCAATTCACCTTAAGTATAAGACCATTCCAATATTTCTGAGAAAATCACAGTTCTCCTCATAAAGAACTACTTAGATACCTCCAAATTAAGAATTAATTCTCAAAGTGTTGGCCAACATCCTATATGTGCTGGTCCATTACTTATTTAGAGCCCTAATCCACTCACTTTGGTTATATCCAAGTACTGCTCTAGGGTGATGAAATCACTAACAATGATACCAAATACTACTGACATTAAAATAATTTCCAGTTCAGACACTGGTCTACTACATGAGGACATTATAGACTACCACGCCATTATTCAGCCTATTAACCTGCAGTTTTTTATCTGCAGGGGGGAAACTTTCATCTTCATGATAAATGGAAGGTACTGGAGGGATAATCACAAGTCAAGGCAGATCAGCTAATCAGAAAGAAATCCTTGTGTATTCCTGGTCCTCTAATCTGTGAGCTTTCACTGACATGGTGTGTCCTGTGAGACCTCTGTTCATCACAGATATGATTGTAGGTGAGTGTCTAACCTAAGTCCAATATAGACAGAAATGACCCACATAAAAAGACCAATTAATTTCTTTACCTGAACGTACCTCCCGGTGTAAGTAAACATGGTTATCCAACTGAGAAACCTGAAACAACATTTGATAATTGTAAGTTTTTTGCTCATAAGTATTTTAACATTAAAACGGAGCTCCAGTCTCGGGAACCCACTTTCTCCCCCCCCCCCCCCGCTACCCAAAGGTGCCAATCCTTAACGGGGAGTGAGGGATGAGGCCCTAAAGCGGAACTTTCCCTTTTAGGGTAGAGCTCAGCTTTAATAGAAGAAAAAATATTTAGGGGTCTAAGAGCCAATGAATGTAAAATGTATTAAGTCACATGAATCTGGTCACACTGACTAGAGCTTTATATTATTTGTGTAGGTAAGCTGTTGCAATATGTTTTGTTTATCGTTTCTTTTTTATGCTCACTAGATTGTATGCCAGTGTATTACACAATATTGTGTTTAGCAATGGTTAGTACGAATGAGGAGTAAAATGAGAGACTTGTCAGAATTCACAAGCACTAACTATTGGTTCCTGGGTAGCTGGAGCAACTTTAACCATAAAGGGAAATTATTTGAGGTTTTAAGAGAAAGAGTCTCTGTGGTTATTATTGCATACACAAAGCAAGACTTCATTCATTGAAGAACAATAGTGACCAAAACCAAACCTGATCTACAGGGATTGTTGAACATTAATGATTGTGGCCAAACAACATCAAACTACTGGAGCAAAAGTGAAATTTGTTCCAAAGTGGCATTAGTAGTGCCTACTGATTCTTTTTGCGGGTACTCAGGTCAAGGAAAACTCGACCACTTCCCAAAACTGATTAGTAACACAAAACAGATGCACACTGCTGTGTCCTTGTTTCCTAGCATCAACCTGAAAAAGCTTTATTGCTCCTACAGGATGACATCTACCATCAGATTCAAGTCCTCTCCCTATTTTATTTATTTTTGGACAGACTGGGGAAGTATTAGAATTCAGTTTTTACTAAAACCTAGTCAGGTTTAACCCTTTTGCTGCCAGAGCTGTTTTGCGTATTTTTGCACACAGGTTTAAAAAATCATTTTAGGCCTGAAGATTAGAAAACCCCAAAACAGTATATATTTTCTGAAAGCAGACACTCTAGAGATTAAAATAGTGGTAGTTTCAATTTTGTATGCCACATGATATTACTGCAAAGGTCTAGGAAATGCAAACTTTCAGTAAAAAACACATTAAAGTGAATGTTTGGGAAAACAAACGCAATTAAGTACCCAACTTTTGGTAAAATATAAAAGACGAGGTTGCACCGAGTAAATAGTTAACCAACATGTCAAACCTTAAATTTGTGTGTGCCTGTGAAATGGTGACAAACTTAAGTACCCCATATTATCTATAGGTGACAGTTCAAAAACTCACTATAGGTCATCAGGCCAGGATCCAGATTCCGCCCTCACCTAGGTCACGGTGACGTCACATCAGGAGCGCCGCGATCCCTGGCTGGCTCAGTCTCATACCGCAACTGAGCTTCTTTCCCTGCTTGGGTTTAGTGAGGACCAGATGGTCCACTGCACTATCCTGGTGGCTACAATTTATTGTCACCCCCCTTATGGCTTATTCTGCACCAATAAAGGTATACCTCACTGGGAGGTGAACTTTGTGTTCCCATACTCTCTCAGCGCTGTTTTTTGGGATAACATACTTCACTCCTCATAGTGGTTATCAGCAACAGTGAGTAGTGACCCCTTCTGGTTGAACATTTGTGCTTTGACTCTCTGGTTTACCACTATAGGTCATCAGCCAACACCAACAGCCAACTAAAGGAGTGCAGATGACAGGCTGACAACACTGCTGCTCATTGGAATGTAGATTCACAAAAAAATTGCTTGAGGTAGTCCATAGCCTAATAATGAAACTTACTCCCATATCCCTCCCAACTAAATCTTGCAGCCTCCTGCCGTTCGCGTCACACATCCCAGATGGAAATGGGTTTGGGCTATAAATAAGGGCACAGTTATACATTTGAATTTGTCCCAACCACCTCTGAAAAAACAAAAGGGAATTCCTTGGGGACCCCCAGGTCACCAGAACTGATGCCCCCATTAAAAGATTTCCCCCTCTATTACTTTGCTGGGGCGGTCCAACATATGGGGTTTCTTTTACTTTCAATGATAATGGTAAACGGGACAAACAGAGAGGGTAAATTTCCCTAATGGGGGGCACAAACAGCAATAAAAACAGGTGTTCTAATCCTACTCTACTCTAGCCAAAACTAAAAAAAGAGTTTTGCCTTTAGTTATACTGTACTTTAGCTTTCCTAAAAAGAAGTCCTCTTTCCAACAGTATTGAGCTGCTGCCTTTTGACACGGATTATATCCCGCCATACTGTGTAAACTCTACTCCTGGGAGAGGTCCTCAGCTCACTGCCTTCTGGTTGTGGCTGGGAACAGCTTATGCACGAATGGAATCAAACACAGGGCTATGCTGTGCTACTAAAAAGATGGTTTATCTTCAGTAAAGGAAACCCATCATATTCACAATCTGTTGCAGGTGACAGGAACACGTACACGTTTTAAGTGAAGGTGCAATTGTACTTGAAGGAGTTACTTTTTTAATCAATTCTGTGATGCTCAGTCCCCTACGTGTTCATGACCTCTTAAATGTCTCTGACTGTAACACCCATGCAGCAATATAGTCAGAGTTCCTGTTCTCTGGTCAAAGATTCTTAGGCAACTTGAAATTACTTATTTTTCTTACAATTCATATGACAAGAAAGAAATTGCCAATGCATTTCAGTGGATGTGTACCAAATTACAGGCATTTTAAAGCCCTGATGAAGGGGGGATGCTTTGACTCTTAAAACCTGTTTGATACTTTTTTTCTAGTGGTTTGATTTGCAACATCAATAAAATGTGTATGGTGATCGATCAGCATTCTTTTTGTTTATCTCATTTGGATCTCCTAGTGGAGGCCCTTTCCCTTTATTTAGGTGAAACCTACTTTGTAATAGAGCTGCCTAGGTTCAGTCATCAATTTTCATCCACCTTCCTGGATCTTTGTCCAGCACCTCCTATAAACGTCATTCTTGGATGAAGAGTTAGGTCTGCTAGCATACAATACTTTAATGGATTTGTTAACTTACAGATGGAGTTAAATTGTCTTCAAAATCTTCTTCCGATAAACTACTGGATGTTTGCCATAAAGGGAGGCATATAATAATGTACAAAATTGATGATAGTACAGTCATTACTCTTAGGATTGCTGAAACACAGAAAAACAATTCTAGTATATCGTAATGATGCTATTCTGAAATTGTTTGACAATTTGTAGACACAACTTTTCACAGATTGGTGAACCTCTGCCCATCTTTACTTGGGAGACACTCTGACTCTCTAAGATGCTCTTTTTATACCCAATCATGTTACTGACCTGTAGCCAATTAACCTATTAGCTGCAAAATGTTCTTTCTTGTTAGTACCGCGTACTTTGCCAGCTTTTTGCTGCCCTGTCCCAACTTTTTTAAGACATGTAAAAAAAAAATTACCTTATTTTTTCTTAAAATGATAAATTTTCTTGAACCAACAACTCTAGTACTGCCAGGTGGAAGTGCTAACCACTAAGCCACTGTGCCACCCAATAATTGATATAAGTGATAATTGACAATTAAAGTATATGTAAACCCTCACCTTTTAAAATCAAACATTCCATTTAAAATAGAAATTAAAGTCAAAACATTTGCCTGGTGAAGGAGCCCGCTGGTTTTCCCAGTGAATGGCTGTGCAGGGGATGGGTGTGTCAGGGCACGTCTTATCATTGGAAGAGAGCAGGCTGAGTTCTCAGCACATCAAGATAACTGACCATGCTGTGCTCTCTCGCCTAGTGTGGTTAGTTTTTAATAGGACAGCAGAGAGACTGGCAGAAACACCAGGGATATCACAAAAGGAAGCAACACAAAGAGAACAGGATACTTTTTTAAACAAGTACATGGAACAGCAGGCACAAATCAGGGATATGAAGCATTGGATTTACATTTTCTTTAACTACATTACATCAGCAACTACATTTATCTACAGTTGGCTACAGAATGTCCTTTGCAGGCAAAACCTTCTACATTTACATTGAGTCTACATGGCGACAGTCAATATTAATTAAGTTCCCCTCCATTAAGTAGATTAATATTCTGTACATGCATAAAGAAATAAGATAGCCAATGAAAAAGGAGTATGATGACAGATAGTTACAGATAGTTTGGACTTCACAGGCTGCTTACTTTTTTCCTATTGCTTATGTTTTCATCTACTAATATAATATAGTACTCACTTGTTTAGCGTCTTCCACTGTTCTCTGTTCACATTGTTTCAGTGTGACAGTGACTGCATTGAGCTAAATTAAGTCAATAAGAAGAAGATAATTGACATGTTTTGTCGTCACAGCGTCAAGAATGTACCTTTTGGTTTGTACATTTCAGAAAAGGGTGTACCTTTGCATCATTTAGTTCCAGGGCACAACTAGGGAAGGGCTGAAAAGGACAACTGCTCAAGGAGCTGTGAAGACAACGGCAAAGGCAATACTATAGTTTCAATGAGGAATTACAGAAAAACGCTAGAACACAGGAAGGATTATTGAGTTTTCAGCACGGCTGCAGATTTTTTGTATTAATGTGGATTGAGGTGTGTAGTGCTACCTTTGAAGGAGTCATCAGTAAAGATGCGTTTTTTGTTCCTTGCCACCCACTCCACAGGCCACTACCCTACTGACACACCAGGTTTTGTTTCCTTTTTTATTCTCTGAATAGGAGTTTAAACACACACAAAATGGGGCACAAGAGGCATAGAAGAAGTGAATTTATTAATTATTAGTTGAGAAAGTGGTTGTCAGACAAATGCAATCAAAGTCAATTACCAGGGTAAGCAATAGTCATGACAGAAACAGTGAAACACACAATATACAGTATGTATGTAGGCAGGTTGCAGCTAGTTAGTTGGAGGCTGTCCTGGACAAGAGAATAGGAGTTAATGTTGCTCACAGTTCTTTGATTTTGGAGGGAGCGTTTGGTCTGACGCACTGCACCTGTGCATATACAATGGGACAGCGGGGCGGGTCGAGAGGTCTGTCTGTGGTCATAGGTCTGGCGCTGGGGTTGCATATTGCCTAGTGTGGTCCATATCCTAGGTCTCAACTGTCTCCCTGAAACCCCGAAAAAGACTACACCTGGGGAAGGAGTAAGAGTGACACAGCAAGCCTTCAAGTCATAAAGCCGTTAAAAGAATACTGGAACATGCCTCTGTTAGATGCTGTAACTACATGGACTCACCTCTGCAGGTATGCCGGGACAGCACATAGCCTGGTTAGGAGTAGGGCTAGGGACATAGGAGTATTGACTGTTTTATTGAAGTTCTGCTTTACTGTCTTGTTTGCTTGGACTCTTTTCTAATGTTGCACTTTAACTTAAGTAAAGGTTTTGAAACTTTGGTCTGAAGTGGTGTAATGCAAGTAACCTGCACAATTCTACACTTAGTCTACAGCTTGGGTCATTAGCACATGGGGTATGAAGAGTTAAGATGCTAAAGAGTCACCTTAATGCAAGTTATACATGTGGTTGTCACAACAACAAAGGTAAAGCCAGCATGTAGCCTGTCCAAAGAGTGCACATGTTATAGGTGGAATTGCCTCTAGCTGCAAGGGAGATGTTGTCAGCACTCCCAATGCCACATTGAAACAGAACTGCACTGCAGAGGTCTCCAATTTGTACAGAGGTACGGAAGTTCAAGAGTTAAAGTCAAGGGCACATTGGAGCCTGTGCTATGTGCACAGCAGGATTTCATACTACTAATGGGACTGGTAGAGGAAAACGCTGCATGGGTGGCTGTGATCAGTGCTTGGCACGGCCCACCTAATGGCAAGCTACAGTGGGAAGATGTACATTTACATGGGGAACTGAGAGTTAACTGGAGAACAGTTGTGCAAGTGTACATGGTGTAAGTTATTCTCTGAAAGTAGAGGCTCGCCTAAAATTCAAGTATTCCCTGACAGCAACCTCAGCCTTGTCCCGGGACATTGGTGAAAATTGCACTAAAGCAACAGTAGCTTATGTTTGTGAAGTAGACAGAGAGAGACCCTGTACTAGGTGCCTAGTGTAGTCAGGAAGAACCCACTCCGGGGTCGGCCTCTCGTGTGACCCTTGATTGGTGTTCAAGGTGGAGGGGAGAATGGAGAGAGTGTCACCCTGCCTGTCCTACATGTAGATAACTAATGTAGTAGCCCAGATCAGCATAAACAGTAGCAATACCACCCTGAGTTCCCAGCAGGCAAAAGGATGACGAGGGTTTAGTAACCAAAGAAAGAAGGGGAGAAAAAAATGGTCTGTATTGCCTACATGTCCAGAAGGTGACAATGCTAGGCCTAGACTGGTTAAAAGGCTTTAGTCAGAATAGGATAATAATAAACAAACAGAAGGCTCTGCCATCTATGTGTATCAATTTAATTAAAACAAGTAAAGGGAAGGGTTAAGATACACTCACAAGGATGAGATTAACTGGGCATATCGTCAGTCCTTATTCGCTGGCAACCCTCAGTGGACAACGGGTGTATGGATGAGATGTATCCTTAAAACAGCTATTCAGTATAGGTGGAATAAAGCTGGACTCTGTTAGAATGCAGATTAAGTACATATGACAGTCTGTGTCTTCCCCTAGCAGCAAATATAGCCACACTGGAACGCAAGCCAGCTCTAGGACCGGAGTCTGAAGTGGTGTCGGGACATACTGACGTCAAAGCGTGATAGGTGGTAACGTGTTTTGGAGCCTACAATTGCTCCTTTGTCAAACCATGAGAGGGAAAAGGAGCAAATGATAACTATTTATTAGGCACTGAAAGAGGAAGGGGAGGGAGAATGTAGCACACATTAAATACTATTGATAGTTAAGTATGGGCGAATATGGCTTAAATTCGGATGGAATTGACTGAGTAAATGAATACTATGTGCGTGATCTAAAAGAAAAAGAGCTCTAGCGCAAAAAATAAAACAAAAAATTAAAATAGAACTAAAAATAGATAATACAAATAGCATTGCAAAGAAAGTTTGACTCAGTATAAACACAACTATAATAAATAGACACTATATAAAAAAAACTAAAGAAAAAAAAAGGGGGGGGACCCATAAAATGAAGATCATGATCTGAATTGCATTCCAAGAGGAGTCTGTTATTTGCTCTCCGTATATGGATAGATTACGAGGGAAATAAATGACAGTATATATAGAATAATAGTATAAATATTCCATCGAACACCGAAAAGGCTTTATATAGCTTAAATATAATATAATTGCCAAAAAAATGAAACTAAATGATAGTACTGGTTTCTATCTCTTCCTTGAGCCCTGCTGGTGTTAGGGTATTCAACGAGAAGATCCAATATGTCTCCTGGTCACACAATTTGTTATATCTTTCAGCTTTGGGGAAAGTATTAGAGATCTGCTCTATGATCCAGACCAATGTAGATTTGGCATGTATTTCTAGAAAGTGCCCGGATACACTGTATTTTTTATTTTTATCATTATCTCCTTGTTCGATGGAAAATTAGACATATTAAAAAGGGATATAGAGGATTACAAATCCTGTTGTGTATTCTCTTAAAATAAAAAACATAGATCCAAACCCATATGTCTTGATTCATCACAAATACCTTCTCCCATGAGTCTTCATCCGAAACCCAATTTTAACCTGGGCCTGATGAAGAAATATGTTCCAAGAGACCAGCAGGTCACTCCAATCTAACACCATCTGAAATTAGAGCACTCCATTCTCTAAAAGAAAATCAAGAGATCGTGATTAAACCTGCTGATAAAGGAGGCGGTATAATTATACTTAACAGAGTAAACTATGTCATAGAAGCTCAGGCACTACTGCCTTATTTACAGGCATATTCCATTACACAAAGACCCCACTGATACCTTTGTAGGTGAATTAAAAAATTCTTATTTTAAAGGCCCAAAAAGATAAAGTCATTAACAAAAAAGAGATGGCTTTCTTAAGGAATTTTACCAGGTGCCCTATTTTTACTATTTCCTGAAAGTACACAAGAACCAAGTCCATCCTCCAGGTAGACCTATTGTATCCTTTATGGGCAGCGTAACCCATGGGATGACACAATACATAGACTACTACATAGACTACTTCCAAAGCCTACCATCTTACATTAGGGATTTTGCCTGTCTTATTGACACTCTAAAGAACTACACATGTGAATCCAAGTATAGTTGGTTGTCCCTGTATGTGGCTTCTCTATACACCACTATCCCTCATCAGATAGGTCTTCAGGCTGTGGAATATTTCCTTTCACATTACTTAGACTTAAATTATAAACAGGTCTGTTTTATCCTTGAAGTCACTAAATATTGTCTCAAACATAACTATTTTTTGTCCGAGGGTCAGTATTGCCACCAGGTAAATGGCACAGCTATGGAGGCTTCCTTTGTCCCAAGCTATGCTAATTTGACAATGGGGCTATGGGAACTACATCATATCTATCACCATAGCCCTTTTGCTCATCATGTCCTGTTTATGGAAAGTATATCGACGACATTGTCATTATTCGGGATGGCCCACCAACCATGCTTCCAGAATTTGTTGAATATTGTAACACAAACTTGTTTGGGCTATCTTTTACCCATGTATTTGACCAACATACCCTAGTTTTCCTAGATTTGGTATTAGGCTCCATGGACACTCGTATTATCACTAAAAATAATTTCAAAGAGACTGCAGGGAACTCCTATGTGCACTTCAGAAGTTGCCATCACCCCAGATGGAAACATAACATCCCAAAAAGCCAATTCCATAGGCTTCGCAGAAATAGCAAATTAGATTCAGACTATTTAGATCAAGGAAAATTTTTACTTAAATTTTGTGAAAAAGGTTATGCTGCTAAACACATTGATCATACCTTTGCTATTTATAAAAATCCTCACAATCCCTCAACTGAAGAAAATTCCACCAGATTCATAACACAATTCCATTCAAAATATAAAGGGATGGAAAATATTTTCAAGAAAAATTGGGGAATCTTGTTACAGGACCCTATTTTGAAACACACATTACTTCCCCAGCTTATGGCTTGTAATATAAAAAGCCAGGTAGCTCTAAGCAAGTTGCAAAATTCAGTGCCTGTCGGCCCCACGATAGCTAACTTCTTCTCCAACTTATCTGGAATGTATAGATGCAACAAGAAAAAATGCCTGACATGTGTCTTTGTTCCTTATGGCCTCAAAAGCTTTGAGGCCAATGGTAAAAATCATTCCATTTCCCATTTCTTCAAGTGTTTTGACAGATTTTGTTTTTTACGCCTTCAGGTGCCGTTGTGGTCTACTTTATATCGATAGGATCATCAGAGCCCTGAGGACAAAATTTGGAGAACACAGGAGAGCCATTGAACAAGGAGATAAAGATAACAATAAAAAATACAGTGTACCCAGGCACTTTCTACAAGTGCAAGCCAGATGTACATTGGGACTACAGGTCTGGATCATAGAACAGATCTCTAATACTTTCCCCAAAGCAGAAAGGTATACAAAATTGTGTGAACAGGAGGCATATTGGATCTTCTCATTGAATTTCCTAACACCAGCAGGGCTCAATGAAGAGATAGAAACCAGTACTATCATTTAATTCCATTGTTTTGACAATTATATTTACAGTGATACTAAACCCCGGACCCTGCATTCACTATATCTTGTATCCCACAGTACACACAACATGGAAATACAATTGTTTTAGTAAATATAAACTGCTAAATACCTTTTCTCATCAGCAGTTAGAGCATTCTTATGACTTCAGCAGAGCACTGGTTAAATCTTGTAGGAGGTGTTTTCTTTCTGCTCTTGGAGGATGTGAAAGTCCTGACCCTCTGTCTGGACAGTGCTGATTAGCCCAGTGCTGGTCACATGAACTCTCCCAAGCGAAAAAAAAAAAACCTCTCTAGCAATACACACCAAACTGAGCATGTACATGTGACTACGGATTCAGTTTGTATCAGGTGGTCATTTCAACAAGAGGAGGGGCAGAGAAGACAGGATCAAACAGTCTTTTTACACAATGCAGAGGATCAACCCCTTAGGTTCCACAGTGAGTATAACAGGCATGCTTTACTGCATATACAGACTGATTTTACTGTTGTGGGTTTAGTAACACTTTGAGCTATATTAAGCCTTTTATAATATGTATACTATTATTTTATATATATTGTCATTTCTTTCCTTCCTAATCTATCCATATACAGAGAGCAAATAGTAGACTCTTCTTGGAATGCAATTCACATCATGATCTTCATTTTATGGGCTAGAGTTCCCCTTCAGGGTTTTTTTTTGTTTACAGTGTCTATTTATTCTAGTTCTGTTTATATTGAGTCAAATTTTCTTTGCAATGCTAGTTGTATCATCTATTTTTAATTTTATTTTCATTCTCTGTTTTATTTTTTGTGCTAGAGCTCCCCTTTGTGGTTTTTTCTTTCCTTTTTTTTTAGATCATGCACATAGTATTCATTTATTCAGTCAGTTCCACCCGAATTTAAGCCATATCCACAAATACTTAACTATCAATAGTATTCCATGTGTGCTACATTTCCCCTTCCCTTCCTCTTTCAGTGCCTAATAAATAGCTACCCTTCTCTCCTTTTCCCTCTCACGGTTTGACAAAGGATTGATTGTGGGCTCCGAGCCATGTTAGCGTTCTTACGTCACTTCTGATTTCGGTTCTAGCTCTGGTTTACGTTCCAGTGTGGCTATATTTGCTGCTGGAGGAAGACACAGCCTGTCACACGGACTTAATCTGCATTCTGACAGAGTCCAGACTTATTCCACCTATCCTGCAGAGCTGTTTTATGCATACATCTCATCCATCCATCCACCTGCTATCCATTGAGGCTTGCCAGCGAATAAGGACTGATGATATGCCCATTTACTCTCATCCTTGTGAGTGTATTTTAACCCTTTCCTTGTTTTTAATTAAATTGATACACTTAGATGGCGGCGCCTTCTGTTTGTTTATTATTTTAGTGCACATACAGTTGTGTTCAAAATAATAGCAGTCAGACATTACTAACCTGATCAATCGCTGTTTGTGGTAGAAATGATATTTCTACATGGCAAATAATTTACTAGCAGGTGTAGTAGAGTAATAGAAATCCAACAGACCCAACAGTCATGACATGCATGCTGCTGATTCTGTGTAATTGAATCACTAATTGAAAGGGGCATGTTCAACATAATAGCAGTGTGGAGTTCTATTAGTGAGGTCATTCATTCTTTGAAAAACAGGTGGCAATTATTGACCTTATTTAACCTCCCTGGCGGTATGATTATTTCAGATTTTTGGTGCTGAAAGCGGTACCATTTTTTTGCATGGAAATATGTATTTTTTTTATTGTAGGCTGTAATTTTTAGGAAAAACTCACTGAAATCTGTCCAAACAAGAGTCTAGTAAACATCCCGGGTATGATAAAATTTGAAACACAAAATCATAAATTATAATTTAATAAATAATCATAAAAATAATATAAAAATAATAAAAAATTTAATTCAATAATATAATCAAACCAAATACACTGAAATGTGAAATAGAGCGCCAAGTTCGCACATTGCTGAGCTCAGTCGCAAAATCGTTTTCAGTGTCTGATGACGAATTTCCCCCACGAATCATTATCACTCAATTCTGCAAGTGGTTCTGATTTACTATCGCTGTTCTCTAGCTGGTCTAAACCGCTTTTAACCTAAAGGGACACTTTTTGGACGCCATGGACATTTCTCAGTTTCCAGGCAGAAAGAACAGACAAAATGCAGGCAGGGCGCAGGACAAAGCATTAGGGACAATATGTATGTGAAATTGGTTGAGACAGCAATGTTTTACTATGTAAAATGTAAAAAAAAAAAAAAATGACATTTTTTTAAATTTTTAAATTTCCCGCCGCCTGCGGCGGCGGCGGCGGCGCCCGTACGTCCCGACGTCACAGGGACAGGACACAGAAGCCGGATGCCGGCATCGGCCGGAGGAGATGGCCGGGGACGCTGCAGGGGACACATCGTGGGAGCGCAGGGTAAGGTAAGTGAAGAATACATGCTGGAGCAGTGCCGCAGGGTAAGCCCGAGTGTAGCTCGGGGTTACCGCTTTTGGTACTGAAATGTTACCCCGAGCTACACTCGGGAATACCGCCAAGGAGGTTAAAGAAGGAAGGCAGCAAATGTTGTACATGCTGGTTACAGTGCATTTCTCTCTGAAATTCTGAGGAAAATGGGTCGATCCAGACATTGTTCAGAAGAAAAGCGTACCTTGATTAAAAAGTTGATTGGAGAGGGGAAAACATATAAAGAAGTGCAGAAAATGATAGGCTGCTCAGCTAAATGATCTCAAATGCTTTAAAATGGCAACCAAAACCTGAAAGACGTGGAAGAAAGCGAAAAACTACCATTTGAATGGATAGAAGAATAGCCAAAATGGCAAGGACTCAGCCAACAATCAGCTCCGGGAAGATCAAAGAAGGTCTAAAGTTACCTGTGAGTACTGTTACAATTAGAAGACGCCTATGTGAAGCCAAGCTATCTGGAAGAAGCCCCCGCAAAGTCCCACTGTTGAAAAAAAGACGTGCTGAAGAGGTAACATTTTGCCAAAGAGCACATTGACTGGCCTAAAGAGAAATGGCGCAACATTTTGTGGACTGATGAAAGTAAGATTGTTCTTTTTGGGTCTAGTGGCCGGAGACAATTTGTCAGACGACCCCCAAACACTGAATTCAAGCCACAGTACACTGTGAAGACAGTGAAGCATGGTTGTGCAAGCATCATGATATGGGGATGTTTCTCATACTACGGTGTTGGGCCTATTTATCGCATACCAGGGATCATGGATCAGTTTGAATACATCAGAATACTTGAAGAGGTCCTGCTGCCTTATGCTGAAGAGGAAATGTCCTTGAAATGGGTGTTCCAACAAGGCAACAACCCCAAAAACACCAGTAAACGTGCAACATCTAGGTTCCAGACCAACAAGATTGACGTTATGGAGTGGCCAGCCCAATCCCCGGATCTTAATCCAATAGAAAACTTGTGGGGTGACATCAAAAATGCAGTTTCTGAGGCAAAACCAAGAAATAGAGAAGAACTGTGGAATGTAGTCCAATCATCCTGGGCTGGAATACCTGTTCACAGGTGCCAGAAGTTGGTTGACTCCATGCAACACAGATGTACAGCAGTTCTCAGAAACAGTGCTTATACAACGAAATATTCATTAAGTGATTCAAAGGAAAGCAAAATCTTCAAACATTTTTCAGTTTATATAGTGAATGTTTGAGTTTGTAAAGAAGAATACAAACACTGCTATTTTTTTGAACAGTCTAATATTCACTTTTATTAAATTTTTTTAGAGGAACAACACAAATTTGATGTATTTTTCTTCATGTTTTGCATTTGTGTGTATGGAAATAAAAGCTATTAGAAGGATTTTGAGCTTTATTCACTTTTTTCAACACATTGCTATTATTTTGAACACAACTGTATATATATTGGAGATGTCCAATACCCTGTTAGAAGAGCTGCAGCCATTATAGAAGCGGACTAACACACCTGGATCTACCATACAGAGTACAGCTTCTTGCTTTTGACCTAATCACTCTTTCTCCATTTGCGCTATAGAGTTTTTTATGTTTTTGTACTTTAGACAGAATAAGACAGTATAAATCATCCTAGAGTGTGTAGTTATAACTGAGCTAAGGGGCAGTCCCTAAGGTAGCTCTTCGTTGGCTAATGTTGGAACCCTTTAGTTGGTGCACTAGTGATGATGGATGAATCCTGCAGGTACTAGAAATATAGTTGTGAGCTCCTGTTACTGTGCAGTGTGAACCCATGCTCAAGGGATGCTTGGTTGGCTGTGCTGGGACTACACCTTAGGAAGGGTTGTATATGAAGTTATAGATCTGATTGGAAAAGTAAATAAACAGTAGTCAAGGTTCACAGTAGTCAAGGTTCTCCTCCCAATGGAAAATCTGGCGTTAAAGATAGGTGGGTCAGTGGCCCGCTTGCCAACTCCTCAAGAAATGATGGAATTTTGTGCTGGAAGGGGAACCCCTTGCAAGCAGGTTTTGAGATGGTGATCGTGGTAGTGGTGACTTGCTCGACAGTTCAGCTGGTTTGGAGAGTAGGCAGGTCTCTCGGTTGATGGTGAAACAGCTAATACAGTGGATGTAGAGATCTCACAGTAATCACATTAGTCAGTGGATTGCACAAGAATGCTTCGAACCCTGGCAGCTTGGGCCTGTATACAGCTCCACTCGCAATCAAAACAGGTCCATACTCCAAGAAAGCAGGCTTTTCCCAGCAAGAAAATATATGTCTCCTCTAGGCTCCTCCTGCTGCACAGGCCATAGGGGTTTGTAGTTTGGAGTAGCTGTCGTCCCATAACTTGGCCACTGCCTTGGACTACATCTCCCAGTACCTTTGTATCAAAGTCTTAGAGTAGCTTGGCCTTCCCCCTGCTGGTAGGAGGAGAATGTAGCAACAGCATAACAACTTATTGAGGGGCAGTAAGCAAGATGCATTCTAAGGCAAAGTATGTGTCTCATGCTACTGTGGTCCGGCACTGGGCTACAGATGCTATAGAACTGAACTATGTTTTGTGTCTGCAGAAGAAGTGGATGATCAGCAAAAGGCTTAAATTTCCATCACATGCCACAAACTTTGTGGAACAAGACTAAAAGAAAATAAAGGCTTGGATAAGACAGTTATCACATTAAGCACTTAATCTTGAGCTTTGAAGCTCTCCTTTAAACATAGCTGTTTGTGACCATTGGTGACTGGAATGTGGATCAGCTTCGTACAATTGCATTATCTGGGCAGAGTAAAAGGAGCATGCTCCCTGATGTTAAAGGCCAACTCCAGCCAAAACATTTTTATTTAGTTTGGGTAGATTTGGGGAAGGGTTAGAGTAGTGTTTCCCAAGCTCATTTCTGAAGTACCCCCAACAGGCCATGTTTTGGGAATAGCTGTGATAAACGTCAAGCCATTGGCACTAATTTAAAACACCTGTACAAGGGGAAGGAAATCCTTAAAATATGACCACTTGTGGGCACTTGAGGACCAAGGTTTGGAACTAATGGGTCAGAGCATCTTCCAGGTTTTCATTGCTTTTTGTGTACTTATTGGGGAATTTTCCCTTTTCTTCCTGTGTAGACACAGGAATCTCACCAAACAGGACACAGACAAAACATTTATAGCGAAGCAAGAAAGTGTCGCAACATCTGACAGTGTTTTTATTGTTTTGCGAAAACAAACACAGAGCAGAAGAAGATGTCAGTAGTAGAATGACATTCTAATATGCATAAAAATAATATACACTAACATTATGGTATGTACAAATCTGTATAACAACTTGAAGGTGTCCATTAATCATCCATTGCACAGGAAACATACAAAGAGGAGGTAGCACAGCTCCACAGAAGGCAGCACAGTGCAGCCCAGTGGGAATCCGAAGCTTTGCACCGGCCTAGAAATGCATCGCGTAATTGTTTTGAATGCTGCACGCGTGTCCCTAAGCAGCTGAATGTAGTTCTTTTTCAGCAGAGAGCTGATTCGAATTGCAGCAGTGCTGACTTTGACAGTCAGCCAGTGGTCCTTTTAGAGCTACAATACATGTACAGTATATTTTTTTGTGTTTTTATTGTTGACTGTATCTTTCTGTCATAGTGGCAAACATAGTCCATATTTATTTTATGGATGTCACACAGAAGAAAGGAAAATCCACCCAGAGGTGTCACAGACAGAAATATAAACCTGACAGAAATTGGACATCTTTACCACAGTCTACAGTAACCCTGCTGGTTCCTCTTTTAGTTCCAGTCCATCTTGGCCATCTTGGACATCAGGTTCTTTTTTAATTATCTGACCAAACATAGACATACAACTTTATCTTGTGACTGAAACAATGTTGACAAAACTTTGGCAGCTGAGCTGTGACATATCTTGTTCACCAAGAGTTACATAACAGATTCTATAAACTGAGCAAGATATACTGATGTGGGAAACATCTACAAAGTGAAACACTGTGAACACAACCAAGTCAAGTTAAGGTAATGGCCAGTGAAATGCCATAGTGGAAATGTGTAGGAGCCTGTATGTCATTTTAGCTATGATGTCTGCAGCCTGGCCCACTCCCACTTTATGCGCATCAGTATCAGCCCATCACTGTGATGAGTCTCTTATTTGTCCAGAAGTTAAAAAAGAAGTACGTGTTAAAAAAAAATAAACATTCATACTCAGCTATGTGGATGCAGCATCAATCTGATGCTGCATCTGCCCCCCTGTGCTTCTAAGACTGAGAACTGAGCAATCAAAGACTGCTGATTGCTCAGTTCTCAGGCTTCAGTGAGCAGACAGCAAGTGACTATCAGGTTCTCTGCTCTGTACCTGCAGCGCTCACTGGAGTGCTGGACTGTGTAGGGGGCTGGAGCAGCTGGATCAGCCGCTTATCAGCTCTCTGAGAGGCTGAGCCAGCTGCCAGTCCAGGCATCTGGGTGGATCCCGACTTTAAAGTTGGGATCTCTCCATAGCCTGGAACAGCTGAGTGACAGCAGTCATCAGCGGACTTTAGCCCACTGTCAGCTGAAAATGGGTCAGAAGAGTGCAGAAAAAAATTGCATTCCTGTGATTCCCAAGAGAAGTATAGTCCAAATAGCTCTGGCTATACTTCTTCTTTAAGCACAGAAGGTAGAAGCTACAGTCAAAATTTTTATACCAAGGTGTCGTTGATTTTGGGGCTCCTGGGGTGCCTAGTAGCAAAACTAACTTGAAGTGCAGACACCTAGCAATGTCTGATGTGGTATGGCAGTAGATCTTTAATTTTAACTTTGGTTTCTCTTTAAGGAGTTATAGGATCTGTGCCCAAAAAGGGCAGACAGAGGGCATAGAATAGTCACATGTAAATGAAGGAATCCTAGCCTCTAAACCTTAAACCCTTTGTTATGACAGATCTTGTTAAAATCTGGTTCTAATTTCTAATGAATATCTGCCTGCACAATACAGACAGAGTTAATTATGGCAAATACGGCTGCCCAACCCCATCACAAAGAATACCATGTAGCAGTTTTGCAGGTCCAGAATAGAGTATCTAAAATAGTAACCTGCAATTTTATTTTTTATTTTAAGTTATGCTATGTGAATGGGAACATGTTACCAGTATAAAGTAGATGTTATTCCAATTTGGCTGCAAAAGTGGAAAGACACTTTAGGGTAGCAGCGAGTGGGTGGAATCACATCTGGCAGTGGGGAACAAGATTGTATGTGTTGGATGCTAAGATTCTTCCAGAAAGCCTTTAACTCTACACACCCAATGGTTTACATTCAGCTCATCTAAATACAGCACTTGACAGCAAGCACAACATTAGCACAGCCTGCATTGGTGAATGGGCAGAAGGACCCCGCACAAAGTATACAGGGTGCACTCAAGTAGGGCAGACAATTAACCACTTTCCAACCACGCTATAGCCGATATATGGAAACAGCGTGACTCTCCAGTTCTTGAAATGTGTCTCTGGACATCCTCCTAGAAACACTCCTCTCACATGCCCTCTGGGGTGTGCATTGGGAGCTCTCTGTGACTGCAGTGTCCCTCAGACACAGTGCACGACAAATCGAGACATGGTCTCTCTGATTGGCTCTCCTGATCATGTGATGACTGTATCCAATCACAGCCATCACATAATGTAAACAGAGGCACATGCCTTTTTATCAGCTCTCCTTCTGAGAGATCAGTGAGTAGAGGGAGAGTGGATCACTGCAGCCATTCAGGGATCTGTGTGTAGCTGCTGATTTTACCATGCAGTTACGCACAGATCCCACACAATGCATCTGTTACCAGTGCACCAAGGACCATCTGTCAGTGTCCAAGTGCACATCAACATCTGTACCAATGTCCCATCAACATCTATCATAGTGTCCCTGTGCACAAAAACATCTCACAGTGTACCAGTGCACATCAACATCTGCAACAGTGTCCCATTGCAACATCAACATCTGTCAGTATCCCACTGCAACATCAACATCTGTCAGTGTCCCATTACATCAACATCTGTCGGTGTCCTTTGTGGACTGTCAGCATCTGTCAGTGTCCCTAGTGGACCATCAACATCTGTCGGTGCCCCCAGAAGACCATCAACTTCTGTCACAGTGTACCAGGGCACAAAAACACCTGTCAGTTTACCAGCATACCATTAACATCTGTCACAGCGTACCAGGGCACAAAAACAACTGTCACAGTGTAACCAGTGTCCATTCAACATGTCACAGTGTACCCGTGCACAGAAACATTTGTCACATTGTACCAGTACCAATCAACATCTGCAATAGTGTCCCATTGCAACATTAACATCCATCAGTGCCCCTAGTGGACCGTCAACATCTGTGTGTATCCCCAGTGGACCATTAGCATCTTTCACAGTGTACCAGAGCACAAAAATGACTGTTAGTGTACCACTGCCCCATCAACATCTGTCACAGTGTACCATTGCACAAAAACATCTGTCACAGTGTACCAGGGTCCCTTAAATATATGTCACAGTTTGCAGTGCAACATGAATATCTGTCAGTGTCCAACTGCAACATCAACATCTGTCAGTGCCCCAGGAGGCCACCACCATCTGTCAGTGTCCCTAGTGGATCATCAACGCGATTGTCAGTGTCCCAGTGGACCATCAACATCTGTCACAGTGCCCCAGGCCAGGTACTAGTACTGGGGTGTTATGTCCGCCACTAAGAATTAGGGCCCATACCTAAGGATGCCTGTGCTGTGTAATAGAAATTGACAACTTTGTGTAAAAAAAATACATTTTCACATTTCTTAAATGCTTGTGACAAAAAAATTACTTGTTCAAAAGACTCATTATGTATCATATAAAATACGTTGGGGCTTTTGCTTTCCATACGTGATCATTTTGTGGATGTTTCCTTTGTCTGGGTGCTCCAGGGCCTCCAAAAATGTTATAGGTAGTCCGGAATTTGGATGTGTAATGTATGCCCCTATAAAGTCTGAAGATGCTCCTTGGATGTTGGGCCTCTTTATGTGCCTAGTCAGGTAGTATCGCCATACTAAGAAGGAGCAGCATAATGTATTTTGGGGTGTATTTCTTACTATGTCCATGCCATGTGTTAGAAATATCTTATAAATTGACAACTTTGTGTAAAAAAAGTTTTCATTTTCTGTCCACATTTTTCCAAAAAGCTGTGGCAAAAATGACATGTTCAAAAGACTCATTATGCCTCATAGAAAATACACTGGGGTTTTTGACATCCAAAATGTGGTAATTTTTGTAGCTGTTTCCATTGTCCTAGTGCTCCAGGGCCTTTAAAAGTGTGATAGGTAGATACAGTAGTAGGAAATTAGATGCATAATTTATGCTCCTTGAAAGCCCAAAGGCGCTTTTTGGATTTTGGGTCCCTCTATGTGGCCAGGCTGTGAAAAAAAAATCCCACACCTGTGGTATCCCCTCACTTGGGAGGAGTAGCTGAATGTGTTTTGAGGTGTAATTGCAAGTATGCCTATGACGTGTGAGAAATAAGTTGTTAAAATGAAAATTTTGTGGAAAAAGAACAAATTTTATTAAATATTTTTATTTTTTTAAAGAATTGTGGGAAAAAATACAACTTAAAAAAATTCACCATGTCTCTTACTAAATCCCTTGGAATGTCTACTTTCTAAAAACGGGTCATTTGCAGGAAGCAGGAAGAGGGCAAAGGACTAGTCATCAGTCTAGGGGTGCCAATATTTTTGGCCATGTCACTGCCACAGGGAAGACATATAATATTAAAGATTTTATTACATGTACTACAGAAGGTGTCATATACATGCTGGGGTGTGCTTGTTGCATCCAGTATGTGGGACTCAACTCTAAACCTTTGTATATTAGAATATGGAAGTATATGAATAATATTCATAAAGGAAAGAAAGAACATAGTGTTGCTATACATTTTAGAGATTTTTATAGTAAGGATCCCAAGGGATTGATGTTTTGGGGAGTGCAGGGGCATTGGAGGGGTAATTTTATGAGGCATTTGGGCCAAAGGGAATCCTATTGGATTTTTTAAACCAAGGTTCTGACCCCTAGGGGTTTTCATGTGGATTTTTATTTGAATTGTTTTATTTCAAATAGTTAAGTATAGTATTCTATGTTCATATATTTTATTGTATTTTATTTTATATTATTCATTTATTTTATATTTCACTTGCTTTTAAGTATTTATATTAATGTAATAACATTTATAAGGTGGATGTAGGATGAAGATATTTATAATTTACATAATTTGTAAATCTTGCTCTATATTGGTGGTTGTATATTGCGATACCCGGAAGTGGTCTATTTCTTAAGTCTGGGGACAGTAAGATAGTGTTTCAGTAGTAATATTGCTAGGCTGGTATGGATACCAGTGTCTTCTGGGTTGAACGCATTTCCGGTTCTGGTAAGTGACTTCCATTCCGGGGATGACGTACTTCTGTTCCGGCGTCAGTTGCCTCCCTTCCGGATATTGCACTGTGTCCCCATGTGGATCTTTTGGAGACTATTTAAGGCTCGGCACTATCGACTCCCCCACCTACTGAAGAAGCACGTGTCTAGGGACGAGGAGCCGATTTTTGTCAGGATTGTTTTCTGCCATCTTGCTAGCAGACTGGTGAGCATCTGAGTATTGGAGTTATATGCTGTTTTTACATAAGAATTATGTAATTGTGATTTTAACATTGGGGAAATAAAAGTTTCAAACAGAGAGCACTATATTTTTTGGCCTTTTTATTACATGGTCACATATCCATCAATCTCTGAGCATTATCAGAGGAGAAGAGGGATATCACCTGGATAAGAAGTGGATTCCGGGACCAGAAGGGCTGCTTTATTTTGAATGGGATGAGCTCTAAATGATATATTGGAGGTGAGCAGGTTTTTTACCTGGTGTGCTGGAGGTGCACTGATTGTGTAAGGAAGAAGTCAAGACATGTAAGTCACATGTGGATGCGCATGTATTGCGAAGATGTATATGGACGTTCATATTTTGGACTTTGGTTATATTATAATTTTTTTGCACTAAATAAGTTTATATGGTGTTTTAGGGTAGATGTGTTTATGTTTCGCTGCACTTTCCATTTTATTAGTCTATGTTAGGGTGATGTGAAATTCACTTACAAGTGTTCAGCTTGCATTATCACATTGAGGTTTAGATTTATTCAGTCACATTTATTCACGGTTATCTGTATTAGTATATGTTGTATACGTAGTTGTGCTGATTACATATTTGGGGTTTTATCAAAAAGCCAAATCTGACACATTCCACGCAAAACCCCAAAAACGGACTGGTAAAATTTATTGGCACCTTCTCAAATTTGTAAGAAATAATTGCATTCCAAGTTTGTGACGCTCCTGTAATTTGTAATTCAACTCACCTGTATCAATAACAGGTGCTGACAATATAGAAATAACACCGGCAACCAGCTAAAGTGGTGAAAAATTGACTTCACTTTTCTCTTGTGTGTCTTTGTGTGCCGCATGGAGAGGAGAAAGAGCAGCAAATAATAGTTTGAGGATTTGAAAACAAAAATTTTGGAAAAGCAAGGATAATTTCAAGGTTATAAGATATTAATGTTCCTTTGTCCACTGTGCACAACATTGTCTAGAAGTTTACAGTCGATGGCACTGTAGCTAATCTCCCTGGACGTGGACGAAAGAGAAAAATTGCTAAAAAATTTCAACGAAGGCTTGTTTCGAATGGTGGCTATGGAACCTCAATCAACTTCCAGACAAATTCAAGCTGACCTTCAGGCACAGGGTACAACTGTGTCAGCTCACACTATATGTCGCCATCTGAATGAAAAGGGACGCTATGATAGGAGACCCAGGAGGACCCCACTGCTCACACAGAAACATAAAAAAGCCAGATTAGGGTTTGCCAAAACTTACCTGATGAAGCCAAAATCCTTTTAGGAGAATGTGCTGTGGACAGATGAAACAAAATTACAGCTTTTTGGTAAAGCCCATCATTCTACAGTTTTCAGAAAATGAAATGAGGTCTTTAAAGAAAAGAATCCAGTCCCTACAGTCAAACATGGTGGAGGTTCACTGATGTTTTGTGATTGCTTTGCTGCTCCAGGCACTGGATGTCTTGACTGTGTGCATGGTATGAAATCTAAAGACTACCAAAGAATTCTGGGGTGCAATGTAGAGCCCGGTGTTAAAAAGTTGCGTCTCTGTCAAAGGTCATGGGTCTTACAGCAGGACAATGACCCATAGCACACATCAAAAAGCATCCATAAATGCTTTCAGACAAAGCGCTGGAGAGGACTGAACTGGCCAGAAACGAGTCCAGATCGCAATCCATACAGCACCTGTCGAAGGAACAGCAGTTTGGAAAAGGAACCCTTTTGAGAGAGACCATGAGAGACCTGAAGCAGTTGGCGAAAGAAGAGTGGTCCAAAATTCCCATAGAGAGGTGTATGAAACTCATTGATGGTTAGACGAAGAGACTGATTTCAGTTTTTTCCAGGGGGTGAGCTACTAAATATTAAACTAAGGGTGCCAAAAATTTTGTCCAGTCCATTTTTGGGGTTTTGTGTGGAATGTGTCAGATTTGGCTTTTTGATTCTCCGCTTTTTTTGTGTCATATCAATACAAACGAAAGAAATAAAAATGAGAATGCCTAAACATTTATAATTACAACAATTTTCTGGGCAAAGTGGTGCATCATCTGACAGAAATGCAGGGGTGCCAATATGTTTGGCCATGACTGTATATAATGAACTCTCTTTTGGTTTCTAGTATTAATTGACTGTGGAGTCATAGTCACACTGTCAGTGAGAAGTGATATAATAAGAGCTTGAATCTCATTGGCTGCTCCTAAAGGAACATTGTTGTTGTGTTATGGCCAGCAGTGTGCTAGGGTACATGTGCTACATGTGGCAAGTCATGTGGCTGGGGAGCATGTGGACTCTTTAATCTATTCGTGCTCAGCATAGGTTGGCCTGCTTAGTGGGTACAGGAGCCTCCTCTGAGCAGCAATGCTGACCCACTCCTAGGAGGCCCCAGACTGGCCTAACCATCACCAGCATTAGTATGCTTAATACCTTCCTCCGGCCTTAGGGCAATAGACCCCAATAGCAGCCTCACCCAGCGCAGGTTTCATCCCGAGAATATGTTCCCATTTGGGCTTAGGAGAAGGAAAAAATTCACACAATGGAATTATATTAACTTTTCTACTGAAATGCAGTTGATTTACATTAATAAATCCTTTCAGTCATCCAAATGGTGATGGTACATTCCTTAATTGCAAACAGATAGAGAACAGCAGGGAGTGGAGATGAGTCAAGGAAGCAAGGGATGTGAGCAGATCCATCAGTCTGGGGTGGTAGAAGATCAAGATCAAGTCTTTTTGTAGCTGTCAAGGTATGACCAGAGGTGTGTGGACTGACACAGGGAAACGCAGGCTTCAGGAGTGATTTATAAGAATATAATTTATTAGGAACTACACAAGTATACAACGCACAGTACAAACAAACCAAACCTCCAACTAATGTCAGTATGTTCAGGAACACAGACAGGCGTGGTCAGGCAGGCCGGGTCAGGAACAATCAGGCAGACAAGGTACAAACAGAGCAGGCAGGAGAAAGGTCAGGAATAGCCGAGGTCAGTGCAGGCGGAGTTCGATCAGTGTCAGAGTCAAGCAGGGGAAACAGGCAGGCAGGCAGACGATAGGACCAGGTACAGGGGCTCATGAGAAACCAACACCAAGGCACTGACTGCAGGCCTGGCCATTGCTTAAATACACCTCCTGCAATCAGCCTCAGGTGATTGCTTGATTGCAGGAGTGAGATTCTGGCTGCTGAGAGCACCCGCTGGCCAGCACTGGTACTGTAGTGGATTGTGATAGACAGTCCACGTTTTATTAGATGATCAGTAAAATGACAATTTTATAGTCTTGCTACATTCTGTTTCTTGCTCTTTAAATTCCTTACTCTCTTAAGTAAACAATCAGATATAAGTTGACAGAACAATGATGATAATTAAGATGGCGCCTTCATCCGGAGTCTCACCCTTGGTGACTCATTAGGAGAAAAGTATCTTTTAATGTAAACAACCCCCATAAAAGGGAATGAGTCTCTTTGGGGACAATGATTGGAAGATATCAACACGGATGGACGAACACGCAGAAACCCAGTGGACTTTTCACCCAATCAATGTATATGCTTTGCCTGCATCATATGCCCTATAAATGATACTGTTAGTTCCTCAATAAAACAGAATTTTAGGAAGTTGGCAAACTGCGAAGTGTCAGTGTCTTACTTCCACGTGCACGTATTCTCATATTAATTTGGCTCACTGGTAGATCACGGTAAATGGTCTGTAAGTGACCGGAGTCCAAGACATTTGGCGCCCAACGTGGGGCCCGGGTTCTGAACACCGGCTCAGCCCGACCCAGAGTGGATGAGGGGGACCGTGGAGCATTCCAGACGCGGAGACTGATCACCTCCAAAAGCGGTAAGTGAATTTTTATGTCTAATAATTCCTTACCTGCGTAGTCTGGAATTGCTCAGCGGGACTACTCACCCGTCTGGCTGTCCGTTGATCAGCAAAGTGACAGGTATACTTGCCCGGGGCTCCTTTGAACCCACCTGTCAGTGTAACGTCATCTACCAGTGTGATATGTCTTGTCTTTTGTGTTGTCTGTGTGTACCAGTGTGATTGGTTGGGTTGTTGTTGATGCGCCTGTGAGGGAGGGGAGAATTACGGCAAAATATTCCTCGTCAGGAGTGGATAGGATACACTCTGATTTGAGAGAGGGTGCCGGGCACTCGCAGTCGTGGTGATGGTGACTGTCGAGGGGAAACTCGTAGTCGCAGTAATGGTGACTCGAGGGAAAAAATAACCACAGCCAGGGATTGGCTTGTGGGGGAAAAAGAAAACTAAAAAAAAAAAAAAAAAAAACATTTTACTCCCGACAGGCGTGTCTGAAATACTATGTCATGATCACACTGTGTATGTGGATTAATGTTTGGTGTACACCGCGAAAGAGTGAGGATTGGTGCAAAGAAGTACAGTGACAATCGTAGCTCCTGATATATTGGTTTACAGGGTTAATGTACATTATTCTCAGTGTAGCTGAAAAATAGGGAAGTTACTGGAGGAGAAGCAGGGGGGGCAAGTGCTGCGCTTAAACGTCTCACGACACAGCACTTTCAGAACAAGAGAGAGTGACGGCTTTGGGGACCACCTTAGGGTCCCCGGGAGGGAAGTAAAACAAAATGGGACAGAAACTTATAAAGCCAGAGAACAGTTTGTTTGCTTGTGAACTGGTGGAGGAGAGAGAGGGACCAGAGTATGTAAAAAAGTTAAAACAGTTAAACAAGCTGGGTGGAACATGTAAGAAAGGTGCGAGGCATGTGGAAATACAGGAAGGCCCCACCCCGAGAGTCCAGATTTTTGCATACCGTGTAGTCAGAACCTCCGGATATGTAAGGGGTGTTCAGTTAAGAATCCGGGGTGGGAGGAGATTTGCAAGGGATGTGACCGGAAGCTGACTATGCAACATCCGATGCTTCCAACTCAGTCACCTCCATTTCCGCCTCCGGCCCCGCCCCTTCCGCTTCCGCTTCCGCCCTCTTCAAAGATGGCGGCGCCCAGTGAGGCCACCGGAAGCCATGTTGACTCTGGGCTTAGTACACCGATACACCATACACACCTCATACCAGCTACCACCTTGTGCCCAGTGCTTACTGTCTCTGGCTCCCAACCACCTTCGGCCCTCCACACACCCCTAATGCCTGTAGTACCACCACCACCAAAACAAACAGAGGCTTCAGACCAAGTTGAACTGAAGACACCCACAGAATGGCCGGGCTGGAATTTTACAGATGTGGTGACCCCTACCTCTCTGCCAGACAGAAGAGGATGGGCTCAAGAAGTGACAGCGGCCACGGAGGATCGCCAGGTCACACAGGCAGATGATGCCGGCTCCATCTGCCCCCCAACGGGACCGCCCACCCCTGGAGGGCCGCAGTCCAGATCCGGAGAAACACCCGATGCCTTTTTACCGGCGCATAGCCCAGATCCACAAGACCTATTCCACAGCCTGGAGGGATTTGGTCAGTCTGTGTGAGATCAAGGCTGGGGATGCATATTGGCCGATAATGGAAAAGGATCTCACCAGAGTAAAGCCAAATGAGGACACCACTTATGCCTCGGGAATTTCTTTCTGTGACCAGTTGCAGCAGTGGGCCAGAGAGAGACTGGCGGACCAGGCAACCACATTGCAGGACATTACCCAAGACAAGACTGAGTCGGTGGAAAAGTTCCATACCAGACTAACACAGGTGTTTACAGACCTGGGATTCAGTGTCCATAACAAGGTACATACTCAAATGCTGGCCTCTGCATTTGTATCAGGACTAAAGGAGTCTGTTCGCAAGGGTTTGATCACTGCCCGTCCAGAGTACCGTACCCTCCACCTGGATATACTGCTATTGGTGGCAAAAGGTCTAGAGACCGCCCAGGTGGCCCGGAAGCCGACACCACTCATGTTGTCGGCTGGAGAGCAGGTCTCCAGAAGAAACCCACTTATCTGCTTCAACTGTGGAAAACCAGGACATTTCAGAAGGGAATGCAGAGCTCCCAGACGTTCACGACGACCCAATGACTACAACTCAGGGTGGGAAGAGTCTGCAATGCTACCACCTCCACCGCTTCCAGGACCCCCACGCACAGGTCCTACCCAAGAACATCTAAACCTTCTCCAATAGGACAGGGGCAAACCTGTGTCCACTCCCCTTATGACAGTTTCTTCTCATGGATATTGTGCTAGTGGGCCCCTAGCAAAGGTCACTGTCCCCATCGAGGGACATCCTACACAATTCTTAGTGGACACAGGTGCAGCCAGAAGCGTTTTGCGGAGAGAAGATTTACCCAATGAAACATACCTCTCAAACATTGATGTTTCCTGCGTTGGAGTAGACGGCTGCCCACAACGCAGTTGGCTTACAAAACCTCTACATATCGGCACCTTACCCAATCTTCTGTCTCGTTTTGTGGTGTCAAATACTTGCCCGTTGAATCTGCTGGGAGCTGATGTCTTGTCCAGGTTGCAAGCAACTATATCCTACCAACCAGATGGCACCATTCAGCTCTCCACCCCCTTGGGAGAGGAATACACCTCGGCTCTATGTTCATTACCACTGATGATGTCTCTACAGGAAGTTTCAGGCCACCCCTTGCCAGACCATGTAGAACAGGCCTTACAGGAGCTGCCACTCACTCTTTGGTCCACCGGGCCTGAGGATATTGGCCATCTGAAAGTTGCTCCAGTGTTAGTCCAGCTTAAGCCTGGAGCACCATTGCCACGGAAGCCTCAATACCCTCTGAAGCAAGCCCAGATGGACGCCATCTCCAAACAAGTCAATATACTTCTGGAAAATGGGGCATTAATTCCCTGTGTGTCCCCATGCAATACACCCCTTTTCCCAGTGAAGAAAAAAACTCCAAAAGGTGAGCCCACCAAATATCGCATGGTTCAAGATCTGAGAGCAGTCAATGAGGCAACTATTTTGGAAACCCCCATTGTACCAAACCCCCACACCCTGCTTGCAGGGGTACCTCCCACAGCCCAAGTGTTCACAGTTATTGACTTGGCAAATGCCTTCTTCAGTGTTCCGCTGGACCCCTCCTGCATGTATCTCTTCGCCTTTACCCATGCTGGCTGACAGTATACCTGGAGAGTTATGCCCCAAGGGGCCCAAAATTCGCCAAGCCAATTTACAAAGGCCATGACAACTATCCTCAGCACCTGGCAACAGTCACACCCGGAAGTCATAGTGCTCCAATATGTGGATGACTTGCTCCTATGTGCCACCAACCATTCTGAAGGAAAAATCGCCTCTCTGAGCCTCCTCCACCACCTGGCTGAACAGGGCTGCAAGGTTTCTAAGGACAAGTTACAGTGGTGCCAAACTTCTGTCATTTTCTTGGGACATTGCATTTCCCAAGCCACTCGTCACCTCACACCGGATAGAGTACGGGCTATCCAGAATGTCCCAATACCTCAGGGACCAAAAACCCTGCATGCTTTTCTAGGGTTGGTTTCCTATTGTCGTTCCTGGATCCCAGAAGCTTCCATCTTGATGCAGTCCCTTTATGATGCCCTGAAATCTGAACCCTTTTCCCTGACAGAAGAAGCTGTACTTGATTTCCATCGCCTGAAAAAAGCCATCTCCACTGCACCTGTATTAGGTCTACCAGATTATGATGAGCCCTTCAAACTTTTTGTGGCTGAGAGACAGGGTCATGCAACAGGAGTTCTGGCACAACGCCATGGGGGTCGCCTCCGGCCTCTGGGTTATTACTCCTGCAGGCTAGACCCGGTTGCACGAGGTGGTCCCTCCTGTCTGAGGGCTGTTTTTGCTGCTCATCTTCTTCTGGATAAAACGGCAGATTTGGTCTTAGGACATCCACTCACACTTCTGGCCCCCCATGACATTACCGCAATACTGAACCAAACCCAACCAAAACATCTATCTGCCGCCAGGCATCTGCGACTGCAAGGCTCCCTTCTTTTACCTGATCATGTCACCCTGGTCAGATGCACCCAGATAAACCCTGCAACTCTTCTCCCTCTTCCAGGGGGGGGGGGTAGACGAAGCAGAAGAAGACACCAAAGACGTGGCACCAGAGGATGTGGTACATGACTGTTTGGAACTTATGCAGGCAGAAACTACACACCTACCAACAGTCCATGATATGCCCCTATCAAATCCTGACTTAATACTTTTTGTGGATGGATCCCGCTTTGCAGATAATGCTGGCACCTACCACACTGGATATGCTGTGACTACCGACACAATGGTACTGCAAGCTAGACCTCTTCCACCTTTTATGTCTGCACAAGAGACTGAACTAAGGGCCCTCACCAAAGCCTGTGAATTAACAAAAGGAAAGACAGCTAACATTTACACGGACTCCAGATATGCACTGGGGGTTGCACTTGATTTTGGCCTAATCTGGAAAATGAGGGGCTTTCTCACGGCAGCTGGGACTCCTGTAAAGCATGGAAAGGCGATCAACCACCTTATGGAAGCACTTTTACTACCAGCCCAAGTGGCCATACTGAAGGTGAAGGCCCATGGTAAATTGACCACTATGGAAGCAAAAGGAAATCATCTGGCAGACATGGCTGCTAAGCAAGCTGCGGTCAGGGAGCAGGAAGAGGATGAAGAGATGTGCAGTGAGGTGATGCCTGTGCTAATTCATCAGCCCAAGGACAACCAACTCCAGGAAGCCCAGGATAATGCTTCAGAAGAAGAAAGGAAGGAATGGATGCAGAAAGGAGCAGTTGAGGACAAAGGATTGTGGGTGGTGGGGAAGAAGGTTTTGCTTCCCAGATCCTTATATCCGGCAACAGTGCAGTGGGCACATGGAGCGTCACACCTGTCCAAGATGCTAATGAACTCTTTGATCAGTAAATACTATGTGGCACCCGGAATTACGGCTTACACAGACAGATTCTGTAAGTCTTGTGTTGTATGTGCCAAGTGCAATCCTGGAAGACCTGAGAAACCTCCAAGCAAGCATCTGGCCAGGGCACTATATCCATTTCAGAGGATCCAGATAGATCATATCCAGATGCCAAAAAGTGGACGATTTGAATATGCCCTAGTGGTGGTGGATATGTTCTCAGGATGGCCAGAGGCATTCGCAGTAACCAACCAGACGGCAAGAACCACTGCCAAGAAGCTGCTCACGGAGATAGTCTGCAGATATGGAGTGCCCGAGGTGGTTGAAAGCGATCAGGGACCGGCTTTTACTGCCAATGTCACAAAAGAGATCTGGGAGGCTCTAAAGGTTCACACATGCGTTTCACACACCCTATCATCCCCAGAGTAGTGGGAAGGTAGAGCGCCTAAATGGGGTCCTGAAGTCAAGAATGTTAAAAATGGCCCAAGAGGTAGGCATGGGATGGCCGGACAGCTTGCCTATTGCTCTTTTCAGCGTTAGATACACACCAAGGGGAAGTCATGGGTTGTCTCCCTATGAGATTTTGTTTGGGTCCGCCCCTAGACTGGGTACCTACTATCCTCAGCAATACAGTTGCAGTTTGACTCATTGACAAAGTATGTGATATCTTTGACACGTGTGTTGACTAATATCCATGTGCAAGTATTCTCCTCCATTCCAGATCCTGAGGTGGACATAGGAACACACACTTTACAACCTGGAGACTGGGTCTTGGTCAAGAAGTTTCTGCGAAAACATACATTGGAACCCAGATATGACGGTCCTTTCCAGGTGCTCCTGGTGACTGCCACTTCAGTGAAGTTGGAGGGAAAGTCCACCTGGATACACGCCTCACATTGCAAGAAGGTTCCAGCTCCAGAGGATGAGGCCCTGTCCATGTCACCCACACCACAATGATTGTGTTGCATATCCTTTTTTGGTGGAAATGGGAGGGGGCCAACAGGTGGCCATCACTCACAAGGGTGACTCCACCCAGTTTTGGTATAACTCATCCAACACACAAGTAGCAACATTTTTCTTCAATCATAGCCTGTGCAAGAACACACCTGTCCCCATTGCCTCCACAATATATATATGTGTTACAGATAATTCTTGGGGAGCAGATTGTGGCTACTGGGGATCAATGGGATGGAACACGAGACCGGTTTGGGGGTATAAGCCACAAAGTGCAGTAGAGCGGAAAGACCAGTATGGAAAATCTCTAATTTCCCGAATGACACTCACTTACCACCCCTAAGGTAGATAGGTGATCCACAAAAATGAACAAGCAATTCACTGTAGCCATCCCCCTTACTCTGACCATAGAGAGTCCGGGAGATCAGGGAACTTACCTTCTAGGGGTGTTATACCCCAGAGGTGGCACAATCCACCATTGTGAGTTCCAACTGAAAGCTATATACCTTTCAAAAGAGTGGTTGGCCCCCCTTAATCATTCTCTCCCTTCTCCCAATCCCCACGCCTCCATGTTATAATGCCATTGCACATCCTCTCAGATCCATTACTTAAGGGGCCTCCCAAACCCCCCCATGCAACCAAGCACAAACGAAGTGCCCCGCAAGGGAGTTTTGACCCCCATGTCTATATAGATGCGATAGGAGTCCCAAGGGGGGTACCCGATGAATTCAAGGCCAGAGACCAGGTGGCCGTGGGATTTGAATCCCTATTCCTCTTCATCACTGAGAACAAGAATGTAGATTGGATAAACTACATCTACTATAATCAACAACGGTTTGTAAACTACACACGAGATGCCTTAAAGGGGATAGCAGAGCAGTTGGAGGCTACTTCTAACATGGTCTTTCAAAATCGTATGACACTCGATATGTTATTAGCTGAAAAAGGGGGGGGGCCTGTAAAATGATACCAAAGACCATGACCTGCTGTACGTATATCCCAGATAACACAGGCCCAAATGGGAAGGTGACACTGGCCATCAAGAGGTTGGAGGACCTGTCAAATGAGCTTAAGGAAAACTCAGGTATTACACATCCCTGGGATCAGTGGTTTGGATGGCTGAGTGGCTGGCAGAAAGCCCTCGCCCAAGCAGGGGTGGTTATCCTGGGTATTATCATTCTAATGGCAATAGTCTCCTGCTGTGTGATCCCTTGCATTAAGAGGCTAATAGGAAAAGCTGTGAACAAGATCTCCCCTACATTCCTGAACTATAACAATGTTGAACTCCCCCGTGAAGAAAGGGAATCCTATACTCCCTTACAGACCATGGCCCCTGATCATCATATTTCAGACTTATAAAAAAAAAGGGAATGCTACAAATTTCCCCCCCCAACAGACAACTATAAGCAGGGAAAGACAGTGCCTGACTGTGGCCTTCTCAGGACGTATCGAGACTCTAGGGATGGATTAGCCACTCAGGGGCTCTATATGCGTCTTAAAAGAGTTCCAGAGGGAGGGCCACCAGGCAGTTAGGACATCAGAAGACATAGGGACAGTCAGGAATAAAATAGCCATTTTAAGGGGGGATTGTAGTGGATTGTGATAGACAGTCCACGTTTTATTAGATGATCAGTAAAATGACAATTTTATAGTCTTGCTACATTCTGTTTCTTGCTCTTTAAATTCCTTACTCTCTTAAGTAAACAATCAGATATAAGTTGACAGAACAATGATGATAATTAAGGTGGCGCCTTCATCCGGAGTCTCACCCTTGGTGACTCATTAGGAGAAAAGTATCTTTTAATGTAAACAACCCCCATAAAAGGGAATGAGTCTCTTTGGGGACAATGATTGGAAGATATCAACACGGATGGACGAACACGCAGAAACCCAGTGGACTTTTCACCCAATCAATGTATATGCTTTGCCTGCATCATATGCCCTATAAATGATACTGTTAGTTCCTCAATAAAACAGAATTTTAGGAAGTTGGCAAACTGCGAAGTGTCAGTGTCTTACTTCCACGTGCACGTATTCTCATATTAATTTGGCTCACTGGTAGATCACGGTAAATGGTCTGTAAGTGACCGGAGTCCAAGACAGTACTGCAGCCCACAAGGCAGGTGAGCCCCAGTACCACCTGTGCTGAGCCCATTCCTGACAGTAGCCCTAGACCAGTGGTCTCCAAACTGTGGCCCGGGGGCCAGATGCGTCCCTTTGCTTACTTTTATCTGGTCCTTCAGATACTGTTACTTCCACTTATAAGATGCACTATTCCTTCCACTGACACCAAAAGCAAGGCAATATTCCTATACTGACACCAACAGTGGCTTCCAATGACATCAACGATGTGGCACTATTCCTTCCATTGACACCAATGATGAGACCCTATTCTACATTTTCTACTCTCACTGGCCACAGTCTGGCCCTTCTTTGAACAATAGTAAACCGGCCCTTTTTTTAGAAAGTTTGGAGACCCCTGCCCTAGACTAACAAATCCACACTGCACAGGAGATTTTTTAAGTTTCCTGTAGTTGGGTCTGGGAAAATGTAGGGTCTCCACTCAGGCTCTCTGTGCTGTATTTGGTGAAGTTCAGTGGAGCGGGCTTTTAATCCACTTCCCTAGAACTCAGGCTTATCATGCTTTCCTGGACTTACAGTACTGATGCCCAGAATGGCACTCCCATGTCACTACATGAGCACTGTTTAGTGCATCAATTAGGACCGCTCACTGCTGCCAATGGAGAAGAGGAAGCACCCATAATGTTACCCATAATGTAAAGGAAGTACAGTTTACTTTTTTAATATTCAAGGAGGGAGATGTGTGGGTTCAGACAGAGGAAAGAGTCTACAGAGGAAAGAGGGGACAAAGCTGTATTTCTGCTTTAAGGTTAGGTTAGGTTTTACATGTGGGAGGAGGGATTAAGTCTTTTTTAGGGGTTACATTTAGGAGTTAGATTTTGTGAAGGTTTGGTAAGTGCCAGATGAAAGTTGAGGATCAGAGACACGAAACGAAGCTGAGAACTGGTAGTTGTTGGTGCTAGAAACCAATTAACCAGCTGTGCATGATCAATGAAAAATTGTAGTGAAAGATGGTCAGTATAAAAATAAACAAATTGAACTGAGCAAAGCTACAATACCAAAGCATGACTTTTCATCTGCATTCTTTATGGAGACATTTACATTCTGATAGCTATAGTACATACAATGAATTTCAGGAAAAGAGTACAGCATACAGTCAAGGCTTTTTATTGGTTCTGCAAACAAAAAATACTTGCATTAAATCATACATAGATGAACAAATTAAATTCAATATTAGAACAAATAGTTTAGGGAAAACACTCTAAGTGGACTGACCTTTAACCCTTTTGATGCCAGGTCCTGTTCTCCACTTTTAAATTCAGGTGTCCATACCATTTTTCAATTTTTCCATTGCTTTTTTATTTTTCCCTTACAGCTTTCAGAGTTTGTAAAAGACCCTCAAACCATAAATTTTCGTTGAGCACATGATCAGTAGAATAAAAAGAAGGTGCTACTGATTTTTATGGTCACATGATATCTGCACAAATATTTATCAAACCAAAATTTTAACTATAAATACACTAAAATCAGTATTAGCAGATACAAACACAGCAAATTTTATACAATTCCTGCTAGATTCCTACTAAATATGAAAGCTAAACCTACAGTATATTGACTTAATAAATATTTGTACATTCTAAATTGCACCTTTTTGTGAAATGGTGAAAATGGAAGGTACACAAAACTGTAAGTAACCAAATTTCTCTAAAAATCCAGAGGTTTTAACTTTTCATTTACAGTTTTCAGAGTTTTAAAAGACACCCAAACCATATTTCTGAAAGCACATGACCAGTAGAATAAAAACAATATGTTACTGATTTTTAAGGCCCTGTGATATTTGTGCAAATGTTTATCAAAATAATATATTTGCTACAAATATACTAAAATTATTATTAACAGATACAAACACAGCAACCTTTACGAAATTCCTATTAAATAAGCTTAACTTGTATTGAGTTAATAGATGAATGAATAGAAGTCTCTGTACAGAGACACCTATTCATTCACAAACGGAAGCATACAAAAACAGTTTACTATGCTTCCTCCACCAACTGAAGCATAGTAAACACTGTTTAGTCAGTAATAATCACTCATAATTCAGGAAAGGAAGGGGGCTGGTAAACACATGTTTTCCAACCCCTCTGCTCTCCATACTGACAGCGATCTCCCACTACAGCAGCAGCTGCAGCTTGTGGGAGGGGGAGGATGGAAAGCCAGTCAGCAGCTGCAGGAAGGGGGTGCCGAGTGATCAGTGAGGGGGATGCCAGAACAAGGGGGCTTGGAGCAGCTGGAGGGATCTGTTTGGACAGGTAAATCCCTCCATTGCTGCCCCTCAAAGCTGGAGGGAGGGCAGAAGTGGGAAACTGGCAGCTGCAGGGTAGCCACTGGGGATCAGGGTTGCATTGGGGGGGGGGGGGATTGGTGCTGGGGGGAGAAATCAGTGCTGTGGGAGTGAAGTGGCAGGGAAAAGGGACAGTACAGTGGGGACATTTCAGGTGTCAACAAAGGTGGGTGGAGAGGCAGGAGACACAGGATAGAGACATGGTGGCAGTGGCAGGGGATGGGGGGGGGGGGGTGTCACATTTTAGTTGAAATGGTCTGATCAGTGGCTTGTCAGCTAATATTTTACTATCAGTTTGGTGAACAGAGTCTGCTGAACAGTTCTGCTATAAGTTCATGGTCACTAAAGGGACCATGAGCTTACAGCAGAAGGAGGAATGCCAGGTCTGTACAGTGTATGGACCTGGCTAGCTGGAAGCGGTGATGTAGGTCTTTACACTATATGGACCTGGCAGTAAAAGTGTTAAAAGACAACTGCTTAAAAGGGTAGTAAACCCAAAAGTGATACTTTATACATAGGAGCAGCTTCCGGCTTCTTTTCAAGCTAATCTCCACCTTTTGATATACTTTACATAGTTCGTTTGGGCCAGCTTGGCCCAAATGAACTATGTCCCTCACTCACTTGAGTGAGGCTGCTGGATGTGCGATATAAACTGCATCTAGGCTGAGTCAGAGAGGTGGGCTGATGATGTCACAACCTCTGACTCAGCCAATCAGAGGAAGCTTTGTATTCATTAATATAATACATCACTTACTCTGGCTAATGGCTGAGCACCTCTGTGATAGACTCTACTGTGTTCTAGTTATGGGACTGGAAGTCTCGGCTTGCACCTGGAACACAGTGTGGTATGCTGTATGTAGCAGCAGCTACATACAGTTTATACTGCACATGCCATAATTCCTGACTTTTCCTGTTTACCTGAGAGATTTGGGTGTTCCCACCCACCAGCTCATCATATTAGGTTCTCTTAAATATAAAGTAAATAGAAAAAATCTAACAGAAGGAGTAGGAACCCCTCATAGTGACCACAACAGGTGAGCAGAACAGGGGACTCAAATGTAGATAACCCAACACTACAGTCCCCAAGAGATATAAATACCAAACATGGACATATCAGCTTTGGATTACCTTCACCTGCATGAAACAACTCCAATCCTACCCACCCTCTCCAAAAATTGTGAACTAAGAAAAACACAATTCTGGTCCATCAGTTTAGCCCCTGAGAGATACAACAAACTTTGGGGTAGTTTTACACATTTAACAAACATAGAAGTATAAGTTTTGGATCACCTCAGCCAGTATGAAATAGCTCTGATCCCACCAGAGAGATATAACAAATTGTTGGGTAATTTTACTATTTAGCATTTACCAAACATGGAGATATCAGCTTTAGAGCACCTTAACCTGTATGAAACAACTCCAGTCTCACCCCCTCTCTATTGATTTGGGTATATGGAAAACACCATTTTGACCCAACACTACAGTGCCTGAGAGCTATAACGAACTGCTGGGTAGTTTTACTCTTTAGCATCTACCAAACATGGAGGTATCAGCTTTGGATCACCTCAACCTGTACTAAACAACACTGATCCCACCTCCCTCTCCATAAACTCATTAACTATGAAAAACACCATTCTGACTCACCAATACAGTCTCTAAGAGATATAACAAGCTGTGGTTATTTAAGTGGGTTAGAACTAACTAGTTAGGAGCTGCCCCCGAACAGAAGGACTGGGGTTAACTTATTCCCTAGGTATTTTGTTTGGTGAGATCTTTGGGTCCAACTGCTCCTGTGGCTATAAAAAGGGACAGTGGTCTAGAGCCAGAGAGGCCCTGGAAAAAGAAGGAGCTTCCCCAAAGTTCCCCTAGAGGAGTTCGAGAGCCTTGAGGCTGGTCCATCATTTGTGTTTCATGGAGGGTATGGCCACCTAAAAAACTCAAAACATGTGAGAGCCATCCACCTTTGCCCCAAAGAACACAGCCACTGGAGAATGCCACTGTTGGATCTGAATACACGTGGACTCTACCTTTGCATATATGCTGGGCCAAACTTAAGCCTGAGTTAGAATTAGGGCTTATGGACTAGGAAAATGATGGTTCTGTGTGATCCTTGGACTATGGACCGGTCTGCATTTTAAACGGTAAAGTGTTGAAACTTTGCCTTCTGCCTGGTCCTAAAGTGGAACTGCACTGCATCTGAACACTACAAACCAAGAATGCTACTTAATTAATTTTTAATATTCAAAACAAACTCACCCATCCATCCATGTCTCCATGCTTTATTTTCTCATTACATGGGGACCTCAGAGTTAACTGGAGAACAGTTGTTGTGCAAGTGTACATGGTGTATGTTTATCTCTAAGAGTGGAGGTCCGCCTTAAGGTTGAGCATTTCCTGATGGCAATCTCAGCATTCTCCTACGGCATTGATGAAAACAGCACGAGAGTAAATGTACCTCATTCAGTATGTGGGAAGTGGAGTGATCCTGTTACCGGTGCCTAGTGTTGCCCAGAAGAACCCACACCAGTGGTATTCCTCTTATGTGACCCAGACTTGGCACCCAATGAGGTAGTGGGGAACATGAAAGAGGGTCTACCACCACCCGCCTACCTCTGTCCCCTACCCCGTCCCCCAAGTAGAGGTAGTTTTACTCTTTAGCATCCATCAAACATGGAAATAACAACTTAAATGAAATAAACCTTTTCCTAACCCCTTGCCATAAAACCATGAAATATGAAAACCATTTTGGCCAGTGGCTTGCATAGTACACCCCATAATTATGGTATGTTCCTGGCTCTGTTTTACCTTGTGAGGCAAATTTGTTACTTATCCAGCATCTATGGATTTTATATATCACTATTAACTACCTCGTTTTGCTTAGCTTTTCTTTGAGTGTTATGCTTATCAATTTGTTCGTTGTATCACAAATGTTGGGTCATGCTGCTTACATTTTTTGTGCTATTTTGTATCTCTACACATTGGTGGGATATGAGTAATTGTATTAGTGTATGATTTGAGGTAACAAAAATTACACTTTGTGTATGCAATAGCTCAAAATATGTGTTTGAAGATTACTTTAAAGTAGAGAAATATTACAGCTTACAATAAAATGTTTCAGACTTTGGCCTCCTATTTGCATTCCACCCGGAGCACACTAAAATACACTAATTATTGTATATATATGAAAGTCACGTATATCAGCGTACAACACAACATGGCCATCTGGAGAGACAATGGTTCTATTTGTTTTCACCCAAGATTCACACATTTTTCTATTTTAATCTTGGATGAAAATGTGTGAAAGCTACATGAATCCTGTGTGAATATTTTAATAACCAGACCCCTGGCTATTGCTTATTTTTACTTATTAGTACAACAATGGGACACATCCCAAGTTCATCACACTATCGAGCCGTTATCTTTTATGTGAGCACTGAGTATGAATTTCCAGATGTTTCACTTGAATCATGAGTCGAGTACAGATAATAGACAGCTGAAACAAAACAAATATTCAAATGTTAGAGCTAACAATATGCAGTCAAAGATAACCTGTCACAAGGCAAAATGGCTGGTCTTCTAAGTGTTCTGGGCCACGTATTGATTGAAATTAAAGGACAGCGTCACTTGGATGACGTCATGAACTAAATATGGACATGACCATATTTGGTCAGTGACATCCCTCGAGTTGGTAGGCATTGTTCATTGTGTTTGATGTAGATCTGCATTGCTGGATGATGTAATTGACAACTGATGTACATTGAGGGACCTTTTTGCTTTTTTTAAAAATTATTTCTAAGGGCTTGTCAAAGCTATGTAAGTGTGTTTAATCACCTTTCACTTTTTTTGTGTCAATGGAAAGGGGTTCTAGGTACGCCTTACTTATTCACATCTGGAGGCCTCCTTATTGTTGTGTAGCCAGGTGCTGACCAGAATCAATTTACTTTCATTTTCCGCTGTTGTTCAGAATGTTGTGTTCTACTATCCCCTCCAGTCAGCAGAGTGAGAATTATAGCCAAATAAGCCTAAGGATTCCTAAGCAGAATGCTGAGGATCATGGGATTTGAAGTCCAGGAAGTAAGCCATATTGTGGAGCTTATGGACCCTTTGCACTATAATTACCATAATAGACTGGGGCAAGGAGGAGCAGTGGAGCTGTTTTTCTGAGACTGTCTAGCTAGGTTCTTCCTCTTGGTGGTGAGGGAACCAATGTCAGCATGTATGCTGCATATTGACCAGACTGCTGAGAGGCCAGACCAGCGGAGACCCCCAAGGCAGCGCAACACAGACCGCAGTGACCGCATTTGCTCAGCAGGGAGACCAGAGCATCCTCTCACCCTCTATTTCCCACCGAGGAATCTATTTGTGTTAAAATTATATAAATTTAATTTGGGTACAGTGTTGCATGACCGCTCAATTACCAGTTAAAGTAGAGCATTGCTGAATAGCAAGAAATGCCCTTATCATGAAAGAGGTAAAACTTTCCAGAGGTCAGGTTGTTTAAGGGCCCCAATAATAGCCAGAAGAACAACATAAAAGAACTGAAGTTCTTAAAGAGGTCATGGCAAAGAACAGAAGGCCCATCCTAACCAGCGGCTCCTACAGGGGTAGCTTTACAAGACGGCTTTCAGATTCCAATAAGCTCCCACCACCTGCAGACCACCACAATCACCAAGTCAGGGTTGTAGGGAAGAAGCCCTTGTCCTCATCAACATGGGCATGTGGCTGACAGCTGAATGAACACATAGGGATAAGTTATGATTGTTGTGGCTGCCAGGTTCTTAACCCCTTGACGCCAATCGCATGCGGCTGGGCCTTGACGCTGAGCGTCCACATAGTGCGCGCCCTGCACATTCCCAGCACATATGTCAGATACTCCCGGAAAGGTTCCGA
The DNA here is from genome assembly GCF_062004578.1 of Staurois parvus. NCBI lineage: Eukaryota > Metazoa > Chordata > Amphibia > Anura > Ranidae > Staurois > Staurois parvus. Next base: position 780,884 of record NW_028318184.1, on the reverse strand, counting down.
TCTCCCCTTTCGTTCGGGACCTTTTCCGATCATGTGACCGCTGTGACGGCGAACCACGGCGGTCACATGACCCTAAAACCCCGCCCCGCCTCCCAGCTTCTGAAACTCTTAAAAGACCGTGAGGCGCCGGCGCCAAGAGGTTGAACAGCATGAGGGGAAGTTGTCACATTTAGCAGCGGTAGTAATACCACTGCTTAATGTTTCACTCACCGTTGCCAATGGAGGTTTGGCAAACCTCCAAGCAAGACAGATGTGTACTAATTAAAAATATCAAAGTCAGCAGCCCTTACCTGCCTCCTTCCTGCTTGGTTTCCCAAATCTTTTCCCTTCTTTGAAAACCAATGCCGCCATTTAAAAAAAGACACCATCCGCAGCTGAATTCTTTGTCAGACCAAAGATGATGTTTGTGCCCCTTTCCTCCAAGGTCTAGGTCTAATGAGATCTCATGAGATATTGGGGGAAGGATTTTTTTTCCAGCAGATTAGTGTAATGGTATACAGCATGATGCAGACTTTTTTTTTTTTATTCTTAGGAGGGGAAAGGTCAGAGACCAAAGGACACGGAGGCAAAGTTAAGAATTAAAAAGAGACATTTTTTTTTTTAAATTATACTCATACCAGGGTGGATGCAGCATTGATCCAATGCTGCATCTCTCCCTTGCCAGCTCTAAGGCTGAGAACTTAGCAATCAAACACAGCTGATCACTCAGTTCTTCCTGCCACTCTGAGCAGAGAGCAGTGACTGTCAGTCACCACTGTCTGCTGTGCCCCTCCAACGCACACTGGAGAGCCAGGCTAGGGAGGAGAGGGATCGGCTGGCTTGGTCTCCCAGTGTCGCAGCTTTAGCATGCTGTTGACTGAAAATGGATCACAGGAGTGCAGCAGAATGAATTGCGCTTCTGTGATCCATAGGAGAAGTGCAGCCAGTGCTACTTTAAAAGGAAGTTGAAGAACGGACATTTTATAAAAGCAGGAAATTAACAGATGTTTGGCAACCTTGTCACTGTCAGAAAATATGCAATAAGCTGAAATTTGGCTGTAAATCTGTACATACACACCTCTTTTGCCAAAAAATCCTTTCCTGAAGGGGTTCTTCCTTTTCTTTGGCTTTAATGTTCCTGATGAATCTGTAGATGTTGTCTGCTAAGGTAAAACAAACCACTTTGTAACATACTAAACAGTTTATTAAAAATCTAAATAAAAATTCTGAAGACTTAAAGCTGAACTCTGGGATAAACAATTATTGTCTAAATACAGGGGTCATGAATATCCTTTGAACCTAGGTGTACTTTGTGCATTTTTTCTAGATTGAAACTTTATCTCTGTGCAGCACCTTCCTGTAAAAAAAGACGGGTCACTGCTGCCCTCTCTCCTGAAGCAGGGTGACTGGTCCTGTCTCCACCCTTCCTGTGGTTTTCTGCAGGCAGCCTGTAGGGGTCCCCACCCTCTGCTCTTTGTACAGGCTTTGTGCAGCATGGTGATAATGTCACCAGCACAATTACAAAATAATAACTGAGTTTGCCAAGACATTTGGTACACACAGAATGCATTTAAATTATTAGGGGTTATTGAGGAGCATATTTAACCCCTTCACGCCTAAGGGTAAAACAAATCTTAATGCCTGAGCACAATTTAGCAACGTTGAAATGTGTTAGTAATACCGTACATATTATCACAACTACTTTGTACATCTAGGTGAATTATACCTTGTTTTTTTTAGGACAAATTGAATTTCATTTGGTGGTAAATGGTAATGGATATCTCCTGATTTTTTTTTTATTTTCAAAGGAAAACTAGCCCAGAATAGTTAAAAAAAAACCCAATTTTTTTAATTTAGCTGTGTGTTTCTTGTTACTACCATAACCTACCACCAAAGAACAACCCAAAATAAATTTTCCAGCTCTTGACAATGGCAGCGATACCATATATGTGTATGTTATTTGTTGTTTGTACCCGTAGTACAGCCCAGAAACAATAGTGCACATTTTGTTTTTTTGGGTTTTTTTTTTACCTAAAACACACTGACATTAATACAAATTTTTAAAAAATCCTGACCTTTGACCCTGACCTTGACCCAAACACGTACCCTGGCACTGAACTAGATACTAGATCAAACCTTGATCAAGGTATTCTCTTTCTTTCTTTCCTTTCTTTCCTGTTAGAGATATACAATATCTCTCTCCCCTCCATTTATAGAGAAAAAAAACCAAGGGGGCCAGGCTGTACAGTGACTGATCACTGTGATAGCCAATTAGAGGCTATCACAGCAATTATGGAATCGGGAGTCCCGGGTCCCAATGGTTAGAACGGGACCCGGGGCTCTCAGTGACACCCTGGTCTTTGTGCTGGGAGCGCGTTGTGTGGTACGCTCCCAGCACAAAGACAGGTACGTAAATATGTGGCCCCATGGAAAAAAGCCCAGTTCTGTGAGGCCACATATTTGTGTTACATCAGCATTCAATTACACTTTTTGTGTCCAGTGTTAAAGTATAACTAAAATTCATTTTTGTTAGTTTTTGACAGAGTGGAGAAGGATTAGAACACCTGTCAGGTGTTTATTGCTGCCTGTGTCCCCATTAGGGAAAGTCACCCTCCCTTGACTAGGGTATAAAATATGGCTTGTCTTTATGCTGCTCTGACCATAGCCCCACTCATCTTCTATAGAATAACCACATCAGAACAAATTGGAGTTAAATGGCCATAGCAGTCTTTTACTAACCAAAATATAAATAACAGATGAAACATAGATTATTACAGTAACTTAATACCAAAGTGTATAACAATGGAGCCCCAAGGTCCTATTAGGCATCAAAAGAAGGAAAGTACATGCATATCATTTACTCAGGCCTTCAGCCGCAAAAACACCGACTCAGAGACAACTCACAGATACCCATCTCAACAACTTGGATTTGTACCTCAGACGGGTCCCTACACTGTACATTTGTGCCCATACTAACCTAAAAGGACCTTTCACCCCACCAGCCGCATGACAAACGAACTACAAGGACCAAACATCCTAACTGAAACAAAACAAAACCAACTGAAAACAGGGCGGGAGAGTGGGAATTTTTACCAAACTCAGCTGACCTCCGACTGAAGACCTGCCCATGACAGCTACCATCCAACCTCTTCCACCTCTCCCCGACCTTGATCCAATCACACGATCTTTACCGCCTGTTTAGTTTCAACTGCAGATATTCCACAGCCCAGACTCAAGCCCCTTTAACCCCTATCATGCCAGCCCTTTGTCTGTTTTGCATGCTTATTTCACTTCGGGCCTCCCTTTTTGTCCTGTTTATCATAATCATTGAAAATGAAATGAAAGAAAATTCCAAATTTTGGGCTGGCCTCAGAAAAGTAATGGAAGGGAAATCGTCCAATGGGGACATGGGTTCTGGGGACCTGGGGGTCCCCAAGGAATTCCCTTAATTTGCAGAGATATCCTCTCACTTCCTGTTTGGCTATAGGACATGAAGTGAAAGGAAATCACAATGGGAAACAGATGACAAAAAAAAAATCTCCCGTACTCTATCCAAAATAAAAGAAAAAGGTTTTGCCTATAGTTCTACTCGGGGCTTTTTTTTCTCAATGAAGAAGTGCAGGAACTCTTCACTTCCAAGACACCCACTCATCTTTGCCATAACTGTGCAGTAACAATGGTCTTAACAGGCAGGAAGTGATGGAGAAGCTTCAACAAAGGCACAAAAAGCAGTAAAAAGCTGACATAGATTCTTTTCTAGCCTTTTCCTGATAATTTAGGCAGAGTCTACAAGATTACCACGTTAGACCAGTGTTAATCAACCTTTTTTCAGTCAGGGCACCCTTTAAAATTAAGGATAATCTCAAGGCACCTCAATCTAAAATCTAAAAACCTATTCTACACACATCCAGTACACCCAACGTTAGAGGTGATTTATTCTTCCAAAGTAAATACACCTTTGCACACTTGTACTGACTAGTATTCCAATGTGTCTCTCTCATTTTCTCTCCCTCATTCTGCTAATGTGACCCCAGTGCTGACGGAGAGGGGCAGGGAAGGGCCAAACAAGGATGATGTGGATGCACCCGACATCCTCCTCATCAACTGATGATGTCATTGGTTGTTAGGATGCTGGCAGCTAGAAGGTCATAAAAGTGCACAATGAAAACCTGTGGCTTTGTGTACTAAAAGGCAGGATTGGTTCACCTGCTGGCTTGTATACAATTTTTGGGCATTTTGCCAAGGCACCCCTGAAGAAGCCTGAAGGCACCCTGGTTGAGAAAGGCTGTGTTAGACCATATTCTCTTAGATTGTAAGCTCCAAGGAGCAGGGCCCTCCTAACCCTCTTGTATTGAACTGTATTGTTGCTGTATTGTCTCCCTTTATATTGTACAGCGCTGAGCAAACTGTTGTTGCTATATAAACCCCGTATAACAATAATAATATTCTGTCAATAAAAAATATGAGTTTTTCAAATCAGTGATGTAAGCCAAATTATTAATTGTAAATAAAAATTGCAGTGCTATAAAGTCAAATTAATTATTGAGTGAATGACAGTTCAACTAGATTAGCTCCTCCGTGTCATCATACTCCATACACAGTACCACTATCTGGTGGGTATAGATTGATGTTCCCAGTCTCCACCAATAAAAATCAGAAGAATTGCCAATTCACCACAAATATATGCTGCCCCGATAAAATATGCAGCATGACAGCATCAGACAATCATCACAAGGCCATCCATCAGTTCTTGTGGCTTCCAGGGAACTGCTCCATTTGTTCCTCCTTAGTATGCTATGGCTTGTGTCAATGTAACCCTATATAGTGTAGTAATCCTTAATACTCATAGACAAAATAAACACCTGTGAATAAGTGACACTGTGTGATGAGATTTGTGTTTAAAACTCCACCAGCACACTGCTAATATGTGCTGCTTTTAGAATATGCAGCAGACAACATATCAAAACAAATGAAATGCAGGCATCAATTTACTCCACCACAGAGTTGGCTCTTCTACTACAACAAATCCTCCATAGGGAGCACTGTTCGGCTCTCACAGTTAAACTCCACCACAAGGCAACAAGGATAAAATGCCATATAGTGCTGTATTTTTTAAAAACTGACAAATAGCACAGTGAAATCACATAAAATCAACAACATTCAAACATAAGAAGAGCCACTTGAACTTACATCTCTCAACACCACTCCGGGTACCATTGTGGTGGGGATGTGATGTCTCGTTTTAGATTGCACCCAACGCGTTTCTCACAAATGTGCATTATCAGGGGCCTCTAGTGTATCTCAGTGGTGGCCATAAATATGTAGCCTAGTCCCAGTGACAAACACCACTTCCTGTCAGGCGCCATCTTTATAAAGCTGAATAGAGAATCTGGGAAAGCCATTTTCTTATGTACCTATTTGTCAGAGCTCCCAGGTATGACCAGAGGTGTGTGACTGAAGCAGGGAAACGCAGACCTCAGATATGTTATAAACAATATAATTTATTAACACTAACAGTACAAACATAAACGCAGTGCAATACTAAAACATAATACAGTGCAAACAAACCAAACCAAACCACCCACAGATAACAGTATATACAAGCAAGCGTCGTCAGGCAGGCCGGGTCAATATCAATTGGGCAGGTAGGTACAGGGGGAGCAAGCGGAGAATAGTCGGGGTCACAGGCCAGGTTCAGCAGGTAGCAAGCAGCATAGTACAGAGGGTCAGACAGAGGAATGGTCAGGGTCACAAGCCAGGATCAGAGCAGGAGAAGTCAGCAAAGGAACAGAAACAGGATGCAGGACAGATACAGGGCCCAGGACAAACACAACACCAAGGCAGAGTCTGCAAGTCTGGCCATCCCTTAAATACCCCAGCATCATCAGTTCCAGGTGTTAGCTGGCTGAAAGGTTGAGTCTCTGATTGCTGGGAGCACCCGCTGGCCAGCCCTGGTACTGCAGATCAAAAGGCAGGTGAGTCCCACCATTGTTGGCCAGTCCATTCCTAACACTATTACTATATGTTGGATGGTCCAGACAGCTTTTAAAATTGCATAGAAAACTGTAACCTCAATAATGCCTCAGCTAATTGTTAGATTGTATGACTATCTCACCGGCATCAAAAAATATTTATTGTCAATAGGAAAAAACATACTGGTGGTCATTTTGTTGTGGAACAATCCATATAATGAAATGAAATATATAATGAAATGAAAACAAATCTACAAAATTAAATAAATCTAAAAATAATAATAATAATAATAAAAAAGGGTAATTCCAAAATGCGTGTGTTTAAAACACACATAACTAGATAGAGTCTTCAACATAAAGCAGCCACAGCCAGAGCAAAAAAGCCTGTCCCCTGCCAGCCTCTGCAGTGTAGGACCCTTGCCCTTTCTGGGGAAGGAGTGGTCTCAATGCAGAGGTCTGACATTCCTCTTGATGAACCAGATCTAGAGTTATGTAATCAGCAAAGCTTATGCTCACTGGAGAATGGAGAGCTCTAACTCTGACTCATCTGGGGGCATAGTAGACCTCTGCAGAGAGACGACTGCTTGCACAAAGGGCAAAAGTTCCCATTCTGCAACATGCTGGCAGGGAAAGTGCTTTTTTACTCAGGCTGTAGCTAATTTTTAACCAGTTGCCGTCTGCCCTATAGCAGAAGTACTACTACAGGGTGGCATGGCCGTGTAAAATCACATATATATACATGATTTGCAATGCGTGCCCTACCCGCGCTGCTATTGGCTGCTGGGGATGTCAATCACCAGGTGATCGTCAGTATGACTAGGAGGTGAGAGATCTGTTTGTAAACAACACAGATCTCTCTACTGTCAGCATGGATAGTTGTCAGTTAAAGTAACGCAGCGCCATATCGCAAAAATGGCCTGGTCAGGAAGGAGGGTAAATCCTCTGGGTAAGTGGTTAAGAAAACAAACTGTAAAAAAAATGTATTCCTTTTGATTTAATGCATCCAGAATGTTGTTAGCTGATTTAAACTGACAGTTCAGTGGCTTTAAAATGTCTAACAGGGTCACTTTAAATTAGAATTAAAGGCCCACTTTTTTAATTTTGGATAGAGTAAGGGTTATAACCGCGTTCAGTTTTTGTTTGTGATCTGTGTCTCATTAGGAAGATTTCCCTTCACTTCCTGTTCCAAAGCCATACCAGAAAGTGTGAGGAAATTCGTCCAATCTTTCCCCATTGAAAGAGTTACCCTTCATACCTGTTCTGGTTACCACTCAAAATCTAAGAATCTCTTTCACTCCTGTGATAATGGTAAACAGGACAAACAGAGAGAGTGACTCTTCCTAATAGGGACAGAGACAGAAATAAAACACTGACAGGGGTTCTAATCCATCTTCACTGTATCCAAAACTAAAAAAAAGTCTTGCCTTCAGTTATACTTTCTTGTTCAGTCCCAATGTGTATCATGTGGTACACTTACCTGCCCTCTGGACCTGAGTGTTCTGAAGTAGGTGGAAGTTATGCTGCTTCTTACTGCCTTCCGCACCTATGAACAAATGTAGAGAAAGATTACCGTAGATCCAGAGAAGTAAAATTTAACCTGATTCATAAATGATCTGTTCAGTGAAGGAGCTACATAGAATGTTAGACAAATCTGCAACAATGCACATATCGCTGGATATTGCTGCAACTGGACTTACAGCGGAACTTCCCTTGAAAACGGAGGGTTCGGACCCCTTCCCTGCCTGCAACACCTCACATGCCTAGGAGCCTGCAGGTCCATTTAGAAAGCGCAGCATGGCTCACACATGCGCAGTGGTTAGCCAGTTGTGAAGCCGCAGGCAGTCACAGCTGGCCTTCCACAATCAACATGGCAGTGCCAGGGACCCAAAAACCAGCGAAGAACTGGCCTGGGTGAAGACAATGCTGGATCCCTGGGCTGGTAAGCATCTTTTTATTAAAAGTCACCAGCTACAGTATTTGTAGCTGCTGACTTTTATTTTTTTAAAGACTGGAGCTCCTCTTAAAAGTGCATTGAAACCCCAAAATAAAAATGTAATACTATATTGCAGTTTACCAGCCTTTAGATGTGGTGTCTGCATTAGTGTTATTTTTTCAGGGTAAGAACTTTTTCAGCAAGTACAACAATTGCATGTTGATCTTGCCAGAAATGCCATGTCCTTATCACTTCCTGCAAGCTGGACAGAAAGTAAAATAATCTGATCTTTCTAGGTAAACTACTAATCCCATCATCCTCTATGCAATGAGATAAATAGAGAAGGACATGTGCGTGGGCTAGTCCTTTATTCTACATAAAAAATGCATGAACAGTGTTTATCATGGATTCCAATGACCCTAGTTCACACCAGTGCAGTCAACAAAAGTAGAACATGCTACATCACAAAGTGGCAAAATGCATCAAAATCGCACTGGAACACACAGAATGCAACAAAAATGCACCAGAAAGCATATGTCCTTAACTGAGATGAAAAAATGGGAAAAAAATGCAACGGAACACATGAAAAACACTCATGCAGAAACACATCCAGAACACAGAAATTGTGGTGTGAATGGGCCCTGAAGTCTAGCCTGGTAGGCAATATGGCTCTTTTCAAAAATAAAGTTAAAGTATTAAAGGCTCCTGTACAACAATCTAAACAAATACCAAATCCAGCTACTATGTGACACACAAGTCTCATAAATGAAGTGCGCTACTAGAATAGTGTAGTAAGTTTTAGGCAAAATCTTTATGGATGACTCATGGTAGTTGTGTGAGTCATGTGATTAAGGTTGGGTTATTGTAGGTCAGTTGGATAACTCAACGGGTTGTGGCTCTATCGCCTCCTTCTGACTTTGGAGGACCATAGAACCTTCCGGAAGTCGGTAAGAAGGACCGGATGAAGGCCTAATCTGCATCTGCCTAATCTCTAAGTAGGACTGTGTCCTGATTGACAGGCTACAGGCTTTGGAATCAGAGGTGGCAATGCTGATAGCCATGCCTCATTAAACATCTGCCCTTCCCACTGTAATGCTAGCAGGCACAACCTACATGAGAGTGACAACTCTGCTCTGAATTCAGGAGCAGTGCAGCATTGTTGCCACCTCATCACAGGAAGCCAGATTAGTTTGGCTTCACAGGCAGAATCAACAGGTATTTGGGGATTTTTGCAGGGGGACAAAAAGAAAACTGATAGGACAGACAGACTTATAGTTATATATATTGCATAATTTAGTTCCACGTTTGGCAAGTACCCTAAGGCACAAAGTTCTGTAGATAGCCTCCTGAATACATTACAGCACCATTTACTTTTCTTAAAGTGGAACTAAGCTCTCTAAATCAATGTTAACTATTTGAAATCCTTATGCTGCTAGTATTAGTAAAGAGATAGGAAGGTATATTTTATTTACTCGTTTTAACTTTCCAATTTCTTCAGTTGCTGGTTTCTAGCCTAGGTCAAAATTATGTCTAACATCCCATGGGGGATGTCTTCATGGCCCTCCCATGGGGGATGAGAGTTTTTATCACCCTCCTGCCTGCATGCAGATGGATTCCAGGAAGTAAATGTTACATGAATCATTATTATTATTATACACGATTTATATAGCGCCAACAGTTAGCGCAGCGCTTTACAATATAAGGGAGACAATACAATTACAATACATTTCAGTACAGAAGGAATAGGAGGGCCCTGCTCATGGAGCTTACAATATAAAGGAAGGGGGAGATGATACAAAAGATGATAGCTGCGGGGGATGATCTGGTGGAGGTGATTCAAGTACGGTTCTTAGGTGGAGGTGGGGTAGCTTTCCCTAAAAGAGGTACGTTTTCAAAGATCACTTAAAGGCAGACAGGGTGGGGGCTGATCGTCAGCCCTTACCCTAGATGGTTGCAGCTAGAAATACTGGGGGGGGGGGGTTTCAAAGGGATTTCTCAACAAAATAAAGCATGGAAACATGGATGGATGGGTGAGCTTGCTATGAATATTAAAAGTGAATTGAAAATTTGTTTTCAGTTTGTGATGCTCAGATACAGTTTAGTTCAACTTTAAGAGCCTCAGTTTAAGTGGGCTGACTCTGAATGCTTTAATAGGTAGCTGTCAGTCTGGAGGAGTAGGTGTTCTTAAAGAGGAGCGTCAGTCCTCTATCATTTGGCTTTAATTATTATGGTGCAGGCAGAAATATGCCCAAGGGCCCTGTCCAGCCTTTGGGTCCTGGCCAACGGCTTTAGCAGATCTGCACATGGCGATAACAGCTGTGTTTTCTCATGAGCAGGGAAAGCTGCAGGGATGTGCGCAGGCGTGCTGCAGAGCTCAGTAGGGACCTGAAGCCCTGTGACACATCTGCACACATGTAGAATCTGGGGGTGAAGGAGGCATAAATATCGTTCTCGCCTAGGAGAGAAATGCAGAAGCGCTACTTTGATTTATCTTAAAAAATAAATAAAAAAATACAATCAATAGCCGAATGTGAGAGAGGGAGGGGGAAGAGGCAGGGCAAAATTAAGTTATTTTAGGGTGAAGGTCCACTTTAAGCAGACTGTATTTGCATGCAGACCATCTTGGGTAATGCCCTCATATGATTCTGAGCCTCCATGAAATCCAGTGATTAAAAGGGGCTGGAAAGTCAGACTGGGGAAGAAAGAGCTAGATGATGCTGCGTTTCTTCCATCCAGGAAATGAGGAAATGAGGTGGACTCTATCCAGGAAATGAGGAAATGAGGTGGACTCTATCCAGGAAATGAGGTGGACTATCTTATTTTCTGCAGCTTTTAATGCAAACTATGAGAGGATCCCAGTGTGCAGTGAAATCAGAGTAACTAATTTCAGTACAGGAGAGGAGCCTCCACAACAGTTCAAGACAGGGAAGGATGGAATTCAACTTTAAATGTTTGTTTTTGGGTTTAAATAAGCACTTCACTACTTTATTTATACAACATCTTAAAAGGAAATATGCTACTTATTGGGCCAATAGTGTCATGAGGGGTGGAGAAACTCAATCCATACTCAATCTATAACCCCATTGATGTCACCAGCTGTATCCCTTTTTTCCATAAACATCAGCTTCTCCTATGTGGGAGATGCTGTTGCTCTATCTGAACTGCTGTGGTCTTCTGAGTCATGTTTTAATAGTTACTAGTTATTATTGTGCAAATACATAATAAATTACGGGGGAGTTGGGGACATTATCAGTTGTGTATGGAATAGAGATGATTTTGCCATCAGTTAAGTTAAGCTTTCTTTAAGAATGATAAAGCCATGGAATTACACATTATATGAGGGAATAATGTCAAAATGAACAAGAATAGGATAATGTTCTTATAAGTGATGGTATCCTTAGCTATACTTAGATTAATATGGGGGTGTTCTGATCCAGACAACTGATCTAGCTTGACTCCTTTGGGGTCAAGATCCCCCCATGTGGTAACAGGTACCCAGAAGGCTCTGTTTTGCCTTATTTTGAGCTGTGAAGGGTTAAACTGGATGGACAGGAGTCTTTCTTCAACATATGACGCTACACCTGATTTGTTTTCCCCCCAAGCGGGTCGATGAGGGAGTGTCTGTAATTGGTGTCTGTTCCAGTCTAGATCCAGTGATAATCATTTGACTTCTAAGGTCAGAATTACACTTGAAGCTGATGGCAGGTCATATCACATTCCTGATAATAAGTTGCTACTCACGTTTTGGTCCAGCAGCACAGTTGATATCAAAATGAACAAACCCTGGATTAAAAAAAGCATATGATAGAGTTCTGGGTTATTATATTTATGTATATGATTACTGCAAGCATAAGTAACACACAGTGAAGGCAGCTTGGCTGGATAGCAAAATGGCTTAATGCTAACCTGCAGAATGGAGTTTAAGGGGCTTTGGTTGCTTTGGATTGGGTTAAACTGTTATAGAGTAAACTGGCCATACAGGCTTAGATTTTTGTTCATATAGAAATCTAATTGTACTTCAGAGCATTTTTTCTTGCCATCATTAGGTCATTTTGTTAGAAAGCCCTTCAGATTTCATCCAATCTTGCTACATGAATGGAATCCCAGATGTAATAAACTGGTTTCATTACGATTTTTCCCAAGCAAAGACCATCTTCACAACTAAACTTTTGTTTGTTTGAATTTTCTCATCCCTATGGCTGAAAATGAACATCGATTTGACCCCACTAACCCTTAGAAAATCGAATGTTTCAAAACCAAATATTTTCAAACTAAATTCTACTGGTATATGGGCAGCTGTGTACTTTCAAACAAAGCATACTTACCCTATTGCCCTCCACCTTCTTACTAGGAGCCTTGGGCTGCATGAACACATGTGAAAGAGGCCATTACATGGACAGAAAGAAGTAGAACCAGGGACATACGGTGTATATATTGATGCAACAACCAACTAAGGAAGTAAAGGGTGTGGGGAAGGATGGGTTAGTGCACATATAAACCCTAAGGCCCCATTCACACTTGCTAATGGGGCCGTTACTGACTACATGTGGGAGACCAAGTATTGGTTCCCTGCGATTAGTGAACATCCACTCTAGAACACTAGTATTAGTGGACGCTCACAAGTAATTGCTTGGACTGATTACATATGAGCGGCCAGCGATTAGCTTCAGGAGCTATCAGCCTCCCATTGTTTTCAAATGGGCTGCTGCCTGCAGCTAAGCGCAGGGAACCCCCACTGGATCTCCCACGTGTAATCAGTAATGGCCCCATTTGCAAGTGTGAATGGGGCCTTGGGGTTTACATGTGCTTAAAGTAACACATCCTTCCCCGCACCAGTTGCATCCTTAGTGGGTTGTTGCAGCAATTGCTGCCTCGGGAGAAAACCCCATAACAGTGTGTGGGAAGCTACTGTGCAGACATGGACAGCAGGAAGAAGGGCAGTAAGATGTAAATATTGCTTGTAGAACCTAAGTATGTAGCTGGGATGGGGGAGCATGGCTTAGTTAAGGAACATGTAAACCCTAGGGCCCCTGTCACACTGTCGATGCTGGTGCCAGTAAGAATTTGCCATCAGCAGGTTTGCATTTGTCACTCTCTGCCTGGATGAGCGAGGTATCGCTATGTTGCTTGCGACTAACATTGTTCAGTATGCTTTTTCTTAAATTTGTGGTAAAAAAAAAACGTGAAACAGTTTCAGCACCTATCCTTTGCATGTACTGTGCAGGTGGGATGGCTGCACCGACTGTTGCTGTCCGGAATGGACTCGCCAATGGTGGTGGGACTCACCTGCCTTGTGGGCTGCAGTACCAGGGCTGGCCAGCGGGTGCTCTCGGCAGCCAGAAGCTCACTCCTGCAATCAAGCCATCATCTGAGGCTGATTGCAGGAGGTGTATTTAAGGAATGGCCAGGCCTGCAGTCAGGGCCTTGGTGTATTGTTCCCATGAGCCCCTGTACCGGCATCCTGCCTGATCCTGCATGATCCTGACTCTGCTTGAACTCTGCCTGCACCGAATTCGGCTACTCCTGACCAATCTTCTGCCTACTCCTTGTACCTTGTCTGCCCGTTAGCTACCGACCCGGCCCGCCTGACTACGTTGTTCTCCATATTTATATATATATATATATATCAGTTAAGGTTTGGGTTTGTTGCACCTTGTTGTACGTATTTGTGTTAGTTTTGGGTTTGGTTTGTTGCACTGCGTTTATGTTTGTGTTGCCCTTAATAAATTATATTGTTTTACACGCTATACCTGAAGTCTGTGTTTCCTGTGTCAGTCCACACACCTCTGGTCATACCCGGAACCCTGACAGTTGCATTCATCTGATGCACTTTCATCCCATTGTATTTAGGGTGAATGTGACTGTGTCAGATGTTATAATGTCAGTGGTCAGTGTATAATATCATCTATTACATTTATGGCTGCTAGGAATGGCCCCAATACTTTGGTGATCATTGTAGATGCCTTTGTTGTATGCAAAAGTTCCTGGTATATTAGTGGCCATTGTAGAAATCCTTGGTACATTGGTGGTCAGAGTTACATAAGCATACATTAGACATGTGCAGTTCATTTTGTTCTGAATCAAAATTTGGACTGAATTTCTGTTATTTGGAGATTTGTATGTATCTGAATTTCCAATTACCATAGTCATGAATTTAAAAAAATCAGAAATAATGAAACTAAATTTAATTTCAAAATAATAAATTCAAATCAAATTTGAAAGCTAAATCGAATTCCAAACGAATTCAAACTGTAAACATGTTGCTGACTTCCTTCAAAGACTACGGGGTTGATTTACTATAACTGGAGAGTACAAAATCTGGTGCAACTGTGCATGGCAGCCAATCAGCTTCTAACTTCAGCTTGTTCAGTTATGTGTTGACAAAATAAACCTGGAAGCTGATTGGTTTCTATGCAGAGCTGCACTAGATTTTGCACTCTCCGGTTTTAGTGAATCAACCCCTGTGTGTATTATGCAAGCCATACATGGTTCAAATTCTGAACGATTTTTCGTCTGAAAATTGAAACGTCGTTCGTTCTGTAATACGATGGTGCAACCAATGATTTTGAAAATCGGTCATTTTTCACGAATTTTCCAGCATGCCCAATAAACGAAATGAGAAGGAACCACAAAAATCGGCCGATGCCATTGCCCCACTAACTAATGGCCGATTATTCTTAGGTCCGATTTTCGTACGAAAATCGTTCAGAATTCGAACCATGTATGGCCTGCATTAGTGTTAGAATATAGCTGTCTTCCAAAATTCAAATTTCAAAAAGAATAAAATAGAATAAAACAGAACAAAACAGAAAAGAACAGAATAGAAAATAAAGTAATATGATAGATTACAATAGAATAGAATACAATGAAAAGAATATAGCCATTTTCCAAAATTTAAATTTTGAAAAGAAAAGAATAGAATAAAATAAAACAGAATAGATTAGAAAATAAAAGAAAAGAATAGAAATTAAAATAATTAGGAATATATTAGAAAAGGATAGAACAGAATAGAAAATAATAGAATGGAAAAAAATTGTATTGAAAAGAATAGAATAGAGTAGAAAATGAAAGAATTGAAAGAAAATAAAATAGATTAGAAGAGAATACATATAGCCATCTCCTGAAATTCTAATTTAGAAATTCGAATAGAAAATAATAAACTAAAAAAAATATAGCTGTCTTCTGAAATTTGAATTTCAAAAAGAATAGAATAGAATAAAATAGGATAGAATAGAATAAAACAGAATAGTCTAGAATAGAAAATAAAAGAATAGAATAACAAATAAAAGAATGGATTAGAATGAAAAATAAAGAAATAGAATAGAAAAAAAGAATAGAATAGAAAGAATATAGCAGATAGCATGACCATCCATTTACATCCATCCACCCATAGATTCACATTGTGGTTCAGTCTGGATATGTCTGAAAAATCTAGATTGAATGCCCGCGTGAAAAGGGTCTAAATGTGACAACTTCTCTTCAGGATGGTTGTTGGGAAGCCAGCTTTCTAACTATTCCATTTTATCTCCACCTGACCCATTCAACTGTCAATTGGGGTTTACTCAACATAAGGTGGGGGGGGCTTGCAAGGAGGGACCCCTCAAAAAGCACCTTATCCCAATAATGATGAGGACAAGGGCCTCTTCCCCACAACCCCCATCCAGTAGTTGTGGAAGTCCCCTTTAACAATAAGGGGACCACTTTACCAGTTGTGACCTGGAAGTCCCCTTTAACAATAAGGGGACCCCTGGATACCAGTTACCCTATGTGATGGAGTAAGGGATACATACAGCAGTACCCTTGATCAGTCATATAAAAAGCCCTTAAATTAAAAGAAAAGCAAAAAATCCCCAAAAAGGTCCCAGAATGTAAATATATGTCAATTACAATGAAGAATGTCTGGAGCTTGGCAAAAGAAAAAAAATCCCACCAAGCACTGACACAATGCACTCTCGGCACTTACTTGTGCTCAATGACTAAAGTCTCCCAGGTGATGTCATTGACCAAGCATGGACATGGCCATAGTTGGTCAATGATGTCACCTGGGAGACCCTTCTACTTTGTTTACTTATAGCGGTGGTGCCCTGGTTAGGCATAGAGTCAGTGGCAGGAGCAGTTGCTTCAACAATCAACTGGATTTTTTTTTGTTGACAGGCGTCGGGCATTATTAAACATGGTTGAGGTAGTTGTGAATCACTAGATGATGTGATTGGCAATGGAGTTCCTTTTGGAACTTTTTTATTAAAGATTTTGTCAAAAAGATTCAGTGTGTTTCCTTTTTTTAGTGAATGAGTAAGGGTACTATTTGCCCTTTCCTAATTCACATATGAGGACTGGTATCTGGGGTTCCCCTTATTTTTAAAGGGGGCTTCCAGATTTTGATTACGCACTGGCAACAAACCCCCACAATCCCAGGGCCAGTATTGTGGGAAAGATTCCTTTGTTCTCATCAACATTTGGTGGGGGACCCCGTTATTTTTTTGCTTGTGCTCCCCCTTTAAATCCATGTATTTTAGGGAGAACCACATGAGTAAGGGTCTGGTATAGATGAAGGGAATCTCTAGTTGTGTTTACAAGCAACCATAAACAACAGGGAGCTGCCATTTGCTGGCAAATTAATCAGCCCTTTTTTCTAAATGTCAGTTTTGCTGTCATAGGTTGTATAAATTGTACAAACACACAATTTCACAGGCATTCCCCTATCATAGTATTTAAGGAAATATTTTACATGTTTAACGTTTTGCTTTAGGAATTATTAAAAATGCAGAAACAGAAATTTTAATTTTGTTTTGCTTTGTTAAATGCTTCTGAGGGCAGTGCCTAGCCCCGCATGCCATTTTGTTGAAAATCAATTGCCTAGTAGCCTAGAAAATGTCCATAACTGTTTTTTTTACCATTGGGCTCCCATTGACTTCAATAAGGTTTGGATTCAGCACCTGAATTGCAGTAAAGTTCACTGAATCCACCTTGAACTGAACCCAGGTACATTTGTGCTGTAGTAAATCAGACCCGTAATATTTTGCTTACATGTTTACAACAAGGTATTCTCTAGTTTGTGAATTACAAGTATTTATGGTTTACTGTGTGTATTATACTTGTAGTACCCTCTTAGATTAGATTGCTAGAAAGGTTAAGGTAAATGTAGTCTTTTTAGCTTCTCTGTAATCAGTGGAGCAGTGATTGATCTTTTTTGGCTGTGCTCGGTCTTGTTGGCTGCAGGCTTAAATACATTCCCCTGTCTTCTAGTGGATTCTAGAATGTAGTGGGCTGGCAGACCCCAGCCTGAATATTCATGTGGTCTCAGCCAAACCCTGGGGAGAGAATGCCCAGTAGGTGGCTAAGGGGTGCATATATAGTTTAATGTCTGGAACAGCAGGGTTTTTGTCCAGGAGGAGAAGACCCAGCCTGAAGGGCTGCTGCCCCTCTAGTCAGTACAAAGGGAAATTGCCCCAATCTATAACTGGTCTTTGAGGCAAGGAGCACATTGAAAGGCAACACATGTCAAACAACAAAAAAATGAAAAATTCCAAACTCAACTTACCAACCAGCCTGCAACCAACCGAATAGACCTGTGCAAACTAAACCCCTGTTTTTAACGCAAACTATTAGACAGGACAGTTTCGTTGGTTGCAGGTTGGTTGGTAAGTTGAGATGCAAATTTTTCTTTGTTGTTGTTTGACATGCGTTGCCCTTCCATGTGCTTCTAGCTGCAAAGGCCAGTTATAGATTGAGGCAGTTGCTGTTTGTTTGTACTGCTGGTAATTGGTGAGCGGCGCACTGGACACCTTAGCTGCCATTGTGCTATTTTCTGGGTGGCCAGTGTGCCCCTGTGCCTTGAAGGAGGGGTGGACTCCCTCTAAGCTAACATGCCTTCAGTTTATCCATTATTATACATGTGCTTCTACTATGGAGGCTCTCAAAATGTCTAGAGTTAGGGCTGCAGATAATACCGGGTGCTGTAAAGAGGCTAAACTAAACCCCTTGTTTTTAAGGGAAACTGTTAACCAGGACAATTCGGTTGGTTGCAGGCTGGTTGGTAAGCTGAGCTGGGAATTTTCTTTGTTGTTGTTTGATGTGCCCTTCTAGGCAGATCAGCTGAAGTCTGCAGGATTTCATTCAGGTCCAAGCTCATGGAGAGGGGGTTCAAAGATGATTTGGCGTAGAGGCTCACGAGAGAAGTGTCTGGCTGGTGTTGGATGGAGGCATCCAAGCACACGGGGACATAGTGAGTAAAGGCCAGAGTAATAGATTCTAGTGACTGTTGCTACTAATCCTCTGAGAACCTGCTCCAAAGTTGCTGACTTAGGAATGCTCCTGTGTCTGGAGTCCATGAGTTGTTTGTTCACCTAATGTGAAGGGGCTACCCTGAGAGTTTTGTTAAGCCAGAGAGTGTCCTCTGCTGCTTTGTGCACTAAATGTGGTGTATCCCAAGGCTTACCCCACACCCTAACCAAGTTCAACGAGTATTAAACCCTAAAAAGACACTCAGTGCCTGGTCATTGTGTTGTGAGACTGTGGGAGCTGCTGTGTGCCTGGCTGCTGTGCACTCATTTGGAAAGAAAGACTAAAACAAATCTGTGGGGGCTCATCAGGGTTCTCCTTTACATACTTAATATATTTTAAAGCAGTATTAAATCCAAAAGTAAACATTTATTATATTGCAGCTTACCAATTCCTAGATGTGATTGTTTTCTTTCCTGTATTTTCACTTGGTGACCTAGCCAGTATAGCTGGCCATGCATCACACAGTTTTTTCATTCAGCCAGCTGAACAAAGCTATGTTCATCGTGGTCTTCCTACTCAAGTCATGCAAGATGCAGATCATTTGATAAAAGAAAATAAGTCCTATGGTCAGCATTCAGAAAAACAATGACTTTCCAAAACGTCCATTCATGAGAAATCAATCTATCTACTGACGTCTCATGAACAGGAACAACCATACATTGATCTAAATTTGTCTGGATCTTGCTGAACCAGACGAATGTTGATCCATGTATGGCCAGCTTGTGTGTTGTTTTTCAACAGAACAAACTGTCCGGCAGATGTAGCTGTTAGAGGGTTAAGACAACATATTTACCGCTGACAGAGGTGTTTTACAATGATCAGCTTTTATTTATTGATTTATGTGAAACTTTTATCACAAAAGGAACAAAAATGTTTGTTGTAACTGTTTAAAAAGTGTTAGCTGGAGTTTTGCTTCAATTTGTTAGTGTATATAAATCTTGCTAGTGCATATACAGTAACAATGCTCTCCCCTCAAGAGTGACAATGGTGCTGACCAAAGGTGTCTTTGTTGTTCCTTCATTGAAAGTGTAGGCACAGGTGATCTGGTACAGGCCAGATCGCCAGGTGGAAACAGAGGAAAAAAGCTTAAAAAAAGGAAACTAATGCAGCCACCACATCTAATGATTGGTAAGCTGAAACATATTACATTTTTGGTTTTGCGTTTATTACCACTTCAGGATATACTATGTACTTTATTACACTTACCTGTAATGAGTTGAGTGCTGCAAATATTCCATTAATCACATAGCTTTCAGGATTAACTGCAACTCCCAGCCCCAATCCCCAGGTAGTTCCGAGAAGAGGGGTGAGGATTGCAATGGTTTTAGCAATCAAAATCAAAATTTTCCTGTCTTCTTTTCCTGATTGTTCACCAATGGTAGGCCTCATTAATTTGAAGATGACCACCACCAGTATCAGTATGTCAGCAAACACAATGGTTAAAACTGGCACCACGAAGGCAAGGAATGATCTGGAGTCACTGTAGTCAAGCCAGCAGAATTTGTCACTTATAAATCTGTTACTGGGTTCAGTTGAAGCCACGGTGACAATGGTTATAAGGAGAGGACATCCATAACCCAGGAGGAAAGCTATGATCATCATGGTGTTCCGACTCATGTTATGCAAGACGTAGACCACACGATAAAAAAGAATCAGTCCTGTGGTCAGCATCCAGAAAAACAAAGACAAGTAGAAGAAGAAGCTAAAGAAGGCAGCAGCTTTGCAGGCAGCTGATCCTTTATTCTGCTCTAGCGATGCACCAATGATAAACCAGATATTGGCTACCAGAAGCGTAACGGCAATATTTACCAGGCAGACATGACGAATGTAGGAGGTCTTGTTTTTGATAACTGAATGCCACATTAAGGTCTCAATAAGCAGTGTAATCACCAAGCAAACGAGAGATATTCCGACTCCAATGTAAGTAATGATTTCTAAAGTTGGATTTGTAACTGATGATCCCATAAGGATTGAGAAAGAAGTCAAGTGAGTACATGAGCATAAAATCACATCATTTGCTGTAATTAAGGCACAACCATTATTGTTCCAAACTTTCTGATCCGGTTCATACCAGACACATTTTGGATTCACTAGTGATGAATTACTTTTACTAAAATTCATATTTATTTTAAACATACTGCTATCAATGTTTTCTTTGTAGTTCTTAATGATTGTTGACATAACCAGCCCATTGACAATCTCCTTTGTGGTATTTGGCAAAATGTCCTTCAACGTACTGTAAGCAATGGTAACTACAGTGGTAGAGTTGCCTATTATTGCACCCTTATCGATAAACACATTTCCAGTTAAATTTTGCATGGAAAATTTATTTTTGTAGCTATCAGCTTTGCTCACAACCTGTCCAGAAAGCTGAATATTGCTGAAGGAATTATCTGTAAAGTTGATTGTGCCATTGAAGTTCAGATTGTTTGCAAAATGCTCAACAGAACTCAGAATTGTTACACTTTTATTAGCCATACCGCTCCAAGCGTTGGATGCGCCCACCACGATATCAACTGTTTTTATAAAGTTCTAGGAGAAGAAAAGTCTGGTGTAATTATTTTGTTAAGACCAGTTATTTAGAAAGTTTCAAATTACTCTACAAAAATACTGTAGAATCGATAGGCTACATTCATGTTAAAACATTGCCAAAGCTGAAGACTGTGTGATTAGGAATTAGAGAGGTGGAGATGTAGTTGTTAGAGGAGATGTTGCCATGAATATATATTTATTCCTATGGTTGTGCCTTCTAACAGCCAGTTTCCATCAGCACGGCTAATTTCAGATACAGGTTGGGACTTCACAAAGCTCCCAGATCCCCAGTGGAAGCAAATTGACTTTTGTAAATTATTGAACAACCCAATTGAAAATCATGTATCTTTTGCTTTTCTGCTGTCATTGGCTCCCTGACATGCTGATCAGCTGGTCCCAGCTGCTGATTCATGGCCACAACATGACGATCGTCGGAGCTAGTGACAGGAGAGAGATCTGTGTTAGTAAATAGATCCCTAATCTCTCAATAAAGAACACCGGTTACTGCCCAAGCATTCACAGGGAATGTTGTTCTTCCCTTGTGATAGCAATACAGTTGAATTAAAAAAATTATATATATAAAAATTTTTTTTAATTAAAATAAATAAAAAAATGTAAAACAAAATTTGAAAGCACTCCCATTCCTCTGTGCTCATGGCTATGACTAAGCCTATGGGAGGGTTAAATATATCAGAGGGGTGTGGCTTGGGAGGAGACAAGCTGAAGTCCTTCTTCTACATATGGTGATCAGGCTGGCCACTGGTGTGCAACTCCCTATTCTTTTTGATAGATAATTTCCTTTATGTTTGGCTAACATAGACAGGTATACCTGCATCATTTCTGGCTCCACTGTTTTGCTTGCATTTGAGACTGCAGATATGATGTTCACCATGATCTGTAAAGTTTCAGAGGAGTCCGCAATGTTTTTTTTCTCACTGGTGGCTGTGGCAGTGATATTTTGAAGCAATCCCGGCAAAGCTTGCTGCACTTCCAGACTGTCTAGTACATTCTATGTTAAAGTGATGGAGAGAGGAAAGAAAAAAGTTGCTGAATTATCTTGTATACTTCTTTTTGTTCAATCTTTTCTTCACATAATCTACACTTCAATATACAGTATTCCAAGTTAAAGTGGAATTTAGTATTAGAATCTCTTCCAGTTTTTGACTGATAACCAGTCGACAATCAGCTCCCAACTAGCTCAACTTACCTTTATAAAATGATCAGATACATTTTTATATTTCAGCCATGAGCTAACAAAGTAATCAATTTTGTTTCAGTAGAAACAGTCTTAACCTTAACCCTAACCCAGGCAATACAGTCTTGAAAAAAATATTTTATTTTTCTAAATGATCTATAGACAAAATTGTAACAAAACCAACAAAGTGCTTTTTTTCCTAGTTTGACCAAAATTAGTTTAAAAACACGTGATCCTTTGCTGTTTATTTACCATGTTTCTGCCTGATGACCCATCTGCACATCCTGCTGACTACATTCCTGCAAGACCCCAGCCATCCACTGCAGACAACTGCACTCCTGGAGTCATAGGAACTTGCAGCCTCCTGTACTTCCTGGCCAGTGAATATGGAATTTTTTGGGGGCAGCCACATACCAGTAGGCTGGGCTTGTTTGGTGTATAGGAATGGGGACTGCTATAGGTGACATTACATTAGACTGTATTCATTGACCTATAGCAGCGACCATTACTGTACATTGTTTTCTATGCAGTTTTGGTTGCTTTTTGTGAAGATACATGTCTGGTGCATAATCAGTCCAAACTTTTAAAATGTTTCATATATTGGGTAGCGAGTAGCAAAATGGGCTATGGTGTGTCATTCTAAGTATGCCTATGACATGTTTGGGAAACATCTTATAAAAAAATATTAATCATATCCTTTCCACATTTTCCAAAAACTTGTAGCAAAAAATGGCATTTCTTCAAAAGACTCACCATGCCTCTTAAAATATACCTTGTGGTCATTTTGTGGGTGTCTCTACTGTCCTGTTGCTTCAGGGCCTCCAAAAATGTGATAGGTAGTAAAGAAATTAGATGTATAATATATGCCCCTACAAAGCCTGAAGGTGCTCCTTGGAGTTTGGGCCCCTCTATGTGATTAGGCTCTGAAAAAGTCTCACTCAAGTGGTATCGCCATACTTGGGTAGACTAGTAGAATGTGTTTTGGGTTGTAATTCTTATCAGGTTTCCATGGTAGTGAGCCCTTGTAGTTACTTAACTTGAGTTTCTCCAGGGCATGGAGTCTAAGCCCTAGCCTGTTTCCCCAGGGCCCCTGATGGTGGGGATGGATTTGCAGCAAACTGGAACCAGTTCATGGCCCCCAGGTACACCCAGCTGATGATGCAGAGACCACTCATGTGTGCAGAGTACAGATGATAGATGACAGAAGAGGATCCAGAAAACAAACTGAAGTCAGAGCGGGAGGCAAGCAAGTGAAAACAGTAGACAAAGTCAGGGTTGGTACACAGGAAATAAGACACAGAATACAAGTACTACAAGGCTAACTGGGAGCACAGAGAAACTAGGAAGTTTTGCAGGCAATGTGGTCTGCACTAAGCATGTCTTATATAGGCAGGGCTGGGAGGCAGTCCAGGAAGGAAGGGAAATGGATTTAAATCCACAGTATAGCAGGCGATGCCCATAGGTGAACACAGACGCCAACAACACATGAGAATAAAATCACAGGTCTAGCAGAACCACTGCAGCATGGAAGTACAAATTTTACAAACATAACTCTGCAGGCTAAACCATGACAATTCTAAGTATGCATATACAGTGTATTTTAAATATTTTATGTCAACTTTGTGTAAAAAATGTTTTTTGATTTTCTTTCCACATTTTCCAAAACCAAGGCAAAAAAATGACATCTTCAAAATACTTTGGGGTATTTGCTTTCCAAAAGATGTTTTTTTCTGTGGGTGTTTCTACGGTCGTCGTTTTTCCGGACCTCCAAAAATGTGATAGACAGTTAGGAAATTAGATGGTATTCTTTGGATTTTGGACAATTTTATGCGTATTATGGGGTATAATAAAGTATGCCTATGCTGTGTGTTACAAATATCTTATAAATTGACAACTTTGTGTAAAAAAAAATACATTTCCATTTTCTTTGCACATTTTTCAAAAATTTGTGGCAAAAAAATGGTATTTTCAAAAGACTCTTAGAAAATATGTTAGGGTGTTTTATGTCCAAAATTTTCTGTCAAGGACTGACCGGGGTAAAGAGGCTAAGGCCTCCTCTTTTAGATTCATTGGTTCATACTTTTTTGTCACTGCCACCGTTGCTTCCGCATCTTCTTGCTGTCACGCAACTGCATCCACCACAGTGTCATGGAACAAGATAGTGGGTTGTGTCCTGATTTGCTATTATGGGGCTCTCCTGACTGGGCTGCATGTCAATCTCACTATGAACTGGTCTCTTAGCAGATAATCTAATGCAGTAATATTGGCACAGTCACACACACCCATCTTTTCCAAGCACTCCCAGAGGTTCTGCAGTGCTACTACAAAATGAATGAGACTCTTATTCACCTGCTGTCTCTGGACAAAGAATCTTTTCCTCAACTCTGGGGCTATTGCATGCTCTCAAAACAGGCCCTCCAAATGTGACACAACCTGTTCCAGTGTGGCCTGTTCCTCCTCCAGCAATGCCATCACCGCTTGGCAGGCATCATCCTCTAAGGTGTTAATAGTGAGCTCCACAATCAGCTGTGCAGGAACCTGATATAGCCACACAACACTTTCTAGTCTTTCCTTCCACTCAGCCAGGGGAATAATTTAGCCATTACACTTAAGTACTAGAGCCAACGCTGATCCTAATAGTGCCATGATGCACGCTGCTCCTTCTGCAAGAAGGGACATATCATGTCAACTGCTGCCAAGTGTGGGTGGGTAAAGCATAGTGCGGTGACAGTAATCACACTAGGTCTAGTTGCAGATACCAACACTTGTATTGTAGAAATGGCTCAAATCACAAACATCCCAGTGGGAAGGCACCCGGTTGGGAACACTAACAGTTCTGTGTGGCAATGCAAAGCAGAGTGGACCCTGATGCGCTGACAGCGTCTTTCTCAGATAGTGGAATGTGGCCTGGTGAGTCTGTGTCCAACTGGGAGGATTCCTGGAGAGGCTACCCTGTCCTATCCCTACTCATCTGGAACCTTTCCCTGCCACTATTCGCTTTCCCTGACAAGTGGGTAATCTGTACCTACACTGTCCATTCACAAAATGCTCACCAAACTCAGGAACCAGAGTCTTAAATAGACTCTGCCTGACCCAAGATGGCCACCAGAGTCACATGGGGCAGTGATATTGAATCATATTGCTTCCCAGTGACCAAGAAAACAATAAAGGAGTAAGTTCCTCTTGACTTCCTCTTCCTCTGTAATGCCGCTGCAGTTTGAGTGTCACCTGCAGTGCAGAATTAACACTGCATCTGCCTACAGGTCTGATCTGGTCCACTAAAAAAAAACAGAAGGGATCTGTCCTTCCCAGCTAACTCTTTATCCCAAAATGAAAAAAAAACTGTTTGCAGCAACTGCTTATAAAGGTCTTACATAATTGAATAACTTCTGACCATTGTATGTACCCCTGTCAGTGATAATGGTAAGTGATTGGTCTCAACCATCTATCTGCTATTTTGTCTGGAGAGCTTAGATGAAAAACAACAGACTTATTAACCTGATCACCCAGTGAAAAAAAGGAAAAAAGCTTAAAAAAAAAAAAAATTAACGCGGCCACCACATTTAAGAATTGGTGAGCTGCAGTTTATTACATTTTTGGTTTTGGATTTAATACCGCATTAATCCACAAGTGTGTACATAGAAGTGAATCTGTGTGACACAGCAGTTTGTGCTGTAAATCTGCAAACACCAAAAATTCATACTAAAAATAAAGTGCTATCAGTGCTAAACCAGTGAATACTTGACAATGAGTGGTTATATTTATAGTGCTAAACGCTGATTGATATAAGATTTGGTTATTTTTATAGCAGACAGTCACTGATTTTGAATTTTATTTTTGACATTAATTTTTCATATTTGCAGATTAGATAGACTTATAGCACCAAGCGCTGTGTCACACAGATCCATTATAGTGTATCAAAAGTATTTTTTGATATTCACACATTAGCTGTCAATTTTTTTTCAATGCGTAGTATTTTATTTTAGTGCAGACTTCTCGTATACATTTGGTGCGTGTACAAGTATAATCAGTGTACAAAACAGCTTCATGTGTAAGTCTCTACATTTTTAAGCTAGCCATACATGGTTCGAATTCTGAAATCATTTTCTTTCAAAAATCTTTTCCAAGAATTTTTATTTGAATTTTGCACCGTTAGGGGCCACAGCAACCGCCGATTTTTGAGCGACCATTGAATTTGAGTGATCGGGCATGTTGGAAATTTTTTAAAAAATTAATGAATTTCTAATCAATGATGGGATAAATGTACAAGAAATGTATCAAAAAAAGAAATGAGCATGAGCTGTGACACCCTCGGATTACAAAATGCACAAAATTTCCGGTTTTCTAAAGAAAATTTGTTTGGAATTCCACTCATGTATGGCCTGCATTAGGAAAAGCTCTCTTTAGTGACAGAGGCTATTTACATTAACAAGAAAGTTTGCGATTTGCAGCCCAGAGTGCAATGATTCATTTTTATATTACTAACTGCTTTGCTGGAGTGCAATGAGTCAGACCGGTACCAGAGAATTTTGCTGTGGAGTGCACGATGAAGTACTATACATTTTTTGTGGAAATAAAAGTCATGTTGTCTCATCAACCCCTGGTATTAATAATCCATTGTTACCTGAACGTTCACCAGCTGCTGGAAAACTACTGCAGAGTAGCAGCCATTTACTGGTGGGGACCAAGTCCCATCTTCGCATTTGTAATCTATTGTGCCCAGCCATGCTGAATTAAGCATTTGACATGTCACTTTATATGTATAACCACTGGGAGTTGTAGGAAGTTGTAGGGTAGTGTCTTCCTTGCAGTTTCCTGATTGTGCTGGGGATTACAGAAATGTAAATGAGTTCATTATAGATCAGATAATACTTCATACCATAATATAGAGCCAATGCACTCCCCATTTATTGAACCAAGAAAGCTAATTGTGTGGAAAGCACTCAAGACAAAGACAAAACCCCAAAACAAGCTACTCTTTTTCTTTGTACACAACCTGATGATTGGATGTGCCTTGCAATAGATTTTTTTTATTTTAAAGATCTTCTGTCTTGATCTGGGCAAAGCAGTAATACAGATTATGCCATAAAGGTATGGATGTGACCATGCACCTATGTCCACCAATATGTCTGATCCTGGGTCATAGATACGTGAGGTGGTGCCCCAGAGTAGAGCTATTATTCCGTGCCCCCCCCCCCCCTCCCAGTTTCTAACCACAGCTAAAAGGTCATTCTTCTAATGATACAGTATCACAGTAATTGTATGCAAATTTTAAAACTCTATGGATTATTAATTGAATTAAAATATAACTAAAGGCTCCTGTGTGGTAGTCAAAATAAGTCTCAGATCCTTTAATACATATTTCAAGAGGCACAAACAATTAAAAAAAAAAATTTTACTTTCATTGAGTTAGCCAAATATTCCTACATTTGTGTCTCATAAACCCCCCCTTCCAGACACTGCAGCTCACAGTGGGAGTTACAGAGACAGCTGTGTTAATGGAGAAAACAGTAGGCAGGACTGGGTGTGGCCAGAATCCGAGTGACAAGCTACAGGCTGTAAATCAGTAGATGCTCAGCTTCTCTTTGGAGTTTATCCCCACATAATTTTTTTCACCACAAGATGTCCTCAGCCTTCCAGGTCAAATGTCACCCAATGTCAATTAGTCCATAAGACTAAGAACATACAGTGAGTGTAGGATGTCAGGGTCTACCCACTGAGGGAGTGTGCCATAGTGCCCTGCATAAATTGTGTAATGATGCTCTACTGAAAACAATCCAGCCCAGAAAAGAGACAAAGACGAAGAGGACTCTGTGGTGTCATATGCCTGTCCCAAAATCTTTAGTAAAAGATGAGTGCAAGAAAAAGCATACATACTACCTGGGGGAGTGGTGGAAGCACTGAAAATTATGTAACCCCCAAAACATTGCATATTTTCTGAAAACTGAGAGACTATAGAATTAAATTATGCCAATTGTATGTTTTATGTTGCTCTATGTTAGAGCAACTGTTGATCAAACTCTATTCTATGGCCCTAGCCCTGGGGTCACCGCTATCCACTGTCACTTGTAAACACAGAAGCCCAGCTTCTGTGTTTACAAGTGATAATGCACCTATCCCAGCAGCTCTTGCAAAACCCACTCTTCCTCTGCACTTAGACATGTTTATGGGCAGGACGGGGTGCATCGGTGTTGTGCTGCAGGCTATTGCCCGGATGTCAACTACCCACTGGATGATCTGGCTGGCCAGAGCTGCAGATGGATGTGCAAACAGTGCACTGTGTTGAAGTGTAAGACATAGCAGTGGAAGGTACTAGAGAAGGGTTGGCTGCTGACAGTTTTTTTTTTTGGTAGAGGTAAGCAGATGAGGGCAGTGGAGGGGAGAAGTGTGCACAGGTGGGGGTGTGAAGATGCAGAGGTCAGAGCTGAGCAGGAGTGGGTTCATATATACTAAGTGGAAGGGGGATACAGAGGTATCTGTGGAAGAATACAGAATGGAGGGTGTTGCAGAGAAAAAAGGTACAAAGGTTAGCTGTGGACAGAGATTAGCTATGGTGGGAGGTGCGCAGCTTGTGGAGTTGTGGAATGGGTGCAGAGGTGAGCTGTGGAAGGGGGAAAGTGTGCAGAGGTTAGTTGCAGTCAGACGGTGCAAAAGTGAACTGCGGCAGGGGGTATAGAGGTGAGTTGTGGACGTTGGATGCAAAGAGGAATTGTGGTTTGGGGATGCAGAGGTAAGTTTTGGATGGGGTGCAGAGGTTGGCTCCAGATAAGGGGGTGTAGAGATGAGCTGCGAATGAAGGGGTACAGAAGTGAGCTCTTGACATGGGGTGCAGAGGTAAGCTGCAGACGGGACTGCAGAAATGGACTGCAGATAGGGGGATGCAGAGGTGGAGTGCGGATGAAGGGGTTCAGAGGTGAGTAGTGGACAGGGTGGGTATGCAAAGGTAAATAATGGGTGTTACTTTTTAGGGGGAAAAATTTTTGACTAGACAAGATTTTCACTGTGTACTGGAGGGAAGGGAGATTTGGGAAGAATTTGGGGAGTGTCATTTATGGATGTAAGCTGGCCGGCAAGATATACATTCCTGAACCCTGCACTCTATGGGGTTGATTTACTAAAGGTAAACAGACTGTGCACATTGCAAGTGCAGTTGCGGAGGAGCTTAGTAAATGAGCGAATGTGCTGCTTCCATCTAACTTCCATCGTCCATTCAAAGCAAGCAAAAATGCTGTTTTTTTTTTATTTTTCTTGTATGCGATTGGGTATTTTTTGCAAAGTGAAGCTTCACCTCATTTACTCTGGAGCAACTGCACTTAAAAGTCTGTGTGCCTTTCGTAAATCAACAGTCTATGTGTTGTGCAGTCCCGAACCCTACTACACTGTCAAACACTCCAGCTTTTTTTACAATGCCCCTTTAAGACCCCCCCCAATGTTAGTGCAATTTGTCCACGCCCACCCTATGACTCGCAACACACCACTTTCCTGCACCTATTCTCTGACAAAAAAGCCCTGGTAAAAAATACACTAAAATTAATTTAATGCACACAAACAAATAATAATCCTCAGTATTTAAAATATAAAAGACAAGGACAAGTAAATAGATACTAAAAATGGGAAAATATTTCAAACCTCAAAATTGCAATTGTCTGTAAAAAACTGGAAATTTTTCCCAGGGCCAAAGACCAATATTGTAAATGAAAAACAAATTATCTCAAAAAGACTTCAACAGACTCTCCAGCCATTAGTAAAGACCTTCTAACATCTTTCACTCCTATAGGGCTTAATCATAGGGGCTATATTGTTGTGTGGTTTATTGTCAGGCTTGGTGTGCTCTTGCTCGTGACCCAGCAGCAGTTTTTGAACTGGCTGGTGCATCTGACAGGAGCAAGTTACTGGTGCTATTTTTATTCGGTTCAGGTGAAAAACTATGATACCCAAAAATGACCATAGGTGAACTTTTTAAAGTCTTTGCAGCTGAACATTTTGTTGGTAAGAATAAATAATGGTTCAAAATTATTCCTCTCATTTGCAATTATACCCAGTACACTATATTGCCAAAAGTATTGGGACATCCCTCCAAATCATTGGATTCAGGTGTTCCAATCACCTCCTTGACCACAGGTGCATAAAATCAAGCACCTAGGCATGCAGACTGCTACTACAAACATTTGTGAAAGAATGGGTCGCTCTCAGGAACAAAGTAAGTCCATCGATGAAATTTCCGTGCTACTAAATAATTCATGGTCAACTGTTAGTGGTATTATAGCAAAGTAGAAGCAACTGGGAACATCAGCAACTCAGCCACAAAGTGGTAGGCCATATCAAATGACAGAGCGGGGTCAGCGCATGTTGAAGTGCACGGTGCGCAGAAGTCACCAACTGTCTGCAGAGTCAATAGCTAAAGACCTCTAAATGCTATGTAGCCTTCAGATTAGCACAACAGTGTGTAGAGAGCTTCATGGAATTGGTTTACATGACCAAGCAGCTGCATCCAAGCCTTACATAACCAAGTGCAATGCAATGCAGTGGTGTAAAGCACACCACTACTGGACTCTAGAGCAGTGGACATGTTTTCTTTGGAGTGACGGATCACGCTTCTCTGTCTGGCAAGCCAATGAACACGTCTGGGTTTGGCGGTTGCCAGAAGAACAGTACTTGCCTGACTGCATTGTACCAAATGTACAGTTTGGTGAAGGGGGGATTATGGTGTGGGGTTGTTTTTCAGAGGCTGGGCTTCGCCCCTTAGTGCCAGTGAAGGGAACTCTTAAGGTGTCAGCATACCGAGACTTATGGACAATATCATGCTCCCAACTTTGTGGGAACAGTTTGAGGATAGCCCCTTCCTGTTCCTACATGACCGTGCACCAGTGCAAAAAGCAAGGTCCATAAAGACATGGATGAGCAAGTTTGGGTTGGAGGAACTTGACTGGCCTGCACAGAGTCCTAACCTCAACTTGATAGAACACTTTTGGGATGAATTAGAACAGAGACTGCGAGCCAGGTCTTCTCGTCCAACATCAGTGCTTAACCGCACAAATGTGCTTCTGGAAGAATGGTCAAACATTCCCATAGACACACCTCTAAACCTTGTGGATAGCCTTCCCAGAAGATCTGAAGCTTTTATAGCTGCAAAGGGTTGGCCAACTCAATATTTCACCCTACGAACTAAAACTGGGATGCTATTAAAGTTCATGTGTGTGTAAAGGCAGGCATCCCAATATTTTTGACAATATAGTGTATGTGTTATACAATTATTAGTGGGGGAGGGTTTAAAAATGTAAACTTTTTATTTTTTATTTTACTCAAATGTATTGCTACCACAAGAGGGCTGACAAACCACCTATGTCATATCATGCTACAAATGATAGGTTCTCTTTAATGAGACATCAGGTTTCTATCTAGTTTCACACCTGCACTGAGCAGATTGAGTATAAACTGTGCTCAATCAGTTTTTTCCGGGGTAGTGGTTGGACAGCTTTGAACCTGGAAATTCTGAGTTCTTTGCTTTTGGTTTAACATCATTGTGCAGGGGAGATCAGGGAATGGAAATTATCTGGTCTCCTGCCGCCAGGCCCATATTGGGGGGGGGGGGTTGCCTCCCCTTCTAGATTGTAGTTGCACCCCCAGGTCTCTGTGGGTGCATCCATTGATCCATGAGCCAGTCTGGTGAGGACAATAGAAGAAAAGAGGAAAGGAGGGACTCTGATGGGGACATTGGATGTAAAGGGAAGCTGTAATGGGGACAATTGATATAAGGGGCACTCTGATGGCAGCAATTGATGTAAAGGGAAACTATGATGGGGCAGTTGATATAAGGGGGCACTCTGATGTGGACAGTTTATGTAAGGGATCACTCTGATGAGGCAATTGATGTACGGGGGCACTCTGATGTGGACAATTTATGTAAGAGGTCACTGAGATGGGGCAATTGATGTATAACTCAGTGTGCAAAAGGAACTGTATACCAGCATGGTGCTTTGCGCTGCTGTACAGCAACATGCAATTCTGCTTTTTAGCACAGCTTACTAAATCGCAGCTCTGGGTGCATTGCATTGCGAACTGGACACATAGATTGTTTTCTATGTGTCCTAGGAAGACCTGCATTTATCCAGTGTGTTAAAATGCAGGTCCCACAATAGGGAGTTAATATACTATAGGCAAATAGACTGTGCACTTTTGCAAGTGCAGTTGCTCCAGAGATCTTAGAAAATGAGGTAAAAGTTCACTTTATAAAGAATACGCAATCACATGCAAGGAAAATTTAAAAAAAGCAGCATTTTTGTTTGCACGTGATTGGATGATGGAAGTCAGCAGAGCTCCCATTCATTTACTAATATAGCACTACCCCCTTAGGAGTCACTAAGTTATTTTCGGGCTCCCTGTCATTTTTGACCCCACTCTGCAAACTCAACTCCTGCTGACACCACTGTACACTTCTGGCCATGGAAAACCCTCTGATTGTGTCAGGAATGGACTCGCCAATGGTGGTGGGACTCACCTGCCTTGTGGGCTGCAGTACCAAGGCTGGCCAGTGCGTGCTCTCAGCAGCCAGAATCTCACTCCTGCAATCAGGCCATCACCTGAGGCTGATTGGAGGAGATGTATTTAAGCAGGACCAGGCCTAAGATCAGGGCCTTGGTGTATGTTTCCCATGAGCCCCTGTACCTGCAGCCTGTCTGCTTCCTGCCTGATCCTGATCCTGGTTTGATCCTGACTCTGAGCGAACTCCGCCTGTCCTGACCTCGGCTATTCCTGACTACTCTTCCGCCTGCTCCTTGTACCTTGCCTGCCCGTTTGCTACCGACCCGGCCTGCCCGACTACGTTTAGTATAGTTCTTATTGTTATCTGTTGGAGGTTTGGTTTGTTTGCGCTGTGTTTATGTTTAGTCTTGCACTGCGTTTATGTATTGTTTAGTCTTTAATAAATTGTATTGTTTATACTATACCTGAAGCCTGCATTTCCCTGTGTCAGTCCACACATCTCTGGTCATACCTGGAGCCCTGACAGGTTGTTACCAAAAAACAGACTCACATAAAGTTTAGAGAGAACTCAAATTTTGTGTATATCAAAGTTAAATGAAAGCACAGTAAAGAAACAAAGCAATATGTGTGCGCATAACAACAGGTATCGCTCTTTAAGCATAAGTCAATACACACAGCAAAAAAAAAATCTCAATCAGTTCTAGATGTCCTGCAATTCAGAATTTAACCAATAGCCTCAGCCCTAAAATGTTTCTTTTATCAGTGAGCAGAGAAACTACCAATGAGTAAGGCTAGCTCACTTTGGGCTCTCAGAGGCTGTTGACATGGTTCAATTCTCAGGCAAAGAAAGAGCTCTTTAATAAGAAAGGTCAGTGTCCCTTTGATTGCAGTGAAAGATCTTCTGTGCGCTCTGTGGGGCCCAAGTTGGTGCACTACCAGAATTCAGATCTTCGTGGATGCAAAAGGTGGAAGTTCCTTAACCACTTCAATACCAGGCACTTTTACCCCCTTCCTGCCCAGGCCAATTTTCAGCTTTCAGCGCTCTCTCATTTTGAATGACAATTGCGCAGTCATGCAATACGTACCCAAACAAATTTTTATAATTTTGTTCATACAACTAGAGCTTTTTTTTGGTGGTATTTAATTTGGTGGTTTTATTACTTGCTAAATAATGAAAAAAGACCAACAATCTTGAAAAAAAAAAACATGTTTTCTTGGTTTCTTTGGTGAAAATAACCCAAATCAGTATTTATTATTTAGTCTGTAAGAAAGTTATAGAATTCACAAACTATGGTATATATCAGAACTTTGATCAATCCTGAAGTACTGATGACCAGTCTAATTTCTTGAGGCCCAAAAATGTCAGGACAGTACAGACATCCCAAAAACGACCCCTTTTTGCAAAGTAGACATTTTGAGGCATGGTGAGTTTTTTGAAGTTGTAATTTTTTTTGTCATAATTTTTTGGAAAATAAGGAAATGAAAAAAAACATCATCATCATATAACTGGTGCTGCGGTGATCACGGACACTGACTTGTGACAGTGCGAAAAATAAAAAAAATATTTTTTTTCAATTTATTCATTCATTTATTTTTTATTAATTTTTTTTCTTTTTTTAAAGTTTTTTTTCATAACATACTGTGAGCAGAGTAGTATAATATTACCATAGTAATTTGTACTACTCTGAGAAAGTGATCAGTATTTTTTTTTTTTACACATTATGATTGATATAGCAAATAA
This sequence comes from Staurois parvus, assembly GCF_062004578.1. Classification (NCBI taxonomy): domain Eukaryota; kingdom Metazoa; phylum Chordata; class Amphibia; order Anura; family Ranidae; genus Staurois; species Staurois parvus. The sequence continues at coordinate 746,766 of NW_028318184.1, read as the reverse complement.
TGCCTTTGCTATAAGCAAGCATTTATTTGAATGAATTTGATTCATTCAGATTTTTTGCTGTGATTAGCTATGATTGGCCACAGCTAATCACATGACACAGATGGGCTGTGTTTGGCTCAGTCTGTACATGTGATCACTGTGACCAGTCACAGTTAGTGACACAATTGTATACAATAGATGGCATAAAAGGAAGCCATCCATTGTTTACAATTGTCATGTGACCTGCTGTGATTGGTCACATGGTACTGGCAACAGGCTGGTACACAGATCTGTCTTCGGCTGACAGATGCAGATTTTAAACAGGGGGTGTAAGGAAATATGGCTTATTAACTGGCATCCATTTTGTATAATGCCTCCATTTCTAGATGTGTGAACAGTTTCAATTTTGTAACTTCTCTCTCGTTTCCTTAGATTAGTTTCATTTCTCTAAATGGAACCACCCTCAACTATTTGCAGTTTCTGTTCATCATGTAACTATATTGATAAGAATGGAATGTTTCATTGGTCATCCTGAGATTAAGAAATGCATACTGAGTTCTGTATAACCATTGTTGTCATGCAATAAACTTTCAGAGATTTAGCTTGCACACTATGGTGTCCGGAGCTTTATTTCTCCCAGGCCTGAGGGTGAAAATAAAGAGGACAGAGCTACAGACATAGGTTGAATCCTTGCAATCTGGTGTCGAGAAGTGGGATTAAAGGTGTGGCCGGTCAGATAAACTTAGCCAGTCTTAGTTTTACCTGGATTGTCCCCCTTTAAGACCCAGGGATAGTAGCCCAAGTTTCCATTTCAGATTGTTGGATCTCACGGAGAGTCTTTGAGGTGGGTCCTCAAAGGGAATTCAGAGGTTTTGGGAACCTCTGGGGAAAAATTGCCTAGGCAGGTATAATTGTGAATTCACAGAAGTCTGTGTTTATTTTGCCATTTTAGAAGTATAAGTGCTTATTTGCTGTATGTTAAGAAACTGTTAAGTAGTAATTTGTGTTACAGTATAGGGATATTACAAGGTCCATACTTTTAAGTGTTAAACTCCTGAAATGTTGAGAAGGCTTTGTCGGCATTACAGCCTCTCCGCTTCAGAGACTGACACGGTAATAGTTATTGCTTTGCCTAACAGCTGTTTTTGCGTCAAAGATGGGTATATCTAAGGTGAGAGATCTCTACCCAAACATTAAGCTTAAGCATAAAGTGTTAAGTGATATTGCTGGAAAAAAAAAGACAATATATCCTGAATTGTCTAGGTTAACTCGCAAGGAGTATGTATCAACGGTATTGTTATGTGATACAATATCTGAAAGCAGCAGGTTTTCACTGGCTGAAATATCTGTCTGGTCACACTGCGGAGCACACTAACTTAGATCTTCACTCTTTACCCCTCCACCGTCAAGTTATACAAAAGTATATTCAGCTTTGCCTAAAAGAGAGGATGATTTTTTTTTTCTCCTCAGATCTTCAAGGACAGACAGACTATCACAATCTCTCTTAGTTCAGGCAGAAAAACACAGAGTCCTGATAGTACAGAAAGGGAGAAGGGAGGGGTACAAGGAGGAGGGGAAGAGAGCCATACGAGACAAACAGTATTCACAGCAGAACATGAAATTAATAATTGATGGAATTTTGGGATATGACATGGACTCAGGGTTTGACTGGACAAAGGTGTCTACAATATATGTGTCAACGCCTATGGTAGTGAGCTCTATAGATCCACAGCTTGGAGTTCCCCAGGACGCGGAGTCTAAGCCTCAGCGTGCTTGTTCACCAGGGCCCCTGATGGTGGGGATGGACTTGCAGCAGGCTGGGACCAGGTCGCTGCCCCCAGGTACACCCAGCTGAGATGGAGGAGACCGCTAGCGGGAGCAGGGTACAACGGGAGAATACACAGGGAATCCAGTGGGCAAGCCTAGGTCAGGACAGGCGGAAAACAAGCAAGGTCAGGAACGAAGCCGGGGTCGGTACACAGACAACACAGGATTCACAGCAGAAACACATGGGAGCTCCAACAACAAGAAGTTGCTCAGGCAGAGTGGCCTAGTCTGAGCACATCTTATATAGACAGGCAGACAAGGAGGTGGGACAGGAAGTGATGGAAGGGAAGAAAATAAAACCCAGAGGACAGCAGACAACGCCCATTGAAGCACAGACAAACACCCATGTGAAACACCCTGATTCGGAGCAGCAAGGAGGTAAGAATAAACAAACCAGAGGCTGCAGGCTAACTTGTGACAGTATCCCCCCTCTTACAAGGTCTCCCCACTTTTTTAGGACCAGGCTTAAGGGGAATCTTCTGATGAAAAAATTCCACCAGAAGGGGTGTAGAAACATCAGTAGAAGGAATCCAACACCTCTCCTCAGGACCATATCCCTTCCAGTCAATAAGATACAAGAGCCTCCCTCTGATGAATTTAGAATCCAACATTTGCTTGACTTCATACTGATCCGAAGTACTCGCTATTGGGGAAGGATGACGACGGGAAAATCTGTTGATGATATACGGTCTCAGAAGAGAAACATGGAAAACATTAGAGATTCTCAAATGTGAAGGGAGGTGAAGTTTAAAAGCAACATGATTGAGCAGGCGAAGGATGGTAAAGGGACCAATGGCCCGAGGAGCAAATTTCATAAAGGGTACCTGTAGACGGATACTCTTGGTAGAGAGCCAAACCTTGTCACCCGGGAAAAATTTGGGACTCACCCGGTGATGACAGTCTGCAGCTACTTTGTACTTGGAAGCTGACAGATGTAAGTTCTTGGAAATATTTGCCTCAGAAGGAGTAAGAATAGGAGAACATACTACAGGAAACTGGGCTGGAGCAGACACCAATAACCAGGATGAAGGGTCTGGTGAGGAGGCTGCCAGGGAGGGCACAGGAGTAGGCGTGAAGGCTTTGATTTGTACAGTGGGCAAAATAAGCTGTGCAGAACAGAAACCTTGGGTAATACAAGGAACAGAAGGCCCTGTAGGGTGTAGGGGGGCAGGACAGGGGACAGAGGGTACAGTAGCTACTAATGTAGAAACCACGGCTGGGTCCAAAGCAGCTGAAGGGAGTTTTGGGGTCTCAGCATGCAGAGCACATGAATCTGGGAACTCAGATGGTACAGAGGTCACATATGTTGGGACCTCCACCCACCCAGAAGGTAGCAATATAGGAGCTCTGAGCTGCAAAGTATGTAAAGGGACCGAAGATTTGGACAGCAAAGAGGGTAAGGAACTAGAGGTGGACAGGACCGGAAGGGGGCCCACAATAAGAGTAGGCAGGGGAGCAGCATTGCTACAAGAAACATCTTGTAAGGTCTGGCAATGTTGAGGGAGCATCAGAGAGGTGGTGGCCTCAGCCACGGGTACAGTGTGGGGTGGGTGGACAGAACATGACTTAATTAGATGACCTTCAGCCCCACAGTAAAGTCATAGACCAAATCTTAGGCGACGTGATCGCTCTTGTGGAGTAAGGTGTGTTCAGCCGAACTGCATGGGCTCTTCAGATGTCGGTATGGTAGCAGAGGTAAGTTGATCAGTGACTTTCTGGAAAACAGGAGCAAAAGAACCCACTTGAGGGTGACGTGGATGAGCCCTTTCCAGATCTTGCTCCTGGAAGCGGATATCGATCTGGATGCTAAGAGCAATAAAGTCATCCAAGGTGGTGGGTATGGTTCTTCCAGCTAGTTTGTCCTTAATACCAAAAGGTTTCAGAGAGGGCCTCATTATTCCATGCCAGTTCCAAAGCTAAGGTGCGACACTGAACTGCATATTGTCCAACAGTCCTGCTACCTTGACGAAGCCAAAGAAGAGCTCCTGTGGCAGATGAAGTCCTGCCGGGCACATCAAAGGTTTTACGGAAAACTTGCAGGAAGGCTGGGAGGCTGCAAATAGTTGGATCTTGTCACTGCCACAGTGGTGAGGCCAAAGCCATTGCTTCACCAGAAAGGAGGGAAATCATATACGCCACCTTAGAATGGTTAGTAAAAAATGGTGAGCTACTAGCTCGAAGTGAATTGAGCACTGATTGATGAAGCCCCAACAAGCTTTGAGATCACCAGAGAAGTGAGGCGGTGGAGGCAGCTAGAGTCTCTAAGGACAGTGCTGCACTGGGGGGAACAGCGGAAGTTGGATCAGCGGGAACAGGAGCAGGGGGGAAGAAGTGGACACAACCTATAGCTGATCCAACTGGGAGGAGAGTTTCTGCAGACAGTGCATGATTTCTTCCTGAAAGGCCTGCTGGACCTCGACTCTCAGCGCCAAACCTTGAAGTTGTTCCAGGAGAGGCTGCGGTGTCTCCGAAGAGCTCATGGCCTGAGCAAACTGTCAACGCCTATGGTAGTGTGCTCTATAGATCCACAGCTTGGGGTTCCCCAGGGCCCCTGATGGTGGGGATGGACTTGCAGCAGGCTGGGACCAGGTCATGGTCCCCAGGTACACCCAGCTGAGGTGGAGGAGACCGCTAGCGGGAGCAGGGTACAACAGGAGAAGACACAGGGAATCCAATGGGAAAGCTGAGGTCAGGACAAGCGGAAAACAAGCAAGGTCAGGAACGAAGCCGGGGTCGGTACACAGATAGACAAAACAGGATTCACAGCGGAAACACATGGGAGCTCCAACAACAAGAAGTTGCTCAGGCAGAGTAGTCTGAGCACATCTTATATAGACAGGCAGACAAGGAGGCAGAACAGGAAGAGATGGAAGGGAAGGAAATAAAACCAGAGGACAGCAGACGATGCCCATAGAAGCACAGACAAACACACATGTGAAGGAATCAGGAGCAGCAAGGAGGTAAGAATAAACAAACAAAAGGGTGCTGGCTAACTTGTGACAATATGTTCTAGGTGATCCTGGAACCCCAGCAGCCACTCATGTATGGCTGAAGGAAGACATTTAGAGAAAGGTGTGAGAGTAGGTGACAGCCGAGATAGAGAGAATATGGGAGAGTAGGAAATCATTCCTGTAATATAAAAAAAAATACATAATTAGCAACTGCTGTTTGTAAGCAAGGAACAAAAGAGACAGTGGCAGAGTATGTGGAAAGATTTAGAAAAGTTTGGAAGGAAGAAGCTGGGATGGATATGGTAAGTGCAGAAATGGGCACTATATGTATCCAAGCCTTGATGGCAGGATGCAGATTTGAAATTTTGCTGTTGGAAAGACAGCTTAAGACAGAGATGGATGCAGATATGTTTGAAAAACAAGTGATGGAGAAAGACGCCGCTGGATGTTTTGAGGTCTCCAAATTTACCAACAAAGTATATTTTCAGGGGATACAACATAGTTATAATCCTAGAGAAAGAGGTAGCAACAGAAATAGGGGACAAGAGTAGAATGTGAACCTTCAGACGGTATCACTGGGACATGTGCAAAAACCTGGGAAACACCCCCTTTGAGTATTTCAGACTCTCTCAGGAAAGGTTCCAAAGTGAAACATTCTTTCAAAATCATATCAGGATGCTCTGTCAATTTGCTAGGCAGAGATCTGTTGGGAAAATTCAAGGCCACAATCAGAGTAAGTGAGAAGGGAGGGGTGCACATGGAGTCATCTCACTGTTTTGTTTGCGTGAAAAATTTAGACAAAGTGAAGCCTGAAGTCTGTGCCAACAGTAATCTAGATGAAGGGTATATTCTCTGTATACCTTACAAGGCCAGACTCAAACCTGGAATTGGTCCAGTATATCAAAAGCAGTATCCTTTGTCACAAGGAGATTGATGGTACTTACCATTTAGTGCAAGATCTCAGGGCCATTAACAATCTCATTATTCCAATTGCACCCACTGTCCCAGATGTGCCCTCATTGATTACCTCCATTCCACACGATACACAGTATTATACTGTGATCAATTTAAGCAAAGTTTTTTTTATTCCGTCCAAGTTGACAAAGAGACACAACTACTGTTATGTTTTAAGCTGGCCAACAAACAGTTAACCTGGGCCAGATTGCCCTAAGGCTATGTGAATTCTCCTGGTATACAAGATAGCGAGCGCTCTCTAACAATGTCAGCAGCTAGAACACTATAGGCAACCACAGTGCCTCAGAAATATATCAATATGACCTTAAAACAATAAAGTGCAGCGCTTAACCAGGTGAGGAAGACAATAAGTAAGTAACCACAGTGAGTGCTTAACCAAGTAAAAAAGTCAATGTGTAGGTATCCGCAGTAAATCACTGCATGGATGCGAATTCCCACGGCCTCCACTCTGTCAAAATAGTAGAAATGCGCACTCACCGGAAACGCATAGGATATGCGCATGTGTGATTATGCATCACAGGCAATGGGAACATCAGAGGTTAGGCAGCCAGGCATCTCCCTCATGGTGGGTCATCACAGACTCTTTGATAAGGTCCAGGGGTCCCCTTAAGGTCAGCCAGGTGTAGTAAAGGAATCTCCTCTCAGGATGGCAAAAGTGTTTTCACTGTGGGAATGAAAGCTCCAATAGGAGCCCCAGAGACAGATGCCAGAAATAGTGTAGTATGTCCAAAAATCAGTGCTTTATTGAAAAAGGTAACAGGGCAGTAACAGGGCAGTATGCATGTAAATCATATATTAACATAGATATGCAGCAGTACTGACCCTTGATAGTGATGACCGCCGGGCCTCCTCGTGGCTCCGGCGGTGGAATGACGTCACGCTCTGCACAGCTCCTCCTAAGGCCTTTCGTGCTACAGGCACATCATCAGAGGGGAGGCTGTACAGGAGCGTGACCGACGTCAGTGTTAAAATAGAAAAAACGGCACATGCGCAGTTAGCCGCGGCCATTTTCCCGGAGAAAGCATCTACTGCGCATGCGCGAGCACGCTGCCGTGCTCGCGCATGCGCAGTAGATGCTTTCTCCGGGAAAATGGCCGCGGCTAACTGCGCATGTGCCGTTTTTTCTATTTTAACACTGACGTCGGTCACGCTCCTGTACAGCCTCCCCTCTGATGATGTGCCTGTAGCACGAAAGGCCTTAGGAGGAGCTGTGCAGAGCGTGACGTCATTCCACCCCCGGAGCCACGAGGAGGCCCGGCGGTCATCACTATCAAGGGTCAGTACTGCTGCATATCTATGTTAATATATGATTTACATGCATACTGCCCTGTTACTGCCCTGTTACCTTTTTCAATAAAGCACTGATTTTTGGACATACTACACTATTTCTGGCATCTGTCTCTGGGGCTCCTATTGGAGCTTTCATTCCCACAGTGAAAACACTTTTGCCATCCTGAGAGGAGATTCCTTTACTACACCTGGCTGACCTTAAGGGGACCCCTGGACCTTATCAAAGAGTCTGTGATGACCCACCATGAGGGAGATGCCTGGCTGCCTAACCTCTGATGTTCCCATTGCCTGTGATGCATAATCACACATGCGCATATCCTATATGTGAATTCTCCGGCTGTATATTCCATGGCCCTCCGAGAATCTTTAAAGGGTTGGGAACCCCACCATGGTTCCACATTGCTCAAGTACGTGGATGACATTACTTTGTTCACCCAACAGGGAGGCTTGTAGGTAGGACAGTATATCTCTGTTAAATTTTCTGGGTACAAAAGGGACACAACGTGGCAAGGCATAAGGTGCAATGTTGTCAAATTTTGGTGGATTACTTGGGTTTTATTCTGTCACAAGACACCAGAATGGTGAGCCAGTCCAGGATCCTAGCCATTATGGGTCTGCCCCACCCGAAAACTAAAAAGGAAATGTTCTCCTTCCTTGGTATGGTCAACTATTGTTTCCGTTGGATACCTGACTGCTCCCATTATGACAACATACTCAGGCAGCACACAAAGACTGAGGCTTCAGACCTCATTAAGTGGGAATAAGTATCCACCAATGCCTACCAAATCTTGAGGTCCTCACTAGTTTCCTCTTCTGCTCTGGGTTTTGATGTTGATTTTCATGTATATGCTCGTGATAATTGTAAAACCATGATGGCAGTGGTCGCTCAGGATCATGGAGAATATATGAGGCCAGTAGCCTATTTTTCAAAAGTAGTGCCAAGTCTGGTGCAGGGCATGCCGGCATGTCTAAGAGCCCTGGCCACCTGTGCCATGGCGGTAGAGGACTCAATGAGTGTGACTCTGGGACATAAAGCCATCCTTCACACTGCTCATCATGTACTGCATATCCTTAAGAACCTTACTACTCAGCACATGACAGCATAAAGGGCAAGTGGTTATGAAGTGATTTTGACATCAGCTGCTAATTTGGAAGTAAAATATGCAGGTTCTAATTCAGATCCCTTAGCTATGTTAAATTGTTTGCTAGGGATAAAGGGTGAAACTGATAATCCACCAGAGGAACATGGCTGTGTTCAGGTAATACATGAGTACACCATTCTCAGAATAGATATGCAACAAAAGGGTTGATATTAGATGCAAATGATCTAATGCCGAAAGGAGGTATAACAGGACTCCCATGTCACAGTGCACAGTTCTATGGCATAGGACATTGGGGTTGGCAGGTAGTGAGAGATGAAATACAGGAAAGATTTTTTGCAAAGGAAGTCATCCCTCGATGAGGATGTCTGGTAAGTATAGACTTGGACATAGGACCAACATTTACCTCAAAGGTTACACACGAGGTAACCAAACTGATGAGTATTGACTGGAAGTTCCACATACCCTACCATCCACAGAGTTCTGCTCAGGTAGAAAGGGCAAATAAGACCCTGAAGGAGAAACTAAGGAAGGTAACAGGTGGGACATTTAAGGGATGGGAGGTGTCTCTGCCAGCTGTTCTGGCTGAGATGAGGATGACATCTAATAAAGTCACCAAATTTTCCTTTTTGAAATTTTTATGGGCAGGCCATTCCCCACCCCCTAGACAAGAGGTCCTTTGCTGGTTATGCCAGGTGATTTAGATATATCCAGGAATCGATTAGGGTATCGAATGGTGTATACGGTGATGTCTCTCTTTTGTTTTCTTTTTTTCCACAGATAATCCAACCCACCCGTACAAGCCAGGAGATTGGGTAGTGGCTAAGGAACTTCACAGACACAAAACCACAGATCCACCATACAGGAAACCTACTATAGTGATGGCTGTGATGAGAGCTGCAGTTCTGACTGATTCCAACTTCTGGATCCCAGAACCACCAAAGAACCAATGGAACAAGAAAATGAGACAGAACTATAGACAGCCTCCTATTTTCAGGATGCTGCTTCATCCAGAGACAGCCCGGAAGAATTTTCTTTTGATCGGGTTATCTCTCAGTGATAACTTTTTCAGTGGCTTACTGGGCTAGCTACTGCTACTATCACCAAGGAGAATGGCCACCAATCTGTGGCCACAACAGTAAGACTGTGAATGACACTGAACTAATAAAAAAAGAGCAGAACAGATCATTGACTATAAATATGTCACTATTGAAATTTAAGTATAGGTATGCCAAGCTCTCAGGAATTGAGAGTTGTTGGGTTTGCAGTATGTTCCACCCTGAAACTGTGAACATTCTTTTGTATGCTGCACCACAAAATGTGACATCAATGTTTATTGGTAATCTGAATATCATCCTTAGAAATGTTACTACAAGGCCTAAATTTGAAGTGTTGGGAGTTATGACGGAACCTGAATGGTGTTTTCATTTAGGCAACTAATCAAATGAAGGAAAGAATTTTTGTAGTAAGTCTAAATTTAATGTCACTGGGAAGTTATCTGAGGATGGTAACTTTGTACAAGTAAATACCACTAAGAATAGATAACAAAAAACAAAAGAAACATAACTACAGGTACTTTTTTTAATGTTGAATTTGAATGTTGTATTGAGGAAACAGGTGCTCATGAATGAAATGAAAATAGAACAAATGGGTACATCATTGACCGAGTTGTGTGAGTCTACTACTGGCTATGAGTGTTGTACATGGATATATAACACATCTGCTGAGATCCCAGACTGCTATGAAGTCATTGAGAATCATAGAGCCCGGGTAAATGTTTTACAAGCTTGATGGTTTAAGAAAGTAGGACAGGGCTACAGACTTAGGTTGAATCCTTGCAGGGGGGGTTTAAGGGGAGGGCAGAAACATTTGGTGGTAAGGGTTAGTTCCTCTTTAGGCCACAGTAGCAAATGGCAACAATAAAGGTGCCCCTTGATAAATGTGGGCCACTTGCAAGAGAAGCAGTGATATGGCTTGACCTGCAGAGGGCAGACACAGCAGTAGGCTCTTGTAACTGGATTATGTTGAAGGTGTGTTTGCTAATAGGCCGGGTGAACTAGGCCTCAACATGTGTAACTTGTGAACAATGTCAGTAACTAGGTAGAGAATGGCCGGCTTGAACAATGTCAGTGACAACTCAAATGACTTGAGAATGGGACTCTCACTTGTGGCATCATTCAGGTAACTGGCAGTCTGTCTGTAGATGGGGGCCCCCAGCGGTTCTGCAGGTCCTTCTTCAGAGATCGCTCCTGATAGCAGCACTCCGTATCACTGACCAACAGGGTGGTCCTCCAGACTCGTCAGCGGTCAGTGATTCCTCCCCTATCCTCCACTCTCTTCCTCTGCGGCCCGGTGCGGTCCTCCACTACTCTGCACAGCCTTCTCCTCACACCCTTCTCCCAGCTCTGCCAGCTGGACTCCAATCTTCAGAGTGGGTATGATCAAAATTTAGACTTTGTTATGCTGTATAATGTATGTGTTTTTTGTATAAAATTTTCATGTGTCTTGATTGTAATCTGCGTGTATATTGTTTCAGCAGTCTTATATTGAGATCCAAACTCCTGATGAAATGGGGTTTTACCCGCAAAATGCGTCAACCTTTTATACATTGATCTCAAGACTAGATGAACAGCTACTTTGGATGGCTAACATACCTATGTGTTTTAAATAGTTTTTATGGCCATGTTGTGTCAGACATGGAATAAAGTGTTAATATTTTATATATAATTTGTATTCCTTGTTTATATCATACCTTTGGCAGTATACAAAAAATTCCATCTTCGTATAGCCTTTAGTAAATCAACCCCTAGGTGCGAGCAAGCCCCAAGTTTATGATATGTAACAAAGGATCAGAAACATTTGTCCATGCAACAAGTAAAAAATTTCCTGGTACAGTATATTTTCATCACATCATCCATCTCTTGCCCTTAGGACTGAGCTACTTAGGCATAAGACTAATTTGTCTTACCTTTAACATATTTGACAGTCATGCTATCGCTTTGGACACTGTCATTCAGACTATTGTAGACCACACAGCTGGCAGTGGATCCATCACAACTGACAGGCACATTTGTGGAATAACAATTTGAATTTGGTTCTGCAAGTAAATATACAGTGTAAGAAAATGAGACACTTCTATGCAAAAGTGCATTAACACTAAGGAGAAAAATGTATTTTTTTATGGAAAACAAAGTGTGATGTTAACATAGGAGTAGTTGTTATGTCATGATGTGATATTACGGAAGGGTGCTGGCAACAATCTTTAATTATATACGTGGTTTAAAGTGTATGTCCAACACAAGGCCTCTATCAGAGCCTTTTTCATTCAGTTATTTTCCAAACTGAAAAAAGTCCAGGATGAGATGATTTCTGCCAAATTTAAGGATTATGATGTCCTAGTCACGCAACACGCTGTTTCAAATAAAGACTAGCTTCTTTGATTTATATGTACTTCCCTGTCTGGGATTGCTTGTATGTTTAACTGCTTCCCGACCGCCCTATAGCAGAAATACTGCTACAAGGTGGCACGGGTGTGCTAAATCACGTATATATGTGATTTTGCATTTCTGGGTAGGGGGCGTGTGCCCTACCTGCGCCGCCATTCGCAGCTGCGGCTGTCAATCACAGGGTCTCGGCCGGTGATTGCAGAGCATCTCTGATGGGGAGGAAAACTGTTTGTAAACAAAACAGTTCTCCTCTCTGTCAACTCGTGCATACTGCTTTGGATGGCTGTGTGCAGCACAGCCATGCAAAGCAGTGTGCTTACAGTGAAGCACACAGACACAGCACTTAGTAAAACAGCACACAGTTAACCTTTTGATCGTCCCTCATGTTAACCCCTTCCTGCCCAGTGCCATTATTACAGTGTTAGTGCTTTTTTTTTAGAACTGATCGCTGTATTGGTGTCACTGGGGATATCAGATGATAAATACTGTGTGAGCTGTGATTGGTCACAGCTTGTCACATGGTACAAGGCTTTTGTGAATAGCCTTGTACCATGTGACCTCTGTGATCATTCAAAGATTTCACACATAGTAAGCAATGATGTCAGAAGTGACATCTTGCTTACTATTATTCATGTGATCAATGATTGGCCAATCAATGATCACATGATCGGGACCTCACACAGAGGTTCCGTACAGCGATTGGTGCTCCGCTGTGTCCTCAGGACTCAGGACACAGGCAATAAAACCTGGAAGCAGACTGGTTTCTATGCAGAGCTGCATCAGTTTTAGTAAATTACCCCATTGTATACTATACAGGCAGTAAGATGCAATATTTTTCATTATAGTTGCATTTTAAAGCTCAGTTGAAGTCAAAGAAATAGATATGCGGTCAGAAATTACTATGGGTGGGAAGAATGGAAGGGTCAAAGTCATCAGAAGTATTAAATAGACATTCAATGGTAACACCAAGATGCGTTTCATGGCCAATGATATGCCATGTCATCAGTTTATGAAGTGTTTCACAGAGGTTCAGTGCTTCCTGGTTGCTTAGGACATCAGGAACTGATGAAATGGTATATTAGCCAAGAACCCATCTTTGGTGTTACCAATAAATTCAGTGCTTCTGATGACTTTGCCCCTTCCATGGCCACCACTCCACACTATCAAGGGTGCCTCTGCCTCATAAACCCCTAAGGGACATTTTCTCTCCACCCATCCCCTAACATCTCTCCGGAGGACCTAGGGCTGGGTCTCCCAGAGACACCGAGTGAGAGCGCTCGCTTCCTGCATGGAGATGTTCTTCACATGCAAAATTGGAAGGTTGCATTTACCATACATTTTGGTTACTTCCAACCTTACCAAATTTATGTTATTTTCATCTTTGTCAAATCATTACACTTTTAAAAATACTGTATATTTACTGTACTATAAGGCTCTCCTATCTCTTCTCTTTTTTTTTTTTGGTGAGCATTGCAGAGTTTTTGTCTCCATCACAGTTCCTATGGAGATTACAGCTCTACATATATTAAATATGACTGTGCGGTCCAACAGAAAGCAAATCTAGACCCAGAATACTCTGTAATCAGCACTCAGTAACAGACATGACACTTCCCTTTCCCCTTCTCTGCAATACAAGTCTGAAAATTCATTTTGTTAATGGATAGAAAACTGGCAACAAGATCGTATTCAAAGAGTAGTGGTTAATGGTTCATACTCTGCATGGTCTGGGGTCATCAATCGTGTACCCCAAGGTTCAGTGTTGGGACCCTTACTTTTTAATATATTTATAAACGATATAGGGTCTGGGATTAAAAATACAGTTTCAGTCTTTGCAAATGACACCAAGCTGTGCAGTGGAATAACGTCCTTACAGGATGTCTCCAATTTACAAGCTGACCTCAATGCACTGTTTACTTGGGCAACTATGTGGCAAATGAGGTTTAATGTTGATAAATGTAAGGTTCTGCACTTGGGGGCTAAGAATATGCATGCATCATACATACTAGGGGGGGGTACAACTGGGAGAATCAATGGTGGAGAAGGATCTGGGAGTTCTAGCAGACCTTAAGCTTAATAATGTCATGCAATGCCAAGCTGCAGGTTTCAAAGTTAGCAAGGTTTTTCAAAATGTTATTAACCAATTAGTGTTTTGTGTAGTGGCGGTGTACTACTAGGTGATTGTTTTGCCTTTCCTAGAGTTCTTCTTTAATAATTGCATGGAATGCTAAGCTGCGGTTTCCAAAGCGAGCAAAATCCTCTCTTGTAATAACAGAGGTATAGACTCCAGAGAGAGATATAATTTTTAACCCTGTACAAATCACTGGTTAGACCTCATCTGGAATAGGCAGTTTAATTTTTTGGCACCAATTCACAATAGGATATCAGGAAACTAGAGATAGTGCAGAGAAGGGCAACCAAACTGATAAAATGTATGAAAGAGCTCAGCTATGATGAAAAATCTTTCCTCCCACTGACTTATAAAAGCTTCTCAAGCTTCTAGAGCAGGGGGAGGTATCAGGGAACTGACTTGTAGCGTTCTCAACACTGAATCCATAGTAAATCCCCAAAGTCATCCCAGGCTGACTCATCCCAGGCTGCTATTCAGCCTTTATCTAAAAGAAACTAATGGCTAAACCTGAGGGGTGCTACACAACTTTCTTACACGGGTTAATCAGAATAGATGTTAGGAGGGGGAAGGGAGCAGTTATAAGATTAGTTAGGTATAACCTTGTTTGATGTGCATTCCAAACCGACAGGTAGAGCAGAGACACTGCCAAAAAACATGTTGCATACATCAGTATGACATTTATACTTACCACGTGTGGGCGAGTTGTCATTTGTGAAGGTTATACGGTAACTAGAGAAATCAGAGTCAGTTACACAGCATGATAATTTTGTCCGTTGGTTACCACAGCTTGCTAGAACTGTTGTCAAAGGGGATACAGATATCGCTTCTTTTTTAGGCAAAGGTACAATATTCACTGTAACGCTGGCAGATGTGAAAAGACTCCCCTGACGGACAATACAAAAGTAGGTGCCTGTAGAGAGCAAAACAGAAAACAGGTCAGGTTTTGTACCTCACATGTCCCACAATAGATAGAGCAGATCATTTGGTAAAGCATTTACAACACTCTTCTGGTGGTGGGGCCCCTTCAATACAGGCCAGCTTTTTGACAGCTTTGATAAAGGATTAGTTCACCTTTAGCCTGGGTTCGCACTGATGCAGAGCGGAATCAGTAGAGTTTTCTGTGCAAATTCCGCACCGCATCAGATTTGCACCCTGTTCATGCGAACTGCTGCGGGTGTGTATATTAACCCCTTCACGCCTAAGGGTAAAACAAGTCTTAATGCCTAAGCACAATTTTGCAACGTTGACATGTGTTAGTAAAACCGTACATATCATCACAACTGCTTTGTACATCCAGGTGAATTATACCTTGTTTTTTTCAGGACAAATTGGGCTTTCATTTGGTGGTAAATGGTAATGGATATCTCCTGATTTTTTTTTATTATCAAATTGGCACAAAATAGTAAAAAAAACTTTTTTAAATTTAGCTGTGTGTTTCTTGTTACTACCATAACCTACCACCAAAGAACAACCCAAAAAAATTTTTTCAGCTCTTGATGATTGCAGCGATACCATATACAGTATGTATATGTTATTTGTTGTTTGTACCCGTAGTACAGCCCAGAAACAATAGCGCGCATTTTGTTTTTTTTTACCTAAAACACACTGACATTGATACTAACTGACACTAATACCATTTTTTTTTTATCCTGACCTTTTGATCTTGACCTTTGACCCTGACATTGACCCAAACACTTACTCTGGCACTGCACTAGATCAAACTTTGATCTAGGTATTTTTTCTTTATTTTTTTCTTTTATTTTTCAATATTTATTTATCTTTTTTTTTTTTTTTTTTTTAACAAACATTTTTTTCCCCCTCTTTGCCAGGAGTTAGAGAGATACAATGTATCTCTCTTCTTTATTCATAGAGAGAAAACAAAACAAGGAAGCCAGGCTGTACAGTGACTGATCACTGTGATAGCCAATCAGAGGCTATCACAACAATCATGTGACCTGGAATCAGGAGTCCCGGGTCCTGATCGGGACTCGGGGCTCTCAGTGGCACCCCGGTCTTTGTGCTGGGAGTGCGCTGTGTGGACCAAACAAAGGGTCCTGTACCTTTTTGGTGCAGGTGTGGTGCGATTAGAGCCATACAAAATGTATGTCCCCTATCGCACCGCACACAAATCACATGTGATTTTCACAGGAATGCGGTGGGGTTCCTGTGTGAAACACAAGCGATATACCACTTTGCCTATGTGTGAACCCAGGCTTAAGCCTAGTACACACAATGAGAATATCAGGTGAATGATTATCCGTTTTTTTTTTCTTGCATGCTAGTCTCACATTGAAAATGAAGAGCTATCTAAAGTTATGAAAATTCTCGTACAACAGAATACAATTTCAAAAAAGATGTAATATATTGTACTGATTACACCAAAACTCTCAAACGACACAGTCGTGCCCTGGAGC
The DNA here is from genome assembly GCF_062004578.1 of Staurois parvus. Taxonomy (NCBI): domain Eukaryota; kingdom Metazoa; phylum Chordata; class Amphibia; order Anura; family Ranidae; genus Staurois; species Staurois parvus. The sequence continues at coordinate 730,656 of NW_028318184.1, read as the reverse complement.
GACTATGGCGCAAAACCAGATCCCAACAAGCCTTCACCCACTATAAATCTGCCTTCCACACCTACACCTCCTCCCTCCACGCCGCCAAACAAGCCTACTTCCTGACCCTCATCAAGACCCTCTCCTCCAATCCTCGCCGACTCTTCTCCACCTTTAACTCTCTACTCTCTCCGCCCCCACCTCCACCCAGCACCTCACTCACCGCCCTTGAGATTTCCAACCACTTCAAAAACAAGTTTAACACAACTCGCAAGGACATCGCCACAGCTCACACTCCCTCCAAACCTCTCCCCTTTCACACAGCTACCCCCTCATCATCCCTCTCCCACCCTACCCAACATTCCTCACATTGAAGCCCTCTCAACACTCCACACCTTCGACCCCACTACCATCAAGGAAGTCTCCAAGGTCTTCTCTGATGCCCGCCTCACCACCTGCCCCCTCGACCCTATCCCCTCACATCTCCTACGACCTCCCTCCCTCCCTCTCCATCCTACGCTCCCTCACCCACATCTTTAATCTCTCCCTCTCTTCTGGTCCATTCCCCTCCCCTCTGAAGCATGCACACATTACCCCCATAATTAAAAAGCCCTCCCTGGACTCCAATGACCCGAACAACCTCAGACCCATCTCCCTGCTCCCATTCACATCCAAACTCCTGGAGCGCTTAGTCTACACTCGCCTAAGCTCTCACCTCAACAACCTCCTCAATCCCCTACAGTTCGGCTTCTGTCTCCTACACTCCACCAAAACTGCCCTACTCAAACTCTCCAACAACCTTCTAATCGCCAAAGCTAATGGCCACTATTCAGTGCTCCTACTCCTTGACCTCTCTGCGGCCTTCGACACAGTCGACCACCCCCCCCCCCACCTCCTCCAAAAAACTACACTACCTCGGCCTCAGAGATTCCACTCTCTCCTGGCTCTCATCCTACCTATCACAACGCTCTTTTAGCGTTACCTATAACGCTACCACCTTCCCTTCATTCCCCCTCTCTGTTGGGGTCCCTCAAGGCTCCGTCCTTGGGCCCCTTCTCTTCTCCATCTACACCTCCTCCCTTGGCCAACTCATACACTCTCACGGCTTCAACTACCACCTCTATGCCAACAACACACAAATCTATCCCTCAACCCCCCACCTCACCCCCGCAGTCTCTGCCCGAATCACAAACCTACTGTACGACATATCAGACTGGATGTCGCTCCACTTCCTTAAACTGAACCTCTCCAAAACCAAGCTCCTAGTCTTCCCCCAGCCCGCACACCTCCCCCCATTGGCTTCTCCATCACGTCCAACAATACCACTATCAGACCCGCCCAGCAGGCCAGAGTACTTGGTGTCATTCTGGACTCCAACCTATCCTTCCAGCCCCAAGTCCAATCATTAACAAACTCATGCAAACTCCACCTCCACAACATCGCCAAAATCTGCACGTTCCTAACCCCAGAAACCTGTAAACAGCTCATCCACTCCCTCATCATATCACGACTCGATTACTGCAACTCCCTCTTCACTGACCTGCCCCGCCACAGGCTATCCCCGCTTCAGTCGATCCTGAATACGGCAGCCAGACTCATTCACCTTACCAACCGCTCCGTTTCCGCCACCCCACTCTGCCAATCCCTCCACTGGCTTCCGATTGCGCAACGGATCAAATTCAAAATCCTAACACTGACGTACAAAGCTGTCCACCATACTGCCCCAAATTACATCACCGTCCTAATATCCAAGTACCACCCAACACGCACACTCCGCTCCTCACAAGACCTCCTTCTCTCTAGTTCCCTGGTCTCCTGCTCCCATGCCCGCCTCCAGGATTTCTCCAGGGTGTCACCCATCCTCTGGAACTCCCTGCCCCAACCCATCAGACTATCACCTACTCTCCTCTCTTTTAGGCGCACCCTGAAAACCCACCTCTTCAGGGAAGCCTACCCCACCCCCTGCTAATTTTCTGACCTCCTCCACTCTTCTTACCACTCCATCTCCCACAGCTACAGTCATGGCCGAAATTGTTGGCACCCTTGATATTTTTCCTGAAAATCAAGTATTTCACACAAAAAAGGTATTGCATTAACACATGTTTTGCTATACACATGTTTATTCCCTTTGTATGTATTGGAACAAATATAAAACAGAGGCAGAAAAGCAAATATGACATAATGTCACACAAAACCCCAAAAATGGGCTGGACAAAAGTATTGGCACCCTTAACTTAATATTTGGTTGCACACCCTTTGGAAAACATAACTGAAATCAGTCGCTTCCTATAACCATCAATAAGCTTCTGACACCTCTCACCCGGAATTTTGGACCACTCTTCCTTTGCAAACAGCTCCAGGTCTCTCTTATTGGAAGGACACCTTTTCCCAACAGCAATTTTAAGATCTCTCCACAGGTGTTCAATGGGATTTAGATCTGGGCTCATTGCTGGCCACTTCAGAACTCTCCAGCGCTTCTTTGCCATCCATTTCTGAGTGCTTTTTGACGTATGTTTGGGGTCATTGTCCTGCTGGAAGACCCAGGATCTTGGACGCAAACCCAGCTTTCTGACACTGGGCCCTACAGTGCGACCCAAAATCCTTTGGTAATCCTCAGATTTCATGATGCCTTGCACACAGTCAAGGCACCCAGTGCCAGAGGCAGCAAAACAACCCCAAAACATCATTGAACCTCCACCATATTTTACCGTAGGTACTGTGTTTTGTTCTTTGTAGGCCTCATTCCGTTTTCGGTAAACAGTAGAATGATGTGCTTTACCGAAAAGCTCTATCTTGGTCTCATCTGTCCACAAGACGTTTTCCCAGAAGGCTTTTGGCTTACTCAAGTACATTTTGGCAAACTGTAGTCTTGCTTTTTTATGTCTCTGTGTCAGCAGTGGGGTCCTCCTGGGTCTCCTGCCATAGCGTTTCATTTCATTTAAATGTCGACGGATAGTTCGCGCTGACACTGATGCTCCCTGAGCCTGCAGGACAGCTTGAATGTCTTTGGAACATGTTTGGGGCTGCTTATCCACCATCCGGACTATTCTGCGTTGCAATCTTTCATCAATTTTCCTCATCCGTCCACGACCAGGGAGATTAGCTACAGTGCCATGGGTTGCAAACTTCTTGATAATGTTGCGCACTGTGGACAAAGGCAAATCTAGTTCTCTGGAGATGGACTTGTAACCTTGAGATTGTTGATATTTTGCCACAATTTTGGTTCTCAGGTCCTCAGACAGTTCTCGTCTCCTCTTTCTGTTGTCCATGCTTAGTGTGGCACAGACAGACACACAATGCAAAGGTTAAGTGAACGTCTCTCCTTTTTATCTGCTTTCAGGTGTGATTTCTATATTGCCCACACCTGTTACTTGCCCCAGGTGAGTTTACAGGAGCATCACATGCTTGTAACATTCTTATTTATCCGCAGTTGTGAAAGGGTGCCAATACTTTTGTCCAGCCCATTTTTGGAGGTTTGTGTGACATTATGTCGAATTTGCTTTCTTTCCTCCCTTTTTTTGTTTTGTCCCAATACACACAAAGGGAATAAACATGTGTATAGCAAAACATGTGTTAATGCAATACGTTTCGTGAGAAATACATGATTTCCTGGAGAAATATCAAGGGTGCCAACAATTTCGGCCATGACTGTATCTCCTCCTGTACGACCATCCCCTCCCTCCTAGATTGTAAGCTCGAAAGAGCAGGGCCCTCGAACCCCTCGTGTATCGCATTGTATTGTTATTGTTCTGTCACATGTTCTGTCCCCCTTTGTAATGTACAGCGCTGAGCGAACTATTGGCGCTTTATAAATACTGTATAATAATAATATTATTAATTATAATAGTATTGTATTGTAATGTATTCCTTCATTTCTGAACATCTGTGGTCTTGGTCTTCAGATTTTTTTTCAGACAAATACTGTATTGATTTAATGAAAATCGTATATTTTGGTATCGTACAAGAAAAATGTTAATGTTTGTCCCTTTGGATAATTTAGCATGAACTGTCAAGATCGGCTCTCAAAAGCCCTCAAGTTATCAGATGATTGCTTTGAAAGCTGTACTTTTCATTCGATTTACATTCGCTTTGGAGGTGTTATTCTGCTAAGGGGACAGGACAACTGCACCGCATCAAAGGGACAATGGACGGGGCAATGTACCATCAAATCCTGGGTGAAAACCTTCTTCCCTCAGCCAGGGCATTGAAAATGGGTCGTGGATGGGTGTTCCAGCATGACAATGACCCAAAACACACAGCCAAGACAACAAAGGAGTGGCTCAAGAAGAAGCACATTAAGGTCCTGGAGTGGCCTAGCCCGTCTGCAGACCTTAATCCGATTGAAAATCTGTGGAGGGAACTGAAAGTTCGAGTTTCCAAACATCAGCCACCAAACCTTAATGACTTGGAGAGGATCTGCCAAGAGGAGTGGGCCAAAATCCCTCCTGAGATGTGTGCAAACCTGGTGGCCAACTACAGGAAATGTCTGAACTCTGTGATTGCCAACAAGGGATTTGCCACCAGGTACTAAGTACTAAGTCATGTTTTGTGAAGGGGATGAAATACGTACAGTTGCAAGAAAAAGAGTCCTGACCTCAACCCGATTGAAATGCTGTGGCATGACCTTAATAGACCGATTCACACCAGACATCCCAAGAATATTGCTACACTTAAACAGTTTTGTGAAGAGGAGTGGTCCAAAATTACTCCAGATCGTTGTGCAGGTCTGATCTGCAACTACAGGAAACGTTTGGTTGAGGTTATTGCTGCCAAAGGAGGGTCAACCAGTTATTAAGTCCAAAGGTTCACATACTTTTTCCTCCCTGCATGTTTACATGTTATGTGCAATTAAACCATGGCAACATCTAATGTTTGTGTAGTATTATGTTCAGCAGACTGTGTTCTTCTATTGTTGTGACTTAGATGACGTTCAGAGCACATTTTATGCCCAATTCATGCAAAACTCCACGTAATCCCAAGGGGTTCACATACTTTTTCTTGCAACTGTATTTCCCTCATGAACATGCAAATCAGTGCATAATTTGTTAGACATGCATTTCTTTTGAATCTTTTGCTATTCTGTCTCTCAGTGTTACAATACACCTACTATTCGATTTTTTAGACTGATCATTTCTTTGTGAGTTGGAAAACATTCAAAATCAGCAGGGGATTAAATACTTATTTCTTTCACTGTACAGACACCCCTTATCTGTATAGGCATTTTTTTTGTAAAGGTGACCTAACCCTTTAAAGTTTCTGACATATGAGACAGATTCAGGTAGTTCTTAGTACCACCAGGTTCTTAGAGCCTGTTGCTATGGCTTCAGCAGATTAAAAAAGAATTACCACCAGTTCATTGATTAGGAAACTGGTGGTAACTAAAGTGTTAGTTCAGCTTTACCAAACAAACTTCCCATGAGGGGCATCTGTAGATAAAAACACACTGTGCAGCTTTGACCAAAGTTGGATAACACCCTTGCTACAGGTTTAGGCCATCTATATTCCATCTTGAAGCCTGACTGGAAAACTCCTAGGAAGTTGCTAAGAGAGGAGAGGCCTAGCTCTTAGTGTTCACAGCCACCATCACAGGAGTGAGCTTTCAAACACTCATCTCAGAGCTACTGCATCAGGGGACAGAAAATGCATGTGAGGAGGTTTGAATCAGAGAAATAGCTCACTTTTGTGATGGTGAAGGTGATCAGTAAGAGCTAGGCATCTCTTAGGAACATCTTTAGCAATATGCAAGTTTTCTAGTCATGAGGGACGTACTGTAATGGCCTACACCTTTCGCAAGAAAACTTTTCAACTGTGGTCAAAGTGGCACTGTTTGTTTTTATCTACAGACTACCCTTATCTGCATAGGCAATTTTTTTGGTGAAAGTGTACTATGCTTTTGAGACCAACTCTGAGCTGGTGTATAGAGAGACAGCAGTGCTCACAGTGGGTCATGCATTTGCTGGGAAGCTGCCATAAATATTGCAGCCTCCTTCACAGGGCTCAGGGTTGGTATGACACTGGCGCCCACTGGCATCTTAGCAACCAGCAACTCATCCTTTGGCCCATTCAGCTGCCAGAGCTCTGATGAAGAAGGGATGCCCTTCGAAACGCGTCAGCTGTACTGAGTATCTACCCCCATGATGGGATCCGCACTGGCTCTTTATCTTTCAGGTCCCTTTGAGGACCTATATGCCTGATTTTATTCGCTGTTTGTGAGTATTATTTTATAATGAATAAACTTTGGTTACTGAGGTAATGCGCAAGGTTGGTGCGCTTCTCGTTTTTGTTTTGATTTGCCCATTCAGCTGCCAGCCAGGATATTCCCCAGCCGATAGCTGAATGTAAACAATAGGTGAGGATAATAGCTGATGTTATTACCCATATATGGCAATTGCCATACTTGGACAATGACAGGAGTCATCTGGATGGGCTGGGGATCAGTTGGCTGCATAGCCAACAGCATCCTAGCAACCATTGACATAGGGCTCAGGTGTCAAACTGCATTACTTTAACTAACAATTGTGCGGTCATGCAATGCTGCACCTTAATGAACTGTATGCCATTTTTTCCCACAAATATAGCTTTCTTTTGGTGGTATTTGATCGTCTCTGCATTTGTTATTTTTGAGCTATAAACAAAAAAAAAGACAGATAAAAACAATATTTTGGACTTTTTGCTAATAAACATGTCCAGTAAAAAAATTTTAAAAATCAAATTTCGTCATACATTTAGGCCAAAATGTATTCTGCTACATGTCTTTGCTAAACAAATACCAATACGTGTAAATTAATTGATTTATGTGAAAGTTATAGCGTTTACAAATGACAGTATAGATACTGGAATTTTTTTTCTTGCTAGTAATGGCAGCGATCTGCTATGCAGAGTCATACAAAGCAGTGTGCAGGAGCTGACAGGGGAGAGAACTGTATTGTTTACATACAGGTCTCTCCCCCTTCGGAGATACTCGTTGATCACCAGGTGCCGGCGAGTAATTAACGGCCAGGACCCGGTGATTGACAGCCAAGGCCGTGAATGGCGCGGCCCCTACCCGGAACTGCAAAATCACGTATATATATATATATATATATTATATATATATATATATAATATATATATATATATATATATATATATATATATATGTGAATGTGCGCACCCGTGCAGCCCTGTAGCAGTATTTCTGCTACAGGGCGGCGCGGAACCGGTTAAGTTATATAGGCTGTTTATTTGCAAGGAAAGTGAATTAGGCAAAATCTCATTTTGCAAAAGATATCCAATAACATGTAAGGAAAATAAAAAACAATTTATTTTTCCTTGCACATGATTGGATGATGGAAGTTTACCTCATTCACTAAGTTCTGGGGAAAATTCTTGTGCAAAGTGAATAGCTTATTTGCCTTCTGTAAATTATTATTATTATTATACAGTATTTATATAGCACCAAAAGGTTTGCTCAGCACTGTACATTATAGTGGGGGACAGTACATGAGAAAATACAGTAACAAAACAATACACAAGGGGTTCGAGGGCCCTGCTCTTTCGAGCTTACAATCTAGGAGGGAGGGGATAGTGGTACAGGAGGAAGTGGCTGTGGGGGATGGAGTGGTAGGAGGAGTGGAGGAGATCGGCTGTTAGGTGAGGGTGGGGTAGGCTTCCCTGAAGAGATGGGTTTTCAGGGTGCGCCTGAAGGTGAGGGGGGTAGGTGACAGTCTGATGGATTGGGGTAGAGAGTTCCAGAGGATGGGGGAAGTCCTGGAGAAGTCCTGCAGTCGGGCATGGGAGGAGGAGACCAGGGAGCTAGAAAGTAAGAGGTCTTGTGAGGAGCGAAGAGTACGGGTTGGGTGGTATTTGGGTATCAGGTCGGTGAGTTAGTTTGGGGCAGCATTATGAATGGCTTTGTATGTCAATGTTAGTAGTTTGAATTTAATGCGTTGAGCAATCGGAAGCCAGTGGAGGGAATGACAGAGGGGGGTGGCAGAAGTAGAGAGGTTGGTAAGGTGGATGAGTCTGGCCGCTGAATTCAGGATAGACTGAAGCAGGGATAGCCTGTGTTGGGGTAGGTCAGTGAGAAGGGAGTTGCAGTAGGCCAGGCGTAAGGGAGTGAACAAGTTGTTTAGTAGTGTCTAGGGTTAGGAGCGTACGAATCTTGGAGATGTTGCGGAGGTGGAGCCTGCATGAATTTGCCAGCGATTGGACATGGGGTTGGAAGGATAGCTGTGAGTCTAGGGTGACACCCAGGACTTTGGCTTGCGGGGTGGGATTGATGGTGGCATTGTTGGTCGTGATGAAGAGGATGGGGGGGGGGACGCGGGCTGGGGGGAAAACTAGGAGCTCGGTTTTGGAAAAGTTCAATTTGAGGAAATGAAGCGACATCCAGTCTGATATGTCGTTCAGTAGGTGGGTGATACGCGCGGAGACTGAAGGGGTGAGGTGAGGGGTGGAGAGGTAAATTTGTGTGTCATCGGCATAGAGGTGATAGTTGAAGCCGTGGGAGTGTATCAGTTTGCCGAGGGAGGAGGTGTAGATGGAGAAAAGAAGGGGCCCGAGGACAGAGCCTTGGGGGACCGCAACAGAGAGGGGAGAGAGGGGGAGGTGGTGGCATTATAGGTAACACTGAAGGAGCGTTGGGATAGATAGGAGGAAAGTCAGGAGAGAGCAGAGTCTCTGATGCCAAGGGAGTGTAGTTTATTAAGGAGGAGGGGGTGGTCAACTGTGTAGAAGGCCGCGGAGAGGTCGAGGAGTAGGAGGACTGAGTAGTGGCCATTAACTTTGGCGGTTAGCACGTCATTAGTGATTTTGAGTAGGGCGGTTTCGGTGGAGTGTAGGGGAAGGAAGCCCCTACACTCAACCCCAGTGAACCTTCACAGGTTTGGCTTTAAGCATGCATGTCTTTAGATAGAAGTCTATACTAAAACTAAATAAAAGATGTAAATTCACAGGAGAATCTATGATTTTTTTTTCTTGTTCATTTTTTAATGGGAAAGAGCAAGCTTCACATTAAGGGTTTAAAGAATGCTGGGGTTGATTTACTAAAAAAGTGGTCTGTCCACTTTGGAAAGTGAGTGGCCTAATAAATAAAGTGAAGCTGCATTCACTTAGAACACCCTGTCTAACCCCCTGTTCACATATATGCGGCCGTGCGGGCCGCGTTTTACGCTGGCACGAGAGCCCATTCCTTTGAATGGACTCCCATGCCCGTGACATGCAGGGAAGAAGTCCCTGTACTTTTTCCGAAAACGCAGCCCGCACAGGAACCTCGGTTCCCAGTACGGTTGTGTTTTCCAGTGCGGGCAGCATGCCATTAGAATTAATGGCACCCGTCCGCGGGTCCGCATTTCTCTGTGCGGGTGGTGCGGCTGCACGGATTTTCGTGCGGATCCGCAGTGGCACCACCCGCACAGATATGAACCTAGGGTTAAACAGGAAAAAAAAGGATTTTTGTTTGTACATGACAGTATGATTGAAGGGAACACAGCTCGGCCTTATTCACTAAGCATGAATAGTCTCTATGGCCTTAATAAACCAAGCCCAATAAGCACATTGCATATATTTAAATCAGCTAATAAAATATGAAATAGACTACTTTATGTAACAAATATAAATGGTCATTTTACTCACCAGACCAGGCTGTTGATGCACTACTTGTGGATAAATTTGCGTTATTGGATACAATATTACTGAGGGTGTTTTTTGCCCAGGATATAGTATTGACTGTAATGTTGGTTATACAATCAATTTGCAGACTTTTGCCAGTTGATTTACTGTATGATGATGGGATACTGATGGTGGCTGTGGGAGACAGAAACAAAATGTGATATAATACAGAAAGAGTTAAGGCCATCTTGTGTCATAATTAAAGTATAGACTAAATCCAAGAACAAAAAGGTAACATGTTGCAGTTTGACAGTCTTTAGATGCAGTGCCTGCATTAGTTTTCTTTTTGGGCTCATGTACACGGGGCATTTGGAAAACTCTTCTGAACGATGGAAACTGACTGCTGGAAAACGTAGGTTAAAAATTGTCAGTTTAGCTGCATTTGCATACAACATTTATGCGCATTTATGTGTGTTTGCGTTTAGAAGCGTTTTTAAAAGATACCCTCAGGAGACCTTCCTAAATGCCCGGAATGCACTGAAAAACAGTAAAAAAAATAACTTTTTCAGATATTTTAAGAGGAAGAGAGAGAGCAGAAGCAGAGAGAGCTGTATGTGTTGAGATGACCTATCTTTTCTGGTTGTATTCACTATGGATCCCATCATGAGTATAATGCGGCACGTTCTACCATTTTTTCCTTCATGCAAAACCTGGAACTGACTTCGCTGGTGTACCAGGTCCATTTGAATACATGGAAAATGCTTTGCATGCATTTCTGATGATGAAAAAAGGCTCTGGACAGCATTCGGATATGGAACAGTTAAAAAACTCTTCTAAACGCAAACGCTTATAAACACGGTTAACCACGTTTTCAAATGTTTACCAGCATTTGGCGTTTGAGACGCTGGTAAAATCTACTCCTGAACGCAAGTTTGGTGCGTTCAAAAAAACGACTGTAATCTCAACTGCCTGTAAACGACTGTGTGTACATAGACACATAGGAAAACATTAGGGAGAGTTCAGGGGCTGCTGAAAAAACGCTCAACAGCTTTTGAACATCTGTTTAGGAGCTGCAGTGTACATGAACCCTTTCAGGCCAAGTATATTTTCTGAAAGTACACTTGTTTCATTTTGATCCTGCCAGAAATCCAATGTGCTTGTAAGTCCCTGTAAGTTCTGAACTGAACAGTTTTCCCAGGTTTTCTTCTCTGGACTACAGAACACCTCCTCCAGTGATATGAAAATGAGGGGGGTGTATGCAATTCAAATCAGGAGAGCAGTCTAGGACAGTGGTGGGCAACCTTTTTTTTCAACTGAGCCAAATCTCGCCAAAACCACGATTGAAATTTATTTTGAGAGCCACATTTTTAAAACTGAAAATACATCCCCCATATAGTAATTCATCCCCCATAGTAATTCATCCCCCATATAGTAATTCATCCCCCATAGTAATTCATCCCCCATATAGTAATTCATCCCCCATAGTAATTCATCCCCCATAGTAATTCATCCCCCATATAGTAATTCATCCCCCATAGTAATTCATCCCCCATAGTAATTCATCCCCCATATAGTAATTCATCCCCCATAGTAATTCATCCCCCATATAGTAATTCATCCCCCATAGTAATTCATCCCCCATAGTAATTCATCCCCCATATAGTAATTCATCCTCCATAGTAATTCATCCCCCATATAGTAATTCATCCCCCATAGTAATTCATCCCCCATATAGTAATTAATCCCCCCTATAGTAATTCATCCCCCATAGTAATTCATCCCCCATATAGTAATTCATCCCCCATATAGTAATTCATCCCCCATAGTAATTCATCCCCCATATAGTAATTCATCCCCCATAGTAATTCATCCCCCCTATAGTAATTCATTCCCCATATTGTGTCAATTTACTTACCTTTGCTCCGCGCGTTCTTCTCGCCGTGTTCCCGCGCCGTTCCGGTCTTCAGGGCGGACTGTGAGAGGAGAGGAGTTCGTCACGCTGCCCCGCCTACATCCTGGCTGCACCGCCTACATCCTGACAGCTGCAGAGTCCTGACTTTTGGAGCGGGCGCCCGGCACACAGAAGAGCCGCATTTAAGTTTGTAAAGAGCCGCATGTGGCTCGCGAGCCGCGGCTTGCCGACCACTGGTCTAGGATAACAATACTGCTTCTGTATAGATACTGTATGATGAGTTAACATTGTCACTCTATAACAGGAAGTATGTTACTCGCCAGGTCACTGGGTGAAGATAAGGTCCCATGTACATGGGACACTTCTGAATGATGGAAACTGACTGCTGGAAAATGTAGGTTAAAAAATGTCTGTTTAGCTGCATTTGCATACTGCGTTTATACGCGTTTATGAGCATTTGAGTTTAGAAGCGTTTTTTTTATAGATAACCTCAGGAAACCTTTCAAAATGCCCAGAATGCACTGATAAACAGTAAAAAATTAACTATTTCAGACATTTTGAGAGAAATAGAGAGAGCAGAAGCAGAGAGAGCAGTATGTGTTGAGATTAGCTGTCTTTTTTTTTTGTGGTGTTTGGATGTGTTCCAGCTCATTTCTGTGCAGAAATTATTGCAGCAGTGTCTAACATATTTTTTTTTTCATGCAAAACCTCAAAGTATGGTGTGCCAGGTCAATTTGAGTACCAGGAAAACGCTTTGCATGTATTTTTCATGATGAAATAAGGCTCTGGACAGCATCTGGAAATGGAAGAGTTAAAAAAAATTTGCAAATGCCTATAAACGCGGTTAACTGCGTTTAGCCATGTTTACACACGTTTACAAGCGTTTTGTGTTTGAAACGCTGATAAAATCTACTGCTGAACGCAAGTTTTCTGCGTTAAAAAAAGTCTTTAAAATCAATTGCCTATAAACGACTGTAAATGACATAGTGTACATGGACATATACAGTAGAAAAACATTAGGGAGAGTTCAGGGGCTGCTGAAAAAAATGCTGAACAGCTCCTAAAAGTGAGTTTATCAGCTGCAGTGTACATGAGCCCGAAAGGAAAACAATTCTGAAAAAAAGCTGATCCAGCTACCACATCTACGGACTGATGAGCTGTGATAAATACAATTTGTGTTCATGGGTTTACTGTAGGTGCACCTAAAGGGGGGAGTAAACTTTCTTGATTGATTTTTACCTATAGGTAAGCCTATAATAAGGCTTACCTATAGGAATATTAAATATCTCCTAAATGTGCACCGTTTAGGAGATATTTACTGTAGAAGCACAGGTGACATCATTGGTGCATGCGCACTGAAGGAACGGCTCAGAACCCTGTGCCATAAACAGTGACTCCCACACGCATGTGCACGAACAACGTCATCATACCACCGAAGCCCACAAACACAGAAGGAAGACCGGGTATAGATGGAAGAGCCTACAAGGGTGACAGCGTGCCACTGATGGGCTTCATTTTCAGGTAAGTCTGTCACAATGTGCTGGTATGCACTGCATAAAAGTACATGGTGAGTTAAACTGCCCGGGGCTCCATTTTTTTTTTGCTGTGGTACTACTAGGCACACTACTATCATTATGAAAAAAAAGTTACAGAGCTTTCTATGAAAAAAGTTCTATGTTGTAGGTATCTTTAATTTCTAAAGCTGGTCATACACATGGCAATGAGTGATCAAATAGTTTTTTTTTGCCAAAATCGCAAAGCTATCAGAGACATAAAATGGTCACTTTGACTGACTTCAAGGAGATGGGTTGGAAAATGTCACTGGTGAACCTAAATCTGAAACCAGATTGCTTTGAAAAAATGCCTCTTTTCTTATTTCAATTCTTCAAAAAACTGTATTGCAGCTGTCAATTAATTGCCCATTTTCAGATTTGCAATGACACTAATACAGTGATCAGTGCTAATGAAAAGCACTGATCAGTTTTCCTTCCTTGGACCACTTTTGGTAGGTCCTGGCCACAGCAGGCTGGGAACATCCCATAAGAGCTGCAATTTTGCATATGCTCTGACCAAGTTGTTTAGCCATTACCATTTGGGCCTTGTCAAAGTTGCGTCAAATCTCTTCGCTTGCCCATTTTTTCTGCTTGCAACACATCAACTTCAGGGACCACATGTTAACTTGCTGCCTAATACATTCCACCCACTTTCAGGTGCCATTGTCACAAGATAATGAATGTTATTCATTTTACCTGTCAGTAGTCATAATGTTGACTGATCAGTGTACATACCTTTGGAGAACCCGCTAATGTTTGGTGAGAGGGTTGCTATCTTACCTGTGAATTCTCCTTGGAGTTCCCATAAGCTCTGACATCTGCTGCAACATTTTACAAGGAACATAAAACCAGCCATATCAATCCCTTGCTCTAAAGCTTACAGTCTAATGCCCCTTCTATAATCCATTATCCATTGATACAACTGTGACATAACCTGCAGAGAACAACTACACAATGCCTGTTCCATCCCATGTTACAACTACAATACTCACAGGAGCGTTAGCATACTAGAACATGTTACAGGAGATCAAGGTAGATTTGGATGCAGGGGGATGGTGGTAGATTTGGCTGCAAGGTATGGAGGTAGCTTTGGCTACAAGAAAAGGAAGTAGATTTGAATATAGGGGGATGGGGGTTGATTTGACTTCAGAGGATGGAGGTAAATTTGAATGCTGCGGATAGAGGTTGATTTGGTTTCAGGGGATGGTGCTAAGTTTTGGGGCTGCCCCACTCCAAATGCTTGTCCTGAAAATATGGATGTTAGTGCAAATAAAGTATCATGGGCAGTACTACTCAATTTTTTTGTTAAAAAGTGCACTACAATGGCTACAATCACCTCAAGGGTGGAGGTGAATATGGCTACAAGGGATGGAGGTAGATTAGGCTGCAGGGAATGGAGGATGGTTTGACTTTAGAGGATGGAGGTTGATTTGATTTTTAGATGATGGAAGTAACTTTGGATGCAGGGGATGGAGGGGAATTTGGCAAGTAGACTTGGCAACAAGGGATGGAAGTTAATTTGGCTGCAGGGAATCAAGGTTTATTTATCTGCAGGGGGATAGGGGTTGATTTGGTTTCAGGGATTAGAAGTAAATTTGGAAGCAGTGGATGGAGATTGATTTGGTTTTAGGGGATGGAAATGAATTTGGCTGCAGTAGATGGAGGTAGACTTGGCTACACAGGATGGAGGTAGGTCTGACTACAAGGGATACATGCCGGATAAGTTATGTGAGGACATAGAGATGAGTGGAGTTATTTTGCTAACTGCTTAGGTGATAATCACTTTTGTATTTTTTCACAACCCTGATATAGCAAACACATGACTTTGTTTATAAACAAAGGTTAGCATTGGTGTTTCCCTGTTCCTGAAAATCTAACCTCAGGTTGCCAACTAATGAGAGGCATTTCTCAGCACAAGAATGGGTTCACATTTTTTTTAAAAGAGCTTGGATAACCCTTAGGAGCCATTTAAAGTCTATTGCACTCTTAAAAAACACATTGATCTTTCCTTTTCTATTGACTCCAATGCATTTGCCAAATGGCAAAATGCTAGCAAATTGTCCAGATTCCATCCAAAATGTTAGTAGCAACAATTCTTAATTTCACTCCTCCCTAGTGATGATAATGTATTGAGGGGGGAAAGCTGCTGGAGGTGCAAGGTCCAGGAACTACAAGCTCTTCCTCTTGAGATATAAATACAAAATATCATACCTCTTTGAATGTAGTTCACCTTTATTATCTTTGAAAAGGTTGCTCCTTCACTCCGGGTAAAATTACAGTTGTAATTAATAACAGAGAGGCAAGACTGTGTGATGCTGGGGGTCAGAGTGTATATACTGCAACTTCCATCACTTGTCTTGGTCCCTGCAATTCCTGTTGAGAATTATAAAATGTATATATAGACAAGTTATGTTTTCTTACACACTTTTCGTAAAAAGACTTCCAGAAGAAATCCATTCAAAATTAACTACAAAGAGATTGACAACAAAAATTGGTCAAAATATATATACAGTGCCTTGAAAAAGTATTCCTAAACCTTGAAATTTTCCACATTTTGTCATTTTACAACCAAACGTACATGTGTTTTATTGGGATTTTATGTGATAAACAATCACAAAGTGGCACATAATTGTGAAGTGGAAGGAAAATTATAAATGGTTTTCAAAAATTTTTACAAATAAATATCTGAAAAGTGTGGCATGCATTTGTATTCAGCCCCCTTTATGCTGATACCCTTAACTAAAATCTAGTGGATCCAATTGCCTTCAGAAGTCACCTAATTAGTAAATAGAGTCCACCTGTATGTGATTTGATCTCAGTATAAATACAGCTGCTCTGGGAAGACCTCAGAGGTTTGTTAGAGAACATTAGTGAACAAACAGCATCATGAAGGCCAAGGAACACACCAGACAGGTCAGTGATAAAGTTGTGGAGAAATTTGAAGCAGGGTTAGGTTATAAAAAAAAAATCCAAAGTTTTGAACATCTCACAGAGCACTGTTCAATCCATCATCCAAATATGGAAAGAGTATTGCACAACTGCAAACATACCAATACATGGCCGTCCACCTAAACTGACAGGTCGGGCAAGGAGAGCATTATTCAGAGAAGCAGCCAAGAGGCCCATGGTAACTCTGGAGGAGCTGCAGAGATCCACAGCTCAGGTGGGAGAATTTGTCCAAAGGACAACTATTAGTCGTGCACAGCACAAATCTGGCCTTTATGGAAGACAGACAAGAAGAAAGTCATTGTTGAAGGAAAGCCAAAAGAAGTCCCTTTTGCAGTTTGCGAGAAGCCATGTGGGGGACACAGCAAACATGTGGAAGAAAGTGCTCTGGTCATTGAACTTTTGGTCTAAAAGCAAAACGCTATATGTGGTGGAAAACTAACACTGCACACAGGGGCGGACTGACAACTCATGGGGCCCCCAGGCAATAGGGCATCATGGGGCCCCTGTGTCCTTGCCCATACTCAAAAAAGCCTATAAAAAAGGTACCAGGGGCATCTCATGGGGCCCCCTACTGACCCCGGGCCCTCGGGCAGTGCCCGAGTTTCCAAATGGTCAGTCCGACCCTGACTGCACATCACCCTGAACTCACCATCCCCATCGTGAAACATGGTGGTAGCAGCATCATATTGTGGGGATGCTTTTCTTCAGCAGGGACAGGGAAGCTGGTCAGAGTTGATGGGAAGATGGATGCAGCCAAATACAGGGTAATCTTAGAAGAAAACCTGTTAGAGTCTGCAGAAGACTTGAAACTGGGGCAGAGGTTCACCTCCCAGCAGGACAACGATCCTAAACATACAGCCAGAGCTACAATGGAATGGTTTAGATCAAAGCATATTTATGTGTTAGGATGGCCCAGTCAAAGTCCAGACCTAAATCCTATTGAGAATCTGTGGCAAGACTTTATTTTGCAAAGAAAAATGGGCACAAATTTTACTTTCTAGATGTGCAAAGCTGGTAGAGAAATACCCAAAAAAGCTTGCAGCTGTAATTGCAGGGAAAGATGGTTCTACAAAGTATTGACTAAGGGGGCTGAATACAAATGCACGCCACACTTTTCAGATATTTATTTGTAAACAATTTTGAATACCATTTCTCATTTTTCTTCCACTTCACAATTATGTGCCACTTTGTGTTGGTCTATCACATAAAATCCCAATAAAATACATTTACATTTTTGGTTGTAACATGACAAAATCTGGAAAATTTCAAGGGGTATGAATACTTTTTCAAGGTACTGTATATACACTATATTTGCCAAAAGTATTGTGACACCCCTGCAAATCATTGGATTTAGGCGTTCCAATCACCTCCATGGCCACAGGTGTATAAAATCAAGCACCTAGGCATGCAGACTGCTTCTAAAAACATTTGTGAAAGAATGGGTCGCTATCATGAGCTGAATGAATTCAATTGGTACCGTGATAGGTTGCCACCTGTGCAATAAGTCCATCCGTGACATTTCCTTGCTAATAAATATTCATCGGTCAACTGTTAGTGGTATTATAAGAAAGTCGAAGCAACTGGGAACAACAGCAACTCAGCCACAAAGTGGTAGGCCACGTAAAATTACAGAGTGGGGTCAGCGCATGCAGAAGCACACAGTGCGCAGAAGTCGCCAATTGTCTGCAGAGTCAATAGCTAAAGACCTCCAAACTTTGTGTAGCCTTCAGATTAGCACAACAACAGTGCATAGAGAGCTTCATGGAATGGGGTTCCATGGCCAAGCAGCTGCATCCAAGCCTTACATCACCAAGTGCAATGCAAATTGTCGGATGCAGTGGTATAAAGCACGCCACCACTAGACTCTAGAGCAGTGCAGACATGTTCTCTGGAGTGACCAATCATGCTTCTCTTTCTGACAATCCGATGGACATGTCTGGGTTTGGCGGTTGCCAGGAGAACGGTACTTGCCTGACTGCATTGTGCCAAGTGTAAAGTTTGGTGGAGGGGGATTATGGTGTGGGCTTGTATTTCAGGGGTTGGGCTTGGCCCCCTTAGTTCCAGTGAAGGAAACTCTTAAGGTGTCAGCATACCAATACATTTTGGACAATTTCATGCTCTCAACTTTGTCGGAACAGTTTGGGGATGGCCCCTTCCTGTTCCAACATCACTGCGCACCAGTGCACAAAACAAGGTCCATAAAGACATGGATGAGCAAGTTTGGGGTGGAAGAACTTGACTGGCCTGAGTCCTGACCTCAACCTGTGCAAAACACCTTTGGGATTAATTAGAGTGGAGACTGTGAGCCAGGCCTTCTCGTCCGACATCAATGCCTGACCTCACAAATGCGGTTCTGGAAGAATGGTCAAGCCTTCCCATAGACACACTCCTAAACCTTGTGGACTGCCTTCCCAGAAGAGTTGAAGCTGTTATAGCTGCAAAGGGTGGACCAACTCAATATTGAACCCTACGGACTAAGACTGGGATGCCATTAAAGTTTATGTGTGTGTAAAGGCAGGCATTCCAATATTTTTGGCACTATAGTGTGGTATATATATATATATATATATATCTATATATACACACACATACATACACTGTGTGCGCAATTATTAGGCAAGTGAGTTTTTTTGCCAAATCAACATTTTTATGCATATTGTCCGACTCCAAGTTGTATAAACTTGAATGCTTAATTGATTTATGCATATCAGGTGATATGCATTTGTGTAATGAGGGAGGATGTGGCTTAAGGAGACCAACACCCTATGTCAAGGTGTGCAAAATTATTAAGCAGCTTCTTTTCCTCAGGCAAAATTGGCCCATTTCTTGGCCCAGAAAGAAATGTAAATGACTCTGAAAAGTCAAAATATGTAAAAAGTATTTCAGAGGGATGCAGCATTCTTGAAACTGCTAAGATATTGGGGTGTGGTCACAGAACCATCAACCGTTTTGTTGCAAATAGTCAACAGGTTTGCAAGAAACATGTTGAGGAAAAAAAGACACAAATTAATTGCCAAAGATTTGAAAAGAATCAAACTTGAAGCTTCCAGGAACCCATTATCCTCCAGTGCTGTCATATTTCAGAACTGAAACCTACTTGTACTGTCCAGAAGTACATGGTGTTCAGTGCTCAGAGATATGGCCAAGGTAGGGAAGCCTGAAACCCGACCACCACTGAACAAGACACATAAGATAAAACGTCAAGACTGGGCCAAGAAATATCTGAAGACAGATTTTTCAAAGGTTTTATGGACTGATGAGATAAGAGTGACTCTTGATGGACCAGATAGATGAGCCTGTGGCTGGATCAGTAGCGGACACAGAGCTCCACTTTGACTCAGATGCCAGCAAGTGGATTTAGAGTTCTGGTATGGCCTGGTATTATTACAGTAACTAATTAATTATTTAATTATAATTTATTTGGATTCGTTGAAATTCATTGCTATTGTAATTCAGAGGTTCATATACAACTGATTACCTAAATGTTCATCCAAACTTTTATTTGTAATTATAAAAATCACACATGCCTAAACTGTAGCATATCAAGCCTCTAGCACTCTACACCAGTGACAGAACATGAAGCTCAAGAAGGAAGCCTCACAGCCCCCACTGGAAAATGTACGACAGTAAAAATGGAAAATACAGATGCAAACAGCCTATAGAAGGTGGGTGGAGCTGGGAACTCAATGGGAAGACGTCCATGGGATTCCCAGTGATAAAAGACACCAGTGCATATATCAACCTTATGGTATTCAAAAGTAGGACATTAGTTAAAGATGGACCTGTTTAAATGGGCATTTCTTGTGATAACACTTTATAGGGCTCAGTTCACTCAGCAACTGTTATGTTCAAATATATGAACTGAAAAATACGCTCATGAGAATAATGACCTTTATGACAATGAACAACTTAGTGAATAAAGCCCTATATAGTAACAAGGGGACTTGATCTTAGACAGTGTGCTTGAAATCAATGGTGAGAACCTAGTCTTGCTATTTACACTGCCCAACCGACTACAGGCTTACCATTGCTACACTAAGGTGCCCGGGCAGAACTGGTTCATCCGGATTGCTGCACTGAGATACCAGATTTCTCCAGCAACTGGCAATGCAGATGAAACCTATAATTGCAACAACCTATTTCAGTAAACCTCAAAACCCACTGAAGGGTTAACAAGATGCCCTATGATCACACAGAATTCACAGGCAAATTGGAATTTCTGTTTTACTTGGAAATCCTTAATATCACAATAATATAATCATTTAATAATAATATCATTTTGAGTTTATTAGCCCATTAAAAATTAAAATGATGAAGGGACCTTACCTGAAGAGTCACTCAGAGTCCATGTCACATTAAATTTACCGATGTCATCACTACAGCATGTCAGGCTAAATGCAGGGTCATCACAGTATGTGTCCTTTTCAGAGATTTCATTCAAAGAATAAATCTGTAATGTCTTAATTGTGTTGATGGTTGTGGTTAGATTTAGTGGTGTTCCACCAGTCGTGAGAGAGCAGGTATAACTACCTATGGAAAGGGGAAATTCCAAAAAGTTTATATGTATCAGGAAACAGAAGATATTACCTAAGTGCTGAGTACATCTATGATTAGTCAAGAGGGACATGAGGAATCCATTTGTAATCCACTAATTTATTTACATCAAGACAAGCAGTGGGCAGACAAATCCATGGACCTGTTCACCTGAATCTGGATCAGGATAGGTTTTACTATTGTACCCTTAGACAGAGCCACCCTCCTCTTAAAGTAGAATTCAACTCTCTCAATCAAAAATCATTTTCAATCCTTATGCTTCTAGCATTAGTAAATAGATAGTAATGTATATTATATTTACTTGTTTTAAACATTTGTTTTACATTTCTTTAGCTGCTTTCTGGTCTAGACCAAAATTATGTCATACATCCCAGGAATCATTATTGGCCTTTTTTTCTTTCATCTGAAAAAGGGGAGGAGGGGCTTTCTCAGCTAAGCACACCCTCCTGCCTGCAGCCTGAGCTAAGGCCAAATTGATTCCAGGATGCAAATGCTACATTAACCAATTCAATACCGGGCAATTTTACACCTTCCTGCCCAGGCCATTTTTCAGGTTTCAGCGCTCTCACACTTTGAATAACAATTGCGCGGTCATACAACATTGTACCCAAACTAAAATTTTATCATTTTCTTCACACAACTAGAGCTTTCTTTTGGTGGTATTTAATCACCACTGGGGTTTTTATTTTTTGCTAAATAAATTTGCTTTTTTTACATAAAAAGACCGAAAATTTTGAATAAAAAAACAAGTTTTTCTTTGTTTCTGTTATGAAAGTTTGCAAATAAATAATTGTTCTTCATAAATTTAGGCCGAGATGTATTCTACTACATGTCTTTGGTGAAAATAACTCAAATTAGGATGTATTTTTTAGTTTGTAGGAAAGTTATAGAGTTCACAAACTATGTTATAGATCTGAATATTGATCAATCCTGAAGTACTGACAGCCAATCAAATTTCTTGAGGTCCAAGAATGTAAGAATAGTACAGATATCCCCCAAATGACCCCTTTTTGCAAAGTAGACAGTCCGACGTACTTCATAAGAGGCATGGCGAGTTTTTTGAAGTTGTATTTCTTTTGTCATAATTTTTCGGAAAATGAAAAAATAAAAAAAATTATTTTCTCTATTTTTTTTTTTACATACTGTCACCAGTGCAGTACAGCGTCATCATATAACTGGCATGGCGGTGATCAGGGACACTGACTGGTGACAGTGTGAAAAAAAAAAAATATATATATATATATATATATATTTTTTTTTTTATTATTTTAAATTGTTTCTTACATTTTTTTTCTTTTTTTTAAGATTTTTTTTTTCATATTTCACTATGTCCAAAGTAGTACAATGTTACCATAGTACCATTGTACTACTTTTGGGAAGTGATCAGATTTTTTTTTTTTTACACAATTTGCTTATAGCAAATGAGCTTGTTTTTTTAAGTTTTATTAGAGGAATTGAACTTGAATAGGGTAAGGGGTATATGGGATGCCCATACACCCCTTGAAACCGAGGACAACTTCCTGGAACTATGCACAAGTTTTTACAGCAAAACAGTCTCTTGGAGAGCTAGCCAGTGTCTCCAGTTGTACCACCCAGACCCCAGATGAATCATCCTCTCATCCAGCTATCTGAAGGAAATCCCTGAGCAGGGGATCTAGTGCCTGCCACATTAAAGTAAGGCAGTCCCAGGTAGTTGCTAATCTGTTTTCCCATCAGAGTGCTCTTTCCCCTATCTGGCCCAGGGGGTGCAGGTCTACTCACTTAGTTCTTCTCTTGTGTTGCCGGTGGGTTGGTGGATGCTACCAAGCCTTCTAGCTGGTCTGCTCCTTCCCTGTTTCACTGGTGGTCCTCTAAGGGGGCCGCTGAAGTCCCAAGCTTTCCTCCTTATAAGCTCCTCTTGCCTTCTCCCATCTTGACCCCCTCCCAGGCTCCCACTCTCCAGCTTCACATCTTCTTCTTCCACCCGAACTTTCCTCTAACTCTCCTGCTGCTGAGCAGGCTCAGTTACTTTTAAAGGCCTGTTGAGGATTGGCCAGTATCCTCTGAGTGCAGAACAGCCACTCCTCACATCCACCCACTGCTTCTAGATCTTTCTCCAAAGTCCTAGAGCATGGGAAAATTCCAGAGAGCTGGTCTGCAGAGCCTCTCAGCTCTAACCTAAATTTGACCCACCTGACTATCACACCCAAGCTGCTACTCAGCCTCTTACAATTGAAGCTAGAGCTCCCCCTAGCTACCTAGGAAGATGCTACATAATGCTCCTGTAAGGGTGAGTAGTACAGCACACAATATCACCTAATACAATAAAGTATGCTGCAAGTCAGTTCTACTCACTGCAAAACAACATTGCATTTACACAGATTAAGTGTGCACTGGGGGCATTCTTGGCAGTAAAAGAGCTTTAAAACAAGCCATCAATGACCCCTGTAGTTGCATGTACTGTGGAGTAATTAATCCTCAGAGATTACAACAAATACTCTGAAGTTAGGTTTTTAGTCAGCTTCTAAAAGCTTTAGAATACATCCCAATTTGAAATGGGATTAAGGGCCTATTCACATCAGAGGCAGTGGAATGCAGTGGGATGCATTTTTGATTACACTCCAACTGAAGTCAGTCACACTGACAGTCCAAAATCCAGTTTATCCTATGGGCATAGTTAACACTATTTCAGTGCAATGCATTGAAAAAACGTACAGCAGGCTGCATTCTTCTGCACTGCAGATGTAAAGAATCGCTCACAAGTGCATGTAAATGCATGAAAATGCATTGCAATGTAGTGCACATTAAAGCCCAAAGAAGACAAAAGTGATCTAAAAAAACTGCAAGGTCTGGCAAAATGCACCGCAAATGTCAACTTACAGTTTCTGGTATCACACAAGCCCCTCTGCTCCAGGTAAGCTGGCAACTGCAGCTTGGAAGAGGCGCCAGCCCAATATGCTCCTGCACACACAAAGAAAGTCCGGACTGCTGAACTGCCTTGGTCTTAATATAATTGCTTTATTATTTCAAAAAATCCATAATACCAGGAATGATATGCAAAAGCACACTGGGGGAGGGAAAGATTAACGCATTTCACATTTTCTGTGATTTGTCAAAGATTAAGGTTTTGACAAAGCACAGCAAGTGTGAAATGCGTTAACATTTTTCTCCCTCCCCCCATTGTGCTTTTGCACATCAGTGCTGGTTTTATGGTTTTATTTCTAATTAACAAATCAATTACATTAAGACCAAGGTAGTGCAGCCCACTGGACTTTCTTTGTGCGCACGTTTTCTGGTGTGAACTTACTGTTCCTGGCCAAACTCTCATATTTCTTGGATTTATTTTCTTTTACTCATGGAGGCTCAGTATGACACATGGGCATTACCTAGGGCAGTCTGCATGCAAATGGAGTCCGCCTAGGTAAGCCTACTTCTCCAGACTGACATTTACTCATCAAGGCAATGTAATATTTGCATAACTCCTCCCAAGGGCTAGTCCACTGGTTGCATCAGGGCTTACGGCTCTTGAGAGTGGTACTAAGGCAGGGTGCGGTGATGTTTTCATACAGCTATGTACAGCACCTTCCTAGGCTCTCCCACCAACCATGGTGTGTCTGCATAAGAAAGCACAGAGACCCATTGATGACATCACTGGGTCTAAAATAAGTTATGTAAGAAAACTGAGAGGTTTTATTTAAAAATCTCATTACCATGTTGATCAGGGTGAGGAAGAGAGGAACCAAGGAAACTTTAAATGGCTTCTAAGAATGCTTTGACACTGCCCCCTGTGGTTTGGCCACAGTGCGGGTGCAGTGCAGTGTATCTTTGGCTTTTGTGTAGGTCACCTGTGCTTTAGAGTTCTATTAGGTCTGGCGTTTTTGGTGCATTTTTTGAAAGCACACCAAAAATCCTGCATCTTTGGTGCTCTTTCAGAACATGCACAAAAAACACCTGATCTAAAAGAAGTCTATGAGAAAGTGGGGGTAACCCGCACAAAAAATGCAGGTACACCGCACTGCAGCTTATCTGCAGCTTAACCACAGCATGGTAATGTGAATGCACCCTGAGGATTACAGAAGCCTCTTTCAACTATCTTGCACCTGTTCTTGTGCCCATAAACGGCCCATCATTAGCCAAAATATTCTATATTTTTGTTATATAAAATAAAACAGTGGAAAGAAACGTAAAATTAAACCTTTAATGTGACAGTGCACAATTTATGATCAAATACATTAAGCAGCCTAATGAGTTTTTTTTTAATTTTCATTTATGTTTTATTAAGTTTTTCATTACATTACAAAAACACAACCATTTATCATTTACATCTAAAGTATAAATAATTCTCCTAAATTTCCCATCCCAATCTCTCCTCATTCCCCCCTCCCCACTCTCCACACAACCCACCCCAGTCCATATCTCTCCCACAATCCAGTTCATGTCTATACCCTTTCTCCTCAACTCTCTCTTCCTACTCTTCTTTTTCTTATTATTCTTTCTTTCCCTCTACCCTTTCTTTTCCCTTTTCCTATTTCTACTTCGGTCATACGAGATATTCTCTTTAAATCTCCTACTACGGATCAGATCACTGGTCCTCCTACTACTTCCATATATTTTCCAGATGTCTTGAAGTCACACCATCTTCCCCATTCCTTTCTAAATTTTCCTATTTTACCTTCGTCTATATGGTATAACTCCTCCATCTTGTTGATATAATAAATCCTCTCTAACCAGTCCCTCATTGTTGGAGGCTCCTGTACATGCCAAAATTTGGGAATAAGCCATTTAGCTGCGCTAATTATATGGTATAATACACTATTTTCATACTGCTTCACTGGTACATCTGACCTATAGAATAAACACACCCACGGATCCTTCTGTATGGTTGTCTCCAATATCCCTTGTATAAGTTGAATAATCTCTTGTCAATACCCCTGTATTTTTGGACAATCCGACCATATATGATCCATTGTTCCCTTAGCTCCACATCCCCTCCAACAGAGCGGTGAGACTTCTACTCGTTGTCTATGTGCAACACTCGGTATCAAATACCATCTCGCTAAACATATATAATTCATTTCAACTGCGTTCATATTGGTCACCCCATGTGTTAATCTAAATGCTTTATTCTTCTGTGATTCATTAATTTTTGTTCCCAGTTCCCTTTCCCATTTCTCTAAGAACAACGGAGGACCTGCCCCCCTCAATTCAGTAAGAATCTTATATATCTCAGAAGTGACATGTTATATAGACATACTGTACTACAGCCCGTCATCTTTTCGAACGGGAGCATTTCCTCCGCGATCCTCAGGGGTTGGGGCAAATTTTGAAACAAAATGTCTTAATTGGTAATATCTCAATTCATCTATTTGGGAACAAGCCATTTAGCTGCGCTAATTATATGGTATAATACACTATTTTCATACTGCTTCACTGGTACATCTGACCTATAGAATAAACACACCCACAGATCCTTCTGTATGGTTGTCTCCAATATCCCTTGTATAAGTTGAATAATCTCTTGTCAATACCCCTGTATTTTTGGACAATCCGACCATATATGATCCATTGTTCCCTTAGCTCCACATCCCCTCCAACAGAGCGGTGAGACTTCTACTCGTTGTCTATGTGCAACACTCGGTATCAAATACCATCTCGCTAAACATTTATAATTCATTTCAACTGCGTTCATATTGGTCACCCCATGTGTTAATTTAAATGTTTTATTCTTCTGTGATTCATTAATTTTTGTTCCCAGTTCCCTTTCCCATTTCTCTAAGAACAACGGAGGACCTGCCCCCCTCAATTCAGTAAGAATCTTATATATCTCAGAAGTGACATGTTATATAGACATACTGTACTACAGCCCGTCATCTTTTTGAACGGGAGCATGTCCTCCGCCATCCTCAGTGGTTGGGGCAAATTTTGAAACAAAATGTCTTAATTGGTAATATCTCAATTCATCTAATGCTACAAATATCTCTTTTTTACTTTTTAAATCTTGAAAAGTGCACAATTTCCCCTTCACTGCTATATCCCCCAACCGTGCATCTACATCCTTAAACCATTTCCCCAAAATATTTTCCTTCTCCGGTGGGAAAAAATCAGTACCCACCAGGGGAATCAACAGTGAGTTATACTTCCAATCCATTTGTTTGTGTAATCCATCCCATACTCTTAACACCTCCTGTGTAAGTGTACTACTAGTCTCCTCCATATTACTAAACTTTTGTGGTATCCAAATAACCCTCTAATCATTGAATCAGTCCTCTTGTGGCAAAATCAATTTAACTGACTTTTTTGCTTTGTCTGAGGACCTTCATTTAAATTAATATATCTACTTTCTAACCTTTACTTTTGTCGTGACATTGTTGGGTAGGTGCAGTAAACACACAGAGGCTCGGAGTGCAGTAACTAATGTATTGAAGAACTTGCAAACAGTAAAACAACCCATTGAGGGAGCTCACTTGGCTGAGAATTTACAATCAATGCAGAGCAGAGGAGAGTCAGCAGTAGTAGGTCCGAACTGAAGACAGCACTTGCCAAAGAGGTTGGAATGCAGCCTGGCCAGTCCAACCCAAAAAGGAGCATGCTGAAGTGCAGACATAGGCCCTGAGTGGTCCCTGTTTCTCCAAAACCTTTCCCTACCACTAGTGCTGTCCGTGAGAGACAGGTAAGCTCTCACTACAGTAGCCACTCCGTGCCCAAACCAGGGACCTGAAAAGTCTCTGCATGACCCAAGATGGCCACCATGTCACCTAGATGCAGTATAACCAACTGGAATATTGCTCCAGGGAACTGAGGGAACCATAGAGAAACCAAGTTTTTATAGTCTTTTCCTCCAGATTCAGTACTGCTCTGGACGAGCGCCACCTACAATGTTGAAAATAGACTGCAGCTCTCTATACTAGTTCTCTTTGACATAAAGTTCCAAAATCTTTCACCATTGCTGTTTTTCCTTATCAGTTGATGGAGAATGCGGGTCTCAACTTTTCAATTCATTTTGTTGATCCCAGGGGTACAAAAAAAACAGAAAACATTGCTCGCTCACAGTCTAATGTCACTGATGTGTTTTAAAGCCGTAGTGACTCTTGACTCACCTTTATCAGTATCAATAACATTTCTTATCATCAGTGTATATTGCACCATTTTGCCTTTCTGAGAGGAGGAGGTGCTGTATTTTTGATTGTCTGAAATTGGCGTTTTCGAGTTCAAATACCAGAAAATGTTGCCAGACGCACTGAACGTACAATAAATTGTTACTGTGTCTCCTTGGAAAATGATGTCTGGAGAAATTGTTATATTTGACTTTACTATAAGAAAAAAGAAAGCTATGATTAAAGCAAATGTAAACTTAATCACAAAAATGTCATAAGCATTAACATGGTAATACAATTTCATAAATTTTGTTCAATTTTATTAAATCTCTAGTTTTACTAAAATAATATTAGGTAACCCTGTCATGCTGGCCCCTCTGGAATTTCCCCCTGTTCTAGGGCTTTGGAGGAAGCACTTGAGGCAATGGGTGGAATAGAGGAGTGGCTGGCTTGCATTCTTGAGGGGTCCAATCCCCAACAGAAGACTTAGCAAGGGGTTGGACACCCTTAGAAGTGTGGAAGATGTAAGGCTGAAGGCTGGAGGCTGTGCATGCTGAGGCGCACAGTGTGCAGAAGTCGCTGTCTACAGAGTCAACAGCTAAAGACCTCCAAACTTTGTGTGACCTTCAGATTAGCACAACAACAGTGCATACAGAATGGAATGGGTTTCCATGGCCGTGCAGCTGCATCCAAGTGTACACAAGTGTAAGGTAGGAGGCTGCTACTTATACTGTGTGTGTGGGGGGCAGAGGAAACTAAAGTGGGGGTGTGTGTGAGGGAGACAAATGACACTTCTTGGGGGGGAGGGGGGGCGCTTGGGCACTGCTATAAGGGAGGAAGAGGATACAAAGATGGTGCGAAAGAGATAGATGACACTAGTTGGGGGGGCACAGGACACTGCTATGGGGGGCAGAGGACATTACAGGGGATGATGTGAAGGGGGGCAGAGGGCAAAGAACACTGCGATGGGAGGACATGACACTACAGTGGGGGGGGATGTGATGTGAAGGGAACAGAGGGGACAAGGACGCTACAGTTGGAGGGGTGATGCAGAGAGGGCAGAGGACACTGCTTTGGGGGGGGGGGCACTGCTATGGGGGAGGGGCAGGCAGAGGAGACTACGGTGGGAGGGTGATGGGAAGGGGGGCAGAGACACTGCTTTAGGGGGAATGGGTCACTGCTATGGAGGGTAGAGGACACTTCAGGGGTGATGTGAAGGGGCACAGGACACTGCTTTGGGGAGCCACATAACACCATTATGGGAGGGGCACAGGATACTGTTTTGGGGGGCAGAGGACACTGCTATGTGGGGCAGAAGACACTACAGTGGGAGAGGGGGATGATGTGAAGGGGCAGAAGACACTGCTATGAGGTGGGGGAGCAGAGGACACTACAGTGGGGGGGCTGTTAAGTGAATGGACACTGGTATGCGGAGGAAGAAGAGGGGGTCAGAGGGGCAGAAGACACTACTGTGGGGGATGATGTAAAGGGGAGAAGAGGACACTATTGTGGGTGGGGGGCACAGGATACTACGCTGTGTTCTTTTGGGGGGGCTTGATAGTTACAGTATTTATTATTTATTTTTTAAAGGGCACCCCCCCCCCCCCTACATGGGAATCTTTGTTTCGCTTTATGTTGTCCAGGTAGATCTCAGCCTATGAAAGGCTGCCAAATCCCTGACCTATAGTGTTCTGGAATCACACAACAGATCCACCGATATACCTGTAATTTTCTGGAATTGCACAGCGGAGTTGCTGGTCTGTCCCCACAGAGACACAGGGATACCAATCGGGTCATGGAATCATCCTGAGTGTGCAAAAGACCCAAGCAAACCATCCAGGGTCAGTGCATCAGTGAATTTTATTTGTTGGGCGAGATATACAATATAATCTTTGTTTTTGCTGAAATATATAATTACGTTAAAACATAAAAATTGCTGCGCTGCCTCTACTAAAAAATATTTACATAAATAAACACCCTACTACATAAAGGATCCCTACAATTGTGCATATACTACAATGCCCTGTGGGCTGACACTTATATCCCTCCTCCCCAGTGACTAAATCATGAATAAACCAATAAGTAAATGTATGTTTATTCATGATTTAGTCACTGGGGAGGAGGGATATAATTGTCAGCCCACAGGGCATTGTAGTATATGCACAATTGTAGGGATCCTTTATGTAGTAGGGTGTGTAGTTATTTATTTAAAGAATATTTTAGTAGAGGCAGCGCAGCAATTTTTATGTTTGCACTTACACATTTACCGGTACACATTTGGGGTTTTGCTAGCAGCAGCCAGTCTAATTGATTAGTCCTCTGTGCAGGCTACACTCACATATAATTTACTAATGAAGACAAATTACTCCCTAATAAATGCATACCTACACATCAGTCAAGTACACACTAAACCAATACAGTTCTCATACAAGGAAACAGGAAAGATATTGACAACGTGCAGCATGTATAGACCAATAACAACATGGTAGTGGAAATCCCCACCAGGCATTTTACAAATAGAGGCTTCAAGTTCTTTTAATTCCTAAATGTTATACAACCAGTTATTGTGTTCTCTTCCTCATTTTCTGTTTACAGAAGCTGCAAGTTGACTTTGGGATTACATTCCTTCACAGTTCATAGAGGTATGATATGTCAACAAAAAAATGATCAGAAAAGAAAGGGGTTAATCATTTTACAGTGTATGTTAATCCTGACAATGCTCTACTCTTATTTGCACTATTTTGGTCTGTTAAATAAAATATTGGAATCATTTTGTTATATTGATTTAATAAGCACAAATAATATCTGCTGATCCTGCAATATATCTAGTGAGCTGATAACTTCCTGCAGGACAGAGGTCTCCAAACTGCAGCATGTGGGCTAGATGTGGCCCTTTGCTTGCCTTTATCCAACCCATGGGTTCCTATCGCTGATACCAGCCACTGTTCCTTCCACTGACACCAACGATGGGGCATTATTCCTCCCAGAGATACCAACAATGGGGCATAATTCTTGCCACTGATATCAATGATGGAACACTAATATATACCATGTGCTATATATAATGTGCTTCACTTCACTTAAAATTGTGCATCCAATTACTATTACTCATGTTGCATACCACAATGAAATAAAATAATTAAATGAAATTTGAATAAAAATGAATAAAAAATACACCCGTGTCAGATTCCAATAACAGTGTCCATATAATTGTCAAAAAAGTTCATATATGAAATTTCTTCAAACTTGCATAGTGCACTTTAAAGTATCATAACCCGTGCTTCTAAAATAAAATATTTTGTGCGGAAAACTTGCATGGACGTGCTCCCCCACCGGTTGTTCTCTCACCCCAGGTATGTGAATAAACCGTTAAGTGAGGTCATATAACACTTGTGTCCCTTTAAATGGGCCAGGGTACGGATGAGATGATATCTTGCTGTTTGGGGTCCTTCTCCACTCAAACGATAATTTTCTCTTCTCTGTGCAGTGGTCTTCGCTGAAGCTCATAGGAGGTGACAAGGACACTGCATTTCTGGCAGGATCAACAGGTATTTTCTATATTTGCTAACAATAACTATGGCATTGTAAAAGTAGTAGTGACATCATCACTGTGCTGTACATAGCCTGTACAGTAGTGGTGCACTGAAATGAGAATTCTGGACAGAAACAAAACAATCAAGATGAACTTTCCTCTGTAGGGACTCCACACAGGGACCAATCTCTTTCTCTCTGGGTAGCTACCCAGAGAGAGAGAGATGAGAGCACAACCGGTGGGGGAGCACGTCCATGCAAGTTTTCTGCACAAAATATTTTATTTTAGAAGCACGGGTTATGATACTTTAAAGTGAACTATGCAAGTTTGAAGAAATTTCATATATGGACTTTTTTGACAATTATATGGACACTGTTATTGGAATCTGACACTGGTTTATTTTCTATTCTATTGTATTCACATTTAATTTAATTATTTTATTTCATTGTGGTATGCAACACAGGTAATAGTAATTGGATGCACAATTTTAAGTGAAGTGCAGCCCATTGTGGTATATAGTATTGATTTAGCTCACTAGTATGAGTATGTGTTAGGTATAGGCAATTCGCAATTAGCACTTTAGTAGATTTAATTACATACATAGCAGCTCACATGCCTCTACTTTTTAATGATGGAACACTGTTCCTCCCACTGATATCAACAATGCAGCATTATTCCTTCTACTGACACCAAGGATGGGGCACTACTCCAACTAATACCAATGATGGGACTCTATTCCTCCTCCTACTGACTGCCATTGACTGACCACCAGACATTTTCTACTCCCACTGATACTGGGGCATTTTCTACTCTCACTGGCTACAATTCTGCCCTCCTACAGTCTGAGGGACAGTAAATTGGCCCATTGTTTTTAAATAGACCCCTGCTGTAGGAGCTGACAACACTGTTCCCATTGTGCACAAAAACCCTATGCATTCTTAGCTTCCTGCCCAGTTTACTTCTGTGAACCACAGAACACATCCCACTTATGTTGCAATTTATTACATTTTTATTTTTACCTTATGTAGTACTACCCCCTTAGGAGTTGCGATAGACTTGGGTCTCCCTATAGTCCTGCACAGCCAGGCAACATGCATTTTCCATTCATATTTGCACCCAGGAGACAGTGACAAATCCTTGAGCTTGTTTTTGATGTTTTCTTACGGGGATAATAAAACTTGGATGGGGTAAGGAGACCCAATGGAGCTGGAGCTGAGGACAAACTTCCTGAAACTATTTATATTTACATATTTAAAAGATCCTCTTCTGGAGAGATAGCCAGCCTCTCCTGGTGGACCACCCTAGACCCCAGACTCTCCTCTATTTTGCTGCCTGGAGGAATCTCTGAGTGGGGGATCCAGTACCTGTCACTTTAGAACAATGAGACATTCCCAGGTGGTGGATAATTCGGTTTCCCACCAGAGTGCTCCTTCCCCTACCTGGCTCAGGAGGTGCAGGTCTACTCACTCAGTCCTTCTCCTGTTCTGCTGGTGGGTCGGTGGCTGCTACCAGACCTTCTACCTGGGCCACTCCTCTCCTGCCTCATGGCTGGTTTTCCTCCTTCCTCTGCCTACAGGTGAGCCCCTCTCCATCTGGGCCTCCTCACAGGCTCCTGTCTTCCAGCCTCAAGTCCTTCTCTAGCTTTCACCTGAACTCCCTTGCAGCTGAGCAGACTCAGTAACTCTTAAAGGTTGGCCTGGCTCCTTGTCAAGCCTCCTGTTGGGGATTGGCCAGGGTCCTCCAAGAGTACAGACCAGCCACTCCTAATATCCACCCACTGCTTGTAGACCTTTCTAGAGCAGAGGGAAATTCCAGAGGGCTGGTCTGCAGAGCCTCTCAGCTCTGACCACAATTTAACCCTGCTAGCTATTGCACCCAGGCTGCTACTCAGCCCTCCTGACTAACAATTGAGCTAGAGCTCCCCCTAGCTAACTAGGAGGGTGCTACACTTAAGATACACTTTAATTTAGATTGGGAGCCTGCAGCCCCAATGCACTGCTGGAGCCCCCTCAAACACAAGAACCTTTTGGGAAAAGAAAGAAAATGCCCTTCCCCTTTCCTTCATCAATGTAGTGCTCAGTGTCAGATGTGTTAGCTCTATTTAGATACCAACTTTGTCTGAACCTGTAATTACAAAAGGTGTTTGAAATAGTCCAGAACATGCTGAGGTGGCTGGGGGAAATGGAATGTTACTGAACATACAAAAGGGCTGTATATAAGTATGTAATAAATTATAGAATCAACCAGAAAAAAAGAAAACATAGATGCTATTGAACTGTGTCAGAGACTCTGTGACTTAAAACTATGAAAATGGTTTCTATGGTAAACTACTGTATGTAACACACAGCATTTACTGATTGCAGATTGTCAAATGGGACTTGTTGGAAATGTTACTAATAGAAAGGAGATCCTACAGTTGATGTATTTTTCCAGGAAAGGTGGCAACCTTAGCAAAAGGAACTAATAGTATGTCCATGCACTGCACCAGCAATGTTGTCAGGTAGGGAGGCAGGTAAAAGGCTAAACCAGTCCAACTAATATAAATAAATCATGTAAGGGAATGACTTACATGTGCAATATTGTTGCAGTGGAAGGGTGGTGATGCAAACACAGCTTCCATTGACACATGGTCCAGATGTTCCGAGGCAGTCATAATTCTGATTACAGGAACAGTTTGCGTAGGATTCATTTAAACTACAGGCTAAACAACAAAGAAAAGCATTTGAGATGTGAAGGTGAATTAAAAATAGACTTTCTTCTCTAGAGGCATTTGGCGAAGGGTTTACGTTCCTTTGTGTATCTTTTTACCTCTTTTATTTATTGCTGATTTACAAATAGCAGATTTTACCTGACGTGGCATTGCAACCTTTCTATTTTGGCATAATTTAAATAAAGGAATGCGCTAAAACCACAAACCACTCCCAATTCAGTGTAGAAACATCAGTGCAAAAGATATATATATCTATTCTCAATTAATATCAAAAAATATCAAAATTATGTGCAAAACTATTTTTTAGTGCATAAGCAATTTAAATAATTAAATTTGTGAATATAAAAAAAATGTCCAATTCTGAATTTCTTCAAATGTCCAAACAAATCCTTTTCAAATTCAGGTGCTCTCAAAGAAATTGTGCCAAAATCCACCACCAAAAGTAAAGTTGGGTAACTCACCAGAGCTCCATGCTGATCAATCTCTAGATCAGCAAAAAACGCTTTTTGCTCTGGGAGCAGATGCAATGAATCAACTTCTCAGGTGTGATGATCAATAGCTACACAATCATCCATAAGGTAGGTATCCACCACTCAATATAATGGTTCCAGGAGCATTATATCACTCTCTCTTTTTATATCTCTCCACCGAGGTCATGTTTGGGAATGAAAGAGAAAATCATGGTGCAGCCAGTTTTTTTTATAAAAGTATCCAACAATTTAATAAAGATTTACACTCACAAAAAGGGTGTCTTCACCGACACCAGTGTAACAGCATAAAACAGCAAATGGTATAACAGTCTCCTGTTCCCCGCACACTCACTACAGCGCTCGTGACTTAATTTTCTCCACAAACGTCAGCAACCAGCAAGCCCTACTAGTTTCGTCATGCATGACGTCTTCAAGGGGCGGTCCAGACGACGTCATTCATGATGAAACTAGTAGG
The DNA here is from genome assembly GCF_062004578.1 of Staurois parvus. Taxonomy (NCBI): domain Eukaryota; kingdom Metazoa; phylum Chordata; class Amphibia; order Anura; family Ranidae; genus Staurois; species Staurois parvus. The sequence goes on along the minus strand of NW_028318184.1, from coordinate 695,858 downwards.
GCTTGCTGGTTGCTGACGTTTGTGGAGAAAATTAAGTCACGAGCGCTGTAGTGAGTGTACGGGGAACAGGAGACTGTTATACCATTTGCTGTTTTATGCTGTTACACTGGTGTCGGTGAAGACACCCTTTTTGTGAGTGTAAATCTTTATTAAATTGTTGGATACTTTTATAAAAAAAACTGGCTGCACCATGATTTTCTCTTTCATTCCCAAACATGACCTCGGTGGAGAGATATAAAAAGAGAGAGTGATATAATGCTCCTGGAACCATTATATTGAGTGGTGGATACCTACCTTATGGATGATTGTGTAGCTATTGATCATCACACCTGAGAAGTTGATTCATTGCATCTGCTCCCAGAGCAAAAAGCGTTTTTTGCTGATCTAGAGATTGATCAGCATGGAGCTCTGGTGAGTTACCCAACTTTACTTTTGGTGGTGGATTTTGGCACAATTTCTTTGAGAGCACCTGAATTTGAAAAGGATTTGTTTGGACATTTGAAGAAATTCAGAATTGGACATTTTTTTTATATTCACAAATTTAATTATTTAAATTGCTTATGCACTAAAAAATAGTTTTGCACATAATTTTGATATTTTTTGATATTAATTGAGAATAGATATATATATCTTTTGCACTGATGTTTCTACACTGAATTGGGAGTGGTTTGTGGTTTTAGCGCATTCCTTTATTTAAGTTATAGCACTAAGAAATTTATTTGGTTTCTTTGAGGTGGAATTGCTGCTTTAAAGTATTAAGGGTGTGGCGCTTTTATTACACTTGTGATATTTTGGCATAATGTTACACCTGTGAGTTATGTTTCAGTAACAGAGAAATAAATATACCTGTTTAGGTAACCTGAACGTGTATTGTTGTACCCTTTACATCGAAAAATCTCTCCCAGCAGTGGTGACATTGTACTTGCCTAACCAACTATCTTCTGAAGTGAACAGCCAGTCTTTGGTACCCCTGCTCAATGTAAGCCAGAGCAGAAATAAAGGTTGCATTCTTAGGTATAATGAGAAACCCCTCAACATAATACAAAACAAATATAAATTTGGAACAGATGCTTTAGCTGAAACCCTAGTAAATTCATTTAGTGCATTATTTAAAATTTGTCCCACCTTAAAAACCAATACATCTGTTATGTGTGATCAAGAAGTACACTTTACATGGTTATTATGCGTAGTTCAGTGTGCACCTACAGGGTTATTCAGTGAGGGATCAAGCAATGTGCAATGTTCAGTAATCTATATAAACCAATCAGTAACCTTCTTACATTGATATGATTGGTGTCTTTTGGTTCCAAGGTCTTGCTGCTGCTAAATATTGACGTGGGACTTTTGAAGCTGATACTCTTGGCATCTTAAAAGGTCATTGATTTGGATGTTAACATAGTGTTAGAGATATGGATTAGAGGGTTAAGATTTGGAATATTGATTAGGGGTTATTTTGATGTTAACTGATAGGGTTAGGATTTATTTAATGGTGACATGTAAGGAGATTGCAAACCCAAAATGTTTGTATCTCTTTTTGAATCAGTTTGGCATCATGCCTCACTTTTTTCTTCTCAGCCAGTAGCAGTGTTGTCAGCCTGCCCCTTTCAAGTTTCTTTATCATCATTGGGCTGCAGACCAGATCGGCAGCCCAGTGGTGGATTTAGTGCCAGTTCATACTTGAATCGCATAGGAATTCACTTTGGGTTCTCGTGTACAATGCAGTTTTCAGCACCAAAAGTAGTGCATGCAATACTATTAAAAATGCACTGTAACTGGATTGCATGGTATTGCGGTAGCATGTGATCCCGTGCAGGTAAATGTACTGCATTTGTGATCTGTGTTTGTGGTGTTGTTAGGATTACATTGACACCCTAAGCACATCGCACAGCCAGTGAGCTTTGAATGCAGTATGAGAAACGTGTATGGAATGCGTGTTTCCCACACTGAGTTCTGGTATAAAGGGGACTTATTTAGCCTTGTTCATATGGCATTCTTAAGTGTACATCTGTGTGAAGGACCATGTTTGCCAGCATGTCATACACAAATGTTCTATGCATCCACGTGCAGGCAAACCCATTCATGTCTATTGGGAAGCAATGGCTGCACAGACACAGCTGCTGCTCAAAATTTGGCATCAATGTGGGTGTGAGTGCATGTGGGTGCACCCTCAAGGATGTCAAATTGGGAGTGGTGTCTGTGTTTGTGCAGCCAATGCATCCCAACAGACATAAATGGAATTGCCAGCACACAAATGTATAAAACATTTGTGTATCCCGTGTGGGCAAACATGGCTCTTCACACAGATGTACACTTAAAGAAGAGCTCCAGTCATATATGTAAAAATTCAAAGCCAGCAGCTACAAAAAATGTAGCTGGTAACTTTTAATAAACAGACACTCACCCAGGATCCAGCTATGTGCTCACCAGAGCCATTTTCTCCACCCGTCTGTGGTCCCTGGTGCCGTCATTTTAAATGTGGGCACCTGGCTGTGTCAGCTTGTGGCTTCTTAGATGTATGTCCACTGCAGGGGCAGACTGACAACTCACGGGGCCCCTGGGAAATAGGGGATCATGGGGCCCCTGTGTCCTTGCCCAAACTCAAAAAAGCCTATGAAAAAGGTACCAGGGGCATCTCATGGGGCCCCCTACTGACCCAGGGCCCTCGGGCAGTGCCCAAGTTTCCAAATGGTCAGTCCGCCCCTGGTCCACTGCACATGCACAAGCCACGCTGCACATTGTGAATGGTTCCGCAGTCTTCTGGCATCATGTGTCCGAGAAGACTGCAAAAAGGGGAGGGGAGAACGTCCATCCTGATTGCCTAAGGAATTGAAAAACAAGTGAAAATTCTGAAAGAGGAGAAGGGTAGGAGGCCTTTAAGCAGAACTTCCCCTTTAAGTAGTCTGTATGAACAAGGCCTTTGGGAGGCAGTGGTTTTAGCACTGTCAGCCTGAAACAGAATGATACCACTGTTATTGGCTGGTTTCCTGTGTCAAAAGTTTTGAAATAAACTGAAAAACAGATTTTGTGTTTACATACACTTTATTATTATTATTATTAGTAGTAGTAGTAGTATTATTAAGTGTTCTTGCATGGCAAGACCACTTACTGTTATCGCACATATATATTCTTATTATTATAGCCAAATTTACCACCCTATCTCCTCCCACAGTTTTTACACTACATAGACAGTAATATACCGAAACGTGCAGATTGTTCCCGATTGGTGTGCTATTACTTTGTGGCACGGTTCGACGAATGGTTCACGAAATATTGGCGTTTTTGTGGTGAAATTGGTCCCATAGGAATGAATGGTGGAATGTTCAAAACTAGAGTGGGAGCTGACAAAAGCTAGAGTGTGAGATGGAAAATCAGGACATGATTTCTAAACTGCCATCACTCCCTCATTTTCAAGCCCACCTACACAAATCTTATATCAAAACGTGGAGGCAAGAACACTTCACACAATTTCCCCAGAAATTGTAGCTTTTCTAGTTATTATTATTACTATACGCTTTAAGCAGGACTTCGTTCTCTCAATCAACAATGGCTTTTTTTAATCCTTTTGCAGCTAGCATTAGTAACTAGATAGGAAAATATATTATATTTGCTTGTTTTCAACTTTTTTTTTTACATGTATTTAGTTACTTCCTTGTTTTCAGGCCTAAGCAAATGATGTCATACACAGGGGCCCCTGACCTTTGTACATATACCGCAAGGCCATCCTGATTGACACCTTGGTGGCCATATCAGATCCGGATGTAAGTTTTGTTTTTATTCTGTATATGCTGGAATTTTGTTAATTAAAGACCTACTACACTATTGGAAGCTTTCTCTGGGCTCATCATTTCCATGGGAGCCCGCTTTTGAAGGTTCCTGATGACCTGGATTGGTGTGTGACCTCCTCCTCCCCCGCTGGTGATTGGCATGATGGAAGGTTTAAGAGTACACCTAGACTGATGGCATCTAGTGGCCTACACGCTGATGACATCTTCCTGGTATTACAAGTCCAGAGCACCAGGAGCAGGTCTTAATTGCTCCACGCGCAGCTAATGAGCTATCTGGTTAGTGCAATGTTTGTACACTCTCAAGAGCACAAGAGTCACGGTTATCCTTTATTGCGGATTTATGAACACTTGCACATAATCACTTCGCTTTACCACTATGTATGGACTGAGTTGCTGAACATATGATATCGTGCAATTTTTGATCTATCTGATTCTTCACCTGATTTTATTATTATTTATTATTCATATTAGCGCTGCATACTTATTTCATACCCTCCTGACTGCATGCATGAGCTAAGGGCAGATGGATTCCAGGAAGTAAATGCTACATGAATTATCTGCCCTCACTCAAGATGGATGCAGCCAGAAATGCTGGGGGGGGTTTAAAGTGATGTCTCAACAAATTAAGCATGGAGACATGAATGGATGGGTGAGTTTGCTTTGAATAATAAAAATGAATTAAACAGCATTTTTGGTTTGTGGTGCTCAGATGCAGTGTAGATCCACTTTAAAGATTAGCGTGAGGAGGTGAGGGAAGGTGGAGGTAGAGCAAGCTGTTGACCCAGTAACCAAACAGTTACATGTATTTCAGAGAACGTGAAGATTTTGGGCACCTAAGGTCCTCAAAGTGAAATGGCCCTAGGGTGCATGCTATCTGCTGATAGCACTGATTAGAAAAATATTTCCAGTTTGGGTTTAATATGTGTTAGGGTTAGGTTAAGGAAGATCTTCACCAACTTGAAAATTATTCTATTCTGTCTCCTCCTCCCACTTTTTAACACAATTGCTGAAAGATCTTATTCACACTTGAAGTTAGAGGATGGTAAAAATGTACCACTGAGCCACATTTTTACTACTCCCCCTTAATCCCTTCCCAACTTTATTAGGGTCTGTGCATTTGATGGACAGGAAGGATCAGCCATCCATGTGAGTACTGTGATTAGCTGTCACAGTGATCACATTATTTGGGAGCCAGTCTACATTACATTATAGGTTAAGCTGCAAAGGCAGTACTCAAGGGCGTACACATGCTGCAGTCATGCTGCATCCATGGGGAAAATGTTCCCTAGCAGACTCTGTAGGTGTCACAGGAGAGGCAGCTTGTTCAATGAATGCTACACTTACAGTGACCTTCTGCGGCCATCTTGGTTGAGGGCAGTGCTAATAAATAGTAGTGCCCTACACATGTTTGGCATGCTAATGTACGAGTGGATAGTGTAGGGAGAGGAACCCCATCTGGTAAGGACAGGGTATAAGAGCCAAGGAAACCAATATGACCCGGCTTTAGCAGTGTCCTACTTCAGCTGCACACTGCATTGTGCTGTAGTCAGCACCCATGTTCAGTACTGCTGCTGCTACCCACTCCAGGTTGTATGAAGCCACCACTATGTCAGCCACCTGCCAACCCGCCATCTTTCCAGCAGACGCCACCCCAGTAAGGCCCTCTCAGTCTGTACTGTGTCTGATCATACTCCAAAGCCCTGCTCAGAGAACTAGCAGCACCAAAAACCAACATACCAGGACTCAACCAATGAACAAGGTCTGAAGAGGCAGCCATATTTCAGCCATTTGTTTAACATTACCAACCCTTTTTGCACTGCTCTACAGAGAAATCTTGTTTTATGTATTATGTCAGGTGTTAAAATGATCATACATCTGAAATACTATTTAAGCAAAAAGTAAAAAAGCAAATGATAAAAAAGTTTTCTGCAAAAACTGGCACATCAGGATATTTACCCCCAGAAGGTGCTACACTGGATACCACCGTAGTATTTGGCAATGAAGCATACACACTCGTATTCTGCAAAAAATCTGCATATATTGTGCTCGGAACTGGGTCAGGGTAACTTATTTCAATGTCAACTTCGTAGCTGGACATATCCTGGCTGGCTGCAATGATAGAAAAATAGATAAGGTCCTATAAATATTAAAAAGCATTAAATAGGAAATTAGTTGGCAGTGATATGTGTACAGTGGGGGCACCCACTACTAAACCTGTAAGTTCACCTTTTCAGAAAAAACAAAAAGATGAACACCATACCCCCTGCCCACCCCCAGTCCCTGCTCTACCTACTTCACTGGGTGGTCAGTTGTCAGTGCTCACCCAGGTAGTGCGGTGACCCAAGGATTTAAAATTCCCACTCTTCTCCCTCCTCTTTGTGCAGAACTTCCAGCGCAAATCACAGCAATGCTGGCGCTGACCAATCAGAATTGATTTGATCTGTACCAGCAGCACAGCAGAAAGAAGGGGAAGAATCCCTGGACCAATGCACCAACTATGTAGACACTGACAGCTCAGCATCCTTGGAGGTAAGTAAATTGTGCTTAAAAAGAGTAAACAGTGGTTAAAGGACCAGTCCTCAGAATTTCCTGTGGTCCCCCTGCAGATGATCTGTTTCCCTTTAATGACTTGTCATGCCTTTTCCACAATGTGTTTCTGTGTGACTGAAACTATCTTGGAGAGAGGGCTTTGCATTCTCATGTCAGAGCTGTCACCCAGAAAACCAGTGATCTGATGACTGGTGGAGGAATATTCAGTAACAGAGGTGGAGGAAAAACAGTTCAGCAGAATGAATGAAGCAGTAGCAGGGAGATTCTTGTACTGCGGGTCCTCAGGTACAACGTCCTCTCCAGCACAGTGAGCAGAACTCTAGTAACCAAAGTCGTTATAAATCCACCACATTTCACTCCATATCTGCAGAGGATAACAAGCAGAGGCAGCAGTGCCCAGAGGAGTGCCTAGTGTAGGTGTCACCCGGTAACACTTGGTGACACCCGCTCCAACGATCCCCACAGAATGGATCGGGTCTGTGGATTGAGCATAATAGAACGGACTCCAATCCATTATGCTTAATCCGCAGATCCGATGCATCTTGTAGGGATTGTCGGCTTTCATTACAACCTACCTTTTCTTGGAGCGGGTCTGGTGTCACCCCGTATAGGTTGCATGCCGACGAGGATCGTCGGCATGCAACCTATACGGGGTGACATCGGACCCGCTCCAAGAAAGGGTAAGTTGTAAAGCAAGCCGATGATCCCCGCAGGATGGATCTGATTCATCCTGCAGGGATCGTCGGCTTGCTTTAAAACTTACCTTTTTGTGGAGCGGGTCCGGTGTCATCCCGTGCGGTCGGTGTCACCTGGAGCGGACCGCACCCCCCGCACCTGCCTCGGGACGCCACTGGCAGTGCCTTAGATCTGACAGTGTAGATATACATCTATGAGGCTCAAGCCATGGGAGTGCCTAGTAAAGGTAGTGTACTTCTATTTTCAGGAGGAATTCCAGGTTACATGTTTTTCAGTGTACTGCTCAAGCACAACTAACATTTCAAGATATCCCTGATATTAGAGCAAGTCTTTACTATTTGAGTTCTGGTCCACTTAAATTAAAGTGCAACTTCACTCTTTCAACCTACAATGATTACTTTTTAATCCTTATGCTTCTAGCATTAGTAAATAGGAAAGTATATTATATTTACTTGCTTTAAGCTTTTTTTTTGTGTTTCTTCAGTTACCCCTTGGTTTCCAGGCCTAGGCAAAAGATAATCATACATTCCAGTAGTCTTCAGGAGAGGAGGAATGGTTTTCTCATCTAAGCACACCCTCATGCCTGCATTCTGGAGATAAGGGCAGATGGATTCCAGGAAGTAAATACTACATGAATCATCTGCCCTTATTCAAAGTGGTCACAGCCAGAAAAGTTAAGGGGGTATTTTTTAAAGTGATTTCTCAACAAATTAAAGCATGGAGAGATGGATGAATGGGCGAGTTTGCTTTGAATATTACAAATGAAGTACATACAGTAGCATTTTTGGTTTGTGGTGCTCAGATGCTGTGTAATTTTGCTTTAGGTTTTAGTGATTCGTTGTCAAAAATCTTACCTCTAAAGTGCAATTTAAAATTTGATAGTAATTTCTAGACATTAGAGTTAACATGCGCATGAAGCCACCTTAATTTGGATGTAAGAAAAGTGATGAAGTCCTTTACCTGCGCGCTTCTCTCGATGTAAAGAAATGTGGATGTTGTCATCCAGGTGGAAAATCTGGAACAACATATGTTAAATGTAAGTTGTCTTTGTTCTCTGACATATAATCATGTACCAGCAGAAATATGAAAAGAGAACATGAAATGAGAATGTTCAGTATATGCAGAGTGTCACATAACGTAGCTCACACAGGCCAGCAAATCATTACCGGCAAAACAGAAAAGGATATATCTATTTGTTTGGGAACAGAATGAGGATTCTCTCTGCGAGTGAATAATTTTGTTGCCCCACCCCCCACGTCTTTTGATTACACCTGTGCCCAGACATTATATATGCCTAATGAGCATTACAAGAACTATAAGGGCCAGTTCACACCACTTGTGGTGTAGGGAACGCGAGTTTCTATGTGAGTCTTTGTGCGCCTAGGGGGGTGCCATGAATTGTTAAAAGCACCTCATCTAACAAATGAGTGCATGTATGAGGCCACCAAAACACGTGGTTCGGCAGTAGCATGCAGTTTGGCGCGGCACAATTTTAAAAGTCGCACCTGATAGACTTTTTGCACATTCTAGCAAATTTGGCAGCCAATTAAAATGAGTGGGAGCATGGGAATGTGCACATTCGGACTTTGTGGTCTGAAGCAGCCCTTAACCTCCTCGGCGGTATGATTCTTTCCGATTTTTTGTGCTGAAAGCGGTACCATTTTTTTGCATGGAAATATGTAGTTTTTTATTGTAGGCTGTAATTTTTAGGAATAACTCACTGAAATCTGTACGAACAAGAGTCTATTAAACATTCCGGATATGATAAAATTTGAAACACGAAATCATAAATTATAATTTAATAAATAATCATAAAAAATAATAATATAATAATAATAAATTTAATTCAATAATATAATCAAACCAAAAACACTGAAATTTGAAATACAGAGGCAAATTCGCACATCGCTGAGCAAAGTCGCAAAATTGTTTTCAGTGTCTGATGATGAATTTCCCTACGAATCAATATCACTCAATTCTGCAAGTGGTTCTCATTTACTATCGCTGTTCTAACACCGCTTTTGATGTAAAGGGACGCTTTTTGGACGCCATGGACTTTTCTCAGTTTCCAGACAGAAAGAACATTCAAAATGCAGGCAGGGCACAGGACAAAGCAGTAGGGACAAAATATATGTGAAATGCATTGTAAAAGCAATGACAGCAAAAATGACATTTTTAAAAAATTTCAAATTTCCCGCCGGTTCCGGCGCGCGTACGTCCCGACGTCACAGGGACCGGAACGCAGAAGCCGGATGCTGGCATCGGCTGGAGGAGATGGCCGGGGACGCTGCAGGGGACACATCGCGGGAGCGAAGGACAAGGTAAGTGCTGCAGGGACCCCCAGAGCAACGCCGCATGGTAAGCCCGAGTGTAGCTCGGGGTTACCGCTTTTGGTATAGAAATTTTACCCCGAGCTGCACTCGGGATTACCGCTAAGGAGGTTAAACAAGTCATCTCTGACCTCTCTAGCTATTGCTACATGTGCTGTGAAGTTATTCATCCTCAAAGATCACAACAGAGATTATGAAGTCAGTCTGTAACAGCCTTGAGACATCTGCTGAGTGATTACATTAAGGACTGGCAATATAGAGGCTCATAGGCACAGCCATAAGGCTCCATTCACATCTGAGCGTAGCGTTTTTGGCGTGTTTTGTTGTACGCGCTTTTGTGCGTTTTCATACAGCATTTTTAGGCATCTAGAAGTTTTTGAACTTTGGCATTTTTTTATTAGCCAATAGAGAAAAATATCATCTGTTGCATCATTTGTTGCTAGGTTTTTCTCTTTTTTTACTTTTTCCATCAGCTTTAGTTATTATTATTCATTTTTATTATTTTGTTTTTTGTTAGGGTAAGGGGCTAGAGTTAAGGTTAGATTAGGGTTAGGATTAGGGTTTGGGTTGGGATTAGTATTTTATTTTTTATTTTTTTATTATTTATTTATTATTTTAGTTATAGTATTTTACTTATTATTTTCTAATTATTTATGTATTGTTAGGGTAATAATATTATTAATATTAATATGAATAAATAAATGAAAAATAAATACACAAGTAAAAAAAAAAAATCATACCTAAATACTAGGTATAAATAAATAAATAATAATTAACCCCTAACCCCCTAACCCTTAAAAATATAATAAACAAATTATTATTATTAATAATAAACACCTAAACATTTAAACCAAACAAAAATACATAATAATAATAACTTAATACATGTAAAATAAAAACACAAATAAATTAAAATAATCATAAATAAATACATGTAATAGTAAATTAGTATATTAATAATAATTAACCTTAACCCCTAAACCTAAAAAAGTAATTATATAATATTATTTTTTTATTAATATTATTACACAGAGGGTGTTTCAACATGTCTTCCCTTTGGGTGCAGGTCCTCAAACTTACACTGCCTGCATTCGGGGACACACACCTGCACCCACACAGACGTCATATTGGGAGACAGCAGCTGCATCTGGGCACTCAATGTGTCCCAATTAAATTAAATATAAATTAAATATAAATATTAAAATACAGTATTGTATGTCCTTTGTGAATGAGGCATAACAGTGATATTTTCTTTCTAGTGATCAGTTGTGACAAACACATACAACATGTTCACTTACAGATGGTGCTAAATCATCTTGAAAATCTTTCTCGGATAAGCTACTAGATGCTTGCCATGAGAGACATAAAAATAGGTACAAAATTGATGGCAGTCCTGTCATTCTGCTGTAGGTTGCTGAAACAAAAAAGAAACTGATTATGTAATGATTGAGGGGCTGATCATAAAACCCAAAGAAAGAGTTTATGATTGCTTAGTAAATCAAGAAAGTGTTCATTTAAACTAGTGAATAAGGCCTTGTTCACATGGGTGTACCTAAGGGCTCATGTACACTGCAGCTGATAAACTCACGTTTAGGAGCTGTTCAGCATTTTTTCATCAGCCCCTGAACTCTCCCTAATGTTTTCCTATGTGTCCATGTACACATCGTCATTTACAGTCGTTTACAGGCATTTGAGTTTACAGTCATTTTTTTGAACACAGAAAACATGCGTTTAGCAGTAGATTTTTATATGCGTTTCAAACGCAAAATGTGGCTAAATGCTGCAAATCCTCATGAAGACCCCCTGCCAGGTGACCTTAATGACTCACTCCACCAGACACCTTTCCCACCCTTGGAAAGAAAAGAAATGTTAATGAGCAACTCACACCTAAGCTAATCTCAACATCTACTGCTGTGTCTGCTTCTACTCTCTGTATTTCTCTGAAACAGTCTGAAATAGCTAATAATTTACCACTTTTCAGTGCACTCTGGACATTTGGGAGGCCCTCCTGTGCTTATATTTAAAAAAACGCTTCTAAACGCAAATGCACATAAATGCGCATAAACACGTTATGCAAATACGGTTAAACTGACATTTTTTAACCTACGTTTTCCAGCAGTCAGTTTCCATTGTTCAGAAGTGTCCCGTGTACATGGGGCCTAAGTGTGTGTTTGCCCTCACACAGATGCACTGGTGTTTTGTACATCCCTGTGCAGACAGTCCCATTCCTGTCAGTTGGGAAGCAGCAGTTGCATTTCCACACCTTTTTTTGGTGGTTCATGTGTTATTTGCTAGATGAATACTGATTTTGTCACCTGAATCTGCTTATTATGACATTCACATCTTGTGATCCATGCTTATTAATGTGTTATTTTTTGTATGTATTCTTTTACCGCACCTTAGGGTAGTCTGATTTTGTACTGGTTTTATTTTCTTCTATGGCTTGTAATTTTTCTTTATTTTTCTCTTTTTGTTGAATGCTGGAAAATTTAAATAAAGAATGGAAAAAAAGGGATCCTTATTTTGAATTGTATCCTCATACCAAGGAATCTTTTATTGAGATTTTCTATCTTGTTGCTAACTCTGAATTACAACAAATCTGACACAGCTGAGTCCTATCTTTGGGATGATAGGGAGAAATGCATTTTTTATTGGACATAAAAGATCTTTATTCCGAAAACACCACCACAAAGATGGAATTAAAAACTGTATACGAGGTGTGTCCAGAATATAATGAGAATGAAGTTCCTACGCTTGCGAAGTTCTCTATGATGGGAGAAGCTGGCCAAGGTTAGTTCGGGTGTTGTGCCAGGTATATGTTAGAATACTGATCAGTTGTATTCCAGCCCTGTCAGAGTCAAGACATTCTTTTTTTGTGACATCCTGTTTCAAGTGCTTCGTATTAAGAAAAATGCAAGCAAGTTTGGGACAGTGATACGCGATAAATCTGTGTGTTAAATTGTGTAAAAGTGCGTCATAAACTTTGGAAATGGTGAGGAAAGTTTATGGAGAAGCTGCATTATCTTCTGCACAAGTGTACCCATAGCACAAAGCCTGGATGAGAAGGTGTTAAAGATGAACAACGATCAGGACGCCCCTCTTTGTCAAAAACAGAACAGAATGTGCATGCAGTGAGGTCTGTTCTCAACCTGACTGACGGCTCGCTATCAGAATGATCATGGGGGAAACGGGAATTACCAACTCAATTGTTAACATGGCTGGATCTAGGGGGGTGCTAGGGTGGTCTGTGCCCTGCCAGATTTCAGTTGTCTCCCCCAGGCCGGGTGCCCCCCTTTTTCCATGTACATTGTGCCATGCCCACTGAGCAGTCCAACCAATAGCGGCAGAGCGGGGAGGAGATGCAGGATTTCTGTGATCTCCACCTCCTGTCATAACAGCTATCCTCCATACAGCAGGTAACATAGGATCACTATTACATCCGACAGTACACATCTTTATTACCCCCCCCATCCACATTTCCAAGAGTTGAGCAGTCTTTGGAGGAGATGGGGGCGGGTAATGAAGCCGTGTACTGTCGGATGTAATAGTGATCCTATGTTACCTGTTGTATGGAGGATCGCTGTTATGAGAGGAGGTGGAGACCACAGAGACCCCGCATCTCCTCACTACTCCTGTTGTTCCCGCATGTAAGATTGAGGGAGGGGGAACTTGTGGAGACAGGGTGGTGGGGGGGGCCTTTTTGTGCTGGAAAGGTGGAAGGGGTAATGGGCGGGGTGTTAGGAGGCAGGATTGGGAAAGATTTGTACAAGGAGGGGGGAATTAGGAAAGGGGGGATTAATGCTAGGAGGGGGGGAATTGGGGGTGGTATGTGCTACTAGTTTGAAAAAATCTTGGCTAGGTGGGTGACACAGGGCCTCACAATATAGGTTGAGATGTCTCCAGTTATTTATTTGAAGATTTTTGTAGCACCTGAACAATGTGTTGCTACCTGTACCGCCTAAACCCCTCCCATGCCCTCTGTCTTTACCTTCTTCCTCTTCTCTCCCCCCCCCCCTGGCTCCTACCCCCCCCCCTCCGCTTTATTCCCCTCTTCCTCCTTGTCTCCCCCCCTCGCTCCCCTTTCCCGGCATTTGGGTCACACTAAGTTCCTGTTTGACTAGTTTGCTCAGGTTGTGTCTTGGGTGGAACACAGAATTTTATCAGAATGCTATTGTAGGACTCTTCTGTTTTCAGATATTAGTGTATTCTGTTTACCTTGTTGTATATTGCCCACTTTATTAGGTATAATGTACCTCTGTTTGTCTGTACCATTGTACATCTTTAATAAACGCAACTGTTAAAAAAAAAAAAGAATAGGAGCGCTGTGTACACTCACAAGGTGCTTACTTTGAAGGAGACAATGTTCAATTGTAAAATTTTTTAATAAAATAATTTTTATAATATAATTCTCATTACTTTCTGGACACACCTTGTATAATCTTCACATTACACACACTTCTCTAAGACCAACATCGTCATTTTACCCATTTCATGCCAAGGGATCTTTTATCAAAGCTTTCTATCATGTTGCTTACTCTAAACTACACAGAATGGAAAATCTGAAACCCCAAACGTATCCAAATTCTATCTTTGGAATGGTAAAGAGAATCAGATGATTTTTTAGGATTATTAAAAAGATCTTTAATTTGGACTTTGTTCTCATGCCAAGGAAACATCTACTGAGACTATCTTGTTGCTTACTATAAATTACAGACAGCAACAAATCTGAAACCCAAGTTGAATCCTATCTTTGGGATGATAGAGAGAAATACATTTTTTATTAGTCATTATAAGATCTTTATTCTAAAAACAACATCACAGAGATAGAATCAGAAACTGTGTATACTGTATTCTTCACATTAATACACTAATCTAACACCCAATTCTTCATTCTTATGATAAGGCTTTATCAAAGCTTTCTATTATGTCATCTATTCTGAGTGATTAAACATGTAAGATTGGGGATCTAACAACAGTAAAAATAAAAAAAAATAACCTCACAGTTAAAGGTTTTAAACTGATGAAAAAAAAAAATCATATTGTCATTATACAAGGTAATAAGAGAGGCCGCATTATCATACCAAACTGAAATGACTGAAAAAGAAGCTTTTCAACTACCATCAGATACAATTAACTGCACAAACATCTCTGCTATCAGAGTACAAAAAAGAATTGTAAACATTACTGGAAATTGACAATGCCCTTATGGCTACAAATATTTTAAAAAGAAAACCAAATTTTTATCATCTATACTAAATCTATGAGGATTCAGACATTCCTCCAGATGGACCAACCTCACCAGTCTGTGAGAATATATCAATAATTTCTTGGAACCTATTTTTACATCCCCCCCCCCCCCCCCCCGCCCATACACATACCTATGTGGTTTCATGCATCAACTGGAAATACTGAAACTATACACATGGTAACCAATATAAACATGACTTTCACTGAATGTGGGACGCTGCACATAAAAATTTCCCATGAAGAAGGACTTTTTTTTTCTTTAACCTATTACCTTATACTTACCGTTTGTATAAAATTGTGCCAGATTTTAGCTGGAACGTTATTATTTTTCAGTTTTTTCTTCAAGTATGTGGCACAGCAATGGGAACCATTCATGCTCCCAGTTATGCCACTCTTACTATGAGCTACTAGGAAGATACATATACAGTATATTTAGGAGAAAATACTTTAACATCCAGAATAATTTTCTATAGTCACTATATAAATGAAATAATAAATGATATGAGTTGGCCCTGAAGACTCCACACTTATTTTTTAAGCTTCTGTAATGACAAGTTTTGTCTCAATTTTACATGTGTAAGTAATTTAACTTTCCTAGTCTTCTCAGATGATGAACTCACCCATCGTAAGACTAACTCCAATTTCAAAAATCATTTCAGACTTACAGGGGAAATTCATACCTACACTAAAATAGTTGTCACCATCCAAAATGGAAAGATAATATACCAAAAAAGACAGTTTTGTAGATTCCAGATAAAGTGCACTCTTAAGGAACATCTCAGAAATATTGCACTCTTAAGGAAACATGACTTACCAAAAATGCACTTTTAAGGAAGACTATATTCTTTATAAAAAAAAAAACAGGACTTTTAAGAATGCATTCCTTATGAATATTGCTCTCATAAAGAAGACTATATTACAATTTTTGTCTTTGCAATGCTCTTGCAGGCACAGCTTTCCATAGTGCTCATAGTTGCCTAATGCCAACAAGCAGGGTTAGGGCTCATGTACACTGCAGCTCCTAAACTGACATTCAGGAGCGGTATAGCATTTTTTTCAGCAGCCCCTGAACTCACCCTAATGTGTCCATGTACACATCGTCATTTACAGTCGTTTATAGGCAGTTGAGTTTACAGTCATTTTTTTTTTTTGAACGCACCAAACTTGCATTCAGGAGTAGATTTTACCGGTGTTTCAAACGCCAAACGCTTGTAAACACGGCTAACCGCGTTTATAAGCGTTTGCGTTTAGAAGCGGTTTTTAACTGTTCCATGTCCAGATGCTGTCCAGAGCCTTTTTGTATCATCAGAAATACATGCAAAGCGTTTTACATGTATTCAAATGGACCTAGTATACCAGCGCAGTCACTTCCAGGTTTCGCGTGAAGGAAAAAATGGTAGAATGTGCCACATTATGGATGAGATCCATAGTGAATATAACCAGAAAAGACAGGTCATCTCAACACATACTGCTCTCTCTGCTTCTGCTCTGTCTATTCCTCTCAAAATATCTGGAATAGTTAATTTTTTACTATTTTTCAGTGCATTCTGGGCATTTGGGAAGGTCTTCTGAGGTTATCTTTTAAAATCGCTTCTAAACGCAAACGCACATAAACGCGGTATGCAAATGCAGCTAAACTGACTTTTTTTTAACCTACGTTTTCCAGCAGTCAGTTACCATCGTTCAGAAGAGTTTTACAAACGCCCGTGTACATGAGCTCTTAGATAACTGCCTCCATGTAACAGATACCACAACAGTCTGTACACGCGTAAGGGAATAAAGACAAGTATGCACACAGTTTTTTTTTTCGTAACCAGCGGGTTGAATAACAGAAAACCTGACAAACCATGCATAAACACAAGTGATGTTGATGCAGGGATCTCTTCTGCTATGCTATTGTATTCTTACAGGGGGACTCCCCCACCTAAACACACTGATTAAATGCTGGTGTTCTAGTTTCTCCGTTCGACAGAAGCCCATCATTAGACTGCCTTCTGTTGAACACACAGCTGTACACGTGAAACAAAAGTCGGCCAGATACTGCTAAACCGGACGATTTTTGGTATGTGTACCCAGCTTAAAATATTAGTAAATAATTGTATATAAAGTTATTTTGCTAACCTGCCTTTAAGTATAAAAAAGTTACAATGTGTGAGCTGTACATTGCCTGTACTGGTCTTATATAATGGAAAGTTGTATGTTCAGGTCACCACCCTCTGATTTATCTCTTGCATATGGTATGATTAATTTAGCTCACCTTAGCTTGGAGTCTACATATTTATGCTTTGAAGGAAGGAGGCAAGTTGATGCCAGATACTTCTAGCTCCAGTACTTCAAGGGAGAAACTTTATTAATAATACTAGCAGAAATAGTTACTGTTTTCCCCAAATCACTTGGCTCCGGATGTCTGTCATGGACAGCAGATGTGAGATTGTTGCTTGATCTAGCTAAATATTGACAGGTTGTCTGAGTGTAATAGAAATCTCTAATAAGAAACTACTCACATGCTGCTGTACCGTGTCTCCTGCAGTTTCTCATAGTTCCAGTGTGACCTGTGCTGCACTGTACTGTATTTATAAAATATTACATGGATACCAGGAACAATGAGAATTTGTGAGACGCACTTCCTCATTCCTCACTAACACAAAGAATTCACCTTTGTATCTCTTTCTGTCCTCAAGTTTCATGTGTGAACATTTTAATCTATCATTGGGATAAAAGGTATAATTAAGAGCAACTCTACCAGAAAAAAGACGGGAGGACTGATACCACACAGGAAAGAAAAATTATATGGGAATGCACAGGTATGAAATATATAGTGTTTTATAATTATAATTAGGACAATTGGAAACATGTCAAACTAAGAATACATCTTTTACCATGTGGTTTTGTTTATTATATGATGCATTAGGGATGGACAGCAGCAAAGTAGTAAGTTAAAGTGTTAGTAAACCCAGGACCCTGCGTTCACTATATCTGGTCTCCCACAGTACACACAATATGGAAATGCAACAATTTTAATCAATATAAACTGCTAAATACCTTTTCTCATCTGCAGTTAGAGCAGTCTTGTGACTTCTTTCAGTGTCCAGCCAAGCACATGTTAAGCTTGTAGGAGGAGTTTTAATTCTGCTCTATGAAGATGCAGAACCCCTGACCTCTGTCTGGACAGTGCTGATTGGCCCTGTGCTGATCACATGCATTCTCCCAAGAAAAAAAAAACCTCTCTAGCAATACACACTAAACTGAACATGTACAGAGTGTCTGCACACAATATGTCTTATCAAGAGATAAAAGGTTGACACTGGAAGAAGGGGAGGATCAGAGAAGTCAGAATCAAACACCGTTTTTACACAATGCAGAGGATTCACCCCTTAGCTTCCACAGTGAGTATAACAAGCATTCTTTACTTTATATACATTTTGTACTGTTTTGGGTTTAGTAACACTTTAAAAAATCGCTTTATCATATACAGATTGTACTGTTTTGGGTTTAGTAACACTTTAAAAAATCGCTAAACTCAAGGACTAAAATGTATATATTGAAGTGTACAAGTCCTTAGATGTGGTAGCTAAATTCTCTTTTCTTTTTCAGGATTTATTTTGCTTGTTGGGTCCCTGTGCACTGACCGGCAATCTCAACTACTGTTATCTGCCTTTCCAGCTATCTTCTGTGATCTACAAAGCAACCCCCCTATATGTAATGAAAATAGGGAGAGGGCGTTTTGCTTGTTGTCCTTATGTAACAAAAGTGCTCCTCCAAAGATACAGTACTACTTAGACTCAACTCTGTTCTACTTCTACCAACCTCAATGGAGTTGACTCATCAAAGTGGTAGTAAATGTTCATTTTGTGAGTATAAGGTATTATGTGTTTACTTTGCATACCCAATTATGTAGAAGGGAAAAAAAAGTATATGTACTTACGCATGATGGGATAAATTAACCAAACACAGCCTCTCTTTTTTTTTAAATAATCAAATGAGAACCCTAACCATTTGCTACATTTTGGTCTTTCAGATATACTACTGAAAGTATTTTGAAATATCTGGTCAACAAGTCCAAAAAATACTTGCTTATCCTGGCTAAAATGTTTTGAAATGATAACTTTCTATGCAGACTGTTATCAGTCTGCTATCTTTACAGACTACAAAAAAATCTCCCGTGCTATGATGAATATGAGAGGGGGAGGTGTTCTGTTGTTAGGCCCTGGTGAGTTAATGCTGCTTTGCTATAAATACATTCTGTTGAGTGAACATTTATCACCTTAATACAGGAAGTGAATTAATGGCAGGATCACCAGGTAAAAATAAAGCTACATAAAAACAGTGAAAAAAAAATACAGCCACCACATCTAAGGACTGATAAGGATTAATATAATTCTCTGTTTTGGGGGTTTTGGTACACTTTAAAGTGTATGTATAACAAATTATTACTTTTTTGATTGAGTAGAGAAGGGTTAGACCCTGCCAGATCATATTTTCCTGGTTGTAGTGAAGAGGACAAAGGAATAAAGCCTAAAAAAAAAACTAATGCAGCCACCACATTTGAGGATTGGTAACCTGCAATATATTATATATATATTTTTTGGGGGGGGGGGTGTGTATATAAGCTAGTATAATTGTGGATGAGTATTTCATCCCATTTCTGTTTCTGTCTGAAGAAGCAAAGGTCACCTGTGAAATGCATTACAATTATAACTACAGGCATCATCCGTCTCAATAAGTTATGGTATAGTCTGTGATGGATAGCCATTTGATATACTGTATATCTTAAAACATTGGATACCAATAGCTGGATGGCAGGTGGCATGCATAGGGGAATATTCATTTTGTGAATGTAAAAATTGTTCTTTTTTCAGGGTAACTTTTTATATGAATACTATACAATACAAGATCCCTCTTGTATTGAATCGTATTGTCCCTGTACTGTCTGCCTTTATTAAAGCTCTGTGCAAACTGTTGGCACTCGTATACCAATGATCATAAGTAAAATATTTGTGATTTTATATCACTGATTGTGATAAATTTAAAATACTGACATCTAAAAAAAACCCAAAACATTTGGCATGTACTGTATGTTTTTTTTTCTTGAAAAATATTATATTTTATATCATTCTGCACCTCACTGCTGCTGGTCTTTTGCAGCCAAAAAGAGGAAGCAGATGTGGGGGTTCTAACTATTCCCTGCTTTATATTAGAGCTAGGGCTATATTATATTACTGCTGATAGGGTAGAGTTACAGTATATTATATCAGCGCTAAGTGGGCTAGAACTATATTACATTAGGACTAATAGAGCTAGGGCTATATTATATTAGGGCTAAAAAGGCTGAAGCTATATTATTTAGGGCTATATTATATTGGAGCTAATAGGGCTAGGGCTATATTCTCCACCTGAGCCTACTATGGACCTACCCCGAAGGGTTCACTTCCTACAAGCTTACATATTAGTATACTAGGGGTAGTCTTTTCCCACCTCTTTTAGCCCCAGGCTCTTCCAGCTAAAAAATATATAGAACAGACTAGCCCCATCCACTAGATCCATCCAAGAGAGGGGTTTCCCTAAAAGCAAGACTAACCCTTGCTTACATGCCAGTCACTTTTCAATGCATGAAATGAAGTTTGTTAACTCTCACTCAACATTCTTGGGAGAGGAGGTTAGGACACAAGACACCTGAACTTGGCAAACTCCAGATAAGGGAACAAAAGTTCTTATAGCCCTCACAAATAAAATACATTTGGATCTGTTCACATCAGGTGCAGTAGTACTGGGCAGCTATTCCAGGACAGTGCTGCTGCAAGACATGGTACAATGCTTTTCTCCTGCCTGGCTAATTCACACCATTGAAAGTGTATGCAGTATTGTTTTTCAGTGCAGTGAGAGGCAATCTACCCTTGCAACCTGTAGAACCCAAATAAATGTCCCTTTATGACATTTCAATAAAGTTACTTTAAAAAATAAAATAGTTGCCTCATTAAACCGTGCATTGAGGTCGGCTTGTAAGTTGGAGACATCCTGTAAGGACGTTATTCCACTGCACAGCTTGGTGTCATCTGCAAAGACTGAAATGGGATTTTTAATCCCAGACCCTATATCGTTTATAAATATATTAAAAAGTAAGGATCCCAACAATGAACCCTGGGGCACACCCCTGACAACCCTAGACCATTCAGAGTATGAATCATTAACCACTACGCTCTGAATACGATCTTTTAGCCAGTTTTCTATCCATTTACATACGGATTTTTCCAAGCCTGTAGACTTTACCTCACACATTAGCCATGTGTGGGGAATTGTGTCAAACGCTTTTGCAAAATCCAAGTATACCACGTCCTCCCCCACCCCTCTGTCCAAGTATACCACGTCCACCACCACCCCTCTGTCCAAGTGTACCATGTCCACCGCCACCCCTCTGTCCAAGTACACCACATCCACAGCCACCCCTTTGTCCAAGGTTCTGCTCACCTCCTCATAAAAAGAAATCAGATTTGTTTGACAACTTCTGTCTTTCATGAATCCATGCCGTCTGTTGCTTAAAATGTTTTTTTCCAGCAAGAACTCATCTATGTGGTCTTTTATTAAACTCTCCAGTATCTTCCCAACTATAGAAGTTAAACTAACAGGTCTACAATTACTTGGTAAAGATTGTGACCCCTTTTTAAATATAGGCACCACATTGGCCTTACGCCAATCCAGTGGTACTATGCCAGTCATTAAAGAGTCCCTAAAAATAAGAAACAATGGCTTTGAAATGACAGAGCTCAATTCTTTAAGGACCCGCAGGTGTATGCCATCCGGTCCAGGTGCTTTATTCATCTTTATTTTGTCTAAATATTTTTGGATCATATCAAGTGAGCCAATGTGGATCATCTGGAGCTGTATCAATACCATGCCCATTATGGACAAGAGCTCCCCCCATGCTCCTTTCTATACACAGAGCTGAAGAAGGTATTATTTTGTAAAGGGCGTACATGCTCGGCCTGGAACTTTTTACTATTAATTTATCTGAAGAATTTTTTGGGGTTTGTCCTGCTATCTTTTGCAATCTGCCGTTCCTTTTCAATTTTTGCGGCCTTTGTTTCCTTTTTGCATATTATGTTATATTCTTTGTAATTTCTAAACGATGATAGCATTCCTTCATTTTTATATTTAATAAAAGCTCTTTTCTTATTATCTATAGCTTTCTTAACTTTGGCCATAAGCCACATAGGTTTGAATTTTAGCCTTTTAAACTTGTTGCCCATGGGAATATATTTTGCAGTATGTTCACATACAGTCTTTCTGAAGAACTCCCATTTCTGTGTTGTGCTCATTGATGCCAATATTCCCTTCCAGTCTAAGTCTTGGAGAGCATCTCTCAGCCTTGGAAATTAGCTCTCTTAAAATTAAGCGTTTTTATTTTTCCCATATGTGCTTGCTGTTTACCGCTAACAATAAATGAAATCATGTTATGGTCACTGCTACCCAGATGTTCTTTTATATTGACATCCGTAATAAGCTCTGCATGGTTTAAGATGACCAGGTCCAGCAGAGCATCATTCCTAGTTGGGGCCTCTATGAACTGTACCATAACATTGTTCTGTAGTAGGTTTAAAAAATGTTGCTCTTTACTGTTACTGCAGTACCATTACTCCAGTCAATTTCCGGGTAGTTAAAATCCCCCATTATTATCACTGTCCCAGCCCTTGCAGCCATTTTGATCTTTGCAAGGAGCTGAGTCTCTCCTCATTAGCACTGGGAGGCCTCTAACAAGCTCCCAACAATTACCTTTTTAGTATGCACCCCCATGTGCAGTTCCACCCATAATGCTTCATTCTTTGACAGCACAGCTCCTGACTGTATGACACTTGCTCATACCTCCCAACTTTTGGACTTGAGTATGAAGGACATATTAGGCAGATGGCTAATATGTCAAAGAAGTAATTGGGGTTAAATTATGCTAAATGTTGGGCTTGGATTAATATTCTGAATAGAAAAGATAAAGAAGCACAATCTGGGAATTATCACAAATGAAATGCACACACTGTACACACTGTCCATCCCTCTCTACACACTGCCCCCGGTACACATTGCCCACCATTTCCTGTCCCAGAACCACAACATGAAGTGGGAGGAAATCTCTACAAAGCAAGGGGAATTCCACTCTAGGAAACTATCACTGGAACAGCCTCCCCTTCTAGAAGATTTACCATCATCTTTTGCTCTGGTAACCACTCTAAAATTAATTTTGTATTTCCCATCACTTTCTTTCTTAGTGATAATGATCACCAGGTTAGATATTGAGGATTAATCTTTCAATCAGGAACACAGTGAGCAATAAACACCTGACAGGGATTCTGACTCATCAACACTTTATCCAAAGCTAAAGAATAGTTTTAACCCTTTAAGTAACATTTCCACATCAAGAGGAACTGTACTTCAGAATGTTCAAGAGACCCCATCAAGTATGTTAAATGTTCACTTGCAGTGCTTTCCTTTCCATAAATATTTTTAATTTACTTGTAATATTATTATTATACGGTATTTATATAGTGCCAAAAAGTTTGCTCAGCGCTGTACATTATAGTGGGAGACAGTACATGAGACAATACAGTAACAATACAATACAGGAGGGGTTTGAGGGCCCTGCTCCTTGGAGCTTACAATCTAGGAGGGAGGGGATAGTGGTACAGGAGGAAATGGCTGTGGGGAATGGAGTGGTAGGAGGAGTGGAGGAGATCGGCAGTTAGGTGAGGGCAGGGTAGGCTTCC